>NC_047678.1:16065785-16715785 GCF_011762505.2 Arvicanthis niloticus
CCTTAGCACACGGATGAGAACCAGGGCTTTTTTCAAAAGCCTCATCTTTGTCTGGGCACTTAATCACTCTGAGCTCTTACCCAAATGATAAAGGCCTCTTGGGTCTTTCAAACTGTAAATATTGTGTAGATTTAAAAAGGCTAACTTCGTTTTTGTTTTTTGGTTTTTTTAAGGAAAAAAAAAAGGCATCAGATAGATTCTAGGAGTGTAACAAAGCTAAACTTAAAAAGTCTTTTATAATATTCTGCTTAGAAACTTCCACTAAGTTCCCTCTCTTGGGAAGGCTCAGTAGTGAAGGTCTGTCTCTGTCAAGTTGGCTTACTTTTCATGAGGGCCATGAGGAAAATTATTCTAACCAAGCCACTGAATACCCGGGCAATGAGGGCGTGAGGCACATTTCTCATGGATGAAGTGTCACCGTAACAAACCACAGAGACAGCAGGATGTTCAGGGCCCTTGTCTCTTCCACGAGGAAACCATAAACCCCGTGTATTGTTGCCTAGACAGGAAAGCTTTTCTTTGGGGGCTGTGGGAAGGCTTCCGTAGTGGTTTTTCCTTTTGCTCAGGCATGTGGTAGCTCTGAATTTGAATCTTCATCTCAGCTCTTCCCAAGCCATTCCAACCACCTTTGAAGCCTTTACTTTCCACAAATCCAGCCTTGAAGACAACAGATTCCTAAAAAGATTCCCGGTGTGCTTAGGCATTCAGCCATCTGCCTTAAGAGGGTATTGCTTGAGGAGCTGTCTGTCTTCCCGTGCTTGGGGCAGAGGCAGAGGGGGAATTTAACACATCAAATGGAAAGATTTCATGTGTAATTTTTAAAGCTCATTAAATGATGATGGTACAGAAAGATGGGAATAAAGAGTAATGCAGGCATAAAGAATTTTTCCACCGCTTGTTAACTTAATTCTTCTTAGGCCACACTGAGTCCAGTCCTCACCCTAAGAGCTGACTTAGCTAGAGAGGCATTCATTCTCAGGATGCGAAAATGTCCAGCCTGGACTGTAAGGTGGCTTCAAGTCTATGGTGTATTTGGATAGAAGAGCCTTACTTCATCATAATTCCAGGTTTCCAGAAAAAAAAAATGAAGCAAAGTCATCTATAGAAGTGGACATCACTTGGGTCAGTTCTGTGCATGTGAGTGAACAAACTGCCTTTCATTTCTGTTGTACAGTTTGCTAATGAGCTTCCTTTTCCGAGACATTTGTTTTCTCCTGTCTTGAATATGAAAAGAAAATCTGAAAATGATAAACTATGCATTTTTGCTGAAAAACAAATGTATGAAACAATAAATGATTTGTAAACACAGTGTTTAGGACTGGATTTCTATGGCTCTGTGAATGGTCAGACTATGTTCTCTAACTAAGTATTCCCAAGCTAACAGTAAAGTAGGTGGGAAAACACTCAGTACTCAGGAGGCTGAGGCCAGCCTGGGCCCTATACTGAGTTCCAGGGCAGCACAAGTTTTCTATCAAGCCACCATCTGAGAAAATAAAAGTAAAGTATGTGTAACCATGATAAGTATAAGGAAATATGACCATCAGACAGAAGAATATTATTGCCCTGAAAAAAATGCTCTGTATATTATGTTTACAACATTGGTTAAATGAAAAAGGAACCTTCCTAAGGTACTTTGAAGTCACGATATAAGTAAGCTCACTGCTTTCAAAGGGTATGTGTGCATGGTCTGTGGGTGCTGGGCAGTGAGCACTGTCCTTGAACTCTAATACTGTTGGGAATTTAGAATACCTTCATCTCAGATGCTGCTCGGAAGGAAGACCCGACTTAAGTCTGAAGCATTTTAGTACTAAGCCTTTAAATCACAGACTCCCTCTTGGAGGCTTTTGGGTCTTAGGGACAGAAAATTTTCCTTTCAATGAAGCAAGGTTTATAGAACAAACAGTGAGCAGTTCATAGAATAGAGAGTTGCTGGCCAGACAGTGCTTGGAGAGTCTGGCTGAGAACACCTGCTCTCTCCAGAGTGGTTCTCCAGGACACTGCTACCAGCCAAGCCAACTCCAGCTTCTCTCTAGCTTGGTTGTGTCTGCCTGCCCCCAGTTCAAATTCCAGAAAAGAGTATCTGATTGGCCTACCTTAGGTCACATGGTCTTTTTAAAAGGCAAGATATGGCTGTCTGTCATTTGAGCCTTTTTTTTTTTTTTTTTTAAAGAACCACCAGAAGATTAGAGACAGTTTCCCACAGGAAGGCTGAAAGCAGACAAAACTAACTGCTAGCCATTTCATCCACCCTCAGTGCCATATGGTAGAGAGGCAAACCACAAATCCACATCACTGATGAGAACGAAGACATGGCTGCCTTAAGGCAAAGTGAGAGCTTGTGGCCTTGAACCAGTCAAACCAGTGTCCTGCTACTATGGAGTCCCCATCGAAGGACAGTAGGAAGGAAAGAGTGCTAACATACAGAAACAATAGCAGTCACAGCCTAGCCCCCCACCCCTCCCCAGCTAGCACCACCCTTCTTTCCACAGTATTAGTCACGGAATACAAGGATTATCTGGGTACTCTAACATTGCCCCCACCCCCTACCTCCACTCTCAGCTTCCCAAAGACAACTCCAAATCCTAGCTTGGTACTTCAGCCCCCGGAAACCCCCCTCAGGCTGGGATTCATTAAGACATTTGGATGCTCCCAACTTGATCTAAGGCCACTCCGAGGAGGGCTACTCCATCTGGCTGCCCACTGTCTCCTGAACCTGCTAAGACACCTTCTTTCTGTTTTTAGACTCATGTGCCACTTACCCTTCGTCCAGTCTGCATGGGGGAGCTGCTTCTAGGCTTCCTTGGACTTTTTAAAGATCCTGCCAGTGGGTTAAATGGTAGGAGATTGGATTGGAAGGAAGGGAGCAGAAGGTATTTTCCTTCCTTCCCAGGCTTCTACTCCCCCAACGCCCTTGAGTGTTCAACCTCGGTTACTGTTATCAGCTATGGTCTAGCCTTGAGACAAAAGGGAGAGATAAGAGTAACGTTAGCATCTGCGTGGGTCGAGTAGAGCAGTCACACGCAGACTGTTTAGTCTGTGCCTGCAACCTACACACCTTAGGACTTTCTCTTACAAGCCGATAAATTCCTTTTGTTTTAGGGTTCAGTTTAGATTGGATTTACTGCTGAAACCCGAAGTTACCTTGGCTTTTCTGTAAGGTTTGTCCACCTCAGTCATGTGTAGTAGGGTTGTTATCAAATTTGGGGTCAGAGTCTGTACCCAAGAAGTGAAGTTTGGCAACAGGTCCACGAGAAGCCAGTTAAAATAGCTAACTATAGTAAAAGGCAAGGAGATTTTTTCAGTGCAACCACCTTGAGAAGATGGACACAGAAAACCAGTGTCCCCATCCCCACCCTACCCCCACACCCTACCAAGTTAATTTTCCGGATGAGCGATCATTGTCTGGGCTTCAGCCTCACCTTACAAGATGGTCTGACAAGATTTTAGAACTGTGAAACATCTTTTCTGGAGACAAGTTAAACAGCCCCACCCCCAACAGGGTTTTTTTTTCTCCCAGCATGGGATGCCTAGAGAAATTTCCCTTTCTTGGAATCTATTGTCTCAATAGTCTGATAGATGAAGAGAAGAAATTGTCTCTTTGGAATATCTTTATTTCAACCCAGCCCACCTCAACTCAGCTATCCCAACTCTTTAGGATTTGCATACTAAATCTTTATAAAACTTTATTAAATTTTTTAAATTACCTTATTTATTGGGTGAGGGGTTGTGCCACAGCACATGTGTGGCGATCAGAGGCCAATTTGAAACAGCCAGTTCTCTACTTCCAACATGTAGTTGTGAAAGTTTGTGAGAAACATTCTATCCTGCAGGGAAGTCCCTGAAACTGACCAGATTCACTGGGCCCTTCCCTGACAGTGTAACAACAAAGGCTAAACATTCCTGCTGAAAAGACTTCTAGTATGAGCGAAGCTGTCACCCATGCTGGAGAGGGCTTTGGTGATGCAGCTGTCTTTTCTGTCAGAGTCATTTCTGTACCTATAAACAATCCCTCACCCACAGCCTTATAAGCAACCTCAATAAAACTCACTGGCTCATGAAGTTGAACTTTGGTGGTATCCATACTTTGGTTTGTCCTGGGTTCCCTCTCAGATGAGTAGACATTTGTGTTATATCTTACCCGGAAAAGCTTTGTTACACAATACATAGTGATTGAACTCAGGCTAGCATGCATGGTGACAAGCACCTATGCCTGCTATCTTAGGGTTTCTACTGTGATTCAACACCACAACCAAAAGCAACCCAGGAAGGGAAGGGTTTATTTCTGCTTAGGTCACAATCACTGAGGGAAGCCAGAGCAGGAACTCAAGGCAGATCCGGGAGGCAGGAACTGAAGCCAAGGTCATGAAGAGACTCTGCTTACCTTCATGGCTTGCTCAGACTGCTTTCTGAACCAGCCCAGCACTGTCTGCCCAGGGATAGCACCACCTACACCGAGCTGTGCCCTCGGAGGCATTTTCTCTCCAAATGGGCCTAGGTTTATTTCAGGATGATGAAAGCCAGCCGGCTCACCCGCTGAGCCTTTTTGCTAGCCCTGCAATATTTCATGTGTTTTCTGCATCACTGAGCCTCTTCTGACACCCATACTACTTCCTCCCTGGTCCTTCACACAGCTATTTCAAGTCTCTAATCCCATTGCTCTTCACTTCTGGAATTACAGGTCCCATCACCTCCCACCTCTTCAGGAACTACACTGTCCTCTTCATGCTTTGCTTTACAGTGTGTCCTCCAGTTGTTTCCTCCCAACTGAATTAGTCACGAGAGCATCAAAACATGGACTCCTAGTGGCTTCCTTTCCTAGTTGAGAACATTGCCTTGTCCTTTAGCCATTATCGGCTCCCTGCTTTACAGCAGCTTTTGGAAAGATACTGGATGCTTGAATGCTTGGATGCTGTTCTTGCTTCCTTACCTCCAGCTCCTCCACCCACTGTGCCGAGTCCATTCATCTCCCTGCAATTATTAACCACACCCTCGATGACTAATAAACTCATTAGTTACGTGTGTGTGTGTGTGTGTGTGTGTGTGTGTGTGTGTGTGTGTGTGTGTGTGTGCATGCGTGCGTACGTGTGTATGTAGGGAAGGGAGGCATGTAAGACCATTAAGACCATGCATGGGTGTGTGGAAGCCACAGATCACTGTCTTCATATATTATTCTCCACCTTCATTTTCAAGACAGGATCTCTTACTAAGCCTGGAGCTTGTTGTTTCAACCAGACTGGCTGCCCAGTGAGCCCTGCGATCTGAGTATCTCTGCCCTCGAATGCTGCAGTTGCAGACTTAAGCCACCATGCTCAGCTTTCCCTTGGGTGCTAAGACTCCAAATTCAGGTCCTCATGCTTTACAGCAAGCTGTCCGAGCCATCTCCCCAGCCTGCCACACATTTCTGAGGTCCTCTTTTCCACTGCTTTCTCCATTGCTTTCTCTCCATGGCCTCTGACTCTCTGCTCCTCCCAGTCTCTCCTTGCTGGCTTATCTTCTCCAACCACGTCTTCATGAAGTCAGCGCTCTCAAAGCATGAACAGAAACCACCGACCTCACTATATTACCAGGTCTCAGTCAGCAGCTTTTGATTCCGCTGCTTGGTGTCAGCGTTTCTGCCTCACCAGGGTACTGCCATTCTTGACCTCAGGAAACTTGACCTTGGCGTTAGATTCTTTTAGTTTATCCGTAGCCTGATAATGAATACCCATCACCCCAATTGCCTAAGTGGGTTCTGTTGTCTGCAGCAGAGTTCAAATTGTCACCACAGCTGAGAGGGGAAAAAAAGAGGATGGGAAATGTGAGAAAAGCTGGTCATAGGGGTGATTGAGGGAGGTAGAGACAGGAGGACCACAAATTCAGGGCAGCTCTTAGCTACATACTGAAGTCCATGTTTGCCTGGGCTACAGGATGAGTTTGAGGCCAGTCAGGCGTCATGGGACCCTGTCATAAATGGGGGTGGTGGAGGGGATTCTGAAAATGGGGAAGAATAGCTGCCTGTTCCCTAAACCAAAGCAAACATATTGTTGGGATTCTGATTTTTTTTTTTAATTATCTTTAATTTTCGTGGCAAGGCAAAGAAGCTTCTTTGGGAAGTTTGGCTTAAACTAAAATGAAATGATAAACATTAGGAAGGTAATTACCTAGAAATTTCCCCCTGTAATGGGAATTTGAAATGAGTAAAGGGATGTACAGCATGGATACCCAGAATGTCTATCAGACGCGGGGCTGGTGTAAAGATACCTGCTGCCAAGCCTGATGGTTTGAGCTCCATCCCTGGCCCCACATCATAGAAGGAGAGATCAGACACCTGCAACTTCACATGGGCCCAGGGGCATGTGTATGTGCACACAACACAAAATTTTTAAAACAAAGTATATATCAAACCAAAGAAATCTAAAATAAATACCATAAATTATAAGTAGTGTTCCCATAAATATTGCTTATATCGATTTCATGCCCCTAGTAACCAAAAGGTCAGTAACATTATGTCCTGCTACTCTTTTGTTGACTCAGCCCAAGATCCACTCATCTGGAAAGAGGAAACCTCCATTGAGAAAAGGCTTCCATCAGGTTCCCATAGACAAGCCTGTAGGGCGTATTCTCGATTGATGACTGATGGGGGGTGGGCAGCTCCCTCTGGGCACTGCTCGCTGGCCTCTGCTTCAGTTCCTGCTACCAGGTACCTGCCTTTAGTTCCTGCCCTGACTTCCCTCAGTGACGGATGACTAAATGGGTGTATAAGCCAAATAAACCCTTTCTTTCCCCAGCTGCTTCTGACCACGATGTTTTATCACAGCAAAAGAAACCTACTTAAGACGTATAAGAAGGGTGTACAATTCTGACATGGGATGAGAATCCTGAGTCTTGGATCTAACTGTGGCCTGAAGTCCTGAATTCCTGGTGGGGAGGAGGCAGAAATGAGATGGAGGTTTTAGAAGCTGATCGATTTCTTCCTGCTCTGGACAAGGTGCTTGTGTCTGTCAAATATCGCTCTGTATTTGCAGCTCCCTGAACTTCCTCAGGAGAAGGGCCCCTCCACTGAACCCACTAAACCCACTGAAACTTGACAAGACTGTGTCACCAGGCTTAGAAAGGCATGTCACCAGGGGGTCTATCCTGAGCTTACTTCTTCCTCCCCCCCACACACATCTTCATGCAAGTCTTGAGCTAACCCACAGCCGTCCAGTTGTCTCTCTGTTGTTGTTCTTTTTCCTGCTTCTCTCAGTGACTCTCATTTGCGTTGGGTGACGAGTATAGTCTGAGGACCTCTGGTTTTGGGGGCGGTGAGTAAGGAACTTGGGGGTTGTGACTCCCAAGTAGCAAACTAACAAGAAGCTGAAATGAAACCCCACAACTTTCCTCAGATCTCCCAGATAAACGGGGGTCCCAGAGCGACGGCTGCCTGGAACTGGAAATACACCTGGGAACACAGAGAACCGCAGAGCAGAAGCCAGCACAGAGTTTCTGGCTTGTCTTTGTATTCCACTCACACCATCCAGAAGACATGTCTATTTTTCAACTACCACCACCAACAACAACAACAAACCAATCACAAAGCATACTGAAAAAGATGGGGACACTCACAGTTTGAAGACAGAGAGTGCATAGAATGCACTTCAGATTCAACAGTAATAGTGATAGTACCAGATTCAGGACAGTTGGTCTTAAGAATCCCGATGATGCAGGCTGGAGAGATGGCTCAGTGGTTAAGAACACTGACTGTTCTTCCAGAGGTCCTGAGTTCAATTCCCAGCAACCACATGGTGGTTCACAACGATCTGTAATGGGATCTGATGTCCTCTTCTGGTGTTTCTTAAGACAGTGATGGTGTACTCGCATTAAATAAATCTAAAAAAAAAAAAAAAAAGAATCCCGCTGATGCAAACAGTCAATATTCCAATAAGGTAAATAATCTACACAGACAGGGAAACTGAGAGATTCAAAGCTAGGTTTAATGGAGCATGCCTTTAACCCCAGCCCTCAGTAGCCATTTAAGGTTAGCCAGACCTAAACAATTTGCCCCTGGTTCAGCTTAGGACTAGCTTAGGGCCAGAGCACTTGCCTAGCACGAGGAAGGCCATGGCTTGATTCCTAGTGCTTAAAAAACAAAACAAAACAAAAATCCAACACAAACACACAAAACAGTAAACTGAGATGAAATACTGGGAAGGATGTCTAAAACGATGGGTTGTAGCACTGACATGTACAGTGGGGATCGGAGAAGAACTAAGAAAGAATCCTGGTTTATCATGCACTCAACATCTGCAGCCTGCAAGGGAAGGAAGTCAATCCGGCAGAACTTCCAGTATTTTTAACCCAAATGATTTCTTTCTGTTTCAGAAATCCACCATTGGTTTCTGTTCTCTATTTTTTTTTTTTTCTTGCAAAGGTAAAATGATTCCTTTAAACATAGGGGGTTTGCCTTTGAAATGTGAAATGTTTAAAGCTACAGGGTCAATAAGAGAGAATTCATATCCACCTGCTCACATATTCTCCTCCTCTCTCACCCAGATCCTCTATAATGTATAAAAACATGTAGGAAACGTCCAGGAGGGTAGACATCATGTGGATGTTTATCAGTATAAAACATAATTCTCTTCAAGATGTAATTATGGCTTCGACGTGATTGCAGGGCACAGTGGCTCACACCTATAATCACAGAGCTTGGGCTAGGGCAGGAGGATTGCCAAGGGTTTAAGCCAGCTTGGGAAAGTGAGACCCTGAGAGGGTTCTACTCCAAACCCTCTTAATTCAGTGGTGGCTGTATTAGTGGGTTTTTACCTCTCTGTAGATCTGCTCTGCTGGTGATGTATAAATGTGAGTTCAGAGTTCCTTTAGGTTCTGATTTTAGTCCATAAAAACATAAAGCACAAACGGAAACTGATTTCAAAACATAGATGTGAGACAGGCAAAATGGGTGGGTGGACAAAGACTCTTGATTCCAAGCCTGATGACCTGAGTCCAATCCCTGAACTTGCTTGTTTTCTTTCTCTCTGTCTCTCACACAATCCCCTCCTACACACACACATACCATGGTTCCCTCTCTCTTTCTCCCTCTCTCTCTCCCCCTCTCTCCCTCTCCCTCTCCCTCCCTCTCTCTCTCTCTCTCTCTCCACCCTCCCACCATCTCTCTCTCCCCCCTCTTTCTCTCTCTGTCTCTTTCTCTCACATAAATACTTACACACAAAATAATTTAATAAAATGCACAGGACAGATGTTTCTGCAGCTGTACAGTAAGTCAGCTGTAAGAAGACAACACACATCCTAATTTCCTTCTATTGTTATTTGCTGTTTCAATTCTGTTCTGGTTTTGATTTGACTTTTTTTTTTTTTTTTTTTAATATTGGTTTTGGTATTTTCTTTTAGTCAGCTTTAGCTTCTTGAGAAAGTGTCAAATATGGAAATAACAGCTGTGAAACCCGGCCCTCATTTTAATTTTGGTGTTCCCTTTGTCTTGCCAAATGCAAAACTAATACAGAGGAGTCAGCTTCATAAGTAAGGAAAATGACCTGGCTCAAATAATGTAAGTTGGGACTTACCACATGCATACAAGGGGGCAGCTTTGACACACGAACAGGCTACTACTTGTCCTTTTCTTTCTTTTATTTATTCTTAGCTCTTTCTCATTCCCCTCCCCCTCCCCCCTCCCCCTCTCCCCTCCCCTCTCCCCTCTCTTCCCCCCACCCCCCCCCCCCTCTGTTATGTAGGCTTGTGCATTTGAATTCAGGTGCCTGGGCAAGCCAGCATAGTGGGTCAGATGCCCTGGAGATGCAGTTATAGGCAGCTGTTGGTCTTGTGACTTGAGTGCTGGAAACGCAACTTGTCAAAACAGTATATACTTTAACTGTTGGGCTCTCTCTATTTTTGTTGTTATAGTTACATAAATGGTTCCGACATATGTATCTGTCAAGTCCAAGTGTCCCTTGGCTTCCCCCACAAATGCTGGTGCCCTTTATAACCCCTCCTGAGAAACTGCATGCCATCTTGAAAAATAGGTGACCCTAGAATAGCTGCCTAGTTGTCTAGACTATGTTGGGGTCTTGAATCATCCTTGGCACATTGAATGGGGTGCTATGCAGTCATCGTCCACAACCTTGTATAGGGGAGTGAAGTTCCTCACAACAAGAGAGGGAACCAAATGCACCCCAAATTGGGAGTAGGAGAATTCTTAAAGTCCATTAGCACCCCCAACACACACACACACACACACACACACACACACTAAGCTTGGAGACACAGGGTTCTCTAAGCTCTAGAAGGAAGTGACATATAGGTGGGAAAGGAGAAGGTTCTAGACTCTAACTGGATTCCTGCAGGCCCACCCCAGGAACACACTGTGAGAAGCCAGCAGCCTGTGGGGGAAGTCCTTGAGATATCAATTTTGATTAATGATTGATGTGGTCTGGGCCACTGTGGGTGAGCCACTCCTAGGCAGATGGTCTCATGCTGTATAAAACTAGCACCCTGAGAGCCATGGAGCAAACTAGTAGGCCGATTTCCTGCATGGTCTCTGCATCGGTTCCTGCCTTGAGTTCCTGCCCTGACTTCCCTTCATGGTGGACTATAAAATATTATAATCCAGATAAACCCTGTCGTGCCCAATTTGGTTTTGGTCATGGTATTTTATCACAGCAATAGAGACCTAACTGGACAGTAAGTAATGTTCA
Source organism: Arvicanthis niloticus (assembly GCF_011762505.2). Classification (NCBI taxonomy): domain Eukaryota; kingdom Metazoa; phylum Chordata; class Mammalia; order Rodentia; family Muridae; genus Arvicanthis; species Arvicanthis niloticus. Next base: position 16,076,453 of record NC_047678.1, read on the forward strand.
GTAGAGACATAATGTGAATCACATATGCAATTTTAAATATTCTAGTAAGTATATTGAAAGTACAAAATCAAGTGATAACTAAAATCTTTAAATATAATATCTTTAAAGATATTTTAATTAATTAATTATAATATAATTATAAATTATAAAATATAATGTATTATCTAATTATATATTATGGATTAATTATATATTACTATATCAAAAATAATTCTATTATTTATACATTAAACATAATTATGAACAATAGATAGAAATATATAAATATAGTATAATATAGATGATATATAAATACATAAAGTATTGTTTATAATTAACTAATTAATTAATTAAAATAATATCTTTAAAGATAACTAAAGTTAACTTTCCTTGTTATATATTTTCTTTGACCCAGTATTACCATTTCAAAGTGTGCCTATATGCTGGACAGCTCATGATAGCTGTTCTCTGAGGTCTGTATAGACGAACTCCTTTCATCCTTCATCACTCGGTGGACACCAGTTCCTTTTCTACACATCATTTATCACTCAGTGTGCTTCTCTTAGTGTTTCTTCCTCTGCTCTAGTTTGCTCTCAATTGTTGTGATAAACACCAGGACCAAAAGCAACTTGAGGAGGAAAGATTTTATTTCAGCTTACACATGTGGTCCATTGCGCAGGGAACTCAGAGCAGGAACCTGAGGGCAGGAACTGAAGCAGAGGCCATGGAGGACGCTGCTTACTGGGCTGCTCACCTTGCTTTGTGTTCAGGGTGGCACCGCCCACAGCAGGCTGGGTCCTCATGCATTAATCATTAATCAAGAAAATACCCCCACAGACTCGCCCACAGGCCGGTTTGGGTTTGATGGAACATTTTCACAACTGAAATTCTTTCTTCCTGGATGACCCTGGCTTGTGTCAAGTTGACAAAAAAGCCTAGCCAACAGGAACCTAAACTCTGAGACCACAGGTTAGACCTTCAGCATCCATCACGGCCCCTGGCTCCTTTTTAGAACTCATTTATACACACACACACACACACACACACACACATACACATTCATATGAAAAGATGAGTGAATGGATAATTTGGTAGTCCTTGTTGGAAGAAGCAGTTTGACATGATAGAATCTTAGCTTCCAAGCATGAAAGCCTCTAACCAGGGGACAGGCAGTATTTGTCTCCATTAACACCAATACCGCCGCAGAGAGAGCCCAAATCAGCACTTTCTCTACATGCTTCCAAATGAGCAAAGGAAGTAGTTTTGCTTTCTGGCAGTGAACAGAACCAGAGGCATTTGAATCTGCAAGTTTCTTCTGACACTCTGAAGTCCCTAGTAATAAGGGCAGAGTGCAAAAGCGAGGCCATGTCTTCTTAGACCCCAACATGAAGCTCCCGGCTGCACAAGAGCTGTATTACCGGCAGTGATGCGGCATCTGTTTACTGAAAGCAACGTAAGCTCCCAGACGGCCAAAAATAGATGAGCTCAACAGTCTGTCTACCTGTTCTGCACATAGAACGGCCCAATGTCAATCAAGAAGGCATCTCAGCATCATGGAATACTATTATAACCGAACAACTCCGGGGAAAGCAGTACCCATGGGGACACGAAGACAGGCTTCTGTAAACTCGATGATTAATCCTAGGCAATAACAAATGACTCAGCTGGGATCCTCATGCCGGGGCTTATTAATCCAATTCTCTAGGCTTTGATGACAGAGCTGTCAGATGTTCCTACAAACCATTTATTTGTTGTATAGATTACCTGACATGTATGCCAACTCGAAGATGTAAGACTTTGAAGAGTCTGGCATGGTGGTGCAAGTCTATAATCCTAGCATCTGGGAAAGCGTGGATCTGGAGTTTAGCTAGTGTGTTTATGGCCAGCCTGGGAAACATGAGACCCTGTCTCAAAAACAAACAAAAGAAACAGAAACAAATATTTCCAATGATTAGTGTTAGATACATAACATTAACAAGAATGAACTTTAAAGCAGGCAGAGCCTGAGAAGACTCAATTTACTACACATGGGCTAACTCACTGGTAAGAGAGAGACTAGGCCAGTTTGTGGTACATGCCTATAATCCCAGCATGTGAATGGCTGAGGTGGGAGGATCACTGTGAGTCTGAAGACATCCTGAGTGACAGAGTTAAGACACAGGCTAGCCTGGGCTAGTGTGAGTCCTGGCCATGTAAAGATAAAACAAGAAACCGGGAGAGTAGATGAGGGAAGAGTGTGGGAATGTGGTGCATCTGTATTCAGCTGAGATTATTTAATAATACTGAACTCTTGATAAAGCTGAATATTGGGTCTAGGAGTCCGTGACAATATCCTTACACCCTGGCAAGCAGTGTGATCAGAGCAATGACTGAATCGGCGGCACCAGCTCTGTTAGATTCACTCAGTTATAAAATGTGAGTTGAGAGTTGGGTGTAGCAGCCCACGCTCTGGAGGCAGAGGCAGGTGGATCTCTGTGAATTCAAGGCCAAAAGTTAAGTAGAAGTTTGCATGGCCATGCAGTCTTGGTTGCATAGTAGCTTCATCTAAGGAAGCTTTGGGAGCCACCGATTGCCAGGCTCAGTCCCCAGAGTGTCTAACTTAGTCCATCTCTCAGAGCTTTGGAACCTGAAGTTGAAAAAGTCCCCTTGGTGACTCCACTCACCAATCAGCTCCAAGAACTCCCACAGCAGACTCTTCCATCATCTTCCTAGCTCCCAGAGACAGAGTCACCTAAATTCTAAAGCTCAGTGTCCAGCGCTTTCTACTTGCATGGCTTGCTTACAAACCACTATAGCTAATCTTGGAAATGTGATCCCCCCCCTTCTCTTTCTCCATCTTCTTTTGAAGTACTGGGGGTTGATTGCTGAGTCTCACATACCCTAGGCAAGTGTTCCAACACTGAGCAACACTCTCAGCCTGTATTCCTTTTCTTAAACTTCCCCTAATTAGTCTCCATAAAACCTAAATCTGCCTCTAGCCAGAAACTGCACTATACTTAGAAAGCAATAGCTACGGGGCAGATCGAGCTTTCTGCCTCCTTTAGTCCACAAGCTAAGAATAGTTTTCACATATTTAAGTGGTTGGGAAAAAAAAGATCAAAAGAAGAGTAATAATTTTGACACATGAGGTTCAAATTTCAATGTCCATAAATAAAGCTGTGTTCCCCCTACCCCTGCAACTCTTATTCACATACGTATTTTCTATGGTTGACATAGGGACAGAGTGGCAAGGCTGAGCAGCTGTACTTAGAGACGGTGTGCTAGGTGAAGTCTGAGATGCTACCTGGCCTTTTACAGAAAAAAAAAAAAAAAAAAAAAAAAAGTTTGTGAACCTGTCACCTATAAAAATCAAATTAAAATATCATAGACACAACAGAAAAAAAATATTTGAAAGGATTGCTTTATCTAATAATTTAAAAGCCTGATAGAAGAATTATTCAACACAACGTACAAGCACTGCCAGTTATAGACGTGAGGGATTTGGTTTATGAAGATTTGTCAATCATTAAATGTAGATACAAACATCAAAGGCCTAATGGAATCTGTAGCAGCGTACTGAGCATCAGGTAGACTGAGTCTAGTCTGTAGACTGGAAGCCACAATTATTGAAATAGGAAGCTTGATAGACTAATTCAGGATTGGCAAATGAAAAAATCCTCCAAAGTGGAATTATAGGGAAAGTCTCGGAGAATGGTTGCAAATTACATACACAATTAGAGTCACCACTAAATGTAAATAGTATTTCTCTGACTTAGGAAAAACATAAGGAAATGTTGCTAAAACTACGTATCAAAGTTTCACTCTGAACATGGAATAGAAAACCAGTTAGAACAGGTTTATAAACAATATTAAAAAAACATTTTAACATTAACAATTGGCTGTGCTGGGAGGAATTGTGACATATCATTGAATTTTGGCAGCAAAAAAGATTAAAATATTGATTTAGCTGTCCCTTTTTTATGGAAATATGACAAAATTATTTGCAGAGATGCAAGGGCCGCGGTGAAGGCCTGGGACCTCGGGAAAGAGCCAAGGGGGAAGGTTTCCAGAGGCAGCCAACGTGGCAGCTGGGTAGTGTGACTGCTGTCTGCTGATGGGGCAGTATCTCCATAGGGCAGATGGCAGGTGAACAGTTAGAGCAAAGGCCAGTCAAGTTGGAAGATCAGCCAGTGAAGACATGACTGGGTTAGGAGGTCAAAGATAAACGCGGAAGCTTTTGTTATCCTGCTGATTTTGCAAAGCTGGTGTTTGATGTAGACAAAAATCAATGGCAGCTCTTCAGTAACTCCAGGGCCTGGTACTGAGGGCCTGGTACTGAGGGCCTGGTACTCTTTGAAGGTCTATGTCGTCTGCCGTCACAGCTGGCTGTTTGGCAGGGATCTGATCTGTCTTTTGGAAGAACAAAATTCCTACATTCCAAAGGTCACCTGGGAATACCGTCCCAGCTAGAGTCCGGCATTTCCCATCTTCCTTCCCTAGAGATCAAACCCAGGGCCTTGTGCATTCAAGGCAAGTATTCTGTCACTGAGCTACATCTCCAGCCCTAACTTTCCACCTTCACAACAGAAGAAACCTAGGAGCGGTGGGAGTAAGAAAATCACAAACGGAGTGATGTACAAAGATGGGAAACAGGTGGATGGCAAGTGATGTTTTGGAGCATCTGCTACGTGCCAGACACTTCGCACATGTTATTTGGTTATCTCCACTTTCCTTCAAGGTAATTATTGATCCCATTCAATTATGGAAGCTGTGGATGTTCCATATCCAACAGCCAGCAACTGAGAGAGGATGAGCTACACAATTCCTAAGTGCAGACGCTAAGGTGTGAATGCAAGTCTGTCTGCCTGGCTTCCCAACTCACAGTGCATCTCCTCCAGGCAGGCTCACCTAGCAGAAAAATACCCAGCAGGGAAGCACAGCAATGCAGCTATGCCCTCCGGCTTTCAAGCACCACCAAAAGAAGGCTTACCAGGGCTACAAAATAAAACTGAACTAAGACCCTTCCCATGGCAGCCTTTCTTAAAACAGCGTTTCTAAATTTAAATCTAGGAGACGGCCGGTTTTAGGCGGCTTTGAGACTTCCCAGAATTAAGCCCCCAGGTCTGCCAACGCCCGCTCTCCGTGTGGACACAGTTTTGCTGTCCCGAATGCTCCAGCCAGCATCCGGTCCCCGCAGTTCAGCGTCTTTCACCGCAGTCCAATTAGGAAAGTGGTTGCAGTTCTCAGTCCTCTCTCCCTTGAGGGGTTTCCTTTCCCAGGCCATTAGAGTAATGAATCACGTGATCTCCCCTTAGGTGATGGGTAGGGTCAAAGACAGCCGCCAGATCTTCAGAGAGACTGTCACAAGCAACTTGAAAATACAGGAGTCAGGGGTGGCACACGGGGCACGTGACACGAGACAGGACCCCGACACGCGCTGCCATTTGGAAATCCAGTAAATCAACTGACCAGTTTGTAGATATTTCTAATTCCTTCACAACTTCAATCTCATTTTTCTTTTCCAGCTTAAAATGGTTACACCCCTCCGCCCCCGCCCCAGTCACAGACTCAGAAAAGCCACAGGGAAAAACTGCAGTCGCTAATGCCACCTTAAAGAATCCTGTCAGCTCTAAATTTAGGTTCCCCTAGGCCTAATCTCAGATTAAACAAAGCAAATGGCAGCTAAGTAGATGTTGTCTTCAGGAGGTCGCTTCACCGCAGACAAGCAGCCTGACTCTCGTAATTTGCAATTCACCAAAGTTGCCTTCCCAACCGAAGAGGAGAGGGAAAAGGAAGACTTACTCCATCTAAACAGCCATTCTGTAATTATAGGATTTGGGGTTTGAGTCACTTCACTTAATCTTTGCATGACCCAGAATTCAACTTGGAAGATTATAAAGAACAACATTTTCAGTTCTATTTATGAAAATTAACGTCTTAGGTGGAATTAGTAAAGCCGAGGAGAAGGGAGCACAAGTTGTTAGGGAAAGTAACACATCCTTGTTCTAACGCTATGAAAAACATTAGTTATATGCTATTACCACTATAATAAGTAATGCATGTGTTTCTAGATTTGCACAGGAGGACATAATATCCTGACGGTGAGCCATGGGGGAGAAACATATGAGGATTCCACCCATGGAGTAACCCCAGAAGCTTATCAGATTTAAATAAAAGATTGATGATGATCCTGAGTTTAAAATTTAATGTCCAAGCGACCTATTAAATTTTACATGACAAGGCTGTAGGCTCTGCTGTAAATCAGTAAAATCGATTACGCTCTCATGCCCTTCATAAGATGAAAGTTATGTAGACTTTACTGTGCTTTTCTTGATTTCCATTTATTATCATTCATTTCCTTCCATTCGGTATCATTCCTCAAAATTTTATTTATGAGAAAACTTTATGAGCAATTAACATGTGTGATATTTTGTATACGCCCACATTCAAGTGCTATGCTACTAATGTCTTTTTTTTTTTTCCCTATAAATTTCTGATAACCATTGGCTTTGCTGACATTTGCATTGTAGTAACTGGATATACTCAAAGTCCAGGAACCAGTTCTCAACTTTTAATTATGTTGAAATGTATCCTGTCCCTGGGAAGGGAGTGTCAGGGCAGCTGGACACGACTGTGAAGAAAGAGTGTACAGTAATCACAGCTAAGCACCTTCCTTGTAAATAAATGTTTAGTGTCTGTTGAGTCAACACCGTGGTAACTGAGCCAGCCATTCCCCAAAGGCAGGTTCCTATTCCCAAGAGCCCTCTTCGGTGAGGCCCATTTCTCAGGTGAGTTAACAACTGCAAAGTAATTGACCTTTTCTGAGTTTCAAGTGGACAGGGAGACCAAGGCCCCTGAAGTGTTACCGAGAGGCCATGTGTGGTGGTGTTTATATCTCCCCGCAATCTGTCATCCATGTTCCTATTGATCTTGCCTCCCAGCAGGGGAGGGGACAGATATTTCTGAATAACACAAATATAAATACTGTATGCCCATGTCACCAAATTGTGTTTCCATAAATGTATGAGACGAAGTTCTCAGGACATAGGTTGTTCAAATGTGTGGTATATTTGTAGTCAAAAAAAAAAAAAAAAAAAAAAAAAAAAAAAAAAAAACGAAAGGCGCCACTCCAGAAATAAAGTTGCAAATACGGTCACAGGTGAGCATTACAGCACTGTAAAATAAATATGAATTTTAATTAACTCATCAACTCACAATTAGAATGTAACAGAGATGAATTGAATTGTAAGATCACTATGAAAGAATTTAGCATTATTTTCCTTGTGTTGGCAGAGGTATAATTTAATCAAGAGAAAATTCTGCCTTATTCCTAAATGTCTAATTGTATTCATTTGGTTTGTTGTTGTTTTCCCAGTGCTTGAGATTGAACCCATAGCTGGGCCAGCACTCTACTGCTGACATTTCTCCATACTCCCTAACCCCAACACGTTTTATTTTAAGACAGAGTATCACTAAATTGCCCAGGCTGGCCCTTAATTTTCTACGTAGCTTGAGTTATTAGGGTGAAATTGCCATCCCCCAATCCAGCGTCCCAAGTATCTGGGATTATATGTATCTATCATCATTACCAAATTGGATTAATGTTGTATGTACACCGAGTTATCTAGAAAGGACATTCTAAAGTACATTAATCATATATACAGATGAATAGATAAAGAATATGTAATATATATTACATAATGTGTAATATGTATGTGTGAGTGTGTGTGTGTGTGTGTGTGTGTGTGTGTGCCTGTTGGTGTGTGTGCCATGAAACTAGACAGGATCACGAAAACAGAAGACAGGTTTCAGAGGGCTATTGGAGGCAGGAACAAGACCATCCAAAGAGAGGCAGCGGGCAGGCAATAAGAACAGAGCACGCTTGAAAATGACAGAGTGAAACCCATTACTCCGTGTGCCAGCTTCCAAAATTAAAGTGAGTATGAAAGAAGCTATTGCTTACTCGTTATAATTGGTTTTTATTATTTTTCTAATTTCAAACGTAAGACTCGATTCTTTTCCCTAGTCACTCACACTGGTTCCTCCTCCATAAAACCCAACGTTTGGAAAACACAGCTGTAGGCTACCTGCTTAAATTTTATAGAATTTTAATGATACATAAAACATAAACATTTCTCTGGGGACCAAATAGTACAGAAGTATGTAATGGAAAAATAGTAATCTCTCCTCTCTCACCCCTGCAAACTTACTTCTATGGTCAGTTGTACGATAGGTCTCCCACAGGCAAAGCGCTTTTTGATAAAGGTTCTGTTTTTATTAAGTCAGAATCGAATCGCCCACATTATTCTATTATTATTGGTCAGGACTCTTGACTGCAAGCAACTGAAACAGGTTTGTGAATTCAAAAAGGCTTCAAGAACAGCTGAATCTAGGAACTTAACTCAGCACCTAGTTTGGCTCTGTCTTCCCTGGTTTGCTCCTTGTCATTCTTAGGTAGGTCTCCCTCGTGGGTCACACAGTGTTCTGTTCTCTTTTGTTTGTTAATTCTCAGAGACGAAGGAAAGGCAGCCTTTCTTTCAGTAAGACTAACATAATTTCTAAGACTCTGTACTTAGTTACTCTAGCCAAACCAAATGCCCGTGGCCAGAGAAACGCTCAGATGGACATGACCAGGCCTGCCCTGTGGTCACTAGAAGCAGATACTCACCAGGAAGGTTAATAAGGCTTGACCTGACAAAAGAACAGGTTTCTGTGCACTGGGTCATGCTCCCTTTACATAACAGAGTGTGTTACAGACATTTGTCTGTATAAAGTGGTCAATGTGAATGTAATGTTAGAGCAGAGTAAAAGCTTACTCCCTGTAACCCTCCTGTAAAAACCTATGGATACATCATTTCAGTACTGATGGATATTCAGTTATCTTTCCCTCAGAGTCTTATAGTATGAATGTTTTTCCTGCAAGAAACAGTTATGACATGTGTGCTGGTTTGAATAAGAATGGCCCCATTGGCTCATAAATTTGAATGTTTTGGTCACCAGGGAGTGGTACTATTTTGGAGTGGGCGTGGCCTTGTTGGAGGAAGTGTGTAACTGTGGGTGGGCTTTAGAGTTTCAAATGCTCAAGCCAGGCCCACGCTTCCTGACACGAGCAAAATGGGCTAAACCTCTGAAACTGTAAGCCAGCCCCAATTAAATGATTTTCTTTATAAGAGTTGTCAGGGTGTCTCTTCACATCAATAAAACCCCAACTAAGACAGTAGGTAAAGGTGCTTACTTCCAAGTCTGATGACCTGAGTTCAATTCCCAGGATCCATATGGTAGAAGGAGACAACCAATCCTAGTAAGTTGTCCTCAGACCTCCACATCCTTGCAGCCTATATGTACACACACGCACACACACACAGAGAGAGACACACATACTCATACCACATACACACACATATAGATACCACATACACAAACATACACACACCACATACACATACCACATACACATACCACACACACATACACACACACAAATAACAAACATTTAAAAACATTTTACTTAAAAATAGTCTTGGAGGTATACTTTTTCTAATACAATATTACTTACTGTTAGTTGATATGCTAAATTAAATCAGATTAACATATTTCACAAAGATTAAATACTTTTGGGGGCCACAAGGAATTATTCTTTCAAGCCATTTTTATATTGTTTCTAATTATTTTATGTGAAATTTAAAGGTAGAGAAATATTTTTCTTTAGACTTGGTATTTTTGAGCTTTCTTTCATGTAGGCCTTATAGAAATTTCTAAGACAAATCATAACATCTTGCTATTGTAGTAATTATTTGTACTAATTGAGGATTTCTACCCTGCCTTGGATCATTTAATTTCCAGATAAAAGACACAAAGCTTTTTTATGTCTTTGTATTTATAATAAGCCTTAAACAACAACAGTAGAGCAGATATGACTTTCTGTGTTCCACCTGGGCTGTTCTTACTCCTACTGGCCGGCCCTCATGGCCAGTTAGTTCTCATAAGCCTTACCCCATGGCTTCTTCTCTCTCTCTCTCTCTCTCTCTCTCACACACACACACACACACACACACACACACACACACACACACACACACACAGACATACAGACACACACATATAATCCTGCCTCAGACTTGGGGAACCAAAACCCTGCCCACCCTCTCATGCCCCACTACAGGCTGTAGGCATCTTTGTTCAACCAACAGTTTTAAATTTACGGAGCAAGCTTCCATAGCATCCCTTGTGTACTCGAGGGTCTCCAGTCTCAGACCTTGGGGTCAGTACTTAGCAATACAATACACAGCAACCGAGCAAACCTCAACATCTTCCCTTGTTGTCCCTGTATGTTCCTGTCTTTCCTCCTCCTCCCGTCCATCACAAGTCCTTGGTCTCCTTCCCTCCCCCTCCTCCCCTGTCTCTCCACACTGTCAGTTAGTTAGAGCAAGCTTCAAGTTTTTACTTCAAGCTAATGCCTATGTAGAAATTCAAAGTAATAGAACTAACGTTTTAAAGGATTTACTAATAGGTTTGCTTACTAATAGATTGCTACAATGACACAATGTAGAATTTAGCTAGGGGAACACTGCTTCTAAAACATCATTCCAGCCTAGTTAGAGATATGCTAATAGGTAAACGTTTGTTCCCCAGGATTGATCAGCCATTAGGTCACATTCCCAAAGAACGGGCCTCCAAGAGACAGCTCCAAGGGGCAGAACAGAGTCACAATTAATATTAAGTCCTGGTCTGCCACACATACAGTTCTCTTCTTGGGAAAACCATAATTCTGCTAAGGTAGCAAAATGACCCTGGGAAGAACTATGCAAAAAGAGTAACAAAGGTGTACTTACAAAATAATTCTGGCAATATTTTTGCTGTGAAAATCTCCCATCTGCCCAAGTTGCCAGACTTGCAGTCTCTTGTCTCTATTTAAAGTGTAACCTGGGGTCAGGACCTAAATGAGATTTAGGGATGACAGTGTATATGGAATAATGCATAAACCTAAAATCTTCTATTCGAGCCTTGCCCTTCTTTGGGCATTAGCCAGAGCAGGACAAGCACTACTGAAGGGCTTTTCCTTCATTTATCTCTGTGTGGAGTAATTTCTCACTGAGAAGACACATTACTTCTATAACAATATAACATGATTTTGAATATAAATTGTGTAAATATTCTTACATTTATCCTCATAGGAAGAAAAAGTGAACACACACACACACATCTATGAAACAAAAGTCCTCCTTTCAAAAATATATTAGGAGGAAAAAGTACCCTGATAACCAACAGAGAAGAGTAGATAATCATTAAACCACTCTAATATTTCAAATATTAGCTATCTCAGATATAAAGTATAATAATTGTTAATGCTTTTATAGAAAAATGTAAGACAATCTTGAAAATACGAGCAGGCAGTGGAAACTCATGTTTAAATGCCAGAGAAACATTCTACTTTATTTTGACACAGGGTCTCATGCATCCCAGGCTGGCCTTGAACTTATTTCAGTGAAGGTGACCTTTGAACCTTTGTTCTTGGACCTGTAGTGAGGCAGAGGATTATGACAGGGCATACAAAGAGGAGCTGTTCACCTCATGGCTTCCAGGACATAGGATAAAGAGACAGGAAGGGGGCAGGGCAAGGTAGAAGAACGTTCCCCCAGTGACCAGCTTCTTCCCATTAGGCCCCTCCTCTTAAAGTTTCTACTGTTCCTCAAATAGCACCATCAGCAAGGGACCAAGTCTTCAGTACACCAGGCCTCAGGGGACAGTTTCAGTGATAAAGCCATTATAATTTATTCAAAGTAAATTCTGGGAGTACTCTTAGATTGCGTGGGGATATCGCCACATAGATTCATGTCTCGAAACTCTGTCAACAAGGCCTCCACCTAAAATGGCTGTCTCCTGTGTCTCAGTTGAGTGAGGGCTTGGAAGGGAATCCTTGTAGCCCTCTCAGAATTAGGTTTGTTCATTCAGGGTGTAGATCACAGATGACCAAATAGGCTGGGTTTGCAAAGCTGACAGTACTAAAGGAGAACTGGTTGAGAGCTTGGAGAAGAAATAACTGGAAAGAATAAACTAGCAGGGGTTTCATCTCACCCACCTTTCCACAGCCAATAGAGAAGTCTCGAGGGGCATGATGCTTACTTTCCTCAAGAGGATGCTGTCGCTGAGCTTGGGTCAGCCCTGAGTCCTCCTTGGAACCCAGGCACCACGTGGTTATTTTCTCCCCAAACTACTACCTAGCACTGGAGGCACTGGGGCAAGTTCAGCCCTGCCCATGTCCTGCTCTAATAATCCGTGATTGCTCAAACCACCTGAGGCCATTCATTGCTGCCACTCCTGCATCGCCTAGGGCCTCTGTGCCTAGTAATCAAAGACCCAATTTAGATGGGCTCAGACGACGATATTTTGGCTAACAGTTCCCACTGGAGGTTCTCAAGTTTAAGCACTAAAAATTGATTCTGGCTGATTTAGGTAGGGCACTACCAGTTTGTTTAAAGGACAGTCCAAAGGATGGTAAATCTTCATAGAAGCAACCTGGTAAACAGTGCTGATGGACAGGGGTGCTATCTTGTGTCCCTATATTCAGGTTGTTCCTTGAAGTCCCCACAAGAGCGCAACTGAAACCATTGCTGCTGCCCCACCAAGATGTATTCTCCACTTCTCTGCTGCTCCATTTCACTAGCCCAGGACTCACAGAACCTTGTTGGGGGTGGGGGAGTCTGATGGCCCAGTAGACAGGAGTGCCCATGACCTAGTGGGACAGCAGCCTGGGACTGGGAATATGCATTCGACCCTGACACTCTATATGCCAGGAAACACCTCTGCCTTGGGAAGAAGCATGTGGTAAGGACATCGGTATACCTGGTGAGGCATTGAGAAACAAGATCAGGCCTCACATCTGCACCCTGCAGAGGATCTGTGTCCCAGCAGAACCGTTCTGTTCTGAGCTCCAGCTGACTGAGTTTCAGTTCTTAAACCATAGGAAGTCTATGAATTACCAGAACTCACCCCTTATGCCTCTGGTTGATTTTGGTGAATTAGTGGTTATCTTGGGGCTTGGGCAAATGTCACATCGTCCCACATGAGTAACAGAACTGTTTCAAAATTAATTCAAGCTAATGGATGCTGTAAAGAAAGCATGCCCTCCAGCTATATTTTTTCCTTTTAGCATTTCAGAACTTATATTTTTAAGGTTTTTTTTCTTATTTTTATTATTTTTTCATATATATATACATATATATGAATATATATATATATATATATATATATATATATATCCCCAAACTGTATGCTCCATGGGAAGTAACCTATCTTTAGACTCTCCTTAGATTTTAGAAGCCCTGGTGCTCATTCCTAGATCTTTGAACAAGATATATTACTATCACATGCCCTGAGACTTTATGCGTAGATGACTTTAGCTGATACAGCTTAGGCATTCAATAAATAATAAAGATTGCTTCTTCATTATGTCACTCTCAGTAGTCATTCCCTGTAGCCGCCCACGGCCACAAGTCAACTGGATTCACCTGAAAGGGGGGCTGGGAATGAAGGGGGAAGGAGGGCGAGAAGAGATGAGGCCAAGACAAAGTTCTCTGATCAAGGCCCAAAGCTTTAATGTTCAGCTCTCAATTTAAAGGGGAAGACCCAACCCACAACCCCTCCTGGTTTCAGATGGGTGGGATAATCCATAGTCAGTTCCAGGTCACGGCCGGAGATGTCTCAAGGCAAGCCCAGGGGCAGTTCTGCTGTGTTCAGGGCAGCCAAGGTGGGTAACTCCACCTGACCTTGCTTGTGGCAACCAAGGTCTCTCAGTCCTGCTCATGGAGGGGAGAGTACAATTCCCCACCGTCAAAGTAAAATAAAACTGAGCCAAAGAATTAGAAGGCTAGACTTTTTCCCAGTTATTTACATTTTTCACAGAAACTCATTAAATATATACAGAATATAAAAATTAATGCCTATTTGCATAACAAAGATATGAGATTGCCCATAAAGCATTTGAACTACTTGAAGGAAAATCATCAGCTAAACAAGAACATTTTTATGTCTCTGATTGCCTACGAATTGTCAAAAAGGGTCTTATGAGGTGTGTGTGTTGCCTCTGAATTTATATTTTTAATGAATTTCTTTACCTCTTTCTTTCCACTCTCAATCGACAGTGTAGGTGAGATAGCAGCTGGCTTTTCAAAAGGAGACATTCTTTTTTTCAAAAGCATGTCTGGCCCTGTTTAGTGCCCACACTAATGTCCTCTAGGTAAACTGATCTTTTCTTTGCTGTTTTTACACTACTAAGTATTCAGTAAATTGAACTACAAGAAAAGTACTGTGAGATCAGTTACGTAACCTGCCAGCTCATCATCTGGTCTTTGTGCCTAGGGAGTTAAAAAGTAACTGGCTTAGTTAACTTGAAGTTTTGCCAAAGCAGAGCTCTTTGACCAGGTGTCCATCTCACAAGTTGTTTATGGTCAAGTCAAGGAATAGTGAAAATTTCCCTGTGATTCTCTCTGTGGCTCTAAATAAGGGAAAACGTTCTGCTCCTCTGATGGAAGCCACAGTAAGTAGGAAGTGAACCTGCCTGCTGGGTTGGTATGGCAGAGGTGATTGACAGCTCCAGTCCCCCACATCTCCGTGTGTCCACTCCCTTTGCAATGGGACTTTGCACTTCATCTCCCTCAAGTGAGTCCTGTGACTGGGTATGGTCACCTGGCTTTGTTTTGACCAACAATGCAAGATGGAAAACATAGAAAGTACAGAGACTTTTTTTTTTTTAAGATTTATTTATTGTATTATATGAGTATACTGTCATTCTATTCAGACACACCAGAAGAGGGCATTTGAACTTGCTAGTTCAAAGCTCAGGCTAGAGACACCCCAGGGACCAATCTGTCAATCCTTCAACAAAATATTTTATTACCACATGTCTCTGAGATTTTTTCTAATGCCTATTTGTTTTATGTATATTAGTACACTGTTGCTGACACACCAGAAGAGGGCATCAGGTCCCATTACAGATGGTTGTGAGCCACCATGTGGTTGCTGGGGAATTGAACTCAGGACCTCTGGAAGAGCAGCCAGTGTTCTTAACCACAGAGCCATCTCTTCTTCAGCCTACCTCTGAGATCTTAAGGGTATTTGTTCATAGACATATTTAGTTGATCTTGCTAGGTGTGGTGGCTCACACCTTTAATCCCAGTGCTCGGGAATACAAGGCAGGCAGATCTCTCTGAGTTTAAGGCCAATCAAGGGCTACAGAGCAAGTTCCAGGACAGGCAGGGCTACACAGAGAGACCCTGTCTCAAACAAAGAAAACAAAATATTCAGCCTATCTCAAAACTACTGTATATATTTATTTGTCATGTGTGTGAGAATATAGCACACTATATGAACATGTGTGCAGGTCCCATGTGGGTATGGATGCCAAAGAATGTCTGGTGCCCTGCTCAGTCACTCTCTGCCTCAATCCCTTGAGGCAGGGTCTCTTCCTGGAGCTAGAGTGGCCAGCTATCCCCCCACCCCAGAGCTGAGGCCTCCGGTGTACATGCTCTCTCACCCAGGTTTGTATGCCAGTGCTTGGGATCTGAACGTTGCTTCTCAGGCTTCTGTAAGATCACACTCCTACCCTTGGAGCTATCGCTCTAGTCTTTTGAAAATATTTGTATTAGTTCTTCTATGAATTTAAGTTAAGAAATAAAAAATTAGGCTAGGTGGGCCTGGCAATGTGAGCCTGTAATCCTAGCTGCCCAGGAAGCTGAAACAGGAAGATCTCAAGTTGCCAGATCTGCAGAGTGAGTTCAAGGTCAGCCTTGAGCTTAGTGAGAGAAGACTGGGGAGGTAGCTTTGTGTGCTGAACAAAATAAGAAAGGACAGGAAAGGCAAAATTGGGGCATCAGCAAGATGATAGATTTTTCTCTCCTCAGAATAATCATCAATTATCAGTTTTGACAACTACCGGAGGATGGAGCGCAGGGTGGGGCTGGGGGGTGTGCTATAAAACTCCTCGTGATTGCTAGGAGGCTCTAGTTCAGATTTAAAATGGCCTTCAAAGTCCGTATGTTAAAGGCTTGGTCCCCAGCTTGGTACTCTTGAGGTGAAAACTTTAAGGTGAGAGAGGCCCCCAAAGGAGTGCATACCATTGTGTTTCTATAGAAAACATGGCTAGTTCTTATGTTCCTCTAACTGCTATGTGCTGGCATTGTTCTGACAACTGGGACATAAGTAAGTTAGATAACTGGTCCTTGTTGGTGAGAAATTTACTGTCTTACTGGAGGTAGGAGTAGGCAACGAGCAGGTAAGCAAGAAAACCAAGATGACACTTCCCGGTGATAAGAACTGAAGGATATGGGTCTGAAGAGATGGCTCAGTGGTTAAGAGCTCTGGCTGCTCTTCCAGAGGTTCTGAGTTCAATTCCCAGCAACCACACGGTGGCTCACAACCACTACAGGATCTGATGTTCCATGGAATCTGATGCCCTCTTCTGGTGTGTAGATGTACATGCAGACATAACACCTGAAAACATAAAACATATAAACAACAACAACAAACCCTGAAGAGTATAAGGGACAATCCCTACCTCCAAACCCAAGCCTGATGTTGCACCAGAAACAAGGAAGAGATGTACAGATCTGCAGATCTATGCAAATCTAAGCAAACACCACAAAACTCCCTGATACTAAGGAGGGCCAGCTGTTGCTAGCTGTGGGCTAAGGGCACCAAAGCAGAGGAAGCCACGATTGCTCACAACGGAGGCAACTGTTTTCTTTTTCTGCCCACTGTCTCTGGCACAGCACTGCCAGAGTGTACCATTGGGGGCAGGGTCGTGTTGGACTAGCCTAGAAACAACTGGGAGCATCTGGGGTCTGAGCGGCCACACCCACTGCCTTCCCCACAGCCTAAAGGCTGGGGATTGCTGACTGGGACAAAATGGTCAGTAGCAGGCAGAGAACAGGGGCAATGGTTCCTTTTGGGGACAGGACACTGCGCCTCCATGTCTTCATCTGCAAAACAAGGAGTATGCCTTCTCGTTGAGTTGTGCTGACTCAGAATAAATACACGTATGATCATTGGAACACGTGTGTCCTGGATGTGTATCCAGTCCATTCTCACATAGGTCTCTAAAGTAGAGAACGAGTATCCTCACTATGGAGCTGCACAAGAAATCAAGCAGCCGAATGCAAATTCGAGGAACAGGTGAAGCACACACTACAAAATTCTAGGGGTCAGCTGCAAGTGTATACATGTGTGTGACAAGTGTACCTGGATCTTTAAACCCATAATGGAATGCACCTATAGCAACTAGGATGAGGGCCACGGCAAGCCCATGAAAACATTCAACAAGTCAAACACTTGTTGCATTCGGTAATATCCAGGGACATATGTCTTCACTGAACAGTAAATGTGTACACTGAAGGGCAGAGATGAAGAAAGAGACCAAGGATGGATGCAGAGAAGGCCCGTGACAGAAGAGGAATGACCGTGCTGTGTGTGCACTGGAATGTGTGACTGACTTCTCATGTGAGACACAAGACAATAAAGAACAGAAGCCGGAGAGAAAGGAGTAGGGTAACTTATTACATAGCGTCTGGGCTGCACATGGGTGGTCAGAAGGATACAGTGACGTCACCGAAAGATTCTTAGAGGTGATGACATGTAGGTTGAAGTTCACTTGATAATTCAGTAATAATCTGGGGATAAGCCTTCCAAGCAGAAGAAATGGCATGTGCTGAGACCCTAAAACAGAAATATATTCAAAAACAGTGGAAAGGGGGGAACAGGTGTTTAGACCACGGTGAATGAGTTCTAATTTTAGGGGGGGAGGGGGGAGACAGGGTTTCTCTGTGTAGCCCTGGCTGTCCCGGAACTCACTCTGTCAACCAAGCTGGCCTCAAACTCAGAAATCTACCTGCCTCTGCTTCCCAAGTGCTGGGATTAAAGGCATGCACCACCACTGCCTGGCTGAGTTCTAATTTTTTAAATGATCCAGTAAGTCTTAACCTCATGCACTAAGTCTATATATGTGCTGCAGGACAACTATTATATATATATATAAATTTATATATATATATATAAATATATATATATATATATATATAAAAATTGTGTATGTCTGCCAAGGACAGACTTGCACCTTCTGAAACAGAAACAAAGGGCACACATCACATCTTAGAGAGATAGGTTGGTGGTAATGCTGGGAATTAGCAAATCCCAGGAAGGTGGTCCCTCTCTGAGCTTAGTGTGAGCTGCCTTGAGATAGAGAAGTGGGGGTGAGCTCCAGGCAGCCTGATAAAGGAGGTTCCAGATGCCAATCATTCCTCCACCCCAGGAGCCGGAAGTATTGGTGGATGTAGGCTTGCCACTGCAGACTGGACAGCAGAGTGATATGAACATCCAGACTTCTACATTGGTTGTCCCCACTGGTCCCCAGCTTGCCGCTTGGAATGGCCGCCTTGGGCTCCTATGCTTGATGTGGAAGAAGTGTGTTACTGGGGGCAGGTTTTACATTTCAAGTGTGCTCTCTGCTTCCCTGCCTAGGGTTTGAGATCAGAGCTTTGAGCTGCTGCTCCATTGCTACACTGACTGCTGGCTGCCACAATGTGTCCTGCCATGATGCACTCTTATCCCTTTGTAACTGTAAGTCCAACATAATCCCTTCCTTCTATAAGTTACCTTGATCATGGCGCATTGCCACAGAAATAGCAAACTAATTCACCACTCTACTTCTGCCTTCTTAGGCTCTTCTGAGACTGTTTCCCACCTGAGCCTCTGCCACTTGGGCTCTGGGGCTTCTGTACTCTTTCCCAGAGACCAGCCAGTCTTCTTCAAAAGCACATTTAGTGGATCAAAGGTACAAAGCCCAGTTTTCATGCTATCCTTGAAGATATATATATATATATATATATATATATATATATATATATATATTCAAGATATATATATATATATACATATATGTATTCAAGATATATCTATCTTGAAGATAGATATATCTTGAAGATACACACATGTATATAATTGTGTATGTCTGCCAAGGACAGACTTGCACCTTCTGAAACAGAAACAAAGGGCCCACATCACATCTTAGAGAGATGGGTTGGTGGTAATGCTGTGTAAAATTTTAGCGAAGACATTCAATATAATAACATACTTGGTATTGACACGCAAAGACCGTTTTACGTTTTCACTGACTTTTTATCTTTAATCAATCGTTTGTTTATGTCACTCAGCATCAAACCCCAGGGCCTTGCACTTGCTAACCATGTATGCTGCTGCTTAGCTATGTCTCCAAATAATAACTGTTTTCCATGTAGCCCTTTTTGGTTCCAGCTTTCTGTAAAGCAGTTACTGCACAAGGCCAGCAGCACTTCGTACATCTCGGGGTTTCCAGGATTCTTTATGTGGATGGTCTATACAGTATAGGTGTGTGCGAGAACACCACACTACTCACACAACAATGAAATCAGCTAGCTACAGCTCCCTTGGCGCCCCATCATCAGGTTGATCCTTAAGGAAGATCACCGTTCAACCTTTGAAGCCCCGTGTGACTATATTGAAAACAGCTTTCCTCTGGGGCATTCAAAGCTTTTTACAATATTGTATACACTTAAAGCATAATATTTACACAACTGTTTTCAAATGAGCAGCAGTGAAAGAATAGAAGAGAAATGTTAGGGGTCAGATTGCCCTGTGTTTGTTTTCTATCTAGTTTCCAGCTCATAGTTCTTTTCCCTCCTTCCCCGAGCTAATGACTTAATTACTTTCTGTGGCTATAAGACAATGTCTGGGCATGGTGACAATTTTGCTGCAGTAATCTTTTTTTTTTTTTTTTTTTTTTCTCCTGAGTCTGGGTTTTCTAGACTGGCTGTGTTAGACAAGCAGGAACTCCAGGCAGTGAGGAACTCCAGAGTGAAGGAAGCCTCCGGAGCTTTACCAAGCGTGTATACTGGCTCAGGTCCCACTGCATCTGTATCTTATGACAGGGAGAGCCCAGAATGGAAGGTTTGCAGCGAAGGAATCAGTGAGGTGAAGGGAGGGGAGGGAAGGACAGCTTATCACTGAGTTAAGCTCTCTAGCACTGTACTAGAAAGCGGGGTGGGTTCCTTGTCAGGTAGGAATTTTGAGACAAACTACGGGCTGGAGAGATGGCTCAGCCGTTAAAGGCTAGGCTCACAACCAAAAATATAAGAGACAAACTACATGGAACCATTTTTCTAAAGAGTCCCTTTGGGAAGAGGAAGAATTCATTCCTACTCCCCCACCCTCTGCCTCACTGTGAATAAAGTTTATCTTTTTTTTTTTTCTTTTTTTTCGAGACAGGGTTTCTCTGTAGACCAGGCTGGCCTCGAACTCAGAAATCTGCCTGCCTCTGCCTCCCAAGCACTGAATAAAGTTTATCTTATTAGACAGTAACGGATGTACGTCCAAAGAGCGTAGCAGAAGCAGCCGTGTCATTTGCCCATGATGAGCAGGTAGTGAGAGGTGAGCAGGTACAGAAGGATGTGCTTGCTGTTTGAAGCCTCCTAAGTTTTATCACGGGGGCGTACCGGCTTGGGTCCCACTGCATCTTGTACCTTATGACAGCTGTTGGGGGCCAACTTTTAGCAGAAAGCGGCTATCAGCTTTGCAGCCATCTTGAGCCATATACCCTGACATGTGACTTAGATTACAATAGCCTACAACAGCTGAGCACACTCCGATAATCTTGGTTTAGATACCTTGAGATTAAGGTGTGTGATTTAAGAGTGTAATTTAGAGATAAGATTTAGAGACAAGACCTAAGGGCATGATTAAAGGTGTGACCAAAAGGCATGGCTTAGAAGTGAGACATACAAAAGACAGAATAGAACAGAGAACCAGACACAGCAGAGAGAAGACAGGTAGCAGGCACTTGGAAGAGAACTTGGAAGAAGTAACTTGGAACTTGGAGGGACTAGGAGCTAGGGACTAGGCACTAGGAACTCAAGACTTAGGACTTAGACTGAAGAATAAACAGGATTGAATTACACTCTGTCTGGTCTGCATTCTTCAAGTCTGTCCTCACTCTCGCTCTTGCTGAACCCCGACCCTTGGACCAGAGAGGCAGCTTGGGCCGGGATACAGTGGCCGCCCAAACGTGGGTCTGCCCGGGCCTCAACATTTTGCTTGGGCCGAGACATTTTTTGGCCGCCCCAACGTGGGGCTAGTGCGGTTCTCAACAGACAGCGAGCAGTGTAAGGCATGAGGCAGTGTAACCAGGAGCAGCTGGTGCTGGCCGGGCTGCCTGAGCAGGGAGACGAGATGACTGCCACCACGGCAAGACTGCTGTAGCTGTGGAGTCCTGAGTGGCAATGAGCAAAACATCCTGCCAAGGTGATCAACGGTGATCTTCCTTAAGGATCAGCTTAGCATTGAGTAGGCTCGATGAACTCGGATTGATAGCAGTCTCACCTGCATCTGATGCACACAGAGATTTCTCTTCAGTTTATGTTTAGAAATGTCATGGCCATTTTAACGTCACCGGCTTCATCAGATTACAGACTTAAAAATAATAGCTTCAAACAGTTGCTGCTTACTGAGTCTGTCGAATTTTCTTTCCTTCCTTAAGAGCGACGTCAAAGACTAGCCAGATGGCAGCGGGTAAAGGCACCTGCTGATGAACTGATCTACTTTTGATTCCCAGAACCCCCTGCAACCTCCACACATACACGTGCAGTGGCAAGCACATGCCCTCATATACACAATAAATAAATAAATAAATAAATAAATAAATAAATTAATAAATAATAAAATTATTTATTTATTTTTAAAAAATTACTATAGAAACCTATCTGTTGATATATAAGTTCATCCCGAGGGTAGTGGAATAACCAAATATTCCCATCACAAACTTCTCCTTCTTAAGCTGACAATAAGTATCTGTTGCCAAATTCACACACACAAAAAAAGCCCAAAGTAGGAATTTAATGCTATGAGGCATTCGGGATTGAAAAGAAAAGCTAATATTTAAATCTTTATTCATTCTAAACCCAGAACGTTCCCAGTGTTCCCTGGAGAGAGCACTGGTGTTGTTAGATGCTCATTTAATTCTCTTTGCCGCCTTCCCTCCCCTCCCCCTATGTGCACAGAGCCCTTCTCATCCACACCAACCCCACAGACTCACACAGCCCAACACCTACTTTGCATTTAGCAAACACATAAGCACTGTGTGCTCTCGTATCATAATCTATGGCAAGTAAACTCCTTCCCTCACATCAAGATCTAGGGTGTCCACTGGAGCTTGGTGAGGTTCCATGGAAGCCTGTGACTTTGACCAAGTCTACATTCACATGGCTTCAAAAGATTTTTTTTTGTTGTTTTTTTGTTTTTTGTTTGTTTGTTTGTTTTTTAAGTTCTTACTTTATGTGTACGGGTGTTTTGTCTATGAATACAAATACACCATGTACATGCAGTTCCTACAGAGGCCAGAAGAGGGCATCAGATCCCCTGGAATTGGAGATACATAGGCTTGTGAGCCACCTCGGGGTACTGGAAATTGAAGCCAGGTCCTCTGCAAGAGCAGTAACTAAAGTGCTTAAACATGAGCCATCTCTCCAAACCCTTCAGTATTGTTTCCTCATCTCTTATGGCTTTGGTATGCTTAGGGCAGTGATGGGTGTGGCCCCAGGGAATAAGGAAACATATTGACTACAGAGATTTTTAAACACACTTAATACAGAAGACTAAAGGTTGCTCTACTTTTAATATGATTACACACTAGCAATTGTACATCATGCCAAACATCCTTCCTCTCCAAACATCTTCCTTGACTTAACCTTTAAACAATGTCTGCACTTGACAGAATTTTGAAATAAAGACAATTAGCATATAACACAGCCTGTCCTTTAGTCAGCACCGTAGCTCCAGCCAAGTCACAGAGATGTCCTGACACAAACAGACCAATCAACAGGCACTTGTTTAAAATCTAAGCCCCTAATGGCTCAGGATCACTGATGATGCGGGAGCTGTGGGGACACCTTCATCATCAATCCCTGTGCCTGGCAGCCTCTGCTTCTGCACTCAAACATAAAGTCTGAACTAAGTCATGCTCGAACAGTGGCTGTCACAGCACACAAGCAATGCTTCGGTGTTTCTTATCAACTTAACTCTCTCATAAAAGCTTGGAGTGTGTGCTCAGGACTAAATTTTAGAACAGAAGAACCATGCAAATTGCAAGGTGTGTTATTGTTGTTGTTGTTGTTATTCTTGTTTTTGTTTTGGGGGGTTGGCTTGTTAATTCAAGTTCACATATGATAGACTCTTGATAAATTTCTATTGTCTCTTTTTACTAGTACTATTAAGCTGTAATGTTAATAGTCATCTCTGTAGTCATTAATATGAAGGTATGTATATTTTTCTCATTCTTTTAAACAATAGTAATGCAATTAAGGAGAATAATCAATTATATTCCTCTCTGTTGATGAGGTAATAATTTATTTTATTACTTACTTTTTAAACTGACCTACAAAGTTTGGACAATTACTCTTTTTTAGTTTATTCCATGATTATTGATAATGGACTACAGAGGCAGGTGTTTAAGAAGGACTTGCTCTACGTGCAAATACCCAAGGTGCACCCTGGGTCCTAGCTCCCTGACTACCCCGAAGGTCTGTGAGCTCCTCTGTCCCCTTCTGCTTGTTTTGGATTTTCTAAGGGAGGGATGACTAATTCTTGCTTCACCTAAATCCTGTTCTTGTGTTCAGAGATACATACTTAACTACAGTGTCAACTCTGAGAGGATTATAATTTAATTGCATTCACAGACAGCTTCAGAACCAGTATGGGCAGTTGGTGTGGTTTTATTTATGTGGTAGTGTTGTACAATCCTACTTGAAAACATGTGCTAATACCTCAGTGTGGTTTTTGTTTGTTTTGTAGTGCTGGGTCTTTAACACACAGACCCAATACCTGCTGGGTAAGTACTCTACAATGACCCACACCCTCCGCCCATTTCTGTGTGTTTTGTGTGAGTGTTCGCCGCACAAAGCAGATGCCTGATCAGAACCACACATCTTTTATTACTTCTTTTGTGTCCTCCCCTTCCAGACTCCCCGCCCCCCCATTCCCTGCTTTCCTCAGGGTCGGAGACTTAATAATTGCAGATTGACAACCCAGTTGATTTACAAGATCCAGACTCAAAGCAATATTTGGAAGGTTAAGAATGATCACAAAGTTAATATTCTATAAAGTAGCATTTTTATTTTTTTAATAACCATATTAGGTTTTGGGAAAATGTGCTGGCGAGTTTTACGACAACTTGACACAAATTGAACAGATGGGGCCTTAATTGAGAAAATACCTCCAGACGATGGTGATGTGATCGGGCAAGACTACAGGGCATTTTCTTAATTAGTGATTGATGCAGGAGTGTCCAGACCACTGTGGGTGCCGCTATCCCTGGCTAGTGGTCCTGGGTGCTATAGGAAAGCAGTCTGAGCAAACCATGGGGAACAAGGCAGTAAGAAGCACTCCTCCATGGCCTCTGCATCAACTCCTGCCTCCAGGTTCCTGTCCTGTTTGAGTTCCTGCCTTGGCTTCCCTCAGTGGACTATTACTCAAGATACGTAAGCTGAGTAATATTTTTCCTCCCAACTTGCTTTTGGTCGTGGTATTTCATCATAGCAAGAGTAACCCTAACTAAGACCAGTAGATTAGGAGAGCTACCCATTAAGAAACAAAACGTGCCCTGGGCAGTGGTGGCACAACGCCTTTAATCCCACCACTCTGGAAGCAGAGTCAAGCGGATCTCTGAGTTCAAGGACAGCTTAGTCTATAGAGTGAGTTCCAGGACAGCCAGGGCTACACAGAGAAACCCTGTCTCGAAAAACAAAACAAAACAAAAAATCCAAAAAGAGGGAGAAAAAAAGAAAATGTTTACCTTATTAAAAAAAAAAAACTATAATATTATTGCCATTTTTTTAAGCCATTTCTTTCTCATTCCATTTCCCGGTAGCTGATACCGGGAAATGCATCTAATGTGTTTCACAATTACCAAGCACTATGATTGCCATTATATATGAAGCAAGAAAGGAAAAAGAATGTGTCGCGCCCCGCTTGTCCAGCAAGGAAGACGCGACAAACCGGATCCTTCTCAACAACCTTTATTGGAAACGCTCTTTTAGGTTTCTGGGAGAGACTGACTCGAATGCCCAGAACGGCTGCTTATATACCCCCAGCCCTGGGCGTGGCAAAGCGCATGGAGGTGTCCAATTGGTCAATTTGCAATGACTCATTAGCATACTCATTAGCGTACCCCGCCCGGGAGGGGTGATTGGCCAGGTTCGTGGTACCCCAGTGGTGCCTCATTTGCATACCCCGTTTGGGAGGGGCTGGAGTCAAATTCCTAAGTGTACTGTGCACTGATAGTTCTACCTGAGCCTAAGCAGCCGCCATCTTGGATTGCCCCTCAGGGCAGCTGGCGCGAATGTCAGCGCTGTCAGCTTTGAGGCGGGGGCGCTGCTTCTCTCAGCTGGCAGCTACTTTTCAAAGCCGGCATGGCTGCTGCGAGTCAAAGAGGGCAGCCGCTTTGTGTCGGTGGTGGCAGCGCCGCTTTACCAAGCTGACAGACCTGCGGTGCCTTCCAGCCGTCAGGTCTGCGTTAGGTCAGCTGCTTACAAGAATGTAACAGATTTTTTAGAGCAGGATCTCACTGTACGATCCTGGCTGGTCTATAACTCACTATGTAGACCAAGCTGACCTCGAACTCAGAGATCCAACTGCTTCTTCCTTCCCATTGCTGAGATCAATGGTGTGCCCCATCACACCCAGAAGGAAGGTAACTTTTAAAGCTTCTGTTAATGTAAGCTATCCTTGCAAGAATGATAGAGAATGTCAGTGTTAGTGACCATAAAAGCTGAGCTGGAGAGGTAGGTGACTGTAAGGATAAAGTGACGGTCACACAAGTGTGAAGACGTAAGCTAGAGTCCCCAATGTCAGGGAGGGCACATCTATAAACCCAGCGCCCCTATGGAGACATGGAAGGTAGCGGCCAGAGAATCCCTGGAAGTTCATTGGTCACTTAGCATGGCGTACACAGCAGTGACCAACAAAAGAGAAACGCTGACCTCAAAACAAGATGGAAGGAAGGACTGACACTGGAAGTTGTTCTCTGACTTCAACATGCATGCTGTGATAAGTGCCTGCCTGACACTTACAGAGAAATGCATGTGCGTGTACACACACACACACACACACCACAGTCTCACAGTCTCACAGTCTCACAGTCTCTCTCTCTCTCTCACTCTCTCTCTCTCTCTCTCTCTCTCTCACACACACACACAGAGAGTTTAGCTTCAGTTTGTAAATAAACATGTGGGATCCCTCTCCCTGTCCCTGTCCCTCTCCCCACACCCCCACACCCCCACACCCCCAAGGGGGTGGGTGGAGTTTAGCCTCAGTTTATAAATGCCAGAGCCCAGAGAGTATAAGCAACTTTGGACAAACTCCTTACCAGTGACTCACAGTCTAAGGACACTGTAAGGACCAGAAGCCAGCAATCTCAGCACCCACCTGTTCCTCATCCTAAACAACAACACACTCAACAGTCAAACCAAAACTCTGAGGCTGAAGGATCTCTGCAATGAGGGTTTTGTTGGGCCTTAGAAAAGCCAAGAAAAGAGCCAGGTGGTAAGACTTGCTCTGTAGCTACTAACGTCGAGGCCGGATAGCAGTTGGAAATATGCCTGGCAAACTTAAGAGACAGAAAATCTTTTTATAATGAAGACTTGTAAAAAGAAAGCACAAACACTTCATAATAGATCTACATAGGTTATAGAGATGAGGACTGGAATTGTGCAAAATGGGGTAGACTTGTCTCTCTGGGATTGGCTGGAAAGTGCAGAAAGCTCACCTGTGAGCAGGCACAGTGGTCCCCGGTGGTCCCCCTGCTGGGATTTATGTTGGGGTTTCAGCATATACTCAGGAACACGAAGCAGGCTTTATTCCTTTGACCCAAAGTGGTTTCATCTTTCCTCCCCTCTACCTTCTGACCCTTATAATTAAATTTGAGACATGTTCAGGATATTTTTTTCTTTCTACAAATATATAAAGAAAAACACCACTCCATTTTTATTGTCTTTCCAAATAGCCTAAAGTATTTAAGATAAGTTGCTTGCCTTGGAAGGTGAGGCAGAAGGCAGCCCAGGAGGAGGATGACAATTGGTCCATGTCAGGTTATCACAGGTTCTACCTTTTGTCTAAAGATTAAGGCACAGAGCGGTTCTGGAACTGACCCCTTTGGCTGTGATCTTTCTAATCCTGGTTTCTCCTGAGGTGAGGCAAGCTCCCTGACAGGCAATTTGAACATGAGGGATTCTATTTGAGTTTTAGCCAGGTTTGTTTAGCCAGGTTTAGCCAGGCCTAGAGCAGGGCATAGTCCAAAATAATGATCCCCTGCGGTTTTCTTGTTTTGATTTTGGATTTCATATATATATATATATATCCAGGATGACCTTGAACTCCAGGCCCTCCTGCCCATACCTTCCAATGCTGAGATTACAGGCATTATGTCATCACACTTGGGAAAGGAGGAGCTCATGCTAGCCTTACACTCACACTCCTGCTTCACAGTTGGAGGTTACAGTCCATCACAGCTCGGAAGGGGAGTGGCTGCAGCCAGAAGCAGGTGGTCAGACCTCGTTCACAGCCCAAAAGCAGAGAGATGATTGCCGGTGCTCA
Source organism: Arvicanthis niloticus (assembly GCF_011762505.2). Classification (NCBI taxonomy): domain Eukaryota; kingdom Metazoa; phylum Chordata; class Mammalia; order Rodentia; family Muridae; genus Arvicanthis; species Arvicanthis niloticus. The sequence goes on from NC_047678.1 coordinate 16,104,077, forward strand.
GCTCGCTGTTTCTGGTTTATGCGGTCCTAGACCTTGCAATAGTGCTACCCACGTTTAGGGAGAGCCTTTTCACTTCAGTTAACCTAACCTGGAAAATCCCTCCTGGACATGCTGAGGGGTTTATCTCTCCTTAGTTCTAGACCCTTCCCAGTCAACAATCAACACCAACCATCCACTCAATCCACTACAGCAGCCAATTCCTGTCATTTTAATATTTCTGACTCTGACTTTTTTTTTCCTGCCAACTTCAGCAAATAAAGTGCCAAGAATATACTCGACTGATCCCATCTGAGCCATGCGTCTTACCGTAGGCCAATCAGTTAATTCTGTTGTCTCAATGAACTGCTGTTTCCAGCAGCCTTGAATCTAGAGTCTCTTGTTCTGTGTCCCCAGGAGTAAGCCTGGTTCCTCAGGAATGTGACATCTGACATCTTCAAAAGCCTTGCAATAAAAACCCTGTTTCCGACCCTACGTCTCATTCTTTTCTGAAGAATCTGTCATCTCTGAATCTGTGTTAGGAAACAGGGTTCCTTCCCTCTGCCCGACATCGGCAGAAAGTGTGTTTTCATCTTGTCAGCTTTGCTAGGTCAGATCCTTCCCAGCCAGTCCCCAGCCATGTTCCAAAGCTGAGCTGACATGAGCTCCCCGCCCGTTTCCATTTTCTCGTGGACATGAGCCTTTTAGAATTCTTTACTGTTAATTTCAGTGGCATTCTGAGAGATCAAAGACAAATTATTCTAAGCTACAGTGTTTAAGCAGAGGTCCATTTGGAGGATTTGCCAATAATGCTTTGTGAAAATGCTAATTTGTTGTATAAAGGAGAAATAGAATAGGAAGAGAGGGGTGGGCAGGCTCTGGCCCACACCCCAGTGCTAAGAAAAACAAAACAAACAAAGAAACAAAAAACCCTCTGCTTTTTATGTTTTACATTTTAGGCTTCTAAGGTTTCATCTGAAGAAAGAAACTTCGACTAAAAATAGCCTTAAAACCACTGCACACCACCAGGGTGCCTCCTACATGTGCTTAGGGTTATAATCGTATTACAGGCTCTGGATTCTGCATTTCTTTTTCTTTCATTAGATCACATTATAAATACCTTTCCATACTTCTGTATCTTTTTCATAATCAATTTTATAATCCACTGCCTGACATTGGTAGACCTTTAGCAAATAATCGTGGAGTTAATTAATTCTATAACAATCGTTTCTAATTTCCTTGTAAGTGTAGGTCATATTGATAGATAACCTATCCCATTCATTCATTCACTTCCCCAGACACATGTCTGAATAGGACTGCAAGTCCAATACTGAGCCGTGAATGAATGAGTGAATGAATAAATGCTGGGGAAACAGCACTCATGAGATGACATAGTCCTTGCTTCATGGAGCCTACCATCAAAGGGGAATTTAGCAGATGAATTTGTTATCATAATAAAGAGAAAAGCTCTGGGAATCAAAAGGGGCTGTAGGAGCGGATAGTAGGGAAACACACTAGAAAGTCAGAGAAGGCTCCCTCAAGGACACACAGGGCAAAGCCTGGATCCTCAGCACTGGGGAGTCAGAGGCAAACCTGTCACCAAAATCAAGGCCAGCTAGGTTTATAGAGTGCGTTCTAGGCCAGTAAGGGCTACCCTGGAGACCCTACCTCAGTAAAAGGGAAAGAACTGTGACACTTTGGGGTCCAACATAAAAGAAGTTTGGACAAGGACAAGGGAGCAGGGGAAAGCAAGGCAAATGCAAATGCCAACATTCCTCTTAACAGGTGAGAGAGCGATTCCATAAGGCAGATGGCTTCTCCTACGCTGGGGAGATTGAAGCAAATACAGAGAGGTCAACCTAATAGGCCTGAAAAGCCCACACAACCACAGGTCTGACTGAGATCGAAGCTTCTGGAAGCAATTCTGTGACCGAGTCTAAGAGTTGGTAACCTAAGGGTTCTGCGTCCCTGAGAGGCTCTGTGTGTAGTTACCTACCGGCCTCTAGCACATCTCACAGTGGATACTGGAGAAACCTTCTGACACCCTGCGCTCCCAGCAGGAAGTTGAAACCATTTTGACAGAGCCATAGAATTGTATTCTTTTTAATAAAGCCTGCTCGAAGGAGAAACTACTCAGCCAGAAGCTAAACTGCTGAGTTTTATCAGAATGCAAAGACAGTGGAGAATGGAGACACTCAAATGCAGCCCCCGTCAGATATCTGTCCTAGGGAAAGAGGAAGACCAGGAAAATGTAACTTCACAATTCAAGCCTTAAGTAAACAGGCCTGCAGAACATCCCCTCCCCGTGCCTTATATATGCGAAAGGCACATTTAAAGCACTTCCTTTTACCAGGCCTGTCAAATCTGGTTATCAAGAGGAGAAAGTATACAGATAATTAAAGAAAAATCATAATCCAGACAGAGAAAACATGAGAGTCAGAGTCAGATCAGGTAGGGTGTTAAAATGGTCAGGCTGGGGATTTGAAATAAAGCTGCGGTTGGTAAGGCCGTCAGGAACTAGGAGGGAAGGAAGACACTTAAATAGCAGCTTAGAACTTCCAAGCTCCAGCCTTTCGCTGCTGGCAACCCTCAAACTTCCAAGGTGAAACAGAAAAGCAGCTGGAGTCTGCGACCTTTAGACTCAGGGTCAAAAGCAGGGGAGCTCTTCTGTACCCCAAAGTTGAAAGGTAAACTGAGGCTTACTCAAAACCCCTCCTTAGTTTGAGGCCACACAGGACAGCCTTTAAAATGACCATGAAGTTAAAAGCAATAGCGATAAAACATGCTTTTGTTACTTCTTCTTCATTTGCCCGGAGAAGGTGGGACGTTTTCTTCGTTCAAGCTTCATGTCATCCCGGTAACATGCAGTTTTCCCATGAAGCTACAACCAGCCCAAAGCCCGGGAACTGGGGCTTTGTTCTATTCCCAGTTGACCCAGGTCACCCTCTGAGATGTCTTCTGCTGTTTCCTCGTGTCATTAATACTGCTGTGACCCATCTTCTGCTCCCCTTTCGCTCTTTGGGAAAGTTCTCCAGGGCAGGGCTCTTAACATCTCCAGACCCAGGCTTTTGTTTTTGTTTGAGAAAAATTGTACATGATCTCGGGTATACACGTATATAATATAGGAGCACAAATCAAACAATTAGTGATAGTAAAGCATTAAATTATTTTTTGATTAAAAAAAAAATAATGTGTATGTTTATATGTGCCTGTGTGAGCTTATGCTTACTGTGTGTGCATGTGCCCAGGGAGACCAGAGGGCAAATGATTTTCTGGACCTACAGTTACAGGCAGTTGTGAGCTGCCTGGTGGATGCTGGGAACTAAACCCAGGTCCTCTGCAAAAATAGTGTTTATTCTTAATCACAGAGCCATCTCTCCAATCAAAGAAATATATTCTAAAACAATTACTTGATATACACATAACTTTCACATTTATTAACAACAAAAATGAATCTGCCTTCTAATGAGATAGATGCATTTGTTTTTACATGGAGAATTAAAATCTTGGCTGAATAATTGCATGGAGCATCTCTGGTGTATTTTGAAGTTCATCACTATTTTGATTTGCAATTGTCAATACTGAGAATGTTGCTTCACAGAAATATGTACTACAGAAGTACATTTGGGGCCATTTCAGGAGTCTGTTTTTGTTTGGTTGTTTGGTTGTTTGGTTGGTTTTGGTTTTTTGTTTTGTTTTTGTTTTTCAGAGCTGAGGACCGAACCCAGGGCCTTGCGCTTGCTAGGCTAGCGCTCTACCACTGAGCTAAATCCCCAGCCCCTTGGGGCCATTTCAGAAATTATTGGAAATTCTGCCCTAATCCCAAGCCAAAACTTGTGGGATATTTATTTTTTTGATGACGCTCAGACTCTACCTTCAAATTTTAAAATCAGACATTACAACACAATGCATTGCAAAGGATACACTCATTTGCTAGGTTCATGCTGAAGAATGACAATAGAAAAATATTTGTCTTTGTTTTCTACAGTAAAGCCATTCTGGTTCTGTAAAAACAGAAACTTTGTACCTGCAGTAGGAACATGCCCATTCATAACATGGAAGTCTCAGAGCTGAGCTGAGGCATGCCAGGCAGTGCCCACTGGGTTTGTGTGGTATGGTGGCACAGACAATTCAGAGAGCCAGGGTCATGCGTTCTGAGCAGAGTCCACAGTGGAGCTCTGTGGAGCTTTGGCGAGAGCTGTCATAAACACAGGCTCATTACATCATGACTTTTGGCCATTGTGGTCAGGAAACTTTTACTGTTGCCAAAACTGTCACAGTTCCCAAGTTCACTCACAAGATTGTCCAATGTCACCACCTATGGTTTTAAGAGCTGTGGGTCTGGGGAAGGTGTTCCTAGCCTTAGCTCCTCAAAGCCCAATGTGATTTTCCTGTTTTCAGGTAAGATGTTCTCTGTCTCTCTCTGTCCCTCTGTCTCTCTGTCTCTCTCTCTCCTTTCCTCACAGGGTATCCCATGCCTTACTACTACAGGGTCATAGGACATAAGGAATGGAAATTATTTGACAGCCAATCTAAGGAGCTGAGCAGAGAATCAAATGATAACCTTTGGCAGGGCTGACAGAGTTAGAGGCGTGCTGGGAGGGACGCTACTCAGAAAGGTAGGCACTACACTGACAGACCTCTTTGTAGGTGTTGGCAGGGAGCATGACCTCCTACCCCAGGTAGGTACTGTTCGGGAAATGATGCCTTCCAGGGCTAGGCGAGCAGGGGAATACATATTGAGGGATTCCATAGTCCCTTTCTTGCCCATGTGGTCCCTGGCTATTCTTCTCTCCCCCAGAAGGGGGAATCAGCTGTCTATCCCAAAAAGTCATCACAGGAATACAGTAGTCACCATTAGGAGAATTTCAACACTCAGATCCTGAAGAAAAACATCTTTTCTTTCATAGGCGGTCGGGCAGATGGTCTTAGTGCCTTACATTCAGGTCTTTACAACTTGAAAGAAAAGCCAAAATAACATCAGGAATGTGAAATCGGAGAGTAGCTATCTGTACCCTTGCATACAGTTCTTAAATAAGTTAAATTTGTTGGTAGAAAAGGGCTATAGTTATTTGTTTTGATCGTATTTACGTGTCACGTTTCAAACACAATGCTCATGTCTCCAGTTTCAGCTTTCTAGGTTTTTATTAAAATGTGATGTTACTTTATTTTGTTAGGAAAATAATTTGTTTTGGAGACAGGATCTCACACTAGCTCAGGCTATCCTGGAACTCACTGTCCCAGGCTGTCCTCAAACTTGCAAACATTCTGCCTCAGTCTCCCAAGTGCTTGGATTTCAGTTTTGTGCTACCACCATGTCTGGCTTGGAATAAAATTTTTTATTCAGAATTTTAGTTTAAAAACAAACAAAACAAAACATAAAGCAGAAAGGGATCAGCAAGTAATAGAATATACAAACAATTTTAGGTATGAGTCTTACTTACGGTTTCTGTCGCTGTGATAAACACCACGAGCAAAAGCAACTTGGGGAGCAAAGGGTTTGTTCGCCTTACACTTTCACATCGTAGTCCATAATAACAGTCAGGGCAGGAAAGCCAGAACCTGGAGACAGGAGCTGAGCGGGCCCAGGGAGTTGTGCTGGTTATTAATATTTATTCCTGGTCAGACTGGTGAATCTCTAGACAACCTCAGGCCCAAATCAGCCTACCAGGACAAAGCTATGTCTTCTTGGTCAAAAGAATAGAATTCAAGTTCTACCTCTGGTCCTGGGTGGAGATATGACCTTCTAAACTACCCAAAATAATATTTTCTTGGTTTCATTTCTATTGTAGCCTTGGGAGAAAAAGTTTATTTTAGCTCACAATTCTAAGTTACAGTCCATGCTTGTGAAGTTGCCGGCAAGAACGGGAAGTAGCTGGTCACGTGGCATCCACAGCCAAGGGCAAAGAGACATGAACGCATGCGCATTGGCATTCACCTTGTTTTCTCTCTTTGTATACAGTTCAGGATTCTCTGGCTAAGGAAGGATACTACCCTTGTTTAAGCTGGGTCTTCTCACAGTAACTTAATCAAGGCTGTCCTCCACAGAGACACCCACAGGCCAATCTACTCTAGACTAGCCCTCACCGAGAGTCTCTTCCCACATTATTGTGTTGATAATGAAAACTAGCCATCACATACACGGTTGTCTCCTCGGTTGAAGAATTAATCCACATGTACCTGCCATTCATGTAGCCAAGAATCTACCTCTCCAGAAAAGCAGGTCCACCCAATGACATGCTTAGAAGAAGGAGAACTAATTATCCTCTTAATAACGTACTTTACTTAAGAGAAACCCCTCCTTTGGTACAGATGCTTACACTGTTTCTATCAGGCAACACAGCAGAGTTTATCTGCATTTCTGAGTCCTAACTCCAAAAACCATAACTTTTTATCATCCATCTATCTCCTTTTTGTTCTAATACTAACCAAAGACTAAGCGTGTTTTCCTGATACACTGGGAATCCTCATTAATTCCCTGAAGTATACCTTGCTTGCCAACTTTCATTGTAAAAGGCATAGCCACCTTCTCCTCCTCTTCTTTGTTTTTTTTTTGTTTTGTTTTTTTGTTTGTTTGTTTTTTTTTGTTTTGTTTTGTTTTGTTTTGTTTTGTTTTTTAAAGCAATTTGGGAAAGAAACTTTGGCGTAAAGGCTGTTATGGTGTCAAAAACCTGGAGACAGGAGCTGAAGCGGGACCAGGGAGGTGTGCTGGTAACTAATATTTAATAACAGGAGTTAACACCGAGATGTTGCCAGGCAAAAACTTAATTTTTATGGCCAGGCCAGAGTTATAATCTCCTTGGGAGGAGGAGAATGAAAGCAGCCAAGACCAGAAACAGAAAGACCTTTTTATGGCAAACAAGCAAGTTACAAGGAGGAGGGGGAGGGAGAGGGGGAGGGGGAGGAGAAGGAGGAGGAGGAGGGAGGAGGAGGAGGAGGGAGGAGGAGGAGGAGGGAGGAGGAGGAGGGGAGGAGGAGGAGGGGAGGAGAAGGAGGGAGGAGGAGGGGGAGGGAGGAGGGGGGAGGGGGAGGAGGAGGGAGGGGGAGGGGGAGGAGGAGGAGGGAGGGGAGGAGGAGGAGGGAGGGGGAGGAGGGAGGGGAGGGGGAGGGGGGAGGAGGAGGAGGGAGGGGAGGAGGAGGAGGGAGGGGAGGAGGAGGAGGAGGAGGGGAGGGGAGGGGAGGGGAGGGGAGGGGAGGGGAGGGGAGGGGAGGGGAGGGGAGGGGAGGGGAGAGGAGAGGAGAGAGGAGAAGAGAAATCTAGAATTTTGCAGTTACTTTTATAACCATAGAAAAGGTATATGTTATGGATTTATGGTCAGATATGTTACGGGTTTCTAGTAAGACAGTTAACATACCATGAAACATTTTATGGCCAGTCAAGACTCAAATCGATGAAGATAATTTACAATGTGTAGTTCCCAAGATTATTGAGGAAAAACAAATCAAAACAACAACAACAAAACCCTCTTAATTAAGGACATGATCAAAATCTATAGATGTTTCCCTAGCATTTCTGAGGCCCTGAGTTCAATCCCCAGCAGAACACAGCTGAAACTACACAAATGAGGCTCTCAATAATCATACAAAGGATTGTGAAATGTGCCCTGGAGGAAGCTATCAGCTTGGTGAAAAGATCATCTAATCCTGACATTTTTCTGTTTTTAAAATGTAGTGAGTAAACAGAAGGCTGGAGAGATGGCCTAGCTGCTAAGAGCGCTGACTACTCTTCCAGACATCCTGAGTTCAATTCCCAGCAACCACATGATGGCTTACAAACCATCTGTAGTAGGATCTGATGCCCCCTACTGGTGTGTCTGAAGAAAGAATGTGGGCTAGCAGACAAAAATCAAAAGCTTCCTTCTTGGGGCTGGAGAGATGGCTCAGCTGTTAAGAACAGTGATTGCTCTTCCAGAGGTCCTGGGTTCAATTCCCAGCAACCACCTGGTGGCTCACAACTATCTGTAATGGGATCGGATGCCCTCTTCTGGTGTGTCTGAAGACAGTATTGTTAGGTTTCAGACACCAGGACAAGGAACTGGGACACATATTTTACATACCAAATCAGACCTGGCCTCCAGGTTCTCTCAGCATCCCTCAGTTCCTACCTGGCATACCCTGCTCACAATCCTGAACCTTCCAGCCCAGGGGCTGGGCTGCCTTTCCTCCAGAGGCTCCTCCCTATATAATCCAGACATTTTGGTCTCCCCTCTCTTTTCCTTCTCTCTCTTCTATCCCTCTCAATGTGTGCTCTTTCTTGCTTTCAATCTCCCCCCCCTCCCCTCCCTCTCCCTTTCCATTGCAACTTCTCTGGCCTTGATGCTTGAGGCCAGTGAACCCACCCAAGAGCAGCAGCTTCCCAATAAACATGTGTGTGTATGTGTGTGTGTGTGTCTGGCTTGAATTGGCTTGTTTCACTGGTAGAGAAATAACTTATCAAGTATAGACCATAAGATCCTCCAAGAAATAGAATCAACTGATGAAAAAGCAAGATGTTGGAATGGTAGAGAGAAGAAAAGAGAAACATAAAACTGGGAAGAATATTTGCATATTTGCTTCTTTTGGCATGTATTTGACATTGACTATTTAGTAAATTATTAATGTTCAACTCATTGGCATAATTCCAAGCATCATTTTTTTTTAATATATAAAGTGATTGTATACGTGATTATTTTGCCCCAGGAGCATTCTTTTTGGCAACACAAAAGTCAAGTGGCCTTGGTTCTTAAAACTTGTGAGGACTCTTTCTGTGTGTGCTTGATGTTGTTTTCCTAGCAGAGAATCACAAGAATAGCCCCATGTCACCGCCCACAGTGAGACTCTGCCCTCATTCCTTGGTAATGACCTGGGACTTGGACAGGGTCCTCTGTTTTTACAAACATGTTGTGTAGGCTTTTTCCACTTGTCTACTGACATTACTATTTCTTGACAATGATTATTTAACAGCTCACTTGTTTTTCTTTGAGACACCATTTCCAATTAGACATTCATGACAACAGAAACTGAATTTTCTGCTAAAGTACTGGATGAGATCTTTTTTCATAGAAAATTCTACCTTTGTGGCTCTATAAGGAAATTCGAATTCCGGGAATATTTGGTACAAAAGTTTTATAAATTCAGTAATAGTCCCTGTTTTGGCCAGCTTCTCAACAATGTCAGCTTGCCTTTTCCCCAGTCAGTTACCTAGTGGGCATCTTATCTTAAAGATGAAAGGTCCTTCCTTGTTCAAAGTTGGGATTCAGACCCAGGACAACTGGCTAAGGTGCATATTTTACATACCAAAGTGGATCTGGCCTCCAGGCTCTCCCAGCATCCCTCAGTCCCTACCTATTACAGGGGCTGGCTGGCATGCCCTGCCTTCTGCCCTGAACTTCCAAGTTTACGGACTGGGCAGCCCCTCCCCCAGAAGCTCTTAGATATATAATGAAGAGTTTTTGCTCCTTCTCCTCCTCCTCCTCCTCCTCCTCCTCCTCCTCCTCCTCCTCCTCCTCCTCCTCTTCTCTCTCTCTCTCTCTCTCTCTCTCTCTCTCTCTCTCTCTCTCTCTCTTTCTCTCCCTCCCTCCCTCCTCTGTTTCTCTGCCTCTACTCCCTTCTCCCCTTCCCATGCCCCCCCCCAAATAAACTCTATTCTATACTAGAACCATCTTATGGTTGGTACCTCAGGGTGGGAGTGATGCCTTAGCATGGTCCCGCTGAGGTACCCCTCCACCTCACCATACTGAGCTCTAGGTTTTACAAAACACATCAATATCCCTTTATAACTTATATAGGACTTGTCCCTTTTTGCTTGGTGAAAAATTCAGAAGTTGGCTCAGATAATTTTCTCAAATAGATCTCTAAGAAGAACTTACTTGTAGACACTGTCACAGCTCTGTGGCTGTAGTTTTACTCACAATTCCAGGTTGTGGCTGGAGTCCACTGTCTTGGCCCGTATTTAATGCTTGCTTCAATTTTGGCTAAAAAATTGTGTAGTAGTGGCCTTATTCCTGACCTGTGGAATTAATATTATCACTGGACCTAGACAGGAGCAGGCTCTGGGAACTGGAGCAAGAGAGTCATCCTCCAGGCACAGGGAGAGCCAGGACCCACAGCCTCAGTGACAGCAGCTGAGGTGTGAGGTGGCCACTCCTTGAGTATTCGGCTCTCCACGAGGCTCACACAAGCTTTCGTAACAGCACAATTCGGAGCAAGCAAGCAGCTGCTAAGTTGCCTCCAACAGTTTCAGAGGAAGATCCAGGCTGAGGAGATCATAGCTGAAGTGAGAGCCACCAAAACTGGGCCAAGAGCACATTCTCTCAGGCTTAGAGTCAAGTTCCCTAGGAGACAATCCCCTAAGCGGAGTGTATGCATAGTGTCTATGAGGAGTCTGGGCAGTAAAGACACCTGTGAGGGGTCAAGGGCAGCTGGATCAGATGGAGGAGAGGCAGAACTGCTGTCCTGACACACTTCAGCTGAGTGACTCAGATGGAACTTGGTCTTCTTCCATTGGGATTGATCTTTTCATTCTTGCACAGACCAGTCTTGGGTGCAATCCCTGGGGAGGGGTTAGAACCTTCTTCTAGTGGAGAGTATTAGAGAAAAGCCACCAGGAAGTCTTAGCACCCAGCACACCAAGAGGCAAGAGGATAATGCGTGGTCCTAACAGGGAGAGCATCATTCATCCATTCAGACGTCAGTGAATTTGTAAGGGTCTGAAAATTGCCAAAGGAAATACCCAGACTCAGACAGTATGTGAAGACAAAGGGTGGTAAACAAGGTCTATTCGGCCTGCTCAAGGCTGGGAAGGGCATGCGGGAGAATTCTCTAGATGGATTAGGTAATCTAAAATTTCTTTAGTAGGTGCTAGGGGGTCACAGGTGGTCTGCATTCTTGTGTCATGAATGTTTAACTATAGGAAAAGATAGGGCTGCCAGGCACAGATGGGCCCATTCTGAGATAAGATTATTTCCCCAGTTCTGTGATTATCCCCAGGCTGTTTGTTCTTTGGGAGGGGGTTTTATGACCTTGTTTCTGGATTTTATGGTTTCTTCCTGGAACTTGTGCCTATGGCCTTTTTTTCCAAATCAGGTCTGGTCCTTAAATGGAGATAAATGAGGTTTATGTCGTTCTCATCTCTCTCTCTCTCTCTCTCTCTCTCTCTCTCTCTCTCTCTCTCTCTCTCCCATTTGAGAGAGGGTCTCATGTGCCTCCTGTTCTCAGTCTCACCAGGTAGCAAAGGCTGGTCTTGGCCCTTAACCATTCCTTCGCTGCTCCCCAAGTGCTAGAACCACAGGCATGTGTCACTGTATTAAGTACTAAAGAACAATGCTTATTGAATAACTGTTAGAAGCCGGCACTGGGAACACATCTCTGCTGGAAAGTATACTAGTGATTGAGGCAGACAAAAGGCTGAGAGCTACCTGAAGTCTCCATGGGCACAAGCATGGGCCCTCTCACAACACCTTGCAGCTGTCACCAGCTCGACTCTCTCAGACCACAAAATTATGGTGGGGGTTAATGACCGAAGCCTAGACAGTTATTAGAAAGAATGCCACTTTTCATTATTATTAGATTTTTCTTATTTTGAGAAATCCATATATATGTACAATGAAATCCAACCACAGCTATCCCTCATCTCCTCTAACACCCTCTCATCCTCCCCAACACGGCCCCCAATCCAAAATGTATGTTGCTATTTTCTATAACCCACTACATCTAGTTAGTGCTGTTCCATATGTACATGGGTGTTGGAATAAAGACTGATTATCCCTCCCTGGGCAACTATCAGTCAGTAGCTTCTCAGTAAGGAGCAGGTCTGGAAATCATCTACCTCTTAGGTGCTGGAATTTTGGCTGGCCTGAATAAGCAGGTCACCCTGGCTGCTATGAGCTCAAGAGTGAGATAGTCAGGCTGTGTCCAGAAGATAGCACCGACAGCATTCTGTCCTGATCTCCTGCTCTTACAGTCTGTCCACCTCATCCTCTGTGATGGCCCCTGATCCCTGGTGACTTGGTGCTGGGTTTGGGGATTGAGACAGATGTCCCGTTTACAGATGAGACTTCGGTCTCTCGTTCTTAGCACTTTGACAAGTTATACATCTCTCCGTTGACTGCTGCCCACTGAAGATCGCCACCTTTCTTTTGGTCACAACAACTGGTGTTGTAAGACTCTAGCAAGCAGAGGCTTAGTTTACAGGAGACCCCCTGAGAGAACCACGCTGACATGAGAGATCGCTGCAAAATTCGAGAGGAATTTTTAACGTCCCAGCATGCTGGGGCCACCATGCACACCAAAAGGAGAGGTGACCCCGACCCCGTGTGGCTAGTTCAGTGAGCTTTTATACAGTCCTTAGGGCAGCAGACAGGCACAATGTGATTGGCAGAACAATGTGACTTTTTAAACTGATTGGTCTCTAGGAAATGAGGTGGCAAGTGTTGGTCCATCCTATGGAATGTGTCTAGGTGCTCTGGGCCTTCCCCACCTGCAGGTGGGCTCCAGCTTCTCCCTTTGTTCTCCAGCAAGTGTCCTCTGTCTGAGGAATGTTAATTAGCCTCTCCCATGGGGGGGGGGGGAGGAGCAAGTGTTTCCAGTTCCTCTTCAGTGTAAGGATAGAACCACATCCAGACAGAGCCAATACAACTGGATTTCATTTTTAATAAGAGTCAGGAAAAGGAGAATTACTTTTTTTCTAGAGAAAATCTCTTATAACCAACAGCTGTCAATAAAGAAGCTATGGCCAATGAGCTGAGGTAAGAAGTAGGGGATGGAACATTGGCAGGAAGGGAAAAGATTCTGGGACGCAATGAGACAGACGTATGGTACCTGCACAGGTAATCAACCACATGGCAGAGTGTGGGTTATTTCAGTTATGAGCTAGTCAGAGAAGAAGAGCCTAGCTATGTGGCCAACGTATTTATAAATGTATTTTTGAGTCTGAGTCTTATTTCTGGGAGCATGGGGCTGGGAGAAAGAACCAGACCTAACTTCTACACTTTTTCATATAAGAAACCAAGATTTATTTTCCATTATAACTAAGGTGCTAATTAAAATAAAAGAAAAAATAAAAAAAAAATCAATTATGTTGGGAGCCAACTTTTAGCAGAAATCGGCTAGAAAGCAGCCATCTGGAACCATATACCCTGATAGAGACTTGTTTTCAACAGCCTACAACAGCGGAGCACACTCTGACAAACATCTTGTTTATCCCACATAGCTTGTTTTGCTGTTTAGTGACCCCAGCTGCATGGTGAACATGGTAAAGTGTCTTCACCTGTGTTCTCCTGCTTGTGCTTATAAATACCCAGGATGTCCTTGTAATAGTGTCAATAGGAGAAGTCAATGGGTAGTCAATAGGAGGTGTGAATATAGTATGTGGGAGACAGTAAACGAGACTTGACTACAGATCCTCTGGCTTGTCTCCATTCTTCGAGTCTCTTGCCCCTCCATCCCCACTCTCTCTCTTGACCAGAGCACTTAGCCCCAAAGCGTGGGGCAGTGCGGTCCTCAACAAATTACATATTTAATATAAAGGCATTTAACACAGTAAAGGCATGAAGCTTATAATTGATATAAAAATATGAAATGTCGCATGTTTATTATAATACATAGAGTATAGTATGAGGAATTCCTAATACAGGGGCATAATCTGAACAGCTGCCGTCTTGCTGGTCTGAAGACTCCAGTTCTCAAAGTTCTGTTCTTCCCAATCCAACCTAGGATGCTTGGGCAAGACTAACAGCACCAAAAGCTCTTCGTGGACAAGGGATGCTCTGAGCAAGTCGTGATGCTGGCCCTGAGGTACAAGCAAACTGGCCTGGCACTCAAGCAACATAATGCTACCAACAACCAAGAGCCCCAGTGCTTACATCACACTCTCAGCCCAGGAGTTAATTCCACGAAAGCTGTAATTTTACAATTATACAAAAAAAAAAAAAAAAAAAAAAAAAAAAAAAAAAAAAAAATCAAAGTTTCTCAGAGGGCAAATTCAAAGTGGAAAAAAAAAATGAGTATTTTTAAGGCAATTTGTACCTGTTGGTAAAGAGGAGGCCAAAATGATGGTTAGGATTTTTAGAAGTAAAAAATGAGATGCATCTGAGGTTAATAAAACAGATCAATGTGGAGAATAAAATTGGTTAATAAAACCAATAATTACTCCCCCACCCCCAAATAATTAGCTCTTTCCAGGCTACTGGGATGAATAAACCAAACAAAACAAAATTTGAAAAATGAGGCCATATCAGGAAATATTTCTAAAACCATAAACATCAGAGAAGGAAAAAAAAAACAATCACTGTAGGCATGTAGTGTTTCCTTAGAAGAGCCTTCTTTAACGTAAAGATTCTATATTAGCAAAGTAAGAAACAGAGAGAAGCAGCCTAAAGATCAGCTCGTTGGAAGACTTTAATATCTTAATAATTGGACTGTTCCTGCAAAAGGGCACTGTAAGTCTTCAGTTTATTGCAAACACATCTTTTAAAAAGTCAGCCCTAGTACTGAAGCTATGAGACAAGGCTGTAATTCTTGACACTATTCTGTAAAGCACAAAGTAGAATCATTTAAATTTGTTAAAAAAGAGAATATTTTCTTGGGCAGTACACACAATGGCTTTTTTTCCCCTCCACCTCTATATCCAATGGTGATATTTATAGGCTAGATTCGAAACAACCGTAACTTTTTAAAGATTACAGAAGCCGGGATTTGCTCAAGAATACTATTGTTCACATACCACATAGGCTTTCTTCCAGCAGACACTGGCTTGCCAAGCTTCAGACGGCAAAGTGATGAACTGTTACATTTGCTATCACCCAGCTCACTGTTTCATGCTCTGGGGACTCTGACAGCATATGTCACTGAGAGATGATCACCCCATGGCCACCACTTCTCTTCTTACAGTTGGATCCACTAAGGCAGAGCCTTCAAGTCCTTACGACAACGTGAGGCCTGGCATAAGCCACCCACGAAGTCAATGGATAATCACCATGTTCTGTTGATAAATTCTGTTGTTCTTCAGTTACAGGGTTGATTTCAGTCACTGCTTTATTTCTTAATCTGTCTTTTGGCTTTCTTTACATCCTTTGCAACTCCACTTGGTCTATACAAAGCCACCATGACTGAAAATCTGTAGAAGAAAGCCACCCCCTACCAATTGCTGCAAGTTTTCTGTCCTTTTGAAATTAAATCTCTGCACAGCAAAATCAGGTCGCCCATTACAACCTGAGGAGCTACCGATATTCTTCTACCTTAGATCCTGAGCTATGACCAGATACTCAGTTCCACCAGTGGCGTCTTCCTGCATACTCAGCTAAGTCTAGAACTCCAGAAGACTGGTCACTGGTCATTGCTTTCTCATAGTCTTGGGTTCCCAGGCTCTATGATAATGCCTGCTGCCAATTTGAGGGTAGTCTCCCAATAAGTTCTTCTTATTCAGTAGACTCGAAGTCTGCTACTGCTGCAAGCATCCTGTGAACTGATGGGGCAGTAGCTTGAAATTGAACCAACAGGGAAGAAACAAAGATGAGAGGCTGGCTGGGTTCCAGGGATATCCTTGGAACCAAGATTCACCTTTCAGTCATGAGAGCCAGTTCACTTTATGGGTAAGCCATAGTGTCCCTTATGGGTGATTGCATTTTTTTTCTATCAGGCAGCAATCTTTCATACAGGCTGCATGGGGTTGACTGGAAGATGGCATAGTCTAATTTTTTTTTCTCATTTAATCTTTATTCCAGCCTTAAGATATAATCAGGAGCCATGGTTTTATTGTCCCATTGAAGAAGTGATTAAAATCATGTCCTTGTTATTTTTAATGACTAACCCAAGGCTTGGAGTTGGCAACTCTCTGGTTTGGACAATAGAAAATGTCAACATGATGAGGTCATCAAGACACAGCACTTGATCAGGTCTATGTACAAAGATGGTCTCGAGAATAATTTTAGAAACAAATATTTGATTTATTAAGTTCTTTCTTTCTACATCTATTAATGTAATCTTGTCCTACCACTGGTCATGTTTACTCTACCGTATAGTTCCCCATGTTAATGAAGAGAGAACTTACCTCCAATAAATTCAGTTGACCAGTTAAAATGTACAAAATGCTAGGAAACTACACGTCGGCTCCCACTTATTTCCTCAGTTTTCTTCCGGAGTTGACTATTACTGAACGTGGGGACACAGCCTGTACCCCAAGAAGCCAAGTTCAGCTGCCTGGACTCAAGAAGACAATTTAAACAGCTAAGTTAACAGGGGAAACAGAAAATAGAGATTTATTCAATGTGGCCACATTGGGAAGGGAACAAAGAAATTCAGTGACACCCAGTTCAGCCACATGCCCATTGAGTTCCCTACCTGAGAGCAGAGTTTGACCACAGCTAATACAAAAGCCCGTACAGCCACAGAGGCCCAGGGTTGAATGCTACTCAGAGACAGTCAGCCAGATTGATTCAGGTTAAGAGTCTCCAGCAGGGCATCGAGTGGGATGTAACCTGAATAAGTAAAAAGTAAAAAGAAAAAAAGTCTAGAGCAATGGTTCTCAATCTTCCTGATGCTGTGACCCTTTAATACATTTCTTCCTGTTATGGTGACCCCCCCTCCCACCATAAAATATTTCATTGTTTTCATTACTACTTTGTAACTGTAATTTTGCTACTGTTATGAATCATAATGTAAATATCTCTGATTTTTGCTGGCCTTAGGCAACCCACCCCATTAAAGTGTCAGTCAGCCCCCATGGGTAGTGACTCACAGGTTTCTGCTCGCCTAGGCCAATAATCTGGGAGCTGTTCTTTCAAGAAAGAGTTGACCCGTCAATCTCTGAGGCAACACTACCTCTGCTATGGCCAGGACTCTGAAGCAGCTCAACACTAGCTGGCTCCGAGAGACCAGCATTAATCATTCAGATGTTTCCAAAGGACCAGTTTCTGCCCATCCTGCTCACAAGCAGTGCCCCAGGAGGTTTCCACTTCATTCCCACAGGAATGAACCTTAGCTTAGCTTCTGAGGGGAGCCATCAGACACCTGCCATCTTGAAAGACTCCCAAAGGCATGTGACTATGCCATCTCCCATTCAACCCCCTTGCAGCTTGTATGAAAGATTGCTGCCTAATAGAAAAAAAACGATTCCTCTCTGACACTGACTCTCCCCTCTTCATGCACATGTTTGCCAAGGCTAGCCCACTCCAGCCTTCTTTGTCTTGCTATACTCACTAGAATCTCACTGGGAATAAGAGTGCCTATAGGTTTCGTTGCTCACTGACTACCAGCTCTTCAAACACTACTTGGATTCTTAAAGTTTGTTTTGTTGCTGGGCAGTGGTGGCGCACGCCTTTGATCCCAGCACTTGGGAGGCAGAGGCAGGCGGATTTCTGAGTTCGAGGGCAGCCTGGTCTACAGAGTGAGTTCCAGGACAGCCAGGGCTACACAGAGAAACCCTGTCTCGAAAAAAACAAAAACAAAACAAAAACAAAAAAAAAAACAAAAAAAAAAGTTTGTTTTGCTTGTTTGTTGGTCTTTGCTTTAAATAGTTTGTTGGATTTTTTTTTTTAAATTCCCAAATGCTCTTGGCAGTGACAATGTTGAAGGTGAAGTTATTTGTCTACTATGCTGCTGATGGAGAGAGTCAAAACGTCTTCAGACTTGCTAGAATTCTTGACCTGAGGGTAACCTGAGCTTGGCTTCCGTCACATGTGGGTGGGTTATAATCATTCTGGACTCGTGCACAAGGCCTTGTAGTTTTAAAGTTCATTTTTCCTGTGTGGTGCTGTGGTCTCAATGTTTGTACCCCCCTCAATTTTTTGAAGTGAAAATCTCATCCTCCTCAGGTAGAGGGCTTAGAGGGTGGGTCCTTTGTCGGGAAGGTGATAAGGAATGGAGTTCAGGACTGGGATAAGTGGCTGACCTCACAAGATCAAAACAGTTGCTTTACTCCTCTGCCAGGCAGACACCGTGGAAAAGCACCACCCATGAGACTCAGTTGATATCCTCAGACTCTATGAAAGCCCCAGTACAAACTTCCCTGATTCTAGAGAAACAAATGCTTGCTGTTTAGAAACAGCTGGGTCTATGGTCCTGTCCCTAGACATATTAAAGTGTTTAGTCTCTTTTTTCTTTTACTGCAACTCTTTTGTTCCCAGTGGCAGTGTAGGGAAGACTTGGGTGCTTAGATCTTACTTTTTTAAAAATAAGAAATGTGCCGGGCAGTGGTGGCGCTCACCTTTAATCCCAGCACTTGGGAGGCAGAGGCAGGCAGATTTCTGAGTTCGAGGCCAGCCTGGTCTACAGAGTGAGTTCCAGGACAGCCAGGACTACACAGAGAAACCCTGTCTCGAAAAACAAACAAACAAACAAAAAATAAGAAATGTAACCCAAGGTTGTCTCTAGATTTGAGACCCAACGAGGACACGACCTGAGCAGCTAGGGGAGGCAAATGAGAAAGGCGTCCTCCAAAACTGGATTGCTCGTAGGTGACTGCTATAGGACAGAAGCGGACAGAGAGATGAATCCTTAGGCATCCTGAGACAAGCCCATCCAACAATGGCCCCCCATACAAACCCACTTACTCTTCCAGTGCTGAGATCTCCCTAGTGAGACAGTGCACTATGAGCGCTGTTGGGAGGGAGAGCTAGGGCACTGAATTCTGATGTGCAGGTCTTCACAGGGTGGCAGGAAGGTATGGCCCTTCTCTTACTCCCACGCCCACCTACTCCAAGGCTTGGAAAGCAAAGCTGCCCTTTTGGGATAAAACCCTGGAATTCAGCACATAGTTCTCCTTCCAGGAGGGAATCCGCTGTAAGGACTGTCATTGGCTGGCAGCTCTGCCCACCGCATGCGCACTGAGATCCGCTGCTTCAGGCACGTCACGTGTTTCGACCCAAGTCGGCCATACCCCTCACAGCCTCCCGCCTCACTGGGCTACCTTCTTGCTAAAGTTCTTCACAGCTGTGGCCAAGCTTCTGTGTAGGCTGTAATAAAGTCTGAAGCTCTATCAGGGCATGTTAGGAGCCTCGGCGAGCAGTGATAGCATTCGCCATTACAAGATGGCTCGGGCATCCGGTGCTCTCACAAGTAAACAACTAAACTGCGAAGGTGCAAGAGGCGAAAGTGCGCCAAGCCACTGCCCATCCCAGGGCGTAATATGGGGTGATGAGTGCGTGAACAGCCAATCAGAAGTGAACACTCCACTCTAGGGTGCATATAAGCAGTGCCTTTTCCGGGCTTGGTGTCTTCTGCTTCAGCTGATACAAGAATAAAGCCTCGCTGTAGTAACTACCCGAACACTGCCTCCCGTGTATCTCTTGCGGGTGAGGGGACTCAGAAGGGGCGCAGAACATCTGGTGCTGAAAACCTGGGAACTTCAAGGCACCACGGAGACCCCCCCCCCCCCGGAGACTCGGGGCGGGTTAAAAGACTACAGGTACCGGTCTCTGAGAGGTATGTTTGGGGTGGAAGCCTTGGTTGTGAGCAGATTTTCACGCATTGCCGCCACTGCACTAGTTGGCCTCTTGTTTGTGTTGCTTTCGCTTTTAGCTTATTTGTGTTGTGAAGATCCAGCTTGCAGCACAGCTATTAATACAAGTCAAGAGGTTTTAGAAGAGGTCCACTCCAGTGTATCAGAAACAGAGCGTGTTAGCCGGCATCAGGCCAAGGAGCCTGGGGAAAAAGATAAGGCCAAGGAGCCTAGGAAAGGGAAGCAGGCAAGAAGGCCTGGACAAAAGAAGCAGACCCAGGAGTCTGGTAAAAAGGGAGAGTACTCAAAAGAAACAGAGGCCACTTCAGGGCCTGTTAAGAATAAGGACCCTTCACCGGCTGGTGAAGAGAGAGTGGAGGTCAAAAGGACCCCCTTTACCCCATTAAGGAGCTTGCCACCATAGATCTTAGCAGCTCCGAAGAAGATCTAACGCAAGGAGAGGAAGAAAGCCTAGAGGAGGGGGCAGCCGCCTATGAACAAAACAGATATGGACCAAAAAATAACCATCCTGAGATAAGATTAAGAAAGACCTTGAGTCCCTCGGCCTCGCCCTTGCCTCCGGCCTACGCCCCGGGCATCATCTCTAATTCATTTCTCAGCCCAGGAGATCGGAGACAGCTACAGCTGGCATTTCCGGTCTTTGAAGGGGCAGAGGGAGCCCGTGTTCATGCCCCAGTAGAGTATAGGCAGGTCAAAGAATTAGCTGAGGCAGTACGTGCATATGGAATTGGGGCTAATTTTACCATATCCCAAGTGGAGAGATTAAGTGCAGCTGCTATGATGCCAGGAGACTGGCAGGACACAGTGAAGGCAGTACTTACCAATATGGGCCAATATTTGGAATGGAAAGCGCTCTGGCATGAGCAGTTACAAGCACAAGCCAGAGCTAATGCAAGCATTGAGGGTCAACAATTATGGACTTTTGACATGCTGGCTGGAGTTGGCGTATACGCGAACGACCAGACCACTCATTCCTGGCAGGTCTACGCACAGATAGCATCAGCTGCAATAAAGGCATGGAAGTCTCTCCCTAGGAAGGAAGGCAGTAACCTTTATTTGTCCAAGATAATTCAGACATCTAATGAGTCTTTTTCTGATTTTGTGGCCCGAATGACTGAGGCAGCTGGTAGGATTTTTGGTGACCCGGAACAGGTGATGCCATTGATAGAACAAATGGTCTTTGAAAATGCTACAGCGGAATGCCACACAGTCATTGCCCCTCGTAGGAACAGAGGGTTACAAGACTTGTTGAGAGCCTGTCGTGGCTTGGGAGGTCCCCTAACTAATGCCGGACTTGCAGCAGCAAACTTAGAAATGGCTGCAGTCCTCCTTAAAGGTCAGAATCGTGGACAGCCATTACCCATTTTGGAAGGGAGCCTAAGGTTTTGATAGTGCCTTATACTGCCCATCAAGTCCAAATATTAACGGCGACCTCTGGTGTATGGGCAGTGCTGGTTACTTCCTTCAATGGTCAAATAGATAATCATTATCCTAAGCATCCCATCTTACAATTTGCCTTAACTCAAGCTATCATATTTCCACATATTGTGTTTCAGGAGCCACTCCCAGATGGAATGGTAGTTTATACAGACGGGTCAAAAACAGGAGTGGGTGCCTATGTGGTTAATGATAAGGTTACATCCAAACAATACCATGAAACCTCACCTCAAATTGTGGAATGCCTAGTGGTGTCAGAGGTTCTGGAAATCTTTCCAGGTCCCTTAAATATTGTTTCAGATTCCTTCTATGTGGTTAATGTAGTAAAAGCATTAGAAGTTGCTGGGTTAATTAAGACATCTAGCAGACTTGTAGAAGTTTTTCAAAAGATTCAGCTTACCCTGGCTAAGCGAAGATTCCCTGTCTTTATAACTCATATTAGGGCTCACTCAGGCTTACCAGGACCTATGTCCCGTGGAAATGACCTGGCAGATTGAGCCACAAAGTTGATTGCAATTGCCCTTTCGCCAAAATTGGATTTGGCTAAAGCCTTTCATTAAAGGTTTCATGTGACAGCTGAGATGCTACGATGTCGATTTAACATCACTAGAAAGGAGGCTAGAGATATCGTGACTCAGTGCCAAAACTGCTGTCAATTCCTACCTGTTCCCCATACCAGAATTAACCCTCGGGGAATTAGGCCATTACAGATCTGGCAAATGGATGTTACCCATATCCCATCCTTTGGCAAATTACAATATTTGCATGTCTCCATTGATACCTGTTCTGGAGTTATGTTCGCCTCTCCATTGACCGGAGAAAAGGCGGCCCATGTTATTCAACATTGTCTCCAGGCTTGGAGTGCCTGGGAAAAGCCTAAAATCCTCAAAACTGACAATGGACCAGCCTACACTTCTCAAAAGTTTGGACAATTTTGTCGCCAAATGGAGGTGACACACCTGACAGGTCTTCCTTACAACCCTCAGGGACAGGGCATCATTGAGCGAGCTCATTGTACCCTTAAAACTTATTTGATAAAACAAAAAGGAGAAGTTGAGGAAGCTCTGCCCACGGCGCCACGGGTTATTGTCTCTCTGGCACTTTTTACTCTTAATTTTTTGAATTTGGACAGTCAGGGCAACACGGCGGCTGATCGCCATTGCCTGGAACCAACTAGGCCAAAAGAAATGATAAAATGGAAAGATGTTTTGACTGGTCAATGGAAAGGCCCGGATCCTATTTTAATAAGATCCAGGGGAGCGGTTTGTGTTTTTCCACAGGAAGAAGACAACCCATTTTGGTTGCCGGAACGCCTGACGCGACGCCTCACAGTTGTGGATGATGATTCCTCAGCGGGTTCCCCTACGAATGCTTTTGATCACTACATGGATTCTCCAAGCTTGGATTCCTAGTATATATAGTGAATTTATATGGGCTATCCTATCTGCTTTTCCAAAACCTATGCCCTTGCCTTCTTAAAAGGCACCACTTCTGCTAAACAGAATTTCTCCTATACCTTTAACTATACCGAGCGAATTAATGCCTCACTCCAGTTTGTGTGTATCCTCCATTTCTTTTCATCTTATCCAACCACTCCTTTAATACTTGTACCAATGTAACTTGCTTTATGTCCCAGTGCTGGTCTGCTCTTGTCTATAAGCAGGCCCTAATAGCCAGAATACCACATTGGATCCCTATCCCCGTTCAGATGTCTGGGACCTTGACTTTATTTCGACTGAAGAGAGATTTTGATATAACGGCAGCCATTGTCACTGCTATTACCGTCTCTGCAGCTGCAGCTGTGACAGCCGGCATAGCCATGGCTAATCAAGTTACAACAGCTACTGTTGTTAATCAAATTTCAAAAAAGACTTCTGAGGCTTTGACCACTCTACAGAAAGTGGATGCACACTTGGCATCAGGCATTCTGTTGGTCAATCAGAGAGTTGATTTGTTCCAAGCCCATGTGGAACAACTCACAGATGTGGTTCAGATGAGCTGCGTGTCAGCAACCCCACATCTATGTATTACACCTCTGAGATTTATGAACAATACATTTATTCAAAGCCATAATCTTTCTGCTTATTTACAAGGGAATTGGACTGGGGAGCTGGACCAGATGCAGCAGCAATTGCAGATCCGGATCTTGAGCCTTGATGGAACACGAGTGGACCCTGTTGCCCTTGGCGATTTTACTTCTTGAATTTCTTCTGCCTTTTCTTTCTTTAAGGAATGGGTGGGGATAGGCCTATTTGGTGCAGCCCTATGTTGTGGATTGGTGTTCATGTTATGGTTGGTCTGCAAGCTCAGAGCCCAGCAGAAACGTGACAAGGCCATTATCGCCCAAGCACTCGTAGCCTTGGAGCAAGGATCTTCCCCTGAAATTTGGCTATCTATGCTAAGAAAGTAACTGATGACTGAGACCCTCAGTTGATGCACCCCAAGGGTTCAGCCCATTGCACTGGGTCGATGAGAGGTCTAAGTCTAGCCAGCCCTTGCCTGAATAACTGTGGTACCTGAATATTTAGAGGTGTTTGTGAGTGGGTACTCGACAGGGAATGTTCCATGAGTGTGGATAGATTTCCCGAAAGTATGCCTGATTGCACAAAGGTTTGATGCCAAGAAACCTCCTCCCCTGGTGGTGCCCCAGGGTGAAGGCTCCCTTTCCCCGACAAAAGGCATCGAGATGGGTATGGGAAGTATTACTCATTGCACGACGACAAGAGAAGAAACCCATTACAATATCTCATTTTGCACAGGGGATCAGGCCTCTGCTTTCCCTCACTGAGTTGGTGCCGCGCTTGATAGGCAAAAGGCTGTTCCATCTTAATAAAATTGAAAGGGAGAGATGTTAGGAGCCGAGGCGAGTGGTGATAGCATTTGCCATTACAAGATGGCTCGGGCATCCGGTGCTCCCACAAGTAAACAACTAAACTGCGAAGGTGCAAGAGGCGAAAGCGCACCAAGCCACTGCCCATCCCAGGGCGTAATATGGGGTGATGAGTGAACAGCCAATCAGAAGTGAACACGCCACTCTAGGGTGCATATAAGCAGTGCCTTTTCTGGGCTTAGTGTCTTCCGCTTCAGCTGATACAAGAATAAAGCCTCACTGTAGTAACTACCCGAACACTGCCTCCCGTGTCTCTCTTGTGGGCGAGGGGACTCGGAAGGGGCATGGAACAAGGGCGCCCCAGCACTCAGAAGGAAGAGGCAGGCGGATCTCTGTGAGTTTGAGGCCAGCCTGGTCTACATAGTAAGTTCCAGAACAGCCAGATACACAGAGAGACCCTGTCTCAAAAACCATTTTTTAAAAAAGCTGAAGCTCTGCTCCCCTTTCTTCCTCTGACTGCAGTCTGAGATCAGACTGCTCGCAGACTTCGGCTCTTCTGTCTTGATGTTTGCTTCTCAGAGGACAAAACCTGCATGTTACAAAATGATTTAGACTATTTGAAAAATAAAGCCTAGTTTAAAAGTAGGAGGTGGTGGCAGAGATGGAAGTGTCTGTAGAAGCCAAAGGACAACCTCAGGTTTCATCCTCTGGAATCACTCACCTCCTTTTTGAGATGGGATTTCTTGTTGACCTGGAATGTATTGATTACTTGGACTGTTGAGCCATTGGGTTCAGGACACTTCCTGTGTGTGCCACATGCCTGAGGCACAGTGGGGTGCTGGAGATTGACCTCAGATCCTGAGCCATCTCCTCAGCTCCAAAACAAAAACAAAAAAAACAAACAAAAAACCCGACTTAACAGCCATTCTCAGCAAGGAGTGTGGGAACCAGGTTTGTTTTACCTCATGCTATATCACCATGGTGGGCTGTAGTACTTGGCACAGAGAAGGCTCTTAACAGGAAAAACAGAAGGAAGGAAGGAAGGAAGGAAGGAAGGAAGGAAGGAAGGAAGGGAGGGAGGGAGGGAGGGAGGGGAAAGAAGGGTAAGAAGGAGAAAGGGAGGAATGGAGGGAGGGAGGGAGGGAGGGAAGGAGAAAAGGAATGAAAAAAAAAAAAAGATTTGAATTAGCCCAGACTGAAAATCTAATCAGTGAGGGGAAGCATGGAGTAGACTCTGTTTGGAATGTAAGAAAGGGTGTTCCAAAGAGTGGGTTTCTAGCATTGTCTGGGAGACACACATGTGAGCAGACACATTGATCCCTCCATCTATCTACATATGCATAAATGACAATGTTTAGACATTAATATACAAAATGCACATTTATAAGCCTAATACTTTTCTCAAAATATTCAATGCTTACAAATAAATATGCCACAAAAAGATAAATAAAATGAGAACGAACTAGCAATAATAACAACAAAGCTTCTAGACACTACCATGGAAACCTTGCCAACCAAGGAAACAGAGCCAACTGCCAGCTCCAGGCCCAGAGGTGGTGACTCTGCCGTGGGCACTTCCCATTTGTACAGTCAGCAGAGTGCAGTGGGCCGGGAGACGGCTGTTAGTGCGTAACGTCTCCCAGCTAAGAAGCATCCAGCCTAGTATCTCTGAGAGGGAAAAAAAAAGCAATCAACTAAGAAATATGTTCCTATTAAGTTCAGTCAAACAGGCAGGGGTAACACTGGATTTTAAAATCAACAACTGTTTAATACCCATGATAAATGTATGCTAATGTTCAAATATGTTGACATTGCTTAGGATGGTCATATACTGAAAACAACGCTTTCCCACACACACCTTTCTTTGCAATTATCTTAGCAAAAATGTATATTCAGAGTTCTCCTTTCTTAGGAAAAAAATGAAGTTTTTGTTGAGATTATTCCAACAGCATTTACAGGACTAAAATAATTTCAGCATTCTGAGAGTGAAGAGGTTGGCCTAAGCTGTAAGCCTCTTTCATTGATATTGTCAATTTGTGACTATGTTCATGGGCATAATTTTATACATGAGTATATGTGAGTACCCGTACTTACATTCACTGAGGTTACTTTTCCTCCAAGCTCTAAGTTATGATATACCCCTAAGTGCTCACTCGTCTTCAGATAGCACTTATTCAGATGATACCTTCTTTGTGATCCTAGTTTTTTTTTTTTTTTTTTTTTTTTTTTTTTTTTTTTTTTTTTTTTTTTTTTTTTTTTTTTTTTTTTTTGTAAATGATAGCTTTAAATCAATCTTGCAATGTAGTAACAAACCAGGCTCCGATGGGGAATCCAAACTCCTTTTACTCTAGGTTACTCCCGGTGTTCAGTAAGCAATTACTGTGGTATTTTCCCTTGAGTAGAAAATGAACAGCCAGGTGAATTGGCCAAATTATCTCCTGTGCCCCCGATGAGAATAGAGTTCTCCAAAGAACAGTTTAGAAGGAGGCATGTAAATGGGACTACTGTGACACCCGTGTTGTCTCTGGATGTCTTGGGGGTGAGGTTTTTTTCTTTTCTTTTCTTTTCTTTTTTTAAAGTATTTTCCAGATTTTACAAAATGAGCAGCTATTTTCTTTATACTGTGTTGGGAGCCGACTTTTAGCAGAAAGCGGCTATCAGCTTTGCAGCCATCTTGAGCCATATACCCTGACATGAGACTTGGATTACAATAGCCTACAACAGCTGAGCACACTCTGATAACATCTTGCTTTAGATACCTTGGGTGTGTGAGATTAAAGGTGTGTAATTTAAGAGTGTGACCTAGAGACCAGATTTAGAGACAAGACCTAAGGGCATGATTAAAGGCGTGACCTGAAGTCATGGTTTAGAAGTGAGACATACAAAAGGCTAGAGGCAGACAGAGAAAGTAACAGATTACTTGACATTAGGCAGAAGACACTTGGCTCTAGAGAGAATCAGACACAGCAGAGAGAAGACAGAGAAGCAGGCACTTGGAAGAGAACTTGGAAGAAGTAACTTGGAACTTGGAGGCACTAGGGACTAGGAGCTAGGGACTAGGGACTAGGGACTAGGAACTTAGGACTTGAGACACTTTGAGGAAGAGAGACTGAAGAATAAACGGGATTGAAACACACTCTGTCTGGTCTCCATTCTTCGAGTCCGTCCTCTCTCTCTTGCTGAACCCCGACCTGCGGACTGGAGCGGCAGCTTGGGCTAGGATACAGTGGCCGACCAAACGCGGGGCAGCCCGGGCCTCAACATTTTGTTCGGGCTGCGACATTTTTGGCCGCCCGAACGTGGGGCTAGTGCAGTTCTCAACAATACTGAAGGATATTTTTGCTTAAGACACACTCTCCAACACACACAAAGAGAGAGAGAGAGAGAGAGAGAGAGAGAGAGAGAGAGAGAGAGAGAGAGAGATGGAACTACACAGGTGAAAAACCAATTTATTTTTATTCCTTGGTGTGGTTAGAATTCTGGTATTTACACAAAACTCTGCCCCCAACCTTCTAGAATCAGTGGCGCGGAGGGACATCTGATGGAGAGGGGATCTGGGAAGATGGCTCCTGCTCTTCTGGGTCTTGCTCTAGACTCCTGGCTGCTCAGTAGCCGGCCCAGAGGCTCATCTTTTCTGTCCTTGTCCTTGCCTCAGGTGGCTCTGTTGTCTTGCCTTTCTTGCAGATGGACCCTGGCTTCCTATGAGTCAAATATGAGTCATACTGAGCCCAGTGAGACAGCCTGGCTCGCCAGCTACCCAAGGTCCTCACTGATTTGGTGTGCACATTTAACGCACGAGGCTATTTCATGTGGTGAGCACCACAGTGTAACAAGGAGACAGGCATTCCAGGCAGCTGATACTGATTGATGCCTCTTGTACACAAAAGTCTGTCTCCACAAGTCGACACAATGAGACAGCAATGAGGTATTTTGGGTTGATTTAATCTAAGTAAATGTGATTGTTTTCTATGCTTCATACTCCTCATTACCACTCATGAGCCACGTAATTGGTGCTTGTTGTTGTTTTCAAACCCAGCGTCTTGCACATGCAAGCCTTCTACCACTGAGCTTTTGTGTTCTGATGGAGCCCAAGCCAGATTTGAACTTATGATCCAACAGACCCTGCCTCCTGGAGGCTGGGATCACAGGCATGGGTGAAAGTCAGTTGTGTTGGATGGTGTTTTGCTGGGGCAAACATTTGAAGGAGCATTCTCCTGAAGTGGACACAGGTGAAAGGCTAAAGCAGACTCGTGAAGGAACATTTCACTAAAGTAGACACAGGTGAGCGTTTGTTCTGCTAAAGCAAACATGTGAAAGGACACGTGGTGAAGGATTCTTTGCTAACAACACACATGTATTGGTTCGCCTTACATTGCATAGTTGAGCTGCATTTGTCAGGACTCCATAGAGAGAAACTATGGGGACAAAAAAAACTTCTGGTGGTGTGCTGCAGTTTCTTTCCACTCCCTCCGACTCAGGCTGATTGACAGAGTGATGTCAGCTGAGACAGACACAGGTGCTGAGGCAAGACATGTGGAGGACACATGATGTTTGAAGGGACTATAAAAAGGACTCACGGGACAGTGATGGGAGCTGAGCTAGGCTTGGTCATAGAGTTAACTGTTCAGTGCTTGTGGGTCTCACATCTTTGCTGATCTTCACCTCCCTGAGAGAGGCTCAGCTGAGAACTTCTGGTGTTCCTCCTGGTACCTCCTGCTGACTCGAGCCAGGCTGAGGCCGGGCTGTCTTTGATAGGTAGTGTCATCCCAACTCTACCAAACCGGACTGCTGGTGTATTCAGGAGGTGTTTGCAAGTGGATCTCGCTGTCGCTGCTAACCTGTGAACTGAACTGCCAATTCCCAGACAACACAGATGGGAATTACTCCAAAGAACCCTTTCTAAACAGGTCCACTTCCCCCCTATCCTTTCTTTTCCACTACCTCTGGTGGGTGGTGGGTTAAAAGGGAGGTAAAAGCGTTTAGAAACCATAATTAAAAATAGGCTTTGAAAAAATTAAAGTTACACGCGGGCAACCATAAACTAGCATAGGTAATTGATTATCACTCTGACTATCCTTATAGCTTCCATTCACACTTTCCCAGTATTACAGGCAGACCTCTGAGCTCTCAGTAGTCTCTGTAATTCTTGGAACTCCAGTTCCATTAGGAAGACCTTACGGTCTGTTGTTCTGAAACACTGACCTCAGGCTTGGACCTGGAGATGTTTGCTTACACACTACTTCCAGGGGAAGAAAGAGGAGACAAAAATAGATAATTAAAACCGGTCAGTGAGCTCTCTCATTCAGTCCTCGGTCACATTCCCTACCTGGGTGCCCGAGGAGGAGTGAATGGGCTTAGTGTTCATAGAACCACAAAGCACAAGGAGGGACGGTTTCTTGCGGAAGGCAAACAGCATCTTGCCAGTCCATTTACAGCTACCGTCTCCATGTGCTGTGAGCATTTTGTGTCCCGATGGAGGTCATAATGGGTTAGCTTACAGTGCTTATTTAAAAGCTTGATTTTTCAGTCAGCCCAGGTTCAAATACCAGTTTTTCATTTATGTGAATGAATGGCTAACGGCTTTGAATCTCAGAATCCCTGCCTGTAAAATGACAGTAAACATCTTTACCTCACAGACTTGAAAAGAGAAGCAAGTTCATCGTATCATATTTTATTTTGTCTTGTTTGGTTGTTATCCCTTAGAAGACCATTTTTTTTCTAATGGGAGGCAGAAAAGGACTGGATCTGGAGGGGAGAGAAGGTGGGGAGGAACTGGGAGGAGTAGAGGGAGAAAATATAATCATAAAAAAATATATAATATTGCATGAGAAAAGAATCTGTTCTCAATAAAAGGAAAATAAATAATCATATATTAATTTTATAATGAATCAATCAGTAATAATAATTTTTTAAAAAAAGAGAGAAGCAATGTTGTTGTCCAGAACTCAGCACAGGTCCTGTGAGACACTCCATCATGGAGGACCTTCCCTGGAAACCAGCCAGCCATGGCCCAATCTTGAGTTCATCTTGTCTAGCTTCACGTGGCTGCCTTGACCCAGGAAGATGGCCCTTCAGGCTGTTTTCCTCAGGGAAGGAGGCAGGCTCATTGAACTATGTAGAGTCCTAGCATGGGTGTTAATTATTGTGGTGCCTGTCCATTGGGTTTTGAAAGAGATTTCAACAGGCTGGGCCTCTCTTGGAACTGAGGTTGAGGCAGGCGACATGGGCTGTACAATCCTATGCGCTTACATGAGTCCTTGGATCCCATGCTGAGCTTCCATTCTGTAGAGGGTCACAGGAGTGTTGCAAGCTGGAATTTCTCAGAGCAGGAAAGTAGCCAACAGGTTTGCTGCAGAGGCGATGGCAGTAGGTAATTGCATTTAGTGCTTAGTTTTAGTGGCCATCGAATCTCTTAAAGGGCCACTTCCCAGGTGTCTCGAGCCCAGTATCTTATCTGTCGTGAGCAGGTTGTGATAAGGTTTTAATATTCCCTCCAGGAGAGGGGCGACAAGCCTTCTCCACTCAGGGGTCATATACTGGATTGACTGTGAGATGGTCAGTTCCACGAGAGGGGAGAGAGAGTACGCTAGAGGCAGAGGGTTTGACATTCAATTGCTCTTTAATAAATACATAGCAAAGAATATATTATCAGCAATGCCAAAGCTATTGTAACAATGAGGTATTGCCACATTCCCTATGCATCGCCTCTATCAATATCAGTACAATAAACACAAATGATAAGTTGCTAATTACCAAAGGAATAAGCATAGCAATAAATACATCATTATTCATGAGTTATACGACCTGAGTCCTTGTGACTGCAGTTTCCAGCAGCTCAGGTCCTGAGATGCTTGACCACGAAGATAGGGGTGTTAGTCTCCTGCTGCTTTGATGATCGATGCTACAGAGTGCTTGTCTCTCAGCTGCAGAGGAGGCCTGAACGCAGGATCACACTAGCCAGTCGTGGGTACCAGTGTGATGAAGTGCTCTGGCCGGTGGCTCCTCTTTTATGCTTGAATTGGGGTTACTTCTGATGTGCACAGCAAATAACCAGTCATGTCTGGTTATCTCTGGGCTATGACTTCATTGCAGGTAATTATCTTACTTATTTTAACTTATTTCTATGTATACACATTTTGATTCATAAGGTTTCAAAGTAACATCTGGTTATCACAACTTCAAGATTTGTCCAGACTTGTTTTCTTTCCTATTACAATATGGAGTCAGTCCTGTTAGGGGACCTACTCCTTACACCAGGTGAAATTCTGTTCATTATTCCAGGGTAATAAGCCTTGAGTCCTTTTCCCTAATTCTGTATATGGTATTGTGAACTGATTGCTTGACTATGTTTATGACTACAAAGACATTTCTGATTCAGTCCTTCTGTAACACCGGACTTTTGGTAGGGTAAAAGGAAAGTTTATTTTCCTTCCTAATGCATAGTTACAAGCATATGTATATATACATATATATATATATATATGTATATATACATATATATGTATATATATGTATATATACACACATATATATAATCTTGAGAGAGAGAGAGTCTCTATGTAGCCTTGGCTGTCCTGGATCTCTAGATGAAGACCAGGCTATCCTTGAACTCACAGGGGCCTGCCTCTTGCCTCTAGAGTGTTGAGATGAAAGGTATATACATCACTACACCTGGCTAGCAACAAAATTTTTAAGTGAATTTTTCACTGTAATGTTGAGAGAACACAGAGTATCTACCGATTGAGTATTGTACAGAATTCAAACAGAGTTCCTCTATGTTGACATTATGCCTCTATGTTGACATTATTCCTCAAGATGACTTCAGGGCTGATTATGCTGCCAAGTGTAGGGCTCTTGACTAGTGCAGGCACAGGCTTTGGGCTCAAACCCAGCACAACAACAACAACAACAACAACAACGATACCACCAGTGGCTAAATGAACAGATAAAAGGCTTAATCTAACAAAGACATTTTGAGCACTGTAGTGCCAAAACTCGGCTATCATATTTTCCCTAAAAGAACATAAAGACTTCTCACTTTTGTAGTGGGAGATATTAGAAAAAGGGAGCATTCGGCTAGCTCCCAGCCTGGCAGCCATGTTCCCTCTCTAAGCCCATTTGTCTCAGCGAGCTCGGCAGCAAAACTGGAGCTCCTGAGATGCTTCCACCTGGCTGTTTTCTAGCTTGCTCCTGTAGCGACCGATCGCTGTGCTTCCAGCTCTGGTTCGCTCGTCCCTGAAGCCGTTGGTTCCTTCACAGCCATAACCACCTGGTTGTCAGTGGACCCACCTTCCAAAAACCCAGTAAATCAAAAGTCTAGATACTTAAAGTTAACCAGCAGATTTATATATTAGCAAATACTCAACACACACGATGCCCACACAATTAGAATTGTTATCCCAATTACCTATGAATAACTGCTAGAGACACAAGGGTAACATCTGCCGCCATCTCTCTTCTCTCTCTCCTCTCCTCCCAACTCCTAGCTCTGCCTCCCTCTTCCCTGTCCAATGACAGAGCTCTGCTGCAAATACCTTGGTCAGGAAATTCCTGCCACATTTCACCCTTTCTGCTAGAGTTAAAAAAACAAACACAAACAAACAAACAAAAACCCCCAACTTTCTCTCAAAATAAAAATTGAGCACAACTCTTACCAATTTGTAACTGTAAGGTACAGGATAGACCTAAAACCCAGTCCAACATTATTGTCAATAAAAAGACCATTGTCATCTATCCTAACTTAAAAGACTATAGTTCTGCACCTGGACTTAAAAATGAATGTCATCTGAAAACCATCCTCTCAAATCTATTCTCTCAAAGTAAATAGCCTGGTTTGGCTATGAGACTATAAGTCTTCAACCCTGTCACAAATCCAGAATGACTGAATTAACTGAAATTATGGGAAGCACAAAGCATAGCTTCTAACACTTAGCCAATTTATAGAGACCACTGATCACATGGACAGTCCCTTACTTCAAAACGTTGGAGCATAGGATCTGGCCCTGGATCATCTGACAGACCTAGTGATGCAGAATTTTAAGGGCTGATTACTCTGTCTTGGCAGAGACTATCAGTCAACTATTCTGCATAGTGTGTTCTTTTACTGAACAGTATTTTGTCTGTAGATGAAAAGAGGCAATTCTTGTCTAGTGGCTGTCTCTCCACTAATGGAATAACTCAAAGGTGTTCAATTTCTTCTTAGAATCTAAGAAATGGAAGCTGTCAGGAGCAGACAGGTCTCTAGTCAAATGATCCTTAATAAAAAAAAAAGTGTCTGTAACATCAAATTCTGTGGACTTCTGATGTTTTTGAAAACCAACTATCTATGTAAAGCAATCTGAACTGTTGTCCGTTTAATTACTCTAAGCTATTTCTAATTAAAATCTAGAAAACACCCTAACAATAAACTCAGAGCCATGAATTTGCTATTAGGCTCTTAACTCACAGACTAAACATCTCAGATCAGTTAGAAAAAAAAAAAACAATTAAAGAAGGACTGGGTCTAAGCCTTGTACTCACAAAATTTTGTATCAGTACAAGAAATCTATACCAATGAAACCCTTGAATTTGCATCAAAACAAATTCTATAACAAAATAAAAAATTATGACTTCAGCTTAGTAACAATTATACAGATTTCTACCAATAGATTATGGCTATGTAATCAATTCTAACTATTCCTCCTTGTTCCAGTAAAGACCATTTCTAAATTTCCTAGAAAGAAAACCTAATAATAACCCCCTCCAGCTCCCAAGCCCAGGGAATTGGGACGCCGACTCTTCATAACTTCTTCAAGGTGAATATGGGCTGTGAGATATTTTGAAGAGGGGCAGAGGGGGAAGGGTAAATAGGAGAGTTAGTGGCCTTAAGCAGGCCACACCTACGATTAATTTAGTCTCTGATGACTGTGTCTTAACTAGATCCAACTGGAAGTCCAGGACATCTGGAGTTCTAGCAGGTCAGTCCCAGAGCTTCTGCTCAGCTACCTTCTGATACTGTCCCACTCAGGATGATGCCGCCCACATCAGTCATCTATAAAGACAGTCCAGCATTCTAGAGGCTGAGGCAGGAGGACTGTTGTAACTTACAGACAGCCTGAGAATGTAGTAAATTCTAGGCTAGCCCAGGTTAAAAGTTAAACCTTGTCTGAAGTTAAAAGGAAAAAAAAAGGTGATCAGGAGTTATTCATACCATACCAGGGATTAATTGTGTTGCAAAAGCCTCTTATTTTCTTAAAGCAGGCTACAAATATTGATGGCAAGATATTGAGACTCTCTTGCGGGCTTTATCTTGAAATATGAAACTGAGGATTAGAAAATTAAACTTGGTTTGCATCTTCACAAAATGTCCGTTATATTTCAGACCCACGCTAATTCTCATCATGAACAAGAACTGGGTCAATTTGAATTTTTCTGGTGTGTGTGTGTATTGTGTTGTTTGCATATGTGTATGTGTACATGTTCCCATGTATGGCCAGATGTTGACACCAGGATATCTTCCTCAATAACACACCACCTAGTTTTTTGAGACAGAGTCTCTCTCTCTCACTGAACCTGGAGCTCCCATTTCAGAATGGCTGGCCAGGAAGCCCCCTGAACCCACCTGTCTCTGGCCTTCCTGTTCTGTACTCTCAGCTTTTATGTGGGTGCTGGGGATTTAAACTCAGATCCTCACTCAACTCACTTAGTCATCTTCCCAGCAACAGCATAAACTTTTAAAATATAACTTTCTTGATGAAACCAGCATTATAAACTACAACTCTTCTCTTCCATTTTGACCCTCACTGCTGGTGTCTGTATCTAGAGTGGACCCACTGTGCTATTGTCAAGTGGTGGAGCTTTCAAGAGGTGGGGTCCTGTGGTGGTAACTGAGGGTCTACTCTTCTCTAAGCAGGTAGATGGATCCTGGTTCCTTCTTGGTTCTTGTTCTTTCCTCCCTCTGTAAGGCAAACAGTTTGGCTTCCGCTCAGGCTTCTGCTGTGATTGATGTACTGCCAGCCAGTCACAGACTGAACAAAACCTCTAAGAAGGTAAGATTTTTTTTAACCTCTTTCTTGAGCTTGGAGTGTCCCTCCACAGTAAAGCTCATGCTTAGGACGTCTTGAGGCCCTGGATCCAATCCAAAGGAAGAGGAGGGAGACAAAAGTCACCCTAATTTGGAGACTTCTCATCAGCAACCTTCTTCAGCGTCTTTCAGTCGTTCACTGAAGTAGCCTACGTCCATCCACCATACAAAGCTCTCCACTCTCTCCTCGGTGCCAACATCTTTTACATCCATCCATATATTTTTTAATGCTGGGTCTTTTGTAGGGCTAGTGCTGACTTGTGAGTGACTGTGCTGGATCTACAGTGCATTCTTAGATGTTTACAAGGTTGATAAATGAACCAGAGACGAAGTAGCAGACACAATGGTCCACTTGATGTCACTACTCTGCAGAACACGTGCTACATTTACAAGGGGTCAGTTCATGGATGATTTTGGTCATGTTCCCATGACTTAGACTCTTTGCGCAACCAGACAAGGGTAACACATCTTTGAGAAGGAGGACTCCTGGCCCCTCCACTCTGCTGTCCTTCAGATGACCTACTCACAGGACCACTGTCTCTCAGAAACTCCAGTTTGCTACTGCCTGCTGCCCTGTAGCTTCTTACCCCAATTCTGCATCACAAAACACCCGAAACTGATCTCATGCATGTGAAGTGTACACACTCCTTCAGAGGTCCCTTGAGTCTATCTCAAATTTAACACATTAAACATCTCAGGACATTTATGGTTTATAATTTTGGTCAGAACTGTAGTTCCAGGTCAAATATGTGTTTTTTAAAGAGCAAATAACATGGTTCTTAATAAACTTTTTAAATCACACAGTAAGATCAATGTCTTTTTTATGAGGGTCAGCAACAACAGACTGATCCGTGTTAGAGCCTTTTACTTCTTAGTGAGGAAACAAACACAGCCATTGGTCTATAAATTAAGAAAAGAAAATACTGCTGCATATTTACACTCAAGTAGTTTTCTATTTATGCATGGTCAATACTGTTTTATTTTATTTTTTAAATCCTACAAATGAAGTATTTTCAGGATTGAAAACTCCAAAGTATTACTAGGCAAGAATTGAGCAATGTTTTCACTTTGTAACTCCAAACTGTGACTTTGTAATAAACTACAGACTCTTGAGTTTTCTGATAGCTCATTCTGGAAATGTGTATAAAATAAAGAACCTATTTTCTTCTTGGCTCTTTTAAAGACGTTTTTACTTAGTTGTGGGTGTAAGTTTCAGAATATAATGTATGCTGCCAAATTCTGTAATTCCTTTTACAAAAATGTCATACAGGGTGTGGTACATTTAGGGAAGTTTTTTTAAAAGTTGTAATTCCTGGTTAGGTTCTTGCCCCCCACCAACTTTAAAAAATGAAAACAAAACAAAAGCCAATGCTGGGGGCTGGGGGTGGGGCATATAAAGAGATGGTTCAGCACCCACAGTGTGGCTCACAACCGGCTGTAACTCCAGTTCTAGGGGATCTGCCACTCTTTTCTGGTCTCTGTCTGTGTACACTGTGCACAGAAACACACACACATACAAACACACACATAGTGCATAGATATATACATGTAGGCAAAACACCTATTAACATAAAATAAATAAATTAATTAAAAATTGTCTTAAATGTTAAGGCAATCTAAACTCTGAAGAGGATTCTGGTTCCTAGACAGGTCCTCTGGTTTTTTAGCTCCCCCACTCCCACCCCTGAAACAGGGCTTCTCAGTGTAACCTTTGCTGTCCTGGAACTCACTCTGTAGACCAGGCTGGCCTTGAGCTCAAAGCTCCACCTGCCTTTGACTTCCAAGTACTGGGATTAAAGGCGTGTACCACCACTGCCTGGTGGGTTTCCTGATTTTTATACTATTGCCTGTAGTCATAGTTATTTACTTGCCAGAGTGTTAAGTTCTTAAGATCACAAACTCATTATTAGAAATTAAATCTTTTAAAAATATTTGTGTGTGTGCCCACAAAAGACAGAAGAGGATAATAAGTCCCACGGAGCTGACTGATATGGGTGTTTGAACCGAGTCCTCTGAAAGAACCACAGGCAAGCACTCTTACCCCTCTGTGCTCTCCGGCTATCCCTTCAGCCCTGGAGTTAGGGGTATTGATAAGTACTGCCTTGCCTTGGTTTTGTTTGTTTATTTTCTTTTCTGTTTTCTTTTCTTTTTTCTTCCTCTTACAAAGATGAACATAATATAAAAGCAGCATCACTAATGAAACCCTCTAGTTGTATCTCCCATGAGTCTCAAGTGCATTCTGCTCTGGTTGACTTTTATGCTTTATGACTCTTGTTGTGCTTTTATGACTCTCTGATGACATTTTTTTTTAAAAATGTATGAAAATTTTCTGACGTTAAATAAAGCCTCGATGCTAGAACCATTCTCGGGGATATAGTTTGTAATCTTAACTCGTCAATAAAGTTTCCTTCTCCAGTCGTTGGGAAAACTTCAAATAACAGAGATGCCTGCAGAGAAAGACCATTTTCAGAATCTAATTTTCTGGGTGGAGAGATGAGAGGATCTGCCATTTAATATAATTCACTCACAAATCGCTTGCTTGCAAATGTATGTTGAAATCTGCCCACAAAACTATCTCTCTAGCCATTGTTACGCTCGGCTGCACACAGGCTCTATCTCGTTTGTATTTGAAGCGAGAGTAAGGGCTGGAAGTCCACTATGGAAGGATCTCTTTACTTGCCCCTTGGGGCTGCTATTCCAAGAACACAAAGGAGGAGCCGGGTTCCCCAGCAATTTTACTTGAGAGCAGCCGGGGGCAACCCCCCACCCCCACACCGGAGAGCCGAGGCTGGTCCTGGGTACCGCTGGTGGGGCTCCCTTCCCCCGCGGCCGCCCAGGGGACAGGCCACTGCCCCTCCCGCTGGAGAACAAACGGGACATTCAGCCGCCGCCCGCGGCTGCCAGGGCGCGTCCCCCAGGGAAATTAGGCGTGGAGTCGGCCCCGATCGCCTTCAAAAGCCGCCCTCCCGCCGGCCGCGGCGCACTCGGTACCTGGCTGCGGGCGCCGGGCGGGATGCCGCAGTGAGCTGCCCGCCATGGGGGGCGCGAGCGCCTGCATCCCGCTCTGCCTGCTTCTGGCCGCCGCGCAGCTGGCCCGGCCGCAGACCCCAGAGAGGTAACGCCCCTACCCTCCCTTTCCCGAGCCCGGGACCCCGCACCGCGCCACCGCTGTCTGCCTTGTTCCTCGGAGCTCAGGCTTTTTTCGGCTCCTGGGCCACCACGTGGCGCGGCTCGCCCTCCCTTGCCTTGCCTCCCAGAGGTTTAGGCTCCGGTGCAGGGAACTCTAACGCTAGAATATGCTCCCTCTTCCCGCCCCGCACTTTTCCTCCCAGCCTCGGCCAATCTAAGGGTAACCTGGGGAGCCGCTCTTTTAAGTGACTCCACACTAACAGTCTAGTGCCTAGGCAGAGGCATCTACAGGATGGCTAACTCCCGCATCACCTCCAGCCGCATCTGCCTCCCTTTTTGCCAGGGCGTGGGGAGGGGCTCGCTGAGACACCCACGTTTTCCGAAAAGGGGAGAAAACAAGACCTGTCTCTAAATCTGGAGACAAACTTAATCTTTACCAGGTCTTTTAAACCATGCAGCTCTCCCAGTGTGGCTCTCAACACCTCTCCCACTCTCTCCAGTTAAATCATTCAATTTTTATACAACTTTTTGAGTGAAATGTTTTACTACAGACGCACATACATGACCTGTCTTAATGATGAATTTGGGTGAGTGGGTTTTCGGGCTATAATTTAAATATTCTAAGAGCTGGGAAGCTTTCGGATTGTTTCTCTGGTGCAAGATTTTATTAAACTACATTAACTAGTTCATATCAGCATGTATGCCTTTTTGAAATTAACATTAGATTGCTGGACTGCACATCAATGTAAACATTATCTCCTCTTTTATTTTTGCAGACCTGTTTTCACATGTGGCGGCATTCTTACCGGAGAGTCTGGATTTATTGGCAGTGAAGGTTTTCCTGGAATGTACCCTCCAAATAGCAAATGTACTTGGAAAATCACAGTAAGCATTTATTTAAAAGGTGTTCTTCTGGACGTGGGTACTGGAAACAGTGCACACTGGTGCCATTTCCCTCTGCTGTCAGGATTTGGGTTAGTGGTAGATGCCGGAAACCGTGAAACGTTGGATTTACTTTAGCTATCTGGGAGGTTTATTAAGAGATCTGGTGGTGTCCTGCAATAGCCATTAGAGAGGGCTCAAGATGATGGTTGAAGGAAGAAACCCTGCAAACATCAGTTTCTGACATCTCGGGCCTGACTTGTTTGCAGTTTTTTTTGTTTTTTTTGTTTTTGGATTCCTGATTAAGGCTGTTTCTAGTTAGAGGTCTGTTGTAAACACCATCGAAAGTTAGATGCTGTTCATGCAGGCACAAATCCCTCGTGGGAAATAAAAGATCAAAGCAGTTTTGACTACTCCATACTCAGGAGAAAAAGAACAACAGTTACCACCATTGCTGCCATTTGTTGTCTCTTCTTAGGAAGCACCACTAAAGGCCATCTAAGAATGGAGGATGTTAGTCATGAGGGCTTAATAAAATGCCCATGGTTGTCAAGGCAGAAAAACCAGATACAGACACAATTAATGAAAATAAAAGTCATCTGAATCATGCTTTCTTGTCACTGCTGCTGTAACTTTTGTTGCTATCTTCATTTTCTTGTGGATCCTGGGAAGTTATTTGGTAATCAAAAGTGTTCATTTAGTCGGTTCTGATTTGTGGCACTGAACCCGGAGCCCCACACATGCTAGGTCAGTGTTCTACCACTGAGTTACATACCGAGCCTCAGAACATGTTTGAAGGACTGTGTACCAGGCACTTAACTGTGCCAGGTAATTAACAAGCATCTCAGTGAATCTGCAGAATCACTTTGATCATTATAGTCTTTATTTTATGAATGGGAAAGCTGAGGCCAGTCGAATTAGTCAGACATTGGTTTGATAAGCCCAACTTTACCTGTAGTGAAGACCTGAGTTTGATGGGCAGATTTGAGAGAAGGACCCTCCATAATATAAAACATGGCTTTTTTTGTGTGCCTGGTGTATTCACTGAATGGATACAGATTTCATTCTATTATTATAGCACATGGAGCTAGTGGAGAAGAAGCTCCAGAAGCAGCTTTAAAATTATTAATAAATGTGAAACAAGGCTGGGAAACAAATGTAAAGTGACTTAGTTTTATAATCATGGTTTAATTGTGACTCAGTTGCAAGTTCAAAATGATCCAAGAGACATCATGCGCCTAGCGTGTCAAAAGCCATGGTTGGTTATGTATTAGAGGATTTAGCAGTCACGTTGCGGTGGCATCCGACTTTAACTAGGGAGGGGTGTGTCCATTGGGAGGGGTTTCTGGACTGGGGAGAGCTTTGCCTCAGAGGAAGTACAGTTGCCAAAAAAAAAAAAAAAAAAAAAAAAAAAAAAAGGCACAAGGGTGTGGTGGTGGAGTGAGTGTGCAGTGTTAAGTGGAGGGGTGGGGACAGGTTTAACTGCCTTAATATTTCAAGGAGGCCAGTGTGGCTGGGACAGAATGGACAAAAAACTAAAGCTGGAGGGGACAGGGGGAGGGTCATAATGAATCTGAAAATCTGAAGTCAACTGAAAGCCTGAGTAGAGTCTTGGACTCGAAGGGGTTGGGAGGGCAAAGATGAAGAAATATGTCATCTTCTGCCTTCCGAAATATGTATCTTCGGGCAGATAGATGTGCATGCAGTCCGGATGCAGTGGCTCCAGCTAAAAGGGCCATGTGCCAGCTGTCCCCTTTGTGGCTCCTGTCCTGGGCAGGGATGTCCTCTGCTGGGTCTTTACCCAAGGCAGTCTAGGGAGACTTTCCCAAAGCCAGTTGTATTAGGCAGAGTTCCTGAAAGGAATGAAACCAATAGTGTGTGTGTGTGTGTGTATGTACACGAGTCACTAAAGTCAATTAAGCCGGACATCTCAGCAGTCTCAATCTGGCACTGAAACCCTGGAAGCTCCCTGGAGATCAGCTAATGTACAACTGAGGTACATTCCCAGCCTCTAGTCTAGGATATTAAATTTTAATAGCAACTTCTTGGATGACAGTGCTGTTCAGCACATTGTCTTCTCTGTTATTTAAATTAATCAACTTTCATTTTCTAATCATGTAGTCACCTTTCAAGTGTTGTCTGCATGTGTCTGTGTGTGTGTGTGTGTGTCTGTCAGTCTGTCTGTCTGTCTGTGTCCTTTGGACGGTTTCAGAGAATTTTAGGGATTAGTTTTACCTGTGTAAAGACATTGCAGATGGACATGCTCCTGACTGCTTAGTTGTCCTGCTCTGTCACTAGGGAAGCTGATACTAAGCCACCATAGCTGATGACTTAATCCTGTTGCCGTCACCCTTATCATTCTGGCCGTCAACTTGTAGTGGCCTTGGTTGACTAGGTGTTAGTAATTAATTTGGCTGAGCATGTTCTTAAAAAAATGTGTGGCTAGACATTGAATCAGAGGATTTGAGAGTTACGAAACAGTTCAATGTTAGGTAATCCATGATGAGATTGAGTGTTTCCTAACTTCCTGTAGACTTAACTTCTACAGGAAGTTAACCACACAGACTTCTGCATTCGATGACCTAGTCCTTATGTCTGTGGTAAGGGACAAGAATTGAGCATGACTCAACAACTAAGGTCCTTTGAAAAGTGGAAATCAATCTTCCGAGCCAATTTGAAATAATGCGACTGAGGTGTGGCCGACCTCTCCCCACAAGATTGAAGCATGAGAGCCGTGTGCCATGCTCCTGACCTTGGCACACCACCACACTTGGTTACAGTACTCCTTTGAGACAATGTGCAGGGGCTGGTGGGAGGCGTCTGAGATCCTCAGAGAAGCAGTAGTGTAGCAATGAACCTACCAGGGTCTTGGCCAGTGTGGTGAACTCAGTGCTTCACAAGGACATTGACCAGAAACCTTTACAGCATCCCCCTAGGCGAGCCTAGATGATGTCAGAAGTGATGTCAGTCTGAGGCGTGGCCTAGATCTGAGTGGCCTCTGAGATACACCCACCTCCCTGTAGCTCTAGCTGTCCAGTAGCCCTGGCACCCACATAGCCAGCCCATTAATGGCTTCAGGATAATTTCAGTGCAAACCTGGGGACCCACTGGCACATTGTGCCTTGAGACTTATAGTTCCTTTTAGAACTCCCGTGGTGGAATAAAAAGATAGCACCTGATGATTAGAAACAATTTCTCTCTTTTCTAGAAAAGTCGGCTGTGAAAGTGGCTTCCTCAGAGTTTGACTTGAAGAATAATTGGTGTGGGTGGCCAGGAAGAACAGCTGAGACTTTGCTTACAGAAACTATAAATTACAGGAAACTTGAAGCCCAGAGCCTTCTGGGAAATCTTGAAGGTATATAAGAGTAGTGTTTAAAATTAGTTGCTGAACTTAAAATCCAGCAGAGAATTGGAATGTAGGAAGGAGATGATGCTACAGAGATAACAATGGGTTTGTAATTGCTTCATTTATAACAAAATGCTTGAAGAGTATTGAAATCAGCCAGTTACCAAAGTTTTCAATATCAATTTCAGCATGAATCTGACTTGAGGAAAAACCCAGCAGTTTACTTCCGCAAAGACACCCTCAGCTGCCCAGCCAATGCACGCCCCGCCGCTCATCAGCTACTACTTTATTCTGCCCAGGAACATTTAATATACTTACTATGCAACTCGTGCTACTAAGATGTCAATGCACAGTTCTCAGCAGGCCTTCACTTATATTGACCCACTTTATCTCATTTGCATTTAATTCTCTGAGCTGGGTGAGGCAGATGTTAGTTTACCCCTTCCACAGGTAGAGGAAAAACTTGGGTTACACTTTAGCTGGGTGTGGTTGCTAACATCTGTAATCCTAGAGGTAGGAGGATCACTGTAAATCGGGGCGGGGTGGGGAGTCAGCCTGGTCTGTATAGTGAGATCCTGTGTGTGTGTGTGTGTGTGTGTGTGTGTGTACACCAAACTAAATGGATCTTGTATCTTGCCTAATACCATGACTCACTGTTACTGACTCAATAATACAATTATCTGTGCACGTACTTAGCTCTTATACAAACATTAACCACAGTTCACCGAGTCCCTTGTATAGGTAAGTGCTCCATTGCGCCGTCCTTTGAGGATAGGGACAAGTCATGCTTTCTATCCCCAGAGAGTTGGACCTGGTAGACAGGAATGCACATCTCTGAGGAGAAGAGACTCGGTGATAGGAATGTTTAGGAATCATTTTGTGGCTCACTCTTAAGTAGCTTTACATGTTGCGAATTTCGAAGAGGTCTTTGTAAGGGTGTGGACCCACAGGTTTATTTTCTATGTGCCTTGGTTGTTTCCATAAATGAATAATGATAAGCCCTGGAGAGGTATTTCTGTACCATTACCGTGAGAGTAATCTTATGACTTATGTATGTTAAAGTCATCATATTGAACCTACCCTTCCAGAAGCCTGATTAAATTTAAATGGCATTCACAATCTGCTTAAGGAATTTATAAATTAAAGCAGACTTGGGGTTTGTGTTTTCTAACAACTTTTATATGGTTAATGAGAAGAAGAAAATTGGCAGCGATGGCCATGAGGAGGAGGTTGAAATATGTAGTGATGTTCTAGAAGGCCAATGGTAAATGTATAATTTGAGACAACAAATCATTAATTTTGGCAGGAACTTAGCATTTAAGTCAGTTAATTATACCTAAGGGAAGGGAAAGGGTTCTAAAATGACTTAACTATTATTTGTCTGGAATAGCCTTAGCAGGGCAGATAGAAGGATGGAATTTTGGCCTTAACCACATATTTCCTGGCTTTTGACTGCCATTTGACTTAGGATTCAACATACATGGAGACTTGAGTTGTAACCTTAACTATGTTTTTAAATGAATATAAACATTTCTCTTATAGGAACCTGAATAATAATCCTTTAGCCACTCGAATAATAATTTTACCCAACGCTAAAGTTAATATGATTTACATCGAAGGAAAGTTTGGATGCAGGCGATTAGTAGAACATGTTTGCATCTTCATTCAAGCTTGAGAGTCACATCACTGGGCCAAGGACATTGCAATTATTACTTGTCTTGCTTTCTATTTTTATTTATTTTTATTCTTTAATCTTTTTTTTTTTTTTTACAGTTCAGACTTTATCCTCCTCCTGGTCCACCCTCCGACTCTTCCACATCCCACACCTCCTCCCCCCCACCCTCCTCTCCAAGAGGATGTCCTCCCCTAACCCCACCCCCACCCCACCAGACCTCCCCACTCCCTGGGGCCTGAAGTCTCAGGAGGGTTAGGTGCA
Organism: Arvicanthis niloticus; assembly: GCF_011762505.2. NCBI lineage: Eukaryota > Metazoa > Chordata > Mammalia > Rodentia > Muridae > Arvicanthis > Arvicanthis niloticus. The sequence continues at coordinate 16,148,110 of NC_047678.1, forward strand.
TCTTCTCTGACTGAGTCTAGACCTGGCTTTTAAACCAATAGTTTGTAATTCAGAAAGTTTATGCATTTTACAGTAGATAAATTCCTCCGGCTAGGGTTCAATCATTAAGACACTAGAAGTACAAAGCTTTCTTGTTGTCTCCAGTCCTTTGCGGAAGGACAATTATAAATCTTAAATAAACAAGCAAGTGGGTAGTGCTTTCCCACTGGGGCCCCAGTCCACTTTTTCTAAATTGGTTTAGTTTTCTGCTTGCTTTTGAGGGCTTCTGTTGCCTCTTTTCGTTTGTTTTTCTTTCCTCTTTCACATGGAAATTAAGTGTGTTTTTACTGATTGCAAACCTGATGTTTTATAAATACACTTATTTATTCTGCCTGTATTTCTAGGGCTGTTTTCAATCTAATGCCTTTAAACAGGCTTAATGAACAGGCAGGGGAAACATGGAAACGAAGCCTTCATGTTTTTCTTTTTTGACAGAAATTCTTTGATAACAACATTGCCAATGGAGAAGACATTTAATAAAGGTAAATATTCAGGAAGGATTTTTTTTAATGTATTATTAACAAGGCTAAGAGATTTACTTTCACATCCTTTACTTATGATCAGTTCAGTTGATGATGTGAACCCAGGGGTGAATCTGAATTGGTCCGTGACAACGTTGCAGACTCCTTAAAAGCTATCAGTGGAAGAGAGTGGACTCCTTTGTTGTGTCCTCTTTGCTGAAGATGAATGCAGCCTTAGAGTCCTTTCCAAACAGTTCTTAGAGCCCTTAGAGTTGGGTGTGCTCTTGCAGATGGCTGCTGTGTTCTTCACACAGAGAGGTGTTATGCATACGGACTTCTGTCCCTAGCACCTAAGGAACAGCCTAGGAAAGCATCCATTGCCCTCGCACGTGCACACCTCAACAGTGCAATTATACTGGTGGCTATCTTTGAATTTCTTACTTGAATTTGAACTTGGGGGGTAAAACCCCAAGCGTTTTTTTTTTTCAAATACATTATTCGTTAGCTCATGAGAGGTAAGTTTTGGACAACCGGTGTAGACATTCGGAATAAGCAGGGAACTTAGAGCAGTGTAGAGTCAGAATTGAAGCTTCCTAAAGCATAAGTCCTGCCACTAAATATCACCCTTCCTTCCCCACCACACCCTAGGTGCCCCCCTCAAATGTTCACTCTTGAGCACTGTGCACGGCCAAATGGTGTTTTCCAAATGTCAAGGGCGAGAGAGACCAGTTCATCACAGATAGGCTATAACTAGACCAGACTGAGAAGAGGAACAGCACATAGAAGGTAGAAGCCTGCAGCTGTTTCACTGTTAGGTGGCTTCAGAAATGGGTGATGGGGTTTGACTGCTAGACACAAACTTGCTAAAATCTCTGAGCTACCACTGACCTCCTCTGAAGGAATCCTAATTCATTAATTCACCAAAATTGCTCATGATATGATGAACTGACTGAACCCAGAAACTAATGATGGTTGAGAAATCACACCCCTGAGTAGAAGCAGGGAGAGGCAATGTGAACAGGATGATGGGTTGGTTGTTTGTGTGGCACTCCTTGGAGCCTAGAAGAATAAGCTTTGGAAAGTCATATTGACTCGAGTTTTAACCCCTGTTTACACATTTGCTAGGTTTGTGGTGAAGTTCCTGAAGCTGGCACCTCGGTTGATGTGAGGGCTGAAGTGGGTATTAGATAGAAGGCCCCTTGGCACACTGCTAGAGGTGATGTTGATCTTTTTAAACCACTTCTCCGGAGGCTATAAAAAGGAATAAAAGTGTGGTGTTTGTGTAGAACTTGCCCGCAAGCCAACTGGTTTTAAGCTACATGCTAATCCCTTGGGGCATGGTGGAGTCCCATGGGAAACTGCTCACTGTGTCCTTTCTACATTTAAAATATGATCTTTCATAAGATTCTACCCACAGAAGTGCCTCCACACCTCCTCCCCAGCACCAACCAAAGGTTCCTCGTAACTTTGAAATTGGGTATTTAGAAGCAGAGAAAGGACTACCAGTGAAGCCCACGAGATAAGGCTGAGCTCAATGAAAAGACACATGCCAATCATGTGCAAGGTCCTGGTTCTGCCCCAGGACTACATTAAAGACATTGAAAGTCCATTTCTGGCTTTACAGAGGAAGACTTTATCCTTCTTTGGCATTCCAAATCACCAAACAAGCTCCTAGTTACACAAACCAGTCAAAACCATTATCCAGGGATCCCCAATGAAGACTCCTCATGTCCTAGTGTCTAAGATGTAGTCTTTGGAGCCAGACTTCTGGAGGTCACATATCCAGCCCTGCACTTGGAGTCTCCATAGATGTTCTCCGATTGCCAGGCCTCCTGGTTTCCCAGTGTCCTCCAGGAGTGAGCAGAAGAGACTTGTGGGAACAGCCTAGGGCAGAAGAGGTTTTGGCTTTTGCCTAAGTTCTTTGTCTTTTTTTCCTTTTTCTTGTCCCTTCCCTTTCCCCCTTCCTTTCCTTTCTCTTCCCTTCTTTTTCCTTCCTCCTTCCCTTACACCTTTCTTTTCTTTGTTCTCTATGCTGGGCATCAAACCAAGAGTCATTGACTATACCCTCAGTCCCTCCTTGGTTTTAAAAAATGCACATTCTAGAGCCCAAGGTGTTGTAGCATATGCCTATAGACTTAGCACTTAGGAGGCTGGGACAGTGAAATTGAAGATAACCTAGGCTATATAGTGAATTTAGGGTCAACCTGGGCTATCTGAGACTCTCTCTCTCTCAAAAAAAAAAAAAATTCCAAGTGCATTTGGGGTCTGACAGAGATGTTTTATTCAGTAAAACACTAACCTGCAAGTATGAGAACCTGAGTGCAGATGTTCATCACTCAAGTTAAAATAAAAATCCTAGGCGTAATCCTGTTGAATTCCATCACAGGGTTGGTAGAGGCAGGAGGCCCCTTGGAGCTCACTAGCCAATCAGCCTCACCTGCTCAGGGAGCTCCAGGTTCAATGCAAGATTAAGGAAGATACTTGGATGTTAGCTTGATTTCCATACATGTAGGTACCTACATACATTCATGCCCCCCCATATAATACATACACCCTTGCATGCACACACACACGCACACACACACACACACACACACACACAGAGAGAGAGAGAGAGAGAGAGAGAGAGAGAGAGAGAGAGAGAGAGAGCAGGTAGCATAAGATACTTTGTAAGGACAGAATCTAGGAATATCTTAACATAATAAAAACAATACGCAGCAAGCCCACAGCCCACATTATTCTAAAAGGAGAAAAATACAAAGCCTTTCTATGAAAATCAGGAACAAGACGGGTATGTCCGCCGTCCCTCATCCTGTTCAATACAGTGCTTGAAGTCTTCACTAGAGACTAAGACAAGAGAAGGAGGTCAAGGGGATACAAAGAGGAAAGAAAGAAGTCAAAACGTTCTTATTGCAGGAGATATGATTCTACACATAAAAGACCTTGCAGACTCCAACCGGAAAACATCTACAGTTGATAAATACGTCTAGTAAAGTAGCAGAATATAAAACTATTAACATATATACATTAACATATTAACAAACTATTGTTTTTGTTATATTAAACTATACTTATATAGAGAGATTATATAGGCAGATAGATATCTTCAACATGCAATTAATATACAACTATATATATACACCAATATATAATATAATATATTTCTTCATATATAATGAGAAGCACACCAAGAAAAAAAAATCAGAGAAACAATCTGATCCACCATAGCTTCAAAAGAATCTTAGAATAAACCTAACCAAGGAAGTGAAAGATCCAAACAAGCAAATCTTTAGGACTCTGAAAAAAAGAAATAAAAGAAGATCCAGAATATGGAAAGATCTTCCATGCTCTTAGGTTAGAAGAATTAACATTGTGAAAATGGCCATCTTACCAAAAGCAACCTACAGATTGAATGTAACCACCCTCAAAATCTGAGTGCAATTTTTTTTTTTTACAGAAATAGAAAACATAACCCTAAAATGCATAGGAAAACACAACATACCCAGAATAACTAAAACAACCCTGAACGATAAAAATACTGCTGCAGATATCGCCATGCCTGGTTTCAAGTTACGCAATAGTAATAAAACCAGCATGGTAATGATATAAAAACAGACATCATGATCAAGGAAAAGAATTGAGGACCTAAAATTACACACTCCCCTGGCCCTCTGATTTTCAACAAAGGCAAAACAACAACAACAATAAAAACAACAAACAAACAAACAAACCATATTGGAGAAATGACAGTATCTTCAACAAAGGTGCTGGTCAAACTGGATAGTTACACGTAGAGGAATGAAATTAGATCCTTATCTCCCACCCTGCACACATGACTCAACACCAAATGGATCAAAGATTTCAACATAGGACCTGACCTGATACCCTATATCTGACAGAGGAGAAAAAACAGACATTAACTTATAGGCACAGAAAAGGAATTTTTGAACAGGATCCTAGTAGAACAGGCCCTAAGACAAGTAGGTGCTCATGAAATTAAAAAGCTCCCATACAATGAAGGAAACAGCCTAGATGTCTATCACCTAATAGGTGGATAATGAAAATGTGTTACATATGTATAATAAAATATTCAGCCGTAAATAAAAATATTATATATTTAACATATATATTATATAATGCATGCATATGTAAAGATTCATGTTTCAAAGCCACACTTTAAATGGGCGGTGGAGGCTGGCTCCTCTGAAATACATATTTTAGGAACTAGGTGCCATTATTTTCTAACCAAATTGACACATCACACTAGCCATTCCAGTGTCTCTCCATGGTTTTAAACAGAGCAGTAGGGCATAAAGTGACTTTTTTTTTTTTTTTTTTTTTTTTTTTTTTTTTTTGGACAAGGTTTCCTATAGCCTAGGCTGGTCTCAAATTTAAGTAGCCAAGTATGACTTTGGAGTTATGATCCTTCTGCCTCCACCTCCCCAGTGCCGGGATTACAGCCACTCCTGGTTCTATGCAATGCTAGGGATTAGAACCAAATGATGTGGGCACTGTGCTCCAAATGAGGGGCATCCTCAGCTTTCGACTCGTGTTGTCAGATCTCCTGGGGGCTGTGTGGAGAATAGACTGTGTCATCTAAGAGGGAGGTTGTTAGGAAACTGTTGCTGTAACTGAGGTGAGACCATGGTAGCTTGGTCCTGTATGGTAGACAGGAAGGTGGCGGTGAAGGTCAGTGGTACACACACACACACACACACACACACACACACATGCATGCACACATGCATGCACACACACACACACACACATATGTTTCTAAATATATTACAATATATTTTCTAAATATATACATTGTCCAAATCTGTAAATCTATGCAATCTATAAATCTATATTTAAATATATTGTGTATATATATCAGCTTCTGAGTATATTGTAATAATTATTGAAATCTATGCATTGTCTACGTCTATAACTATGTAATCTATAAGTCTATATCTAAACACACATATATAGTATATATTCTAAATATATTGTAAAGTAGAATCAAAATTATTGGTGGGCAAGGAGGTATGAGGTTGGAGGAAAAAAAAAAAAAAAAGGAGTCAGGGAGCCTTCCAAGCTGGGGCTGAACAGACTGAAGGGTGGCAGTGCTATCATCTGTGGCCAGAGCAACCTAGACAGCAGAGGCCAAGGACTTCACTTTCAACCTGCATGTCAGCTGGTGTGTTGCAAACACTCCAGCAGCGGAGAGAGAACAGGAACATCTAGCCAGCTGCTGCCTATGCTGAATCAGTCAGTGCTTTGGGGATCCACGAAAATTAGCAACTTGGTCGAAGCGGTGAGCGAGCACAGTCTCTGAAGCAGCCGTGCAGGAGCTGCTGGGCCACTGTGTTCCTGTGTGCTGGCTGCCAGAGAGGAAGGTGGCCGTGCCAGTTCTGGAAATGAAGAATGAGATCTTGTGACAACATTACTATATGAAGTTTCTTCTGTTTGAAGCATCCTGCTCTGGCGTGTCAGAGCTGGAACCACCCACACCCCTCCTAAGTGTTATTTGGAGTCACAATGTCACTATTTTACATTGAAAATAAGATGTTAGCCAGGTATGGTGAGACACACCTATATTCTAAGCATTCAGGAAGCTAAGGTCAGAACAGAAGATTGTTGCAAATTTGAGGGCAGCCTGGTGGATGTGGTGAGTTCAGAGCCAGCCAGGGCTATGTAGCAGAGACCTTGTTTGAAAATAAAAACAAGGGGCTAGAGAGATGGCTCAGTGGTTAAGAGCACTGGCTGCTCTTCCAGAGGTCCTGAGTTCAATTCCCAGCAACCACATGGTGGCTCACAACCATCTGCAATTAAATCTGACGTCCTCTTCTGGCTTGCCTGAAGACAACTACAGTGTACTCATATATGTAAAATAAATAAATAAAATCTTTAAAAAAAAAAAAAAAGAAAGAAAAGAAAAACAAAAGCAAAAGCTATTGGGCTTTTTGAGATTGAACTGTCCTGCAAAGGCCTTGGTTAGATTTGCAGTATTTCCTAACCCCTGATGTTTTCTTCACTTGCCAGGGAAATGAGTCAATTACACTACAGGGCCTATTTTCAAGCCCCACCCAAAAGCTGCAACAAAACATGAAAAATAGTTTCTAATCCTAAGCGTCCCCAGGATTCTGTCCACTGCTGCAGCTCAAATTGAAGCAGCCAACCTTCTGGATTGAAGGCGTGATATGTCCATCAGCTGAACATTTGCAGAGTGCCGGATGTTGTAAGAAGGAATGATTCCATTACTCTTGGGTTCCTATTTGATTTAGTTCATCAGAACTATTTGAGGAAGACAGGAGCAGACGGGGCATTCTTGGCCCCTTACTGTCTTGAATTGAGAACTCAGGGATAAAGAGCAATGACAACGACAATAACTTTGAGATTAGAGTTAAGTCTATGTCTGTATGTGTGTGTATGTATATATGTATGTACATGATGGCTCCAGATAAGAGCACTGGCTGCTTTCCCAAAGGACCTGAGTTCTATTCCCCAGGCCCACATGCCAGCTCACAACCATGTATCATTCCAGTTCCAGGGAGATCTGTTGCTGTCTTTGGGTTTCTAAGAACACCACACAATGTCCATGGTGCGCAGACATATATGTAACCAAAACATTCTTACATACACAAATAAAATTAGTAAGAGTTTTTTAAAAGCCTTCCTTGAGGTCATTAGCAGAAGGAATGGCATCCATTAGAATCGTTCTCTTGTGATGTAAAAACACCATGGCTCAATTAATTTTAGCATTTGAAATCATATTGATGGATTCTTCACGTTACTAAGATCAAGCAAGTATCCTTGGAAGCCAGAAATTCACACTTAGTCTTCATCCTCCCCTTAGAGCCCAGTATACAACCTGGCACAGACTGGGACAGTGTTCAACAAATATTTGATTTAAAAAAAAAAAAAATATATATATATATATATATGTATATATATATATACACACACACATATATATACACATATATATACACACATATCCACACATACATATATACATACATACATATGCACACACACATACATACATACATATACATACATACATACATACACACATACATACATATATATACACATACATACACACACATATATACACACACATATATATACATACATACACACATATATACACACATACATACATATATATACACATACATACACACACATATATACACACACATATATACACACACATATATATACATACATACACACATATATACACACATACATACATATATATACACATACATACACACACATGCATACATACATACATACAACTCCCTGATGTTCCTTTCCCCACCCTCAAGGACCTGAGTTCATTCTTGAAGTGTTTAAGTCCATGTAATTTCTTGTGTGGGTCCCCCTGCTCTTGTGGATGGTTGTCCTGATACAGTCCACACAGGCTGTGGGAGCAGAGATGACAAGCAGGGGTTTTAGAAGCCCTGTGAGTACATACAGTGAATGACTACAGTGGGCCTGCAGTCAGAAGGCAGATCAACTTTACTTAGGGTGATTTGAGGCTTATAAAGTTCTGGGGGACGGATGGCAGGGACATCCAGGATGGGCAAAGGTCACTGGATGAGAGCTTAGGGTGCCGAAATGCCTCATTAGTGTGGGGAAGCATTTCAAGAATCTCAGGTGCTGGATGGACAAGTTCTTATCAAGAGAAGGGAAATTGATCCTGTAATCTAACTAAAGCTATGTGACATTTCTCAGGTAGAGGCATGTGTAGGGGCTTGAAATTCCTCCAGACAAGGTCAGAGGAGAAGTCCTGCTGATGAAGGGAGGTTCTCATATGGCCCAGAGCCCAGAGGCTATCGGTCAAGGTGAACTTTGACCTTAATTAGCAGAGTTTTCCCACGATTTTGGCTTTATATCCTGCTTCAGTTGTCTCAGGCCACACGGGTACTTTCTGAACTGAAGCTAAGAACCACCAGTCTGGGTGAGGATGTAGCTAAGTGTGTGTATTCAACAGGAGTGAGGCCCCAGATTCAATCCCCAGCCCCACACATATGTAAACTGCCACAGCTTTCCATGAAAAATCTATTCAGAGCCATTGAGAGAACTACCAGATTAGTCACTAATAATCCTTTTGTGTGTGCTAGAGAGAAAACTCTTGGCCTTGAACATGTTTGGCAGGAGCTCTGTCAGGAAAGTATAGCCAGGTCACTGATATTTCTTTTTTCTTTTATTTGAAGACTTTAAAAAAATGTATGTGTACATGTGTGTACCTGGTGAGTGTACATACATCACATGTGCAGGTACCTGCAGAGGCCAAAGGGGGATTTTAGACCCCCTGGAATATAGTTATAGGTGCTTGTGAGCCATCTGATTCTAGGTGCTGGAAACCAAACCTGGTAGGTCCTCTGCAGGAGTTGTAAAGCACTCTTAACCACTGGCCCATTTCTCTGACCCCCATCACTGATATTTCTAACTTAATTATAAATAGAGTGGTGATTATTTCAAATTAAGGATGCAGCTGATAAAGTTAGCAAAATATGATACACTGTTTGTGGCGCCTAACAAGCTTCTGAATTTTCCTGAAAGGTAGCAAAGTGAGACTATGAGAGCATTTTAGGTGATTTGTCACACAGATGCTTCTCAGTTTCAACCTTTTCTAAGCAGTAGGTTTCAAGTTGGCACTAAACTAGTGGTTTTGGGAATTGAACCTAGGTCCCTTGCAGAGCAGTCAGTGTTCTTAACCATTAAGCCATCTCTCCAGCCTCTATAGTGCCATATGTTTAGTCAGCCTTTATCTGTGTTTATTGAGCAGCAAGCACTGTATTGAACTCAGCTGACTGGTAGATAAACACAGGTGTAGCTCGTGGGTTGGCTTTCTTCTCTATGACAAAATAGCTCTGTAAAACCAACCTCAAGGAGGAAAGAGTCACTTTGGTTCACACGAAGTTCCAGAGGTTACAGTCAGTGGTCCCGTGGGTGCTGTCTCTGGGCCTGCAGTGAGGCAGAACATGGTGGGAACCAAGGTGAAGCTGGGCTGCCTGCTGACTGACAGGCAGGAAGAATGGGGAGGAAGATCGAGAGAAACGGGAAGGGGGGGTTGGGGGAGGCACAAATACCTCAAGAACCTACTTCATCCATCTCAGCCACATTTCTTAAAGTTTCTCCCACATGGCGACACATGTCCGCCCTGTCTCTAATAGAAAGACCTCCTGGGGTGGCAGAATTAGTATTTTGAAAATGGCTGTATTATCGAACATCAAACACAACTATCAATTCGATGTCATGCATAAAAAAAAAATCCCTATGCTATCACAGACTAGAAAACAAACAAACAAGGAGAGACAACAAAACAACCCTCTAGCAATCCAGTATGTTTCAAAGAGCAGAAACTGGGGCTTTCAATACAGCTAAGTTGTCAGAATAATTGCCTGGCATGCAGAAGGCCGTGAGATGGATCTCCACCCCTCAGACCTACCCTGTGTTTTAATTTTTACTCTCTGGAAAGCTGTAAGAACACTCTCTCTCTCTCTCTCTCTCTCTCTCTCTCTCTCTCTCTCTCTCTCTCTCTCTCTCTCTCTCTCTCTCTCTCCAGGGTTTCTTTGTGTAGCCCTGGTTGTCCTGGAACTCCTGTTGACCAGGCTCTTCTCAAACTCATGAGATCTTCCTGCCTTTGCCTCCCAAGTTCTGGGATTAAAGGTGTGAGCTACCACACCTGCTTGGTTTTTGTTTGTTTGTTTGTTTGTTTTGTTTTGTTTTTGGCCTTTTGGTTGTTGTTTTATTTTAATCTCTTTAGAATCACAGCTGATGATCATGAAGCAGTCGATGCTTTTGGCTCATATAGCAAAGCCAGCAATTTCATCAATGTGGCTGAAGCCTCTGCTGAGGGCAGACCAAGTGGAACCTGCCGGGGCTGACACATGGACTCGTTTTCAGTGTGGCTTCTCAAAGAGAAAGTATGAACAGCCTCCATGTCCCTAGAAGTACCATGATGGGGCTATCCTTGGCTTAATACAAAACAGAGTTATGGCTGACTGAGAAAGGAAAGAGACAAGTACTCAGGGCTAGGGCATTCTCTTTGCTGAGTTCACTGTTGTTTTGGGTGGAGTGATCTCATTAAAGACGCCTGCTAGGTGCCCTGCCAGTTGGCATAGAGTGGATGGACAAACCCAGATTTCTTGTGTGCCCATCTTAGTTTTGGTTAAATTTTGATTCTTTTCTTTCTAGTTAGATTTTAAAAGTGCTCTAGGATTGACTATTTAGAAAACCCAGATACAAATTTGAATAGCTTTTCTGTTTTTTGTTTTTTTTTTTTTTTTTCAAGACAGGTTTCTCTATGAAACAGCAATTAGATCTCCACCGCTCAGACCTACCCTGTGTTTTAATTCTTGGTCCTTCATTTTGACCTTGAAATCACAGAGATCCACCTGCCTCTACCTCCTGAGTGCTGGGATTAAAGAAGTCTGCCACCATGCATGGCTTGCATAGACTTTAAAAAAATGAATTAGTATATTTATTTTAATTTTATGTATTTGGGTATTTTGCTTGCATTTTTGGCTGTGCACCACGTGTACACTGGATGCTTTTGGAGGCCTGAAGAGGGTGTCAGATCACCTGGAACTGGAGTATGGACACTTGTAAGCCACCATGTGGATGCTTAGGAATCTTAGGGTCCTCTGGAAGTGTTCCTAACCACTGAGCCATTTCTCCAGCCCTTTGAATAGACATGATATCAAAAGGTAAATGAATGAATGAAGTAGGTGTATGAAGAGATGTACAGCATCATTAGTTCTGGGAGAAGTTTAAATAGAGAATATAATGAATACAGAAGTCACATGTGTGGGAATGGCAGTCGTCAAAAAGACAGGCTATAGGGACTGGGCAGAAGTTTCTGTCAGTAAAATGCTTTCCATGCGAGAATATGTGGGCCTGGTTTTAATCTCTAGCACCCACATAAATGTGGAGCCACTGGGGAGGCAGAAACAGGAGGATTCCTAGGACTTGAAGCCAGAGGATCTCAATGAATCAGTGAGCTCTGTGTTCAGTGAAAGTCTCAAAAAAAAAGATAGAAAGTAGACACTAGACATGCGCACGTGTACATTTGACACACACATGTATATTACACACACAGAGGGGGAGGACAGGGGCAGGGACACAGAGAGTGACAAAGATAGAGACAGTGTTAATTTTTCACACTGCTGGTAGAACTACAAAATGGTAAAGTCACTTCAGAAAACAGTTTCTTTTAAAGTTAAACATTTACCACATGGCCCTGCAATGACACCATAAGTGCAAGAAAAGTGAAAGTACCCATTCATAAGACTTGTGAAAAGCCGGCCATAGATACATTGTTAATAATAACCCTGAAGTAGATGTATTTCAAATATCAATCAACTGATGAATGGACAAATAGTGTGCCCATTCAATGAAACATTATGTAGTCATAAAAGGAACTTGGTCCTCGTTGCTATAGTGACACAGATGGATCTGAAGACACTAGGCTAAGTGAAAGAAGCCAGAGGCAAAGACCTCACAACACATTGATTCCACATTTCACAAAACATTCAGACAAAGGAAGTCTGTGGCTTCCTGGGGCTGCTGTGGGAACATGAACTGACTGCGGTTGGCAACAGAGTCTCTTTTGGGGGGTGGTGATAGAACTGTCCTATAATGGGATGGTATTTGTAGTTGTGAGACTGCATTCATTTACCAGAAGTCATTGGAATGTGCACTCAAAGTGAATGAGTTTATAGTTTGTAATCATACCTAAACAAAGTTGTTAAGATTATAAAAGGGGTGGAGTTTCAGATTGACAAACATTGGCCTGACTGACATTTGAGATATCAGGGGACAGTGGGATCCTGCCTGGGGATTGTGGCCTAGGGTGGAGTGAGAACAGCAGCACCCGATACATGCCTTCTTAGGATGTACAGTTTCTAAGAACTGACTCCACTGATTAAGAAGTCCCCACAACACCCTGTACCCACAGCCAGCTCCTCAGGCAGCTGAGGACTTTACTCTTTTTGTGAATTAAAGCCAAGCTCTGCAATGGAAGAACTAAGAACACAGACAGGACACCTAGAGAGGTGACAGACACCTCAGACACTTTTCCTGGACCTACCATGACCTGTCCAGCCATGTGCATCACACCCTCTGCACAGGGACAGCGCTGTGCCTCCATCTTCTGTCTCCCCTGCTGTCTTTATGGTTTTTCCTAAAGCATGATGTTGTCACCAAACATTTAAGAACATTTAATTAAATGTCACACCATCTGAGCAAAGTGATTCACTCTCTGCCTTCCCTCCTCCTCTGGGAATTCTGACATTTGTTTAAATAGCTAGTTTATCCACTTTTCTTCTGGTTTTACTTTCATTTACTTTTTTTTTTTTTAAAGCTATTTGGGTGAGGCTGTCCTAATGGAAAATAATTTAGTTATTTTGAAGAGAATTTATAAAAACCTTAAGCTAGGTTTCTTCCTCAACTCCCAGGCCTCCGCCTCCTTCTTCACCATTGGATTTTTTTTTTGTTGTTGTTGTTTTTGTTTTTGTTTTTGTTTTTGTTTTTCGAGACAGGGTTTCTCTGTGTAGCCCTGGCTGTCCTGGCACTCACTCTATAGACCAGGCTGGCCTTGGACTCAGAAATCTGCCTGCCTCTGCCTCCCAAGTGCTGGGATCAAAGGCGTGCGTGCGCCCGGCCCCTACTTGTATCTTCTGAACTGGAGTTACAGATAATTCCATGTAGGGGGTGGTTCTGATGTTTTGATCAGGAATCTGCGTGTGAATACTGAAAGTCTTGTTCCCCAATTGGTTCTTGATCGATCAATAAAGATGTTAGCAGTCAATGGCTGGGCAGAGTAGGTGGGACCTCCAGGTTCCCGCAGGCAGTCTAGCAGACACAGGCAAGGAGAGAAGATTCACCATGCTTCAGAGGGAGAAAGAGCCATCAGCCCTGTGAGATCTAGGGCAGAGTGGCCATTGGCCACTTCCCTGACTGGGCCTGAGGTAGCAGGCGGGAGATTAAAAACAAAAAAACTAAGCTGAGAGCAGATTTAGGGTGCTGAGCTAGCACCAAAAATTGAGGGGTAGATTCAGAGATGCTGAGCTGGGAGTGAAAAGAAGGGCTCCATAGCCAAGGAAGACTTAGAAGAGCCCAGCCATTGCGCTAAAACATAGTGTGTGTGTGTGTGTGTGTGTGTGTGTGTGTGTCTTTCATCCTCAGATCTGAGGGAACCTGGGCGGGGCTGGTAGCATGGTCTACCCAGTGCTTAAATCAGGGTAGTAGGAACCACACATTACAGCTCTGAGCTGCCATGTGTGTGCCGAGATCCTTTGGAGAATTAGCCAGGGTTCTTAACCTCTGAGCCATCGCTCCAACTCCCTCACCCTGGTTTTTGAAACAGGGTCTCACTATGTGTGTAGTCTAGGCTTCTCTGAAGTCACAATCTCTCTGCCAAGGCTTTCTAAGTGCTGGGGTTACAGGTAAGGGTTGTTTTGTTTCTTTTTTTCTTTTTCTTCCTTCCTTTCTTCCTTTCTTTCTTTTTTTCTTTTTTCTTTTCTTTCTTTTTTCTTTCTTTTTTTTTTTTTTGAAATGGGGGATTCATTATGCCCTAGAATTCACTGTGTAGACTAGGTTGGTTTCGAACTGGCTTCTGTCCTTCTACCTCTGCTGGAATTATAAGCTTTTCCAGCATGTACTCTAAGCATCCTTGAGCTACTGGCAAGAGCTTATTGGGGGAGAAATAAGGAAGGGCAAGGGCTGTGCACAGTCAGTCATTGTTGTCATACTGGTCCAGCTGGTCTGTTTCTCAAGGCTGTTCTTCAGGGTCTTGCTGGCCTCAGAAAGTCTTAAAGATTGGTAATGGTGGGTCTTGTCACAAATCATTGCATGTAAGAATCATACTCTTGGAATTCAAGATAAGCTCAGGCAAAGATGACTCCCAGCAAGAGAGAGCAGGTTAAGGAGCCCAAACTGGAGGTAGACAAGGCTAGGAGCTTTGTGGCAGATACCCTAAGTGTGTTTGGATATTGTAACATATGCCCGTAACATCTTAAACTCAGCATTCTCAAAAATAAACTATTGTGCCTTTGTCTTTCTGCATGTCTTTTAAGATGAAATGGCACAGCTCCTCTTCTCCAGACTGCTTTTCTATTTCTGATGGTGCCTGTGGGGCTGCTACCTCCAGGGCATCCTTGATGAAGTGTCTCTTACCTGATCTGAACCTTGAATAAGCTCAGCTTCCCCTATAATGACCACAGTGAACTCAAAATAACAACATTGTCATCCTTCCTTCCTTCCTTCCTTCCTTCCTTCCTTTCTCTCTCCCTTCTTCCTTCCTTCCTTCCTTTCTTTCTTTTTTCTTTCTTTTTCTTTGTAATGTATGTATATACACCTACCAAATCGGCACAAACTGATAGCATTCAGTGTAGAAGAAAGTAGCAAGAACAGGAATTAATGCAATGTTCTCGTGTTACTATTCTGTTAAAATGCCAGGGCTGAGGAGATGCCTCTGTGTATAAAAGCACTGTCTATGTAAGCCTGTTGGGGGACCAAACCCAGTTAAAGGCCAGAAGCAGTAGTGTAGGTGTTTGTCATCGTAGCATGCTTATGAGAAATGAGACATGGAGACAAGAGAACCTCCTGAAACCCGAGGGCTAGCCTGATTTACTCAGCAGCAAAGAGTGCATCTCAGACAAAGTGCAAGAATCAACACCCAAAGTTATCCTCTGACCACCACAACACACACAGGGACCTGTACATGCATGTATCCATGTATGCCCCTCCCCCTTCTCTCTTTCCCTTCCCCCTTCCCTCTCTCCCTCTCTCCCTTTCCCTCTCCCCTTCTTTCTGTCTCTTTCTCTAACTCATATTTCTCTCTCTCTCTCTCTCTCTCTCTCTCTCTCTCTCTCTCTCTCTCTCACACACACACAATAGTAAGATAACATAAATTATCCACAAACCTTGAGTTCATCGATTTCCATGAATCTATTCTGTATTGTGTAATTGTCTATATAGTAGCAGAATGGATTGTTCCAGAGGAGACCGTGGAAACCGTAGGCTACTGATGCCTGTATTGGGAGGATTTAGTGATAGACACTCAGCACCAGGGTTAGGAAATCAAATTCTGAGAAATGTGACAACTTTAGCTCAGCTGCGATGTTTGTATGAAGGTGGCCCTGCAGATCTCGAATACTGATTTAACTAGGAATTTAATGGAGGATCAGGTGGGCGATTATAGGAAGCAGAAAAGGTAATGATTTAAAGAGACAAATATGAGCAGTGCAGGCTGCTGTTTTACACAAGGAACTGAGTAGTCCTGGTCTCCAGTGAGGACCACAGCCCACCGGGGTGGGAAGACGGTGTAGGCTGGTCCTTCTCAGTAAAGCCTGGAGTTCTGTTGTAGACTGTGAGCAACGATATTAATTTTTACAAATAAATTAGATTTTCAAACAATTGAGTTCTCTCTTGAGTCAGCTTTATGCAGCCACGGAAAGCCATTTTACTCACAGAAGAGGACACTGGACGCTCTCATGTGTATATACTTAGCTTTCACTGTTCAGTCTCACCTTACTGAGACGTTCCTAGTCTCAGAAGGAAAGGGCTCTTACTTCTTTTTCAGTCCTAGTAAAACAGCATTATAGTTTTATTCCTAAAACCCACTGCAGATCCTACCAGTTAAATTCCAGATTACAGAAATATTCATGAAAATGACTTGTCAGGTTTGTGCCCCTTTCTTTGGGTCATTGGATACAAGTAAGCTTTACCTTATATAAAGGTTGGGGGAGGGGTAGATTAGCCTTAGGGTCATTCAAGAAGAAAGTACCAGAAGCTGGGAGAGGACACAGCTGGTCAGGTACTGCTGCAGAATCAGCTCCTTGAAGCGCACGTGTAAAGCCAGGCCTGGTTGCTGGAGTTTGTTGTCTAGTCAACCTAGCCTAATCAGGAAGTCCCAGGTCCCAGCGAGAGACCCTGTCTCAAAAAAACAAAGTGGACAGCTACTGGAGAACAATGTCTGGGTGACCTCTGGCCTCCACATGCATGTGTACCTGCATATACATGTGCGTATGCATATACACACGTATATACTTGTATGCATATCTATGTGTGTATATATACATACACATATATATGCATACAAGTATATACATATATATACATATATATATGCATACAAGTATATATATGCCTGCATATACTTGTGCACAGTTGCATGTACATGCACAATTGCATATGTTTGTGTACCTGCATATACATGTGCAATTGCATATATGTGCATGCCTGCATATACATGTGCACCCATATGCACATTTACACATATTTGGAAATACACACACACAAAGAAAGCTGCAGGACCGTATGACAAAGAGGACCCCACTGGTAAAAGGCTCCTCTGGCTTTTATTTCTGCAGTGCTTAAAAATAGCTATGACATGGGCTAATTGTTTAATGTAGGGACACATTTCCCCCCACAAATCTCCACCAATCATATCTACCTTGTTCTGGATTAACTCATCTTGACAACTTCTAGAGACCTGAAAGAATGTCCTAAAATGACTTTTTGAAGGTGTAGAGAAATCGGCTTGCTTTGGTTGTATGAAACCTTTTGCATTTGTCTATCAGGCAGCATAATGCAGAGAAAGAAGTTCCCAGGCCTACTTTTAAAATACACAATCCAGCTGGGCGGTGGTGCGCACACCTTTGATCCCAGCACTTGGGAGGCAGATTTCTGAGTTCGAGGCCAGCCTGGTCTACAGAGTGAGTTCCAGGACAGCCAGGGCTACACAGAGAAACCCTGTCTCGAAAAACCAAAAAAAAAAAAAAAAAAAAAAAAAAAAAAAAAACCCACACAATCCTGTACTCCTGTATTGAAAGGAGCCACCATGGGACGGGCATATCCACCTAGCTGTAGGTGCCACCTCTCTTCTCAGTGAGATCTAGCCTGCCAGAAAGGTGTTGCCAGGCTCTGGGTCATGTGCATTCTTGAAGTTCAATTCTCTCCTCTCTCTTGGTTATGACTGTGTGCTTCCTTGAAGGTTAATGAACACTTGCTGATTTGGAAAATAGATAATCAAATGGCACAGAAAAGCCCCAAAACTATTCTCACCTGAGACTGAGTTAAATAAAATAAAGATAGAAAAGTTTCCTTCATTACCTCACCTACCTTCTCTGCTGCCTGGCCCCCGCTGCTGTGTTTCCGTTGCACAGACATATCTCAGAAGGGAACTGTCTGGCTGTGCTCATGCCAGAGTCCACAGTGAGACGTTAGGTGACTGGTTATCCACCAAGGGGAGAGGAATAGTGGGCTCTGGAGGGGAAACTGGGACAATAATGCCACTGAGATATGGCTGAGGGGGTGTGGGAGGCAGGTTCCGAGAGAAGACGTGTTTGGCTCAACTTTGAAATTGAGGTGAGAGTCAATGGTTAAAGAAGAAGAAAGAGTATATCCCCAGGAAGGGAAAATACACATGAGGTAGAGATGAAGAGGGGATCATTTTATTTTCTTAGGTTAAGAAATACTGATAGCTGCTGGATGCGTCCTATCCCCGGTCTTCAGCCAGGTAAAGGAGTCACGGTAATGATGGTGGCATTTAGAGACTAAATTTAGAGCCATTGCCATAGCCTGTAGTGTGGATCTTGACCATGCCCTAAAAAGCCATGTATTGAAGCATTGGTGCCTAGCCTGGGGTACCATCGGGACACCTGTTCTCAACCTGTGGGTCTTGACCCCCTTCAGGGGTGGAAGGACCCTTTCACAAGGGTCACCTAAGACCATCAGAAAACACAGATATTTACATTGCAATTTGTAAGAGTAGCAAAGTCACCGTTATGAAGTAGCAATGGGAACGATTTTATGGTTGGGAGTCACCACAACATGAGGAACTGTGTTAAAGGGTCTCAGCATTAGGAAGTCTGAGGTCCACTGCATTAGGTGATGACAGCCCACCAGAAGGAAATTAGAACAGGTCCTCTGATGGCTAGTGTTATATCCACGTGACACAAGCTAGAGTCATTTGGGGAAAGGGACCCTCAACTGGGAAAAATCCCCCACCAGATTGGCCTGTGGTTTGTTTTTTAATTAGTGATGGATGTGGGGGGGGGGGGTAGCCCATTGCGGGTGGAGCCACCCCTGGTCCTAGAGTTTATGAGAAAGCCAACTGAGCAAGCCAGAAAGAACACCCTCCCATAGCCTCTGCTTTAGTTCCTGCCTCCGGGTTCCTGCTTTTGAGCTCCTGCCCTGGCTTTCCTTGATGACAGACTATAAGCTATAAGGTGAAATAACTTTTTTCTATGACTTACTTCTGACCGTGATACATTATCAGAGCAATAGAAATTCTAACTAAAACAGGGCATTCATTTCCTTAATGGAGAAATGGAGGTCTCGGCTCCTTCATGTTTCTTTCATTTGATTCCTAGTTGCAAGGAATCCATCTTTGTGCTACCTTGTGTTCCTGACGGAGATATGCTGCTTTATCACAGGCTAAGAAGCAACAGCATAACCCTGTGAGAGCATTATTCCAAATAAACTCTCTCTTCTCTTACAGTTCCATTATCTCGGGCATTCTGTCACCATGATGGAGAGCTGGCAAGCACTAAGGCGCCCCAGTTACTCTGCACTGTCTCATTTTTTTGTGATTAATCCAAATTGTCCACCTCCTCTTGAAAATGAGTTGCCTTTAACTAATTACTGCTTGCCAAGTAAAATCTACATACCTGTCATCGGGCAAAGCTGTCTCTCCCTTGGCTATTTTCAGAACCTACTTTACTTGGGAAGCACACCAAGCTGTTTGTTTGTAAAGAACGCATAGACACCTAAAACAGCAGAGATGGCAGCTGCCTGTGGTAGAGGTGTGGGGGAGAACAACTGGTGTGTGCCACTACCCAGGGTACTAACAAAAAATACAGAGCTTCTCTAACAAGCACCCCCTCAAATCCTGGGGACCTCACACAGCACGAAGTTCTCCTTGATCACGGTGCAGCTGTGAGTGGCTGTCCTGGGCAGCTGTCTTCGGGCACTAACTCCTGCCCTGCATAGCTATGTCATCTGCTACAGCCTCCTGTTTCCTCTCCTGAATCCTTTTCTTAAATCCAAAACAGAACTCCAAGAGGATTCTGCAGACTATTTGATATGCCGCTTCTACCAACATTCTACTGACCCAGACCTCTTCACATGGTCTTCCCGCAAAGGAGTCTGGGAAATATGGATGTCCTGCGTGTCTGGAGAGAGGGCATGAGCTTAAGAAGCCTCTCTTCAGTCTCTACCACAGCCAGGTTATGGGAAACAAAGCAAAGTGAAAACCTTGGGCTCTGGCATTGACTTGCTAAATGGCCTTAGACAGGCATTGTCTTACAACCTCTGTGATGTTTCTTCCTCTTCTTAAGCCTAATAATGTTTGTTCTGTACCTTTAAGTGGGTTAACATTTTTATATAATTGAATGTATGAACAGTAGGTATTACAGCCTGCCACTTTATCATTTTTTTTTTCAATATTATCAGGATCTAGTCATTTGTCCAATGGATATTTCTCCAAGAACCATGCTAGCTAGCTACAGATAAATTGTGCTCTTTATACCATGCTTGCTGGTGGTAAGACAGGTGCCAAACAATCTGTGAAGTAGTATAGCTGTGTGAGGCATATATGTATAAGTCAGTATATGTACATATGTGTATGCATATATGTATAAGTCAGTATATATTCATATGTATATGCATATACATCAGTATATGTACATATATGTGTATATATGTCAGTATATGTACATATGTATATGCATATATGTATATGTCAGTATATGATGCCTGAAGGCCCCAGGGGGGCCTCTGTGAAGAAGTAATCCTTGAGCTAAGATAAAGCGAATCACATCAGGAAGAAACATTGTCCAACCAGGGGTCCCTGAGCTGGGAGCTGTCTCTGAAGTCTTCCTCAGTCAGTACAATGGCCTGCATGGAGGCTGAACTGTCTGAAAGGGACCATGCAGCATCTTGACTTCTCTGTACCTCAGTCTCCATCACCCTGGGCTGATACAAGCAACAACTTCATAGAGTACATTGTAGCGGTGAACTCAAGTTCACCTGAAGTTCAGGTGTATTGTGGTTCCAAATGCAGTGGGAAAGTTTTGGGGTGATTCCCAGTAGGGCAGTTTGACAAGGTCTCTGCAGACTCCAGTGGATGGGTTCCCTCACTCCTAGACTTGAGAAGGAGTTTCAATATTTTGGCGAAATTTCCAGGAACAAAAGAAAATGTTCCTAGTATTGCATCACTTCTATTCATTAAAATGTGTTTTATTTTCTAAACATAGACAAGATTTCCCTTAAAAACAGTATTGAGAGAGGTGGGGGAGGGGAGGGGACCTAGTGTTTTAAAAAGAAAAAAAATGAAAGAAAAATAGGAAAAAAAAAAAAGAAATAATATCGAGATGTACACAGGCTATATACGACCGTGTGAGCTTATTCCCATCCTGAAAGATAGCCAAATACTTTTAAAATTCCCTGAACTATGTGCAGGATAGCAGTGGACCATCTTTCTCCTCAAGCTGGATGGGAATGAATTGCTCTGAACATTAGAGCATGGACAACCATGTCCATTTGTAAAAGAAAGCAATCCTGGAGGCTGGAAACAATGGCTTTTTTTTTTTTTTTAGACAGACATGCTTCAGAGACACCACGTTTCTCCAAGTACTAAGTGATGGGTTGGGGGCCGGGAGTGCAGACCTGGGAATAGAACAGTGTTTACAAGTTGTGTCCTCCACAGTGAAGCTGGCTGAGGATTTGCATTCTGCTCTTCCTTCCTTGAAAACCCAAACCACCAACTTAGAATGCGCTTCCCCTGTTTGCTGGCCGGAGCCTTGCCATCAAGTGACTTGGCAAGTGTGCCTGTGACCATGAGGACGTCCCAGGGGCTTGTGGGTGAACTGAGGTCATTGCTGCACCCGTTGGCAGTTGGCCCACACAGGACTCAGCTGTCGATTGGAAAAAGCACGGGCCCGGGATTGTTTCTCCTCCAGGCAGTTAATGAATCCCCTAGCCAATATCATCTTACAAAACAACAGCTTCATCTAACTGGCACCAAAATAAACAAATAATTATCAAGTGTGTGCATATGTGAGGGTTTAGAGAAGATTTGGAGTAAAAAGTTTCTAAAGAGCAATGTCTTGTTTTTAACCATCACTTTCTATAACCATCACTTTCTATAAAATCTCTGGAGTTTCCAGTACTTGAACAACAGACTGAAGTATTTAGCAACTGGGTGGGTGGGGCTTATTCGCTAGTAAGCATAAGGCCCTGGGTTCAGTTCTCAGACCAGTGGCACGTGACTGTAGTCCCAGCATGTGGGAAGTAGAGACAGGAGGATTCAATTTTTACAGCATCCAAAGTTACATAGGAAGTTCCAAGCCAGCCTGCACTACCCGAGACCTTGTCTCAAAGTGGGGGGAAAAATGCCTTCTTGAGATTTTTCCACTACACTTTCTTCTATGGGTTATGTTTATGGCTTTGGCACAAAAATTAAATGACATCAAAAGTACATTATTTTACTGTAGTAATGCGATGTGCCCTGGGGAAACCAGGTTAATGTTGGTGTGTCTCTGGCTTTTAATTCCGAAGCCCTTAGTTAAGATGAGTACAGAACCAGTCAGCACAGACTCGGGGGTGTATGTTCCCACCACTGACCTTTGTCTCCTCATGAGTACACTTTCACAGAAGAAAGTCCTGGCAGTGAACACATGTGGTTGAAAAGATAAAGTGGGTGATTCAAACTTTAGGGCTGAAAGAAGAAAGTAAGCTGATACCTACGACGACCAGCCATCCCGCCAAAGGCTTTTGGAGACACTTTTTCTCCCTACTCACAAGACAGAGGAGGAAGCCCCTTAAGAATTGCATGGGGGGAATCATGATGAAGAAGATACGAGGGAAAAATACCTTTCTAATCACCGTGCATAGTAATTCAGGATTACTTGGCAAACGCACTCTTCACCCAAGGAAAACAAATAAAACTATTTTAAAACTTAATGATTTTAAGAAAAGATGAATCAACAAGTATCCAATTAACTGAATATAGATTTTCATCTGTAAAGTGTTTATAAAAAGATAAAGAGTTAAGGAGAGTATGTTCTGTGGGTGTGTGGAGAGGTATGGGGAAGGGGATGTCTCAGTGGGCCCATGTAGAGGCATCTCTTCCCGTGACGGACCAGTCACACACCGGTATAGTATAGAATAGGGTTTATTGAGGGCATGGGGAGGGGAGCCAGGAGGGTAGTAGAGGCAGACAGAGACAGAGAGACAGAGAGAGGGAGGGGGAAGGGAAGGGAAGGGGGAGGGGGAGGGGGAGGGGAGGAGGGGGAGGGGAGGGGGAGGGGGAGGGGGAGGGGGAGAGGGAGAGGGAGAGAGAGAGAGAGAGAGGGGCAGAGTAGAGAAGTAGAGGCCGGCCATGACCTCGTGGAGAGAGAGAAAGAGGGGGAGGGGACAGAGAAGCAAGAGGGTAAGAGATTAAGAGAGTGACAGGGGACAAGCAGCCCCTTTTATAGTGGATCAGGCCTACCTGGCGGTTGCCAGGTAATTGTGGGGAGGAGCATACCTGGCTGTTGCCAGGTAACTGTGGAGGTGGAGTTTAGACAGAATACTAACAGTCTGTATTTTTTTTTTTTCTGGCCTCAACTGAACTATCTGAAAATTAACTATACAATTGCCAAAGAAGCCCTTAACCTGGAACTTCTCAGAAGCATATTGTATAGTGCAGTTTTCTTTTATTTGGGAGGGAAAAAAAAAAAAAGATGTTTCAAAGTGTTCCTTTCCAAGCAACACATGTAAATGGCATGATATTTTAGAATACGTAAAAATGTATTAATAAAATGAGTCAGAACTGGTATTCTTTAATAATCAACAACACCAGCCTATAAGATTAGTCCAGTATTTTGCAGCTTTGTTGAGATAAATTCCTTGTTTGTTTGTTTGTTTGTTTGTTTGTTTTTCCAGACAGGGTTTCTCTGTGTAGCCCTGGCTGTCCTCCTGGAACTCACTATGTAGACCAGGCTGACCTCAAACCCAGAGATTGCCCTGCCTCTGCCTCTTCAGTGCTGTGATTAAAAGTGAAGGAGGGTTAGGGTGGTGTTTTTATTCAGAAGCATCATGCAGGAAGCCCTTCCTGGCTTAGTTAGTTCAGACCGGAGAAGGAAGTTAGCCTGAGTGTGTTGCTGGGATCGAACCCAGTACTTCACAGGAGCAAGGCAAGGACTCTGCCCTGAGGCGCATCCCCGCCCACACTACTTAGCTCTGTTGTCCTTAGTGCCGACAGGCCTCAGATGTTGCTGCCATTACAGTTTTAACTCTGCCTTTTTTTTTTTTTTTTCTTGACAGGTTCCTGAGGGCAAAGTGGTTGTCCTGAATTTTCGATTCATAGACCTCGAGAATGACAACCTGTGTCGCTATGACTTCGTGGATGTGTACAACGGCCACGCCAATGGCCAGCGCATCGGGCGCTTCTGTGGCACCTTCCGACCTGGATCGCTTGTAGCCAGTGGCAACAAGATGATGGTACAAATGATTTCCGATGCCAACACCGCTGGAAGTGGCTTTATGGCAACATTCTCTGCTGCAGCACCAGATGGAAAAGGTAGCCGTCTTCACACAGGGGCAGCGACCTTGTGACGCCGGGTCATGGGGATCCGTTACCTGTTGTGTGTCAGGCACTGTTCTTGATACTCTTATGTGTTTTCTCCTCTGAGCACAATAGCTGTTCTTAAAGAGGCAAGGAGTGTCAACAAGTCACCAAAAGATCATTTTTTAAGTTCAGGCCTTTTAAAAAAAGAAAGTCTATAATATTGTTCTCGTAAAAGTCAATAGAAATGGATGGGGTAAAAAACCGCAAAGCTTGCGTGTGTCTTCACAGATGTGCCGTCTACTGGGCCTCAGCCTCCAGAAAGGCATGGCTTTCGCTCCACGTTTACTTACACATGTGTACGTTTACCACAGCTCTTTAAAAACCTAGGCGAAATTCCATGTTCCTAGTTTTCTCTTATTACCTCACGCTCTGTCTTGTATGTCTTCGTGTTCATCCACAGGAGCTCTCCTGAAGAGCGCTGGAAGGAATGGCTGCACCAGGCAGCATTTCTAAATCTCCTGCCCGAGGAGCCTGCTCATCTGCCTGGGAGGTGGAGCAGTGTGACTAGGTTGAGAAGTCAAGAGACAGGATCAAGGGCTGACACGACAGCCAGAGCACTGGGGTAGAAACCCTAGCAAGATGCTACCCAAGCATAGGGTTCAAAATATACACAGAAAATCTACCCATGTCCTTGACAGCAAAACTACAATTTCCAGACAAGCCTGTTGACAAAAGGCCCGGAACAGGGATTTGCACCTCTGGCCACTGCCAGGGAGACAGACTGAGTTAGAGTGTAGCCAAATGTCTACTAGGAGAAAAATTATTTTTCATAGGAATATAACAGAATCTGAAGTATAATGTAACCCATTCGTAATGCATATCCATAGTGAAGTAGAAGGCAGTCAATAGAGTAACCTGTCACAAGTCAGAGGTTGCAATGAGCCAATAAATGCTTCATATTTCAATTGGTTATTATATTTCTGCATTGGTGATTTCTCCGTAGAGAAATAGACCAGCAGGAGTCACAAGGGGCGATAAGGAGGAGACAGACAGGCAGACAGGTTTGAGGAATGGTTTACAACAGACTCTTTATCAAAGGGGAGGGGAACTGGAGGTGTGGCCTAGTGAAAGAATGTTTGTTTAACATTTGCAAAGTCCTGGGTTCAATTTCCAATATTGAGGGAGAGGGAACAGTGTCAGGATTAAAAAGGGACGCATGTAGAAGAAATAAAAACAAGAAACAGAAAATATGAAAAGAGAACAAGATGACTTTTTAGGACTAAAAAAATACAGAACTTGATATTTATAATTTACTCAGCAAACAGACTGTAGGTTACAGAAAACAGTTCTTCATACACAGGAGTTACCCGTCTGAGACACCAGCACAGAAGAGACCGGAGAAAAGGGAGGCCAAAAGCTGGTGCGATAGTGTCGGCTGTCTAAGATATGCTGTGAGTTTTATCTCTAAAACAATGATAATAGCACAGAGACTAATATGTAAAGAAAAATGACTTAGCTGCACCTAGATTTAACATAGTGTATGAATTGATACAGCCAAGAAGATAGTAAATATTAAATAGGATACATTAAAAATATAAAATAAATAAAACTTAGTCCGTTAGAATTGATGAAGGGCAAGAGCTAAGGGCTGGGCTTGGCTTCCTGTTGAAGAAGCAGCAGAGGGCACTGTCATGGCATCCTTCCGGAGCTGGGATGAGCATGCCCATATCTTCAACAGCCAGCCTTCCAACATGAAAGCAAAGGCAGATCATTCACAAGTGCTACGAATATCCCAGAGACATTTTTATATCTGTGCCACAAGATATGCTGAGGGCAGCATCTGATGTCCAGGGCAATGATAGTAGAAGCTGACCTGAAGGCAGTGAAGGAATGCCCACTCTCCTCAGAGGGGTTGGCATGCAAGAGCATTATGATTGTCTTTTGATTTCCTTTCAGGGGTGTTCATGACTAAAACATCATGGAAGACAGAATGTCTTATATTTGACAACAAAAGATGGCTGAACGCAAACTCAGAGCCTCCCCCCACCCCCCCCCCCACACACATGAAAATGTTCAGAATGAGCTCTGTATAGGTTATGATGAGTTAAGTACATTGAGCATCTGTTAAAATCAGAAGGTCTGTGATGAACAGACAAAATTTTTAATAGAGTACCAAACTTACCCACTCAAAGAAAGCTGGGAGGAAGAACCCATATAAAAGGGGAGGTCAAACTGAAAAAAAAAAAAAAAAAAAAAAAAAAAAAGCACCAGCACAGTAAACCCAAGACATCCACAAATGCACTAGATATAAGGAACTGAACACCCAAACTGAAGAAAGTTATTATTGAGATAGATTAAAAGCAAAGCCTGGCCACATGTTTGTCTACCAAAAACTGCTTGAAATAAAACCCAAATACAGGTGCTGGAGAGATGGCTCAGTGGTTAAAGAGCAGTGGCTGCTCTTGCAGAGGACCCAGGTTCAGTCCCCAGCACACATGTAACAGCTATCAGCTACAACTCCTGTGCTAGGGGATCCAGTGCCCTCTTCTGACCTTTTTGGGTACTGCATGCTCATAGTGCACAGAGACCCATGCTGGCAAAACATCCATCCCATATGCATAAAAGTACATAAATCTTAAAACCAAATAGACTGAGACTAAAAAAGATGGAAAAGACATATACCATGTGAACTTCATTAACATTAAAACATGCTTATTAAATTACACCAGCACAGATATGCACAGGCAACCCATACCATTAGAGGAAATATTCACAAAGTGTCTGCTAGTTAGTTTATATACAGAATACATAAAAATCACATCCATCAGTAAGTACAAAACTGTGTGAAGCACTTGTTCAGACATTTCAAAGAGGAAGCTGTGAATGCCAGTAAGTATCATTAATCATCACAGAAATGCAAATTAAGGCAGAAATGCAAATTAAGCCAATGAGGGGCTGAGAGATGATGGCTCAGCAGTCAAGAGCACTGGCTGGTCTTCCAGAGGACCAGGAGCTGTTAAGGCTTGTTTCAAGTTGGGTTCCTTGAGATCTGCTGCCTTCCTCTGGCCTCTGTGAGCACAGCACACATATGGTGCACAGCTTATACATTCAAGCAAACACTGAATGTACACATAAACATATTTTATGCACCTAGAATAAAAATAAAATCTCAAAAAAAAATTTTTTTCTTAAAGATCGCGGTGAGAAGCCACTACTTCCCGATTATACTGACTAAAAATCTATAACATCGTGTGGTACCAAGAATGGGGAGGAGCCAATGACCTCAGTCCTCCTGGAGGAGTATAAAATGCCAATAGACTCTTCGGTGTTTGGAGAAGTTGTGGTGGTGTTGATTGTTTAATGAAGTTATCTGGCCCAGCAATGCATTCTTGGATAGTTTAAGAAAATGAAAAAACACATCTGTTGTAGAAAGTGCTTAATCTCAATCAGAAGTTTTTATTCCCTGCCTTTGGCCATTCAGTTCCCAGATAAAAGACACACAGCTTTTATATTTATAATAAGTATTAATCTGCACCAGGGCTGGGTACATAGCTACCGTCTATGCTATTATATCTATTTCCCTGCCAATAACCCCACAATATGATTGTCCATGTTCTGTCTGGGCTGCTCTTAACTCCAATCAGCCAGCCCTTGTGGCCATGATTTTATGATTCTTACCTCCATAGCATCTTCTCCTCTCGTCACCTTCTTCCTACCTGGTGGTTCTTCGAAGACCCCAAACCCAGGAACCTCAAGCTCCGCCTATCTCAGTTCTGCCCAGCTATAAACTGTATTCACTAATCTGGGATAACTTGGGGGAGGCAAGGTCATGTATGTGCACACTCTCTAAATCCCTAAGTGCAACCAGGCCTTGGGGACCAGTATTTAGTATTACAATATAAGCAAAAGACCGAACCTCAACACACATCAACAGAGAAGATGTACACAAAAATAATCATAGCAGCCTCACTCGCAGTACCTTACGCTGAAAGCACTACCTGTGCCAGTTAGTTTTCTGTCAGCTTGACACAAGCTAGGTTCCTCTGGAAAGAGGGAATCTCAATGGAAAACAGTGCCTCCATCTTTAGGCAGTCTGTGGGGAAGTTTTTAATTAATGATTGATGTGGGAGGACCAAGCCCACTATGGGTGGCGCCACTCCTAGGCCAGTGGTCCTAGGCTGCATAAGAAAGCAGGCTGAGCAAACCACAAGGACAAAGCCAGTCAGCAGTATTCCTCCATAACCTCTTCTTCAGCCTTAAGTTCCTGCCCTGATTTCCTTTCATGAATGACTGTGGTCAGAATATGTAAGCGAAATAAAATCCTGAAATACCCTCTACCCCCAAATTGCTTTTGGTCATAATGTTTTGAGGGTTTTTTTTTTGTTTTTTGTTTTTGTTTTTTTCAAAACAGACACACCATTTATTTTGGAAACAAATGCCTTCCAGAATTCGCATTTGCTATATTCTATAAGCAAAAGTTGTGTTTCTTTGCCAGACCCTTAACCAGATAAGAAGCATGAACACCCAAATTTTTCTCAGGATCCCAGAGCCAGCAGCTGCAAGAACAACTCTTTTTGGTTGTTGCTTTGGGTTTTTTATTTTGTTTTTGAGACAGGGTCTCACTATGTAGCTCTGGTTGTACAGGGATTCACTATGTAAACCAGGCTGGTCTCAAACTCAGATCTGTCTGCCTCTGCCTCCCAAATTCTGGAATTAAAAGTGTGCACTACTATGCCTGGCCAAAGGCAACTCTTGAATGCTGAAGGGTCAGAGCTTAGTATCAACTGGCCCAGAGTTCCTGGATGCAGAGCCAACGTCTCTTCCAAGAACTGGCTGCTGGAGCTGCCTGGATCCCCTGGCAAAGGAAAACCCAGAGAATCCTTGTCAGGAGTGCCTGCCTCCTGGGGCATTCTACACTAGCCCCCTTCCCCCCCTACACCCATGGCCCTAGTGGTCTCCAGGCCCAGCAGCCACACTAAAGTACTCTTGTAGCTTGAGCAGGGCTCAATAAGAAATGGTGTTCTTCTCAGCCTTTGGCATCTCTGTGTACATTTGCTTATATCCGTCAGGCTGAGAGCAGGGATCCCAGCCAAAGTCCCAGCAGTCTCGTGGTATCACAATCTGTCCCAAGGTCTGGCCTCTAAACAGGAGTAACTGGCTGGCTTGGGTCCCCAGTGCTGAGAGCAAATGTGCAGAGAGCATAGGCTGATTGGTCTTCAGAGCCTGCCAGGAGCTTCAGGTTCAGCTTCTGCATGACCCATTTTATGTAGGGGCCAGGGAGTCCCCCAAGTGCATTAAAGCCCAGACAGGTATCGTCCACCAGTATAGGGCCCTGCACCTGGTGAGCTGCCTCCGAACACTTCTGTGTGGAAATTTCATCTGGCACTCCCTCGTACTCAGGCAAGTCAATTTTCTGTGCCACCAAAGAGCATGGAAACTTATCTCCTAGAATCTGAATGACCTCCTCCAGCTTCTTTTTGGTTTCCATCACAAACACTGTCTTCTTCCCCACCAAAAATGCTGCCATCGCAAGTGCTGGTTATGGTCCAGAATTCCCAGAAACCCTTTGCCCAGTCATGACGTTGTATTATAGCAATAAATATCAAACTAGGACACAACCCACAAGAAGCATCAATAGAAGAATGGGCACACAAATTGTTTTGTGTGTATACAGTGGAACACTACCCAGCAGTCCAAAATACAACCACCAAAGACAGCAGCAGAGGGTGGCCCCTACATGACCCAAGTTATACAAAGCTCTACAATAAAACTACGGTGAAAAGTTTTCAGAAAAGTGGTATGACAGGTGTTTTGTGAGAGTTGGATTCCATATCATCTCAGGAGTGTGGCTCACATGGGTACATTCATTTGTCAATCATATAAAGTTAAAATTGATGAGTGGACCTTCCCAAACCTGTGACATTAAAATAATAAAACAATGGAGCAGGTGGAGGGGATTGAGTAACCATGGGGAGAAACCAGATAACCAATGACAGCGGCTGAAAGGGATGATGGGTACACAGAGGCCATTCTATTCTAGTCATTACATGTATGCTCCAAGTTTTCACTCATAGTTTAGAAATTATTTCAAACTCAATTTTTATAGTACATTTTCTTAAAGTTACATATTTGTTTTAAGACTTCTCCATGTCCAAAAAAAAAAAAAAGTTTTGTTCCTTTAGTCTCAGCTCAGTTATTTGTGAGTTAATTCTCAGTGAAATTAAATTTCTAACTTTATATATCAAAATTGATTTCTCAAACTATTTCCTTGTAGATGAAGTACATACTAGTACTTGCATCCAATGTCTAAATTAAAATTTGTTAAATGTTAATGGTGTTGGGTTTTAGGTGGTGGAACTGGGGTAAATTTTACTTATGTATGGAGCAGATTATGTTTTTCTGTATTGCTGGAAGTTAATTAACATGCTTTTGTGTGGGTATGGGTGTGCACACATGTGTGGAAGGCAGATGTCAACCTCAGGTATTGCTCCTTGGGGGCTCACCCCTTGTTTTTGAGATAGGCTATCAGACTGGCACCTAGAGCTTGCCAGCTGTGCTAGAATGGCTGGCCAGTGGGCCTTAAGGATCTATGTGCCACCGGGCAGTGGTGGCGCACGTCTTTAATCCCAGCACTTGGGAGGCAGAGGCAGGTGGATTTCTGAGTTCGAGGCCAGCCTGGTCTACAGAGTGAGTTCCAGGATAGCTGGGGCTACACAGAGAAACCCTGTCTCAAAGAAAAAAAAAAAAAAAAAGATCAATGTGCCTCCACCTCCCCAGAGCTGAGAGTATACACATACACACTACCATGCCTGGCACTTTTTACCTGGGAAAAAGTTTTGGGAATCAAATTCAGGTCCTCTTTGGCTACTGCTTCAGATTTGTAAATATGCATTGCTTTTATGAACTGAGTTACCTCTAAAACTTATTATATATATTATATATATTATAATATATATTGCTATACTATAGATAGATAGAAATAATACTAGATATTAGTAAAAAAAAACTTTCTATAAGAGCTAATTTAAATTTTGTCCTTGGGGATTTAATAAATAACCAATGAACCAATGCCTTGAGAACTCTTAGAAATGGATTCATTTCACTGGCTACAATTCTGAATAGGTGGGAATTTTTGTCCAATAAGAGGAAACAACGGGCAGGAGAAAAGCCGTGACTCTTAGTCCACTTCTTCCTTGTTTTATATGACTTGTCAGGCACTAGAAAGTAGTCCGTGAACTGGGGCCAGTGATAGCACGCCTGTAATCACGGCACTTGGAGGTGGAGGCAGGAAGAGCAAAACCAGACTCAGCTGCATACTATGTTTGTGCCTAGCCTGTGCTACATAAGACCATCTCAAAAACAAATGAGATGTATAGAGCAGATTGTGTGGTCATTTTTTTTTTCAAAGAGAAAACAGAAAAACTTCTACCATTGCCTAGATATACTATGATGCCTGTAATGTTCTCATTCCTAACATCCAGGTGATTGTACTACTATGACCTATGTTAGGATATAAACTTATGTGGTTTTCATATTTAATGACTTTAGGAGACCGGTATTGTGGAGGACGCCTTGAAAAACCTTCTGGTTCCTTTAAAACTCCCAACTGGCCAGACCGAGATTACCCCATAGGAGTTACTTGTGTGTGGCACATTATAGCCCCGAAGAACAAGGTGAGGCCCAGACAATGTGATGAAAGTGAGTATGTGTGAATTGCCCAGAGTGTGAGCCTCAGGTCTGGTGTGAATTGTCCATGCTGTGAGCCTCTGCCTCTGGTATGAATTGCCCAAGGTGTGAGCCACCCATGCTATGAGCCTCTGCTTCTGGTGTGAATTGCCCAAGGCATAAATCTCTGCCTCTTGGGCTTGAGAGTTAAAGAAACAGGAGAGGAAAGCCTAGTTGGACAGGTGTACTTATGCTTACGAAGACCTGGAATAAATTTTTCCTTGGTACTGTTTGACTTGCAAAATCATGGATTTGATTTTCTATTATGTAATTATAACTTTCAAAACAGTTTCGAAAACACAAGCTGTAAGCAAATCCCACAGAGGACTGTGTAGGCCTGTGGCAGATGTAAAGGGCCCGAGGCTGCATGTATCAGCACCTACCTGTGTGGGGATGGAGGCCCTCAAACACATGCCAGCATCCCCTCTGCTCAGTCAGTCCACCTTATTTGGGGCCTCACTCCAGCAAAGCCAGCAAGCAGCTACAGAGCCTTCAAGGAGCCCCTATCTCTGATGATGAGCTGGGGTTGTCTGAAACAAAACGTGTGCAAGCTCCTTATCTGTTACTCCAAGACAGTGGCTCTCAGCCTTCCCAATGCTCTAATCCTTTACCGCAGTTCCTCACATGATTTCGTTGCTACTTCACGACTGTAACTTTGTTATGAGCTGTAATGTAAATATCTGATATGCAACATCCAAAAGGGTCACAACCCACAGGTTGAGAACCAATGCTCTAAAACAATCGGCTGAAATCTAGTTTTCTAGTATTGATAGTTTCCTATTAATATACGAGGGTTACGTGAGTTTTTGCCGTTTCTGGGAACACCACATATTAGTTGTAGGGCCAAATTTGATACAGGAATAGATGAATCTTATAAAATTATTCTTGTTTCAAACACTACTGGCTTTAGTCCAAACACTGTGTCTGGTGGGCATTACAGCACTGCTTTTTAAATTATTAATTAATTAATTAATTAATTATTTTCTGTGTATAAGTATTTTGTCTGCATCTATGTCTGTATACCATGTGTGTGCCTGGTGCCTGTGGAGGCCAGAAAAGGACACCTGATTCCTGGGAACTGTATTACAGATGAGTGTGGCCTGCCATGTGGGTGCTGGGAAGTGAACCCTGGTTCTCTGGAAGAGCAGTCAATGCTCTTACCCACTGAGCCATCTCTACAGCTTCATGGTGCTTGTCACACATCTGCTTTTAACATCAATTATGATCCAGGCAAATATAGCATGCAAGTCACTGAGGTGAGCACACACGCACATACGAATGCATACATCTGTGGTCACATCTCAAAACTCAGTCTTATCTTAAAGACTAGAAATGTAGCCACTCATTTAATAACAGAAGGCTACGTGTCTGTTGAAGAGATTACAGTATTTAGCAATTTTCAAAAGTGCATTTTTGAAATACTTCAAACCATTACGTAATTCTGGAAAGGGTGTTGATCATTTGCCTGTGACATTAATATAGCTGACCAAATAATGCCAATATTATTAGCTTCCAAATTATAGTCCTGCACTTTCTCTTATGGCTCTTCCCCTCCATCATTCAGAGTCTGAGGTTTGTTTATCTGGCTTGTTTCTTCCACTCCGTTGAATTTTTCACTAGCATTAGAATGTTTAGAACCTGCTGGTAGTCTTGTCCAAAGAAGAAAAACAGCAGGAAAATGAAATCCTGAGGAATTTCTGTGCAAGTGGATGGAATGTTCCCCCAAAGCATCACCTCTGGGTCTTGTCACAGCTTCCCTTTCTCCTCTTGCCTTTTAATCTCCTCTCCAAAAGCTTTTATGTAACTAATTTTTAGGGCAAGAAAGTTCAGCCAACTTTTAAATGGAAAATATTTTATTAGTTGTTGGTAGAAAGTCAGTGGATCCCCAAAGAAGATGTTTTTGCCATAGTTTAAAGTGATTTTCAGCATGAGTAAGGCAGTTCTCTTCCATCACAGATGCGACGTTTTTAAAGGGAGTCAAACATCGGCATGTATGGCACTCGTGATCCAATCAAAATCGTCAGCTGTGTCCAAGGGCGATATCTGTGCTCCTGGCACCTTTGGTCATGTTGATGCACAAGAGTCTTCTTGGGCTCTCAGGAATGAATGTCCTTTATTTAATGGGAATTGATTTCCATCATCTTCCCTGAATTAGCAGACAGAGTTTCTGGCTACCTATTGCCCAGCAAGACTGAGTAGCAGCTGAACACCACCATTGTTAATGACCCAGGGAGATGTTCTTAGATTCACACACTGGAAACTTTCTCAAAGAAACTGCTTGTAAAGAGAACCATTGATTCCTTGCAAAATTAAAATGTACAATTCACGTGAATTATTTTGGGTACTATTATTAGTTCTGGAGCAAAAAATAAATCAGAAAGAAAAGAAAAGAAAACCTTTAATATTCACATTGTGTGCGTCAGTGTTTCTATGCAAACTCTTCAAAAATTAGCCACACACCACACCCCCACACACCTGTGCCTGAAGTGTGCACACGAACATTCATATTTCAGCAACTCTAATCAGTTCCGACCTCCCTGAAACTCTCAGCCCAAAGGCTCCTTTACATGCAATAAGAATGTTCATCTCCTCCCAAAAGAAGAAATCTACCCATCTCATGAACACACACACACACACACACACACACACACATGCCATACCCAGACACCCAGATATAATGTGATACAAGAGAACATCTTAGATAATATTTTTGATCTCTGTTAATTTTTTTCCCAGAGGTGAATGGACTAGAATACAGGTCCACTTATCATCAGAACACACACCCAGCCATTCAGATAGAATCCTCCTCTTTTTCTTCTTTTTCTCTCTAGCTTTATTGAGATATCGTTGACAATTAAAAATTGCACATACCTATAGTATATGGTAATGCTTTGATCATGCGTATATTGTGAAATATTATAATTGAACTAATTAGCACATCTATCCTTCACTTTGCAGTTACACTTTTGCATGTGTACACATCGACACATGCAAATCTAAGCTCTTAGCAGTTTTCAAATGTACATTACTGTGATTTGTAGTTGCTGTGTGATGTAGATCCAACACCAATCACAGGGGGATCTCCACTGGAGGTTATTCAGGTCACTGATACTGCCATGTGGGTGCTGGGAAGTGAACCCTGGTTCTCTGGAAGAGCAGTCAATGCTCTTACCCACTGAGCCATCTCTACAGCTTCATGGTGCTTGTCACACATCTGCTTTTAACATCAATTATGATCCAGGCAAATATAGCATGCAAGTCACTGAGGTGAGCACACACGCACACACAAATGCATACATCTGTGGTCACATCTCAAAACTCAGTCTTATCTTAAAGACTAGAAATGTAGCCACTTATTTAATAACAGAAGGCTACGTGTCTGTTGAGGAGATTACAGTATTTAGCAATTTTCAAAAGTGCATTTTTGAAATACTTCAAACCATTACGTAATTCTGGAAAGGGTGTTGATACATGCTGTGCTTTTTCCAAAGCTTATAGAGTTAAAGTTTGAGAAGTTTGATGTTGAACGTGATAACTACTGCAGATACGACTACGTGGCTGTGTTTAACGGTGGGGAAGTCAATGACGCTAAAAGAATTGGAAAGTACTGTGGGGACAGTCCACCTGTGTAAGTAGCGCCTCTTTGTATTTCTTTGTGTCACTAATGTTTCTATGACTCTAAACCTATGTCTTAGTTAAGGTTTCTATTGCCATGACCAAAAGGCAAGTTAGGGAGAACAGAGTTTATTCAACTTACACGTCCAGATCATAGTCCCTCACTGGAGAGAGTCAGGACAGGAACTCAAGCAGGGAGGGAAGCTGGAGGTAGGAGCGGATGCACAGGCCATGGGTGCTGCTTACTGGCTTGCTCCCCATGGCTTGCTCGGTTTGCCTTCTTATAGAACCCAGGACCACCAGCCCAGGGATGGCACCACCCACAATGTGCTGAGCCCTTGATTTCTCACTAATTGAGAAAATGCCTTACAACTGGGTCTCATGAAGGCATTTCCTCAACTGAGGCTCCTTCCTCTCTGACGATTCTAACTTGTGTCAAACTGACACACAAAACCAGCCAGTACAACCTAAGCCCTGCTAAATTCCCTAATTACCCTTCTTTTCTGGAAAATGTTACATTGTTTGCTGACAAAGCTTTGGATTCCACGACAGTGGAGCCCTGTCCATCAGCAGCAGCAAAACACAGCCACCCAAACACTGAGTCCAGCAGGCACAGAGACAGAGGCAAGGCTGGTGCCCCAGAGGCACATTCTGCTGTGTCACAGACCTGTTAAGGGGTCCTCGAGCATAGGAAGAATAGGAACTTCTGAGAAAAAAGAAAAAAGCCAGAGGCTGAAAATTCCAAACAAGGAAACCGGAAGCTTAGCACAAACCCAGATGTTTTCTTTGATGAGCTTTCACTTGAGACCTCGCTTTTTCCACTGTCCAACCAACAAATAGAGAAAATATATTCTTTTCCTCCAAAATGGATAGAGGAAGAAGAAAAAGCCACAGAAATCATTCAAGATGTTTGACCAGTAGGGTACTTTTTGTGTTTTTCTTTTTTCTTTGAAGGAGAGAAACAAGTCTGACCCAGACCAGCTGTATCAGGGTTCTGGACAGAGTCTCAAGGGGGAGGACTGGGAGCAAAAAAAGAAAACAATAACAAAGGAAAGAGTTAAACACTGGGGTCAGGAGGGCAGCAGAAGCTGATGACCCGGGCCAGCGAGTTTATAGTATCACTGTTCCTTATAAGCCCTCAAATGGGGAAGCAGAAAAAGTCAGTAAAGAGCACCGGATAGCAGAATCACAGGGAGCTCAGACACCTCAAGTACCCCTTTAGCAAGGTGCATTCTGGGAGAGCAAACAAAGCATTTCTCATCCTGTCTGGAACATTTGACTGCATACATACAGGGGTCGGGTATGGAATGTCAAGGGCCAGTTCTCAGAATATCTCCGCCCCATGCCTGGCCCTCACCCCGGTCTGTAGCTGCCTTTGCTTGGCATGACCCTCATTCAGTGAGGGGCAAAATGCCCACATCCCATCATCAGGGCCAACGGGCAGTTGCCAATCCAGGCAAGCCCCCAGCCCAGGTCAATGTGGTTTTCTCCAGAGTTCTGATTAGTACATGGGAGAAGTGTTTCAACTACACAGATCCTCCTAGGGACAATAAGAAATGTTCAACAGCGTATTTTATTGTTTTAAAGTAAGTTACATTTATTTATTTGTTTATTTGTTTGTTTGTACATTCGTGTGTGTGTGTATGTGTGTGCGTGCGCGCGTACACACACACACACACACACACACGCCATGGAGTTTCTATGGATGAGATAGGACAGCTCGAAGAGTGGATAGGTCCTTTCCTTTTACCAAGTGGGATCTGGGGCTCCAACTCTGGCCATCAGTCTTAGTAGTAAGTTACTTTACCTGCTGCCCACTGTCTTGCTGACCATAGAAAAGTTCATATTTTAAAACATACCTCTTTAAACCTTGTGTGCTAGGCTTTAATGTGGAAAAGTATAAAACCGGACTAGAAGTTATTTTCAAACACTTACATGGAGGTCATGACTAGAAAGACTCCTCATTGGACAATAGTGAAACTGGATTTTTATTAGATCTGTCAGCTGTATCCTAAGCTGTAGATGGACAGGCAAGACTGTGGGTGGAGGAGACAATACTGAGTCCTAGGGAAAAGCACCAAGGAAGGAGACTCGCCTGCCCATGCGTATGCGACTGTTTCAGGGAGCTGAGAATCAAGACTGAGGCTTTAACAGAAAGATAGGGAAGTGGAGCACAAAGAAAGGCCAGGAGTTTATCCACATGTGTCTGTAGATAGTGCATTCCACTGAGACCCTTGGGCCAACGAAGACCCCATTGAAAGTGGGGGGCAGAGTCCACTTATTCATGCAGCATTAGGAACTTGTATGTCCATAGTTACAAAAGGATCAACAACAGATAGAATGAGAGCATAAAGAGAAATTGGACAAGAGAATTTTTGTATGCCTTAAAGATAGAGTTGAGGGAAGACACACCAGAGATATGTATTTGTAACCTTTATTTGACAAACTTCTAAAGCCCCAAATACACTAAAAGAAACTTAGGAAAAGACAACTCAGTCAATCAAAAAAAGAAAAGGTTTAAAAAACCCACAAAATATGAGAAGGAATTTTCATAAGACGAAATCTATATAATGAGTGACCTCTATACAGTAAGTAACCTTTTGAAAACAGTGTGATTTGGTAGACTCACGTAGGAGATCAGGTTGGGACTATGCAATAAAGTTGAATATGGCCTTACAACCGACAGCCTAGCACTTAGATACATTCTGCCTTCACATTCCAGTTGAAGACTCTTTGTCCAGGAGCACCACAGCACACACATGAAAATTCTCAGCACTGTTATTTGTGATGGAGAAGATAAACATCAATGTTAATGAACAAGGGAATGGTTAAATGGGTTCTAATTCACATTGTGATATCAACAAAACAGCAAAGGATCTCGGAAAATACCAGGCCTTGGTCGGGGGAAGAACTTGGAGAGAATAGCTGATGAAGGAAGGAAGGTTGGGGAGAGGAGGGGAAGGGGTGCATTTCTAAGATACACATCAGTGAAGATACATGGGAGTGTATGCTACTTCTGAAGCCCAGCCCTTGAGCTGGAACTGGAGAGAAATAAGGCTAAAGAGCATGTTGGGCTCTATATCCTGGAGAGTCAGGAGCCCCCCCAAGTGCACTGAGGCCTGGGGGTGATGTGCCCAGTGGCTCTAGATCCCACATCGAGATAGGATGAACAGGGAAGCGGTTGCGATGGTCCTGGTCAAGCCAAGGAGGCAGAAAAGAAAATCTGTCTTCGTTATGAGACTATCCTTCCTTGAGTAAATCACTCTCCTGGCTGCAGAGGTGGTTTACTTGGTAAAGTAGTCACCCTGCAAGTATGAGGAGTTGAGTTTGGATCCCTGGAACCCACTTAAAGAGGAAGCCTAATCACCGCGGCTCATGCTTGCAATTCAGCAGGAGAGAGATGAGAGACAGAGGCAGGCGGATTCTTGGAAGCTCACTGGCAGACACACAGTAATATAAAGAAATTTCACTACATCATGCTGTCAGAGATGAGGAGAACGATTGGAGGTGAGTAAATAGTTAGCAGATAAAATTAGCAGACAAGGTGGCTGGCTGGCAGTAGCAGGCAAAGAGCAGACTTAGACCTTAGAGCCAGAGGCAGCTACGGCCATTGCCTCACTGTCTCCCAGGTCAGCTTCTCCATCAATTTCTGGGTGAGATTTCATTCCCCCTCCTGGTTATCCATAACATCAGCTTGCAGATGCAGTTCTTGGTCCTCAGTACACTGAGATTCTGTTATATTTCTACAAAGCACCACAATAAAAATCTACTTTTGTTACTAAAATACTTTTCCTTGAAGAAAAAAAAAAAAAACAAATTTCTGATATCATCTCTCCCAGTTAATTCATAGAAAAGTCAGGGCGTAGACACCAGAATGACAAGTCTAGAAGGGGTGAGTGGATTTCCACTTCTGCCTATAGGAAGTGCTTGCTGCAATGTTATCATTTAAACAAGGTTAGTGTTTTCCGTTTGTAATTGTAGGTGAAAACTGTGTATAAGGAAGTTTTAAATTCTCATTTCACACCCTTCCTAAGCAAGTGAAAATACATCTGTTAAAAGCTCGAATCTCTGATGTGTCATTTACATGATCCTCATTGCTTTGGGGATGGAAAATATGGAGGTAGGTCATGAGCCTCCTGCTTCTGTTGGTCCCCAACTTGGTTCCACAGTTCTCCCAGCTGGTCTGTTCAAGCATGGCTCTGCCTGCTCACTCCACGTGGTACAGAAGAGAGCCACTCATGGGCTGTCGAGAGGCCCAAGTGCTCTGACTAGAGTTGCACCAGACAAGGAGTTTTATCAGATCACTAATCTAACCAAATAACTTGCTTAATCTTTTTCTACTTATGAATTAGTTGTTAAATAAAATTTTCTCTCCATTGCTTAAGAAATAATAACAACTGAAATCGATACCTCTACTCATCCCCTAAGAGTCAGAGGGCCTTTGAGGCTTAGTCAGTATCACCTCTAACCCTGAATGTAGTTCCGACTAACCACCAGATTCCTAATGTTGGAGCTCTTAATGGTGTTATGACTACCGATCAGTAGTCACCTGCTCTCTCTTATCAGCATTTCCCTGGTGGGGATTATAAATAGAAATGCTGCCATTGCAGGCAGGCATTAGACTTCCCACTCAAAACAAAATGTGGTCTCCTGAGCCCCCTATGTCATTAGATCTGTCCCCTCAGATTCCCCATCACCAGCAGCTGGTGTCAATCACAGACTTAGTTCAGAGTTACAAGTCAGGCAAAGCCTTGGGGGCTTGTGGGAAATAGCCACAACATCAGCGTTCACACTGGTCCCCATATCTTCCACAGTCTCTAGTGTCACTGGGCCCCAGGTTCAAATCCCGGTTTCCACATGCTGACCGAAGGACCTCAGGAAAGTCACTGAATTCCAGGTTCATAAAAAGAGGATGACAATAGGGTCCTTGTGAAGGTGGGGTGTTAGGACCTTCATTTTTTCCCTAAGTGTTTTGAATTCTTGGTTTTCAACGAGTTGTTAATCTATTGTCAAAAAAGAATTGAAAGCTAGAAGATGGGACATTTTTAGAGCAATGCCACTTAAACTTTGAATGTGTCTCTCTCCTAGGCCGATCGTGTCTGAGCGAAATGAACTCCTCATTCAGTTTTTATCAGACTTAAGTTTAACAGCAGACGGATTTATCGGTCACTACAAATTCAGGCCGAAAAAATTGCCCACAACTACAGCCACGCCCATCACCACCACATTCCCCGTAACTACAGGTAAGTTTCTATGTTTAGAAGTTGGCACAAATATTTCGGAATTCTAGAAAGAATTCCTTTGAGGCAGACATAATAAGAAGATACCCGAAGCAGAAGTAAGTAGGTGAGAACCTGTGTCAGGTGGTAGTGAGATTTGTGGATACAAGAAAGGCAGGTAAAGGCAGGTGATACAGCCAGTGGTCTGTATTAGCCATGGAAGAAAACAATGGCCGCCTAAGAATTACCAGGAAGCTGATTATAATATAAACACTATCTTTATAAACCCAAAGCTCCTTTACTGGTACATGGCATAAGCTTTTCCTTGTTTTGTTTTTTTGAATTTAATATAATTGGCACATATTTGTGGTTCACAGTGTTTGAT
Organism: Arvicanthis niloticus; assembly: GCF_011762505.2. NCBI lineage: Eukaryota > Metazoa > Chordata > Mammalia > Rodentia > Muridae > Arvicanthis > Arvicanthis niloticus. The sequence continues at coordinate 16,189,120 of NC_047678.1, forward strand.
CCACACATACAATGTTTAGTAGTCAAGCCAGAGTAATTAGCATATTTGTCTCTTTAAATTTTGTCATTTGTATTAGGAAGCTTGGAGCTCACCTCTTCTAGGTCTTATATGTACTCCAGGGCTGGGGAGTGTCAGCAGGAAGAGGTGCTTGCTATGCAAGGGTGGCAACCGGAGCTTGATTCCTCAGATCCACATAGAGGTGGGGAAAAGAGCTGATTCACAGAGCTGTGCTCTGACCTCTGCACACACACACCTCCATAATAAAAAATAAAATAAGCGTACTATTTTAACTATTTATAATACAATAAGCCTGTGGTCACAGCACAGTGCTGTTGGACTCTAGAGCATTCCTCCTGCTTAACTGTGATTTGAAGACTGATGTCCTGGTCACCTTTTCCCCCCTCTCCCTTCTGTCTTCAGAAGCGGGAGATGGCTGTGGTCATGCTGAGTGCAGGTGCCGGGGCCTGGGATTGGTCTCTATGTTCTACCTGTTCCACCCTTTGGCAAGTCATGACTCAGCTTAGAAACCCCAAGACAGGGAGAGGGTAAAGTGGCAGCTAATGGCATAAGCTTGGTTGCCTGCTGTCTTCTCATCCCCGTCCAGCAGGGTGGTTCTGAACATAGACATGGCCCGGGAGTTCTGGTTCTCACAGCACGCCACCTTGTGGCCTGGCTGCACATTGCCACATAGTCTACTGTCCAGTGTCCCCAACCCAGCACAGGGGACCACATGTTCTTAAAGTGAACTATCTGGACAGATCCATGGTGCTAGTGGCTTTCTGGCATTATCTTCAATTTGGACTTTCTGTAAAACTGCAAATGTGGACTGCAACTCACTCCCAAACGTTTCATGTCACTTAAACGAAACCGTATGACACTCATCTATCTTCTGGCATACTCCTGTGCTTCAAGCCTGTCTTCTACTTGTTTGCCCCAACACATCCTTGACATCAAGAGACATTCTCACAGTCATCTTGCCTCCGTTTATCTTACCGCACCGCTTGCATCTCCCAAGCCAGCATAGGTCACATCATTCTTCCATTAAAGTGCATCATCTGTACTTGTGTGATCCAATATGGCACCCCTGGTGAGTGCTTACAATGTAACTAGCCACGCAGGAACTAATGTGCCTGGTGATTACCATACCTGAGCGCCCAGAAGACCAAATTCCTGTACATGGTACATAAAAGCCTTCAACTAGTATCGCCCTCAGTCTCTATAGCTTCATCTTTGAGCCTCGCCTCTCTCCGTATGCCCTCAATAACTTGGCTTTTTAGAACTAAGTGTTGGGGTCCACACTAGCCCCACGTTGGGGTGGCCAAAATAAATGTTGCAGCTCAGGCAAAATGTTGAGGCCCGGGCCGACCCACGTTTGGGCAGCCACTGTATCCCGGCCCAAGCTGCCGCTCTGGTCCACGGGTTGAGGTTCAGCAAGAGCGAGGGTGAGGGCAGACTCGAAGAATGGAGACTAGACAGGGTGTGATTCAATCCCGTTTATTCTTCAGTCTCTCTTCCTCTAAGTGTTTCCTTCTCTGTCTCCTCTGTCTGCTCTGTCTGTCTCTGTCTGTCGCCAAGTGTCTTCTACCTAATGTCTGATGTGTCTGATTCTCTGATCTCAGTCTGATTCTGATCTGTTCTGTCTCTGCCTTTTATATGTCTCACTTCTAAGCCACGCCTCTAAGTTACACCTTTAATCATGCCCTTAGGTCTTGTCTCTAACTCTGATCTCTATACTTCTAAGTCATACTCTTAAGTCACACACCTTTAATCTCACGCACCTTTAATCTCAAGGTATCTAAACCAAGATTATCGGAGTGTTCTCAGCTGTTGTAGGCTATTGTAATCCAAGTCACATGTCAGGGTATATGGCTCAAGATGGCTGCAAAGCTGATAGCCGCTTTCTGCTAAAAGTTGGCCCCCAACAACTAAGCTTCACAAGGTGAAGCTGTGGAGAGTGTTAAGTAAAGATCCAAATGAGATTTGTTGGCTGCAACCTGGCCCCTAGGAAATGAATGGATTATAAGGATCAAGACAATGAGCATGCTCTGTGGTTGTTTGGCTTAACTACGTCGCAACACAAATACATAGTCCAGAGATGAGTGGAGGACAGTGACAGACCCTGGTGGTTAACTGGACAATATCTCCCAGGTCCCTGGCTTGCACAACTCGGGGAAAGAAGTTACTGCTCACTGAAGCAGACTGGGGAGTAGGAGTCACAGGCAAAGGCTTGAGGTGTCTATAAGACACGCCATGCAGGCAGACTATTGGACTTCTAGGCCAGAGAAGGAAGGTTTATGCAGAGTTGGGGGTCATGAGGGCCATGCAATGGGGGCTTCCAGGGCTGGAGAGATGGCTCAGCAGGACCTGGCTTGATTCCCAGAACCTACAGGGTGGGTCACAGCAACCTAGAGCTCCAGTTCCAGGGAATTCAATAGCCTCTTCTGACCTCCAGGAGTACCAAACAGGTGTGGGGCATTTGTACACACATGTGGGCAACAATATTCATACACATAAAAATAATTTAAAAAAAAAAAAAAAAAGGGAGATTTATCTCCCCAGGGAGAGGTTGAGGCGCAGGGGGGAAAGAAGGGACAAAACTTTGAGGAAATCTAACTTTGGTGGAGGATGAGGAGGAGAGAAGAGGGAGGAGGAAGGACGTTCACAGCACAACTCCTAGAAGATGCCTTCAGAAGAGGTGGTCAGTGAGCCTCCTGTTGATGAGACTAAACCCTGTGTGTTTAACCCATGCTTGGGAGTTTTATAAGTGGTGCAATGCAGGCAGAAGCCAGGGTGTAATGGGAATGTGTAGCAAGGTGAAGAAACAGAAAGTTCTAGAAATGCACAGCACACATTTGGTCTTCAAAGGAAAGAGAGAAGGGCACTGAGAGGTGAACACATTCACACCAGTGTGACGCAAAGGTCATGTGTGACAAAGGTCAGTGCAGGGGACAGGAACAGAGGTGGGAAGCTCTGTCACAAAGGCTGCACACCACATACCCAAAAGACTTGGACAAGAGGGGTAGCCTCTTCTGTAAGAGAAGCAAAGAGAGTGTGAGGGTGGAGGTTGCCTTGAGGGTCAGTGGATACATCAAGGACATTCTCTGCCGTGACTTCTGTTCCCTCTGAGCACAGGCAAGGCCAGCACCCAGGAGCAAGGTAGCACCAGCAACTAGGGAAATGAAAATCTGAAAATGGCTATGGAAATGGGACAGTCAGGTGACTCACAGGACCCATTAGTTTCTGGTGCACATCTGTGAACTCAGCTGACTCAAGGGCAGGCACCAAAAAGAGCATCCTCCTGCAGGACTTCTGGGAATTGAAGGGGGAGACATGACAGTTTGAATGAAGGTACAGAAAGTTGTTGACTGGAAAATGGACTGTTGAAGCCAAGTGATGTAACTGAGCAAGTAAAAGCCAGCTAGGGTTGGTTGGGGACGTGTGAACACTCCAAGCATGGATGGATCCTCCAGTGACAGGGTGAGATAGCCATTGGATTAAATAAATGGCCGGGCGGTGGTGGCGCATGCCTTTAATCCCAGCACTCGGGAGGCAGAGGCAGGCAGATTTCTGAGTTCGAGGCCAGCCTGGTATACAGAGTGAGTTCCAGGACAGCCAGGGCTACACAGAGAAACCCTGTCTCGAAAAACAAAAAACAAAAAAAAAAGATCTTGAAGGAAGGAAAGCTCTCCTCGTGTGGTGGTTTGAATAGGAATGGCCCCATAGATTCCTGTGTTTGAATGCTTGGTGGCCCACAGGGAGTGGCACTATTAGGAGGTATAGCCTTGTTGGAGTAGGGGTGGCCTTGTTAGAGAAAATGTGTCACTGTGGGAAGAGGCTTTGAGATCACCTATGTTCAATCTCCACCCAGGGTGGTACACAATCCCCTTCTGCTGCCTGTGGATCAAGACATAACTCTCGGTTTCTTTTCCAGCACCATGTCTGCCTGCATGCCACCATGCTTCCCACCATGATGATAATGGACTAAACCTCTGAAACTGTAAACCAGCCTCCGTGAAATCTTTTTATAAGGGTTGCCTTGGTCATGGTGTCTCTTCACAGCAGTAGACACCCTAACTAAGACACCTGGATATTAGGATATCTAAATTTGCCGTCTAAGAGATGGGCAACACATGGTTCCACGTGGGAACATCTGAGCTTAGGTTTGAGTAGCAGATGCAACAGAGGATAGTCCCTAATGAGGATGAAACTGGATCATCCATGAAGATGGTGGACCCTTGGAGATGGTGCAAGAATGCATAGGAGAAAGGCTGAGCTAAGGGCTGTTTGTGAGTGCAGAAACTGAGATCAAGACCACAAGATGACCTAGGTGGAATGGTGCAGCCTCTGACTTAAAGAGGGCAGAGATATACTGTCAGGCAAGAAGCATCAAGGTAGGGCACCCACCCACTCCCAGATAAACATTCCAAGGCTGAAAAGGAGTGGGTTTTCCGCAATCCGTCAGGAGACTACTTCACTGTCGATTGCCATGACAAAACACTGACTAAAACCAACTTGAAGTGGAAAGCTTTATTTCATCTTACACTTCCGGTAGCAGTCCATCCCTTAGGGAAGTCAGGCCAAGCACTCAAGGTAGGAAGCTGGGGGCAGCAACTGAGTCAGAGACCATGGAAGAGCAGTGCTCACTGGCTTGCTTTTTGTGACTGGTTCAGCTTGTTTTTTTTTATACAACCCAGGACCACCTGCCCAGCACCACCCACAGTGGCCTGAGCACTCCCACATCAATTAATAATCAAGAAAAATGCTAGGACTAGAGAAATGGCTCAGAGCCTCAGAGACGGTTAGAGTACTGGCTGCTCTTCCAGAGGACCTAAGTTAGATTCCCAGCATACACAATGGCAGCTTACAACTGTTTGGAATTCCAGTTCTAAGGGATGCAACCCCCTCTTCCAGCCTCTCTGGGTACCAGGCGTACATGTGGTACATAGACATATATGTAGGCAAAACATTCATACACTTAACATGCCTCCAGTCAGTCGAATGAAGGCATTTTCTCAATTAAGATTCTCTTTTTCTGACTGTCTTTAGCTTGTGACACAACTTGACAGCTGTCAAAGGACTACCCAGTACAAATGATATAGCTTCATCCTTCTAAAGTGCTTCTGAATTCTTAAATATATATATATATATATATGTTTAAGAAAAAGAACAGAAGAATACACGCAAGAAGCACATATAGACACGGAGACACACACACTCACACACTCAGGAATCTCATAAAAACCAAACCATTAAAACAAAGCTGCAGTAAATACACAAAGGCTCTGTAAGGTTTAAAAACAATGCCCTTACTTAACATTAGGAGACAAAGAACCTGCAAGTTGCCATTAGGTTCCTTTTGTGTGGGTTTTGTACTGCTGGCATGTGACCCACCCTTAAGTGTGGTTTGTTTCCCCAGGGAGACTCCCTTGGAGAAAACTAATTTCTGTGTTTCAGGGCAGGAAACTTTACAGCTACAGTAAAAACTCACAGCTGCCCCATGCAGTTGTCTGAAATCTGAGCAGAGGTGTTGCAGGCAGTATTGGTTGGTGTGAGGGCCCCATAGCATGTGTTGTGTGACATTCTGTGTTCAGAACCAAGACTGCAATTTACAGTGCAGCACAGGCAAACATTGCCACCAACACCTCAGATACAGATACCTTATGTGTTTGAAACTGAATTAGTTTTTTTAGCCACCATGCATTCAGAAACCTTTTAGCATTGCCAAACTTTTTGTGACACCTCACATTCAGTTACAGGACCCCATCTGAGTTGCAATGGACTCTTAGCCAGCGTTTGTGCTGCTGTGATAAAATACCATCACCAAAAAGCTACTTGGGGAGGGAAGAATTTATTTCTTCTTATGTCGTCCATCATCCAGAGAAGTCAGGGTAGGAGCTAGTGCAGAGGCCATGGAGGGGTGCTGTTTACAGCCCTGCTCTTCGAAGCTCACTCAACCTGCTTTCTTATACAGCCCAGGACCATGAGCCCAGGGATGGTACCATCCACAGTACATGATCATCAATCAAGAAGATGCTCTACAGACTTGCCTGCATGTCAAACTTACAGAGGCATTTTCTCACTTAAGATCGCCTCTTCCAAGATATGGTTCAGTTTGTGTCCGGTTGACAAAGGCCAACCAGTACAGACACACAGTTGAAGCTGTGAATTAGATGCCATGGGTGCCACTCTAGTCAGGATAGCTCGAACCTCTCCTATGCTCATCGTATGTCACCTACAGAACAGTTAACACCAATTGAGAACAACTGTGGTCGTGTCCAATTATACTTTGAACTTGTATCTCTTGATGGATGGAGCTGATAACTGTTTACTTCTTGAGATCTTTATAGCCAATGCTGGGTTCAAAATAAATAGCTTGGTGACTCCTCAAATCAAACCTAACACTTTACACGTGAGTAGCATTCCAAATCCCGGTGCTATTGACAACTAGAGAGCTGTATATTTTAAGCACACCAAGAAAGTTCTTCTTGCCCTCATGAGAACACCATAGAATTCCTCTTGTGAAGAATCAGCCTGTGCTCTGTCACTTCAGATTTGTTGGGCAGGTTTTTTTGTCTTTTTTTTTCCCCTGAGCTGGGCACTCAGGTTGATTAATTCTGTTCCGATGTGAAGCATAATACATTCATACAAAGCGGTGATCTCAACCTTTCCCCGGGTCACCTAACACCATCAGAAACATCAGATATTTACATTACAATTCCAAACAGTAGCGAAATCACAGTAATGAAGTAGCAACAAAAATAATTTTGCGGCTGGAGTTCACCCCAACGTAAGGAACTGTATCAAAGGGTCACAGCATTTGGAAGTGAGAACCACCGCTCTAAAAGGAGAAGTGAACGAGACTAATCGTGGATTATCTTTGATCTCAGGTTTAAAATTCGGTAAATTTCAGTAGTTAAGTTCCTGTGAGGAAGAACAGTACTTGGTAGCATGAAGAATTTCTCTTGAGTGTGTGGTTCATAATTGTTTCACTGCAGGGGTAAGCATGGTGGCTCAGGGAAATAAATGCTAATTTCAACTGGCTAGATTCTGACGCAAACACCAATTATGTTTGAATTCATCCTCCTGAATCTCATGACTCCCTTCTTTGAATTTCTTCGAATTAGGTTTAAAACCCACTGTGGCCCTGTGTCAGCAAAAGTGCAGACGAATGGGGACCCTGGAGAGCAATTATTGTTCAAGCAACTTCGGTAAGAAACAGAAGCCAGCCTTCTCTCTAATGAGAAACAGGAGGAGACTGTGTGCTTAATCTCAAAGGCACTCCCATGACTTGAACGTTCAACAACATGGTTCATTCACCCACGGAAGCATAGTCCTGGTCACCAGAGTGTGTCCCCCTGTACTCTTTGAACTATTTGGTTTCACAATCAGAAAAATAAGCTTTACAAACAGTCCCCCCCTCCACTCCCATATATCAGTTTAAAAGCTGACTCTTGGTCCATGACACTGTTACTTCGTGTATTCTGATGAACTTTGTGAAAAAGCCTGTAATAGTCTTTTTTTTTCACACACCAGAGATTTACTTTCTCAAATCTGGGACTCAGCTTAAAGACATTCAATAATTAGGCTCACATTCAAAAACTGGCCTCTCTCAAAAGAAATGCAAGTATCTTCTCAGTCGTGTCTTTTCAAAGTGCTGAGGTAAAACATGAAAATCGGACACACCCAACCGGAGCTCTTGTAAACCAGAACCTGAAGAAGGAGGAGTTAAGTGCTTGGGGTTTCTAAGGGATTTCTTCCAATTAAAAACGTGTACCATTGTGAAAACCACTTGAGGACAAAAGATGCCAAATTGAATCTTATTAGGAAAAGAAAGTTGCTTCAGCCCAACAGGTTATCTAAAGCAAGCCCCTCACCTCCACCCCCAAGTCCCGGCTTGCTTTCAGTGCCTTTATGTGGTGACTGCAACCCTGGGACTGTCTTGTAGGGAAGAGATGGATTTTGTGCAGTTTTCATGCTGAATTAAAATGATTGCATAAAAATGGAAGCAAGTATTGCCAGATGTATTTGCAACCACAACTGGGTTAGTCTTCTATGGAAGGAACCACCTTCCAGTGCTTTGGGGGTCTCCTGATTTCCTTCGGCTACAGACTGACATTTTTCAATGGACCCATATTACTAGGAATCAAAGGAAGGTGTGCCGGGAACTCTGATTTTAGGAGCTTGATGTATTCCAATAAGCGCCAGGGGCTCACACTGTCCTGGGGGTGGGGTTATGTTACCTGTGTCTAAAATTAGTTTTAGCCTTTCATCTGTGGCTCACTTAGATGGCACAGTGACCAAATACCACCAAGAGACGGCGAGTCCTCAGCCATGGAAGGAAACGCTCCCGGATGTAAGGTTTTGGTTGTATTGGGAGTGCACAGCTCACACTGTGTTTTAAGTTCTAACTCAGTTGTTCTCTACTTTCATTTCCTAAGTGAGATAAACAGGGTTGCTAAGTGCTTAAGAACAAGGCTTCTAACTCCACCCCTTAAGTGACAATCTATCCACGTGTTAGAGAGAATGTGTTAAGAGGGTCTCCATCTCAGCAGCAGATTGCAGTTGGGAAAACAGATAGATCTCTCTTCTGGGAAGTTACACCCAAACATAGCATGATTTTTTTTTTTTACCTGCATTTTAGTGATTTAAATTTTGAGACCCCTTTAACACGTGAATTTCACTTCTGAAACTTAAAAGGATTGAAATCGTTTTCAGCTCTGCCTGGATTTACCTTCGATGTGGGCTCTTTTCTCTACAGTGTTAGCTGGCACAGTCATCACGACAGTCACTCGAGGTGGGAGTTTGCATGCCACAGTCTCGATCATCAGCATCTACAGGGAGGGCAACTTGGCCATTCAGCAGGCTGGCAAGAACATGAGTGTCAAGCTCACTGTGGTCTGCAGGCAGTGCCCCCTTCTCAGACGAGGTAAGGACGGAGCTGTGGCCTTGCTTACTGGAAAGCTCAGAAGCAGAGAGGGGAAGGTGAAGAGAGGGGAGGCAAGCCATGGACCTGTCCGGTCAGGGGCTGTTGTGGGGAAGTGAAATCAGGGCTAAACCAAGGTCCACTTCTGATAGAGAAGGAAGCCATTAGCCATGAGCATGAAGACAAAAACCCAGTTATCTTTACATTCTCTTTCTTTAGGTCTCAATTACATTATTATGGGACAAGTGGGTGAAGATGGGCGTGGCAAAATCATGCCAAACAGCTTTGTCAAGATGTTCAAGAATAAGAATCAGAAGCCCATGAACGCCCTGAAGAACAAGCAGTGTTAGCCTGAGCTCTGTCACATAACCTGAACTTGCTCATCACCGCTGAAGATCTCTTCTCCCCACGTAGAAAAAACAACCCATGCTATTTAATACTGAGCGTTCTGAGAGATGGAGCTAAGTTACTCCTCATGTGATGGATGTGTGAGCCCAGCCTCCATTTCCCTGGTGGAAGACCTGGTCCTGCACTGAGAGGTCAGACATCTGAGAACCCTCCCACCGACTGCCTGATAGGGAACAGCAGCAAGCACCAGCAGCAGGAAGCTTGTACATACATCTCTGTAGGAGGATATTCTAGAGTCGAGTTGGATGAAGATATAAAAAGGATTTTATAAAGTGCAATATTTATAATGATATTTGGTTACCTTCAAGCATTTGCTCTGAGGTGCCACAGTCTTTTTTCTCTTGCATTTTTAAGTCAGTGCTTAATAAAATATTTTAAATGATTACACGGCAGCCAGATAAACTTGTTCTAGAAAAATGCAGCTGTGGAGCCACTCCTGTTAAACAGTGTTCCAGATGTTATTTGTGCATAAGATTGTCGTTGTGTCGGCTTCGAGTTGGCACTCTAAGAATTCTGTGGTTAAGACTGATGCAGTAATGTCAATGGGCTGTAAATCTCTGTATGCGAGAACAGAAAGGTGTCCCTCTGGCATCTCGTCCAGATTCCTTCATTTTGTCTCTGAACTGCAGGCTCAGGTATACATAGGGAGTTCCCCCAGAGTACTCTTCTCAGCAGAGACAGTGCGGTCTTCTAAGAGTTGTAATTTCAAACCCAGTGTTCACAATGTCACCAGAAGAGGCTCCTGCAGGCCCAGGAGGAAGAAGCCTCTTTCCCACTTAAAGCATTTAGTACTAAAGACTAATGCTTAGGCTTGCATTCACTAGACTAAACAGTAAGGTAACCCGAACATTTAGCTATGAACTCTTCACTGTCTGTACCCATTTCACTGAATCAGACTGTATCGGCTGAGATGAACAGCTCAAGAGGCAGCTATACCTGCAGCGGGTATGACAGTGTCTGTCCTAGGAGACCGCTGGCCAGGAGCTGTGAAGGGTGCCCTGTCTCCATCTAAAGATGGTCGAAGGAACACTAGATAAACAAAGGCATGAGTCACAATGTCTCCTAGGATAGGAATGAAGTTTTAGAACTAAGGGAAACTCTTATTTTGGTTGAAAATGACAATTCCCAGTTCTTGAGCTGATAAACACTTACATGGCAGCAAAATATTAAGGTAAGTTGAACAGCTGTTCTGGCAGCTGGTCAGCTGTAAGAGCAATTACAGGAGTCAGCTGGAAGGGTCAGAAATTGTTCAAACTCTCCTCCTGAGATGCCCATCAGTACTGGGAGTTCACAGCTGAAGGAGAGGATGGGTTAGAGGATCCTGCACCAGCTGGGTGGTGGCTTCTTGGGGCAGTGACACCAGGTAGACAGCCTACTAATGGACATGGTCAAGAATGCACCACCGGGACATGGGGATGAGCACAGCTTTTGTCTCTCAGCAGAAATGTCTTACTGGTGAGTTATTGTGGACAGCTTGTTTGTGTGGCACCAGTTTCATGGTCACAGTGTCTCCTGTGTTAGCAGTGCAAACACTGAGTGGGGTCTGGAGTCACTGTAGGAAAAACCGAGAACAGTAATCCAAGCTATCCGTTCCATTGACAGCTCTGGCACAGGACAACTGCTGAGGGAACCATGCTTCATAATTCACGACACTGGCTCGTCTTTCAACTCAGTTGTTTAAAACAGATAGTCAAGCTGGGTGGTAAGACTACTCCTCCCAGTCCAAAAAAATGCAATAAAATCACTTTATTTAGACATAATTTCAGTTTCCTTGTTTATAAACAGAAGGAGTTGCAGTAGGCACCTGTATCCACTGATCAATCTTATCAGCCTATATATAACTTTTTAAACTTTCCCATTTAATGTTCCATGAAGCAAATTAAAAAAATATATGTCGTATGAATGCCTTTCTCCAGCAACAGTGAATAATTAAAGATTAGTGCCAAAATGGTAAATAAAAACAATAATAAAATCTTTTGCTGGAAATTAAGAAATATGCTGTTAAATAATTAACGTTTAAAATCATAACATAATAATATTAAAAATAAACCCTTTACATTTTATAATCTTATAAATGATACAAACTAAGAAAAAAACAATAAACTTTTAAAAGGAGAGAGAGCCAGGTATGGTGGTGCTTGCTTTTGATCCCAGCACGCAGGAGATGGAGACAGGCAGATCTCTTCCAGTTGCAAACCAAAAACCCTGAAAGGTTGGGAGAAGGATTTCAGGGAGGATTGCCATTAAAATAGCTGCCACCCAAGTCTTAGGACCTGAGTTTCGATTCCTAGCACAAAAAAAAAGCCATGTGCAGCAGCATGAAAATCCCAGTACTGGAAATGCAATACTTCTAACTAGGGAGCCTGGGGAAACTGAGTCATGCAGGACCATAGAGCTGGCTGGAAGCCCACTGAATCAGTGAGCTCCAGGTTCAGTTAAAGACTAGTTAAAAAAAATACAATGGAGAGTAAATGAGGAAGACGCTCATCATTGATTTCTGGCCTCTACACACATATACACATACGTGTGCACACATGTAAATGCATACGTAACACATGTGGGCAGAGGGAGAAATACGCTCAGTACAGAAATTGAGTCAAAAGAAGCTTCAAATAACAGGTGAAATTAATAAAGCTAAAAGTTGCTTCTTTGAGGTGACCAATATAACTCAGAAATCTCTGCCAAGACTAAACATTAAGAAGTAAAAAAAGAAAGAGAGAGAGAGAGAGAGAGAGAGAGAGAGAGAGAGAGAGAGAGAGAGAGAGGCTGGAGAGATGACTCAGTGGTTACAAAAGCACAGACTGCTCTTCCAGATGAACCCAGGTTCAATTCTCAGCCACAGTGGCTCACAACCATTTATAACTCCAGCTCCAAGAGATTTCACACCCTCTTCTGGTCTCTTTGGGCACTGCATGCATATGGTTTACAGATGTAGTTAAAACAGGTAAAATCAAGATAAACTATTTTTAAAGAGAACCACGTAATAGCAATTTTATGAATAAGAGAGGAACTGTTCTCAGGTATTACAGATGATTAAGTAGTAGTAAGAGCACAATGGTCTCACCTGTGACGTCAGCTGCTGTGAAGGCTGAGGCAAAAAACATCACTTCGGCGGAGAAATGGAGGCCACATAGTAAGACCAACACACTTCCTCCATTCATGCTCTCCCTCCCTCTCCCCCTCCCTCTCCCCCTCCCAACTTCTCTCTCATCCTCTCTCCTCCTTTCCCTTTCTGCCTCCCTCCCCCTCTCTTTCTCTGCTTCCTCCCTTCATCCCCCAACGGAATAATAATAACATGACATTATGAACTCCTTATGCCTACAGATTGAAAAATGTATATGAAATGAAATCCCTGGGGTGAGGGTGCCTAGCAGAAGACTTAAGCAGAAAAAAAACCTTTATAGTCCTACAATCACTGAAGACATTCAGTAAGTAGTTTAAAATCTTCCTTCAAGGAAACTCTGAACTCAGTTTTATTTGGAAAGTTTGTCAGGCATCTAAAGAGGAAGGATTGCCCACCAAACACAAACTGTCCCAGAATGTATGCAAGGAAAGAACATGGGGCACTTTCTCTGAGGTTAATAACCTTAATTCTAAATGTTTGGCAGACAGTAGGCATCAGGAAAATATCCAGTCTGATTTCATTTAGAAACATAGGTGCAAAAACTCTAGACAAGGTATTACCAAACAAAAAGATGCCAGTCAAGTAGAGTTTATCCCAGGAATGCTTTCAACGTGTAAACCGTCAGTGGATAGTCGTCACTGCCCTAAGAGCTCTGCTGCTACTGGACAGACTCATAAGAACTCTGCAGGTCTGTTCTCCTCAGATGGGACATATACATCAAGATTATAATGTATATATGTATTACAATCTTATATTCTACAATGCAGATTTCCATAGCCTTTATTGTTTTTCTTTTGTTCTTCCTAGAAGATGTGTTACGTGTGAGGAGACAGCAGTCGCCTCAGGGCAGTGTAGACATACCTGCCAAAAGATCTTCAGAAAAGCTTCATCCCAAAGTGCAAGAGGCACAACCCCCAGACTCTCGTAGGTGCCAGGCTTTATGCCGAGGAAAGCCCAAAGCTCTGGTTCCATTAGATAGTCCCAGTGCATTTACAGTCCCTCCTTGTCCAGATTTAATTTGCCAATCAGCTCATGTTTTTAACCATAAGCAAGTTTGCCTCGTAACGGAGTTGACAGCACATTTCCCAATTGCTAGGTAACAAATTAGATGAAACTGGGGCTGTAGTTCCACTGGCCAAGCAGTTGCCTAGCACAAAGCCTTGCAGTTGATCCCCAACACTGCATAAACTAGGCATGGGGGGGGGGCACACATCTGCAGTCCTGGCTTCTGGTCTTAATAATGCTAAGTGATCAATCTGATTCCAAAATATTTTTCATAACAAAAAAAACCTTGAGCAATGTGGTGGTTTGTATATGCTTGGCCCAGGGAATGGCACTATTAGGAGGTGTGGCCTTATGGGAGCAAGTGTGTCACCGCAGGTGGGCTTGGAGACCCTCCTTCTAACTGCCTGGAGTCAGTCTTCTGTTTGCCGTCGGAACAAGATGTAGAACTCTCAGCTCCTCCAACGCCATAACTGCCCGGATGCTGCCATGCTTCTTGCTATGATGATAATGCAAACATTGGAAAGGAAAAATATGATTAATATAATGCAAAGGTGCTATGTTATTCAAAGAAAAAGTTCAGTTAAAGAAACTTTCAGGTGAGTGAGATGACTCAGCAGGTAAAGACTCTTGCCACCTAATGAACCACATGAGTTTGGCCCCTAAAGCTCACATAGTGGAGAGAACTGACTCCTGAATATTGGCCTCTGAGCTCAGCGTGAACACTGTAGTATGCATACCCATCACGCACAAACACACATGACCAATCATGTCTAAGCTAAATAATAAAATATCCGTAAAAATAAGAGTTTTGCATGTTCATCTTAGATATAAAAATAGGCCCTAATTTTAGGACAAAATATTGAATATATTGTGTTTTATTATTAAAGGTCCTGAATTAAGTACTGTCTTAGTTAGGGCTTTACTGCTATGAACAGACACCATGACCAAGGCAACTCTTATAATATTTAATTGACGTTGGCTTACAGGTTCAGAGGTTCAGTCCATTATCATCAAGGCAGGAGCATGGTAGCACCCAGGCAGGCATGGTGCAGAAGCTGAGAGTTCAACATCTTGTTCCAAAGGCAAACAGGAGAAGACTGGATTCCAGGTAGCTAGGACAAGGGTCTTAGAGCCCATGCCCACGTTGGTACACTTCCTCCAACAAGGCCATACCTTCAAATAATGCCATTCCCTAGGCTACACATATTCAAACTACCACAAGTACCAAACACACTCAAAGTCATTTGCTCTGCTTTAACACAGGGTCTGACTATGTAGGCTGGCCTACAGCTTGCCTGTGTAGCTTGGCTTGCTCCAAATCCTCTTGCTTCAGCCTCCTAAACACGGAGCTTGTACACACGTGTTACCATAGCTGGCTGGGGGAACCTGTGACCAAGTAAGCATGAAGTATTCACAGGTAGTCAGACAACTTGTAATCAGAAGAGTTTGGAACACACAGAGAAATGGATCCTCTGTCTGCCTTTTGGCTGAGATCAAGTGCAGACATTTTTACAGAGGCATTTTAATGTTATAATTAAAATTCTTGATTTTTTTTTCTTTTGTCATTTGTTTTCCCTCTTAAAAAGCAAAGTCACTTTAAAAGGCTAACATTTGGTTAAATAAAAAACTAGAAATAATTGTCTTTTGCTTGAAAGATGTCTGTGGCATACTGATAGTGAGACTCAATTAGATGCCAGAGACAGCGCTTTTAAGACATAAACCTATTAGGAAAACTTAAAAGCTAAGGCTTTATACATCTGACACCTCTAAAAAAATTAATGTCGGTGGGTACATGACGCAAGGAGGAGCCTCCCAAATGAGGAGGGAAAATACTTGGATTCTTGTGCACGGGATATCGCTAGAACTGTGGCGTAGAATGAGAAAGAGAAATAGAATCCTTTCTGAGATCCTTTATGGTCCTAATCCTTCCTAAACAGTTGAATCTATGAGCCTATGGGGGCTTTTCTCACTCAAACCACCACACTGGCGCGTCGTTTAAGCCGCCTTTTTCATCCGTTTGATGTGGGTGTAAAGAATACAGACACATTTCAAGACCATAAAGGATCTCATACCGAGTCTAATTGTCTAATTAGTGTTACCTGAATGTATATGGTCATGGGGCCATCTACTGGGGCGGGGTGGGGGATGTACCAGTGGCTACATGCCTAACAAAAAGTTTCTCACCCTCTTGATCACCACATGATTCTCCGGTAGGGTGGGGGCCTCCGGAGCCTCTCCCACTCCTTGCTGGAATGTGTGAACTGTCTTGATCTTGCACAGGTTTCCTATAGGGACCCTGTAGGGACCCACAACTGCTTTGAGTTCACGTATGAACAGCCACGTGCAGAGGACAGCATTCAAGCACGCTAGAACGCTTCCCCATCCTTAGGCACTTACCGTCTTTCTGACCGCCCCCTTTCCCACAGTGTTCTCTGAGCCTGTATATGGGAGGTTGGGGATTGATACGGAAGTCCCATTTATGGCTGAGCATGCACGCCTGTTCATACTCAGCACCTTAAACAGTCACGTATCTCTGCATTCATCACTACCCAAAGCAGTAAGCAACCAAGGTAACGCCCATAAATAGCCTTACCATTGTTAGATCGTGCCTGGCAGATCATTATTGTAGCATGTAGGGTCCAGCACGGTCTAAAAACTTGGTAAAAGTGAATGAAGCGGGGGTTTCCCGTCTCTGTCACTGCAGCCAGCCAGCCTGAGCAAGCTTCCAGGGGAATTCCTCTGTCCCCCTCCTCTCCCATTTTATCATGCAAATGCTGGGTTACAGACACATGCCACTGTGCCTGGGTCCAGTTTTTATGTGGATTCTGGGTATCTGAACTCAAATCATCAAACCAGCTAGTGCTTCTGCCTGCTGAGCCACGGACCCCTTAAATAGCATTCCTGGTGGGAGAAAGCAGAGACTGGATTGATTGCAGGATGAAGAGAATGGAGCTTGCCCATAACTTTGATTGCCTAGGACACTTTAAAAAACATGTTTACCCTGTATATAAATAAGCCTGCTGTTTTACTTCTGTGTTCCTATAATATGTATCAGAAACCACGTCTCCTGAAAATGGTCACTTTAAAGCATATGAATAGAACATAAACCATTTTCCAGCTTTTGTGTGGTGTAGTTTGCATTCATCTTCAAATGCAAATAAAAACCAGGAGAATAAGGGAAATAATGTGAAATTATTGAACGAAAGAGGAAGTCTTCTAAGAATGGCTTCTATATACATTTACATATGGAGAGCAGGTGCAATGTCAGAACATAAGCACTAACTTACCAGTGAGAAGCCATTATCCATAATATTTTCTTACTGTAAATTTTCTCTTTGTGTATATGTTCATGTTTGCATATGCATGTTGACATCAGGTATCTTCTTCAATTGGTAATATATATAATATATTACATATGCGTATATTATGGTATACATGTGTATGCTTGTATTTTCTTGATTATGCAGACAGATATCAATTTATCATTCTCTACCTTATTTTCTAAAACAGACTCTTACTGAGCCTGGACTACTACTTCGGCTTGACTGGCTGACTAGTGAACCCCCTAGGGTTCATTTTCAACACACCCCAGTGCTGAAGTAACAGGTTTGCATATCATGTCTGGCTTTTTATGGGTGCAGGGGATCATGTCATGTCTTCCTGCTCGCATAGCTGGCACTGTACCCATTAACCCATCTTCCAAGTCCATAGCTTGAGAAACTAAACTTGGTCCTCACCCAGTCTACGAGACTAGATGGCTAGCAAGCCTCGGGGGCTCTGTCTTTTGTGTTTCCACCCCTGAGACCATGGGTAGGTGCTGAGAATTGAACTCAGTCAGGACCTCAGGTTTACATGGCAAGCAAGTATTTTACCGACTGAACCATTTCCCTAGCCCTTGTTCATTTCATTCTGAATTAGGCCTGGCTGGTTTACTTTTCAAGATTCATGATCTCATATTTAGTATGTTAAAAATGTACCGAGGAAAAAAATAGTTTAAAAGTATTAGGAATTGCAAAGTGTTGTGGTGCACGCCTTTAATCCTAGCCCTCGGGAGGCAGAGGCAGGCAAATTTCTGAGTTCGAGGCCAGCCTGATCTACAGAGCAAGTTCCTAGGATGAACAGGGCCACACAGAGAAATTCTGTCTCAAAGAACCCCCAAAATCCAGAACCAATCAAATCAACAAATCTCTGACTAGGAAGAGATATGTATTTATTAGAGATGAAACAATGACCACTTCCAGTTTTATCTTTTTATCAAAGACTAACAATAATTAATTAGTATTTGGTTAGATGTGGCCCTCTACGGATCAATAATTACAACCTCTACTTCATTTTAGGAAGAATAGAAATTTGAAATTTGAACATATTACTAATTATGGTTAAGATACAGATCTCCATTTGAGCAGCACAGTGTAGCACACACTGATTTTGTTGATTGTTGATGGTCCCTCGTGGGAGGGTCTAGAGGGCCTCACTGGACCCTCCTCTGAGAGTCCAGCCACTCCCAACTAATTTCAAGAAATTCCATCATAATTGCGCTTGGCCTTGGGGGTCTCTGGGAAGGTCTAGTGTATATAGGTTGGGAAAGCATAGGGGAAGGGACTCCATCTATGCAAACATGGGAGAGTCATCATCCACACTGACTGAAGAATGTCCGGTGAGGATGCTTTAAGGTCACCCTGTTCCAGCCTCAACCACTCATCCATTGTTCTGTAAGCCTAATAAACCCACTGATGGCCCAGGGTGAATTTGAGTGGAACCAAACTTTGGTTTGTCATTGGACAAACTTTGGTTTGTCATTTGGTTTGTCAGGAGACCCCACTTAATGCCCCCACATAGAGACAATTCCCCAAACCCATGGGCAATAAAATCGTCATTGTTTTAATTATAAAATTGCAATCCCACTGGATTTCAGTGCTACAAAATACTGAATATTGCTAAGAGGACCTGAATAAATGGACAGATGTGCTATGTATGTAATAATATGAATATAATATATAACAATAATATAACATATAATAAATGGACTGAAAGACATTGCTTGCCAGGGTGGTGGTGGAGGGGGCACTTATCCTGGCATCCAGTTTCCTGGAGGAAGGCAGCAAAGAGGTACAGAGTCAGTGATCAGGGCCAAAGCTGCTTAACCTTTGGCAATTCTTCTGTCTTTAACTCTTTGCTATTCTGTGGTCAAAAGCTGCTGGCTTCTGGTAATTTGATTCCCTGCTGATGGTGGGGCGGGGCACAGATTTAAGAAAAAAGGCTGTTTCTCTTTGGCTCAAGTACCCTTGCTGGCTAGGTGAGGCTAGGAGTTCATTAGCTGTGAGCCAGAGAGAAAAGGAAGGGAGACATTAAACACACACAGACACACACAGACAACACACAGACACACACAGACATACACACACACACACACACAGACAACACACACTTTGGTTAAGTCCAACCACCTGTCAACAAATTTGACAAGTGTTCATGCATATTTACATCATACACATATATGTACAGATAGATAGATAGACAGATAGATAGACAGACAGACAGACAGACAGACAGATAGATAGATGATAGAAAGAAAGATCCATTTGTTGAATGGGACTGACTCTCAAATGCCACACTATTTCTTCTTTCTGGCAATTTATACCTTCTTAGGCAAAAGTTCCTTATAAAAATTATCTCATAGATAAAATGTCACATGAAAGGAGAGTTACAGAAGGCTGTTTATAGTGAGTTCAAAGCAGCATTTCATTCTATAAGCTCATTATAAGTTCAAAGCAATAGTTTCACGTGGCCTTGCTTTATCACAGTGCACACCTGTGGCCTCATTCTTGGACCTGACCTAGGATGCTTTTCCTTGATCACAGATCTGTCCCAAGCCCATTTCTCTTCTTAGTGTAATTGTGGAAGCTCGTTGTACCCCTTATTATGCATCTTTATCCTATGAGGAGGGGCACATTCTATTCTTGATTCTTTATTTCATCTTTCTGGCAACACAGCTAAGGCCATCTCCTTAAACTTTCTTTTTAAAATTATTTGAATCAAATCAGGAATGCTATAAATTAATTCATCTAGTATTAATTCATGAAAGTTCATCTTCATGTTGATTTGCAGGAAATTTGCCCAATATGGTGGGCTGATGTCCAGTAACCATTATGTAATAATGGCAGTGAGAGGCATATCAGCAGTGAGGAGAAATCCTGGGAAGAAGTCTCTGGAGCCATGACTCTCCAGAGTGCACCCATCACAGCCATGCAAAATGGTGGGTCATCTCCAGAAAACTCACTTGCTTGTTATAGCCTTTCCTAGATAGCTTCTGACAATTGCTAAGTTGTAAATTCATTCCATTAGTCTCTACATTTGATATAATTCCAATCAGAATGTCAATTTGGCTTTTGTTAGAAATTGACCATTCTAGTTTATGTGAAAAAGCAGATAACCTAAACAATAGAATTGATTTTGAAAAGTATAACATGCTGATAGATGCCAGGTAGCAGTCTTTCCTGGCTATACATCACAGATTACTTCTTTTGTAGTAGCAAACTCTTAAGATGCCTATTTTCTTCTTAGTTTTTGTTTGTTTGAGACAGGGTTTTTCTGTATAGCCCTGAAACTCATTCTAGACTAGGTTGGCCTTGACCTCACAGAGATTGGCCTGCCTCTGCCTCGCAAGTTCTTAGCTCTTTTAATCATAACAGCATTATGATATATTTCCCATCAGGTTGACACAGCATAATTCTGACACACTGAAATCCACTGTTTAAAGCAGGGGTTTACTATATGGTTCTGGCTAATCTGCAGTTCATGTTGTCAAGGCTGGCTTAGAACCCTAAAATCCTCCTGCCTCATCTTCCTGAACATTGGGATCACCGGTCTATGCCACCAGGCCCAGCTTAAAATTCACCATTTTAAACAAAAGCACTGGTTTCTGAGTTGTGCAGTTGATCTTCTTTTGCAGATCCTATGAGCCAATGATTTGACTTCAGTTTCTGATGCTTTTTTTTTTCTTGTGTACTGTTACACAGTGGAGTGTGCAGTCTATATCCTTTGTGACTAGCTTGTTTCACTTTTTAAGATTCATCTGTGTGGCGCAGATTTCTCTAGTCTATATGTGTGGTGGCTTTATGTGTTAACTTGCCTGGGTCTAATTTCATTTCCCAGAATTCTTTTTGTGTGCTTCTGATTAGGGTGTGAGATCTGAAGAGCAGCATAGCAGCTTTTCCGTTCTTTCTGCCAGGACTTTTCTGACTCACATATGCCGATTCATCCTGCCGATGCGGGGCAGCTACACCTTTCTTTGGTCCTCCTTCCAGCATCTCTGATTCCTGAGCCAAAGTGTGTTTACTAACACACTTCCAAAGAAAAGTGGCCAAGGCGACAGTATTGCCACAGGATATGACAGCGTAAGGCTGAAGGCACATGAAGTATAGTTCATCTGAGTCCATTTTCATGGGTGCCAGCTTATCTTTGCTCTCTTCTTTGTTTCTGCCTTTCCTTCTTAGCTGTTGCTTCAGGGACTTTTAACATTTGATACAAGACAAAAGTACCTGCCCATCAGTCCAACAAGCATGATGTGTATATACAAACACATGAATGCACACATACACACTGTGTACATGCTTGTAACTATTCTAACAGTTTCTCTGCCTGAACTTGGATTGATACATCCCTTTCTAAATATATTTATACTACATAAGTATATAATTTATCCACTTATTAGTCAAAAGGATTTTAGTTGCTTTTAGTTTGGGACAATAATGTTTTCATGAATGGTCACATACTAATCTTTGTGTGGATATACTAATTAAAAATATGCTATCCTAGGAAAGATCTAACAGTTAAATGGTATTGCTCCTAGAAGTGGGAAGTATTGCTGAGTGTCTGATGTTGGCATTTTGCATTTTAGGCCTTTGTGATTATAAGAAAAAAAAAAAAAAAAACCACTAAATTTCGTAGATGGCATATAAATTATATCCCAATTAAATATTTTCCCCTCTCTCTCTCTTTCTCTCTCTCTCTCTCTCTTTCTCTCTCTCTCTGTGTGTGTGTGTGCAGATGCTGTGTGACACAGTATGCATGTGGATGTCAGAGGACAACTTGTGGGAGTAGGTTTTCTCCTGCTATGTGGGTACCAGGGGTTGAACTCAGATCACCAGGCTTGGTGTAAGTACATTTCCCCACTGAACCATGTTGCCATCTGGGTATCTCAAATTTAAGAAGTAAATGAGATGCTGGAGAGATGGCTCATCAGTTAAGAGCACTGGCAGCTCTTCCAGAGGACCTGGCTCAATTTACCCCTTACATGGCAGCTTACAACTATCTGTCACTCTAGTTCTAGGGGTCCCTATACCTTCTGGCTTGTGTGAGTACCAAGCACACACATGGTACACAGATATACATGCAGGCAAAACACTCACACACATAAAATAATTAAAAAATAAAAAATGAGTAACAGTAAAGTGCTCAAGCTAAACTTATAATCTAATGTCAAGTTTTATTCACTTTTTCTTACAGTATGCTGTCATTCAAAATATACCTCATCAGTAATTCATGCACACATAGGTACTCTACAAATTCTTTAATAATTAGGTATTTTTTTAGAATGACTAAAAATCCTGATGTAAAATCCCAACTTGGAAGCGCATAATCCCATTGTAGACAAAATATATAACTTTACAATAAACATTTTTATAAGAATTTGCCCAAAAGAGGGAACACTTAGACCTGGACATTAAAAACAAATGTAAAAAGCAAGATGAAACCTAACACTAGAATCCTCAGCTGCCCCTGGGTAGGTGGTGCTCACAGACCAGGGCTGTCTGCACTCTGGCCTCAATGCCAGCTGACGTTCAGTTAAGAAGGTAACCAATCACCAATCATGCTACAAGAATGTCTATGCAATAGCTGGGAAAACCTTCAGCCACGCCCTTACATGAACATGGAAAAGCAGTCAAATATTCTTTTTATTTTCAAATTGAAAACACAATGCTTTACCCCTCCCTCAGGCAGCAGCACTAGGCCACTGTTGTAGAAGCAATGGTAGGCTCTGAGGAAGACACTTTGGAAGGAGAGCTCGAGGGCCTTCAACTGAACGGAAAGCAGCTTTCTTCAAGGCCCCAGTGCTCTCCAGACAAGCCTACTGCGACCACATGTGAAGACACGCGGCTTCTACTCTGTAATGATGAGGTTTACTCCAACTTGAAGAATTACAAGGGAAAGCTAAACTAATGCCTAGAGAAGTAACTTTGCAAATGTATAAATATGAATAAATATTCTATGGGTAAAAGATGGCTACTAATTTTCAAAAATCACAGACTTCTATAAATACTTAAACATAAACTATCTCAATATAGAGAACTACGTATAAAATAATATTATGTCAAAACAAAATTAAAAACATTATTATAACCATGTAAAAGTAGATATGTTACACAACAAATATCAAGGTGAATTTAGATAGCCATAAATAAATTAATATTTTTATTTTTTTGCTTTTAAGACAGGATTTCTCTGTGTGGCCCTGAATGTCCTAGAACTCACTCTGTAGACCAGGCTGGCCTTGAACTCAGAGATCTGCCTGCCTCTGCCTCCCGAGTGCTGGCATTAGAGGCATGCATCACCATGACTGGCTTAAATTCAAATATTTATTATAAACTTTTCTCTGTTGCTTAAGATTCTAACAAAAGAAAAAAATAGGATATTTTAGATGAAACTAAACTCCTAAACAATATATACTTAACTCTGTGAACTCCTAAAACAAGAGATTTAAACAGCATGAGCTCTTCAAGTGTGTCTTAAGGTAGCTGCATTTGCTGATCTTCATTTTATAAAATGGAGTGGGCCATGTGTACACTGATAGCTGCCCCTCTTAAACATGGTGGATTTAAGCACTGACCAACTAAGAAAACAAAAGACCATGCTAACAAAACTGTTTTGCTTCTACAAAAAGCCACAGACAGGTTTTAAAAAACTAACTCTATATACATATTTTACATGACATATATTTATGCTATAAATATTTAAAGAATGGCTTTTGAGTAATTGTTTATGCCCATATATATCTTATTGATTTAATTGCAAGGTATGCAAATACAGTCTTACAGATTCATTATGGAAAATTATTTCTACAAGATTTAGAAAATGGTTAATTTCTTGGATAAAACATAGCATATTTAGAAGTCCGAAACCCAAGCAAATCCCTTATTTCATTTCGGAATTTTGACAGGTCTTGGCGCAGTTCATTGAGATTCTCCACGGTGGCCTGGTCTGTGCTCTGCATCTTCTGTCGCATGGACGTCAGGTACCGGTGCACGAGGCAGCACATCACTTTCTGGTAGTTCTCGTCTCTCTTTTGCTTCAAATTTCTCCACTCCTTCAAAACAAGCAATCATATGGTAATAAATGACAGCAGAGCAGCATATGTGTTCATACAGTCATATGTATGTAAAAGAAACCATGTATACACACACATAAATACATACATACATATTGCAGTGCCTGCGTGAGCTCAGGGCCACATGCCTGCTGGGCAAATGTCTGCCATCATGTCATCCTCCACCCAGAGACAATATTCAAATGAGGCAAGTTTTAAAATATAGTCATGGATACATACTTTCAATGCATTTAGAGCATAGTTTACTTTGGAATAAATCATACTCGGTACACGTTTAAAATAATATAGCCTGCATATCTGTTTCATTCATAAATAATACAGCCTGAATATCTGTTTCATTCACAAATAATACAGCCTGCATATCTGTTTCATTCACAAATAATATAGTCTGCATATCTGTTTCATTCACAAATAATACAGCCTGCATATCTGTTTCATTCGCTATCATTTAGGCTGATTTCACTGAAAAACTGAGTCTTCATAAGACTCAGTCTACTACAGAGATTTGTAAACTACCACGACAAACTAATAACCCACTTCCTATCTTTCTGACTTTCTGAGTAAAGAATGGTTTTACAGATAAATCTTTGTAATCAATTTTATAATGAACAACTTGGTTTTCAACTCTAATTAAGCAAAAATTTAACCTGACCACAGGGCATTCTGTTTTCCCTAGTAACCTATTACAGTGACTGCTACTTACTGTTATATTTTTAATTTCATCTATAATTTTTTGGAAACTTTTCTGTTACACAACTTTTTAGATAGTGTTCTCTGTTCTGCTTGGCTTACAAAATGTGAAATACTGACTGTCTAGTCTTTTAGGAAACTTACCAATCCATGGGAGCACACACTGGATCAGAAACACGCTGAGGGACTTTCAAGACCTAAAACCAGTATGAACTAATAATCATCCCTTAAATCTATAGTGAAAGACTATGGGATAGGAGTTCATGTGTTAGGGAAACTTGAAACTAGAAAAAAAAGAACCAAACCAACTAAAAAATCCTTAGCTCTATTTTTTATTCTCAATTAGCTATTGAATTTTCTGCTATATAGTAAAGCGTGCATTAGGAATACAACAATGTAAAGCATGTCAGCACAGCCCTTATCAGCCTGCATATTTGTGCTTTTAAACACCTAAGCTGGGCATGGCCGCACACAGCTGGTAGCAAGCACCCAGCATCCCAGCCCATGGTAGGCAGACATAGGATGTAAACTGTAGACCAGCCTGGTCTACAAAGCCAAGTTATAGTACGACTGTGTATCAATAAATAAGACAAAAAAAGAACTACAATTGAAATTAACAACTGTAAGACTGTGGTGCACTGCAAACCTCTAACACCTCACCTTTAAACTGTTTTGACGTTTGACCTTGCCTTTTGAGGTATGCGAGCAAATCCACTTGCTGAGGCTACTGATCATATAGCAGATCGTCTTTGGAGAAGGAATAATGTTGAAAGGTGGGGGCAGTGTACATTTGTCATCAAAGTAGCTAAGCCATAGCTTTGCTCGAGCAAACTTCCATTCTTTATCCTCATGATTCTATGAGAAAAAGCAGACTAGAGTAAGAACACAGACAAACTGAATGGGAAGGTTGGGGGATCTGTTGACGAAACTGTCTAAATGTTCCCACATCTTATACATTAAAAGAACTGGTCAAAGATGTGCAATTATCAGACACATTTTAAAACCCGTATTTAATTTAGAAATATTATTCATGAGTTCTGTCATTTTAGTTACTTGGCATCACACGCTCCGTGTGACTGGAAGAGAACACTCACTGCTATCAGCTGAAAGCTCTTGTGAAGCATTGCCACCAGCAGCTTCGTGAGCACGATCACAACCACAACATTGTACGTTCCAACAATCACAGCTCCAACGAAGGACTGCAGTTCTTCCCCATAGCTAAACCTGGTGACAAAGATGGCCACGTGCGCTAAGGAGAAGATGTACCAGAACAGAGCAAAGCAGGTGCCAATAAACCTGTAAGGGCAAGTACATTCTGCTTAAAAAGGAAATTAACAAGAACAGACAAAGCATTTATATCAAAATTATACATATGAACCATTAGTAATTCATTAGAACCGTTGTATAATACATCATAAAATAATTTTTGTTTTATTTTGTATTTTCACAGTCTTATTTTACATGTTATTTTTATTCTATGTGTGTGTACCTGAGTGTATGCATGTGTACCACATGCATGCAGAATCCTGCAGAGCTTGAAAGAGGGTTCCAGATTCCTTGGAACTGGAGTTACAGCTGTGAGCCAACAGGTGGGTCTTGGAAACCAAACCCAGGTCCTCTGCAAAAGCAGCAAGTGCTCTTAACCACTGGGCCACCTGTCCAGCCCCTAAAGGTCTTGTTTTAAATGAGGAAACATGTGCAAAGATATTAATACTATTTGATTTTTTTTTTTTTGCTGCCTTTCTAGTCCCAATACAGCAGTCCATAGGGTATATAGTTAGATTCTACCAGTCCTCCATGTCAGCCTTTAGGTGCCTTTAAATTGCAATACCTCCAAATCATTACAACAACAAGATCCTACACGATCACCCCTATTACCTGTTTATCCTGGTCAGCCCAGAAATCATATTCATTAAATGAGAGGACACATTGGCACATAATAAAAACACATAAATGTGTACATCTATACTTGTCTATATTTTATTTAGTGATGAGGAGAGTAAGACTGGAGATGTAACCTTGGTGTTTAGCACTTGCCTAGTGCATACAGTACCCTGGCTCAGATCTCCAGCACTGGAAGCAGAACCTGATGGGGTATTCTGTCTAATTTATAGTGGCTGTACCATTCTTATGTTATACCAGGGGACTGGTCCTCAAGCTCTAAAGATCCTCAACTCTAGTGACCTCTCAAGAAACGATGAAAACATAAATGCTCAGGGTTGTACTGGTAACCAAGAGTTGCTACATGTATTACTAGTTTAAAGGCAAGATACTGAACATTCTAATATATGAGATGGATAAAAGAAATTTCCCAAGGTGCTGGGAGCATAAAAATGTCAAATGTCCTCTGTTCAGACAGATTTCAGTAGGAAAGACAAATGGGATGATTTGGATCTACTACTTAAGATTCTATAGGTAAAGATGATGAAAAATTATTCAAGAAAAATGAGTACTTGTCAATGCTTACAGACATTCAAAAAGGATTTCTTTATAGAACAATTTAAGTTGCGTCTGTGTAATGGATAACCCACACAGAACTCAATAAAGTCCATCTAGTAAAATCTGAAGACACTCACGAGTGGAAGGTATCGTTGCTTTGCTGTTCACAGAAGATGCCCACACAGTCCTTCTGCTCTTTCGAAGTGTACCCTTTGTCATAGAGCTGTGTCAGTCCAATTGTGAAAGAGAACAGAACCAGAAGGAACATTCCCAGAAATTTCCCAAAATCTTGTAACATCTGTCCCATCGAAATCTGTGGATGTAACACGGATGTACATTAAAACTGTTGGGAAAACTATGTATTAAATATTAAATTACCCAGTAATAAAAGAAAAACAAACACATGATCTGCAAGTCACATACTTTATTTAGCCTGGTTAAATTATTTCAATATATTAAGAGCATCAAAGCTCCAGCTGTGAGAATACAAAAAACAAACCCAACAAACCCAGGTACCTGACAAAAAGCCATTCTATCAAACCAGTACCATGAGTATTAAATGCACATTCCTTCCCAGAGAAAGGCTTCAAAGGGTTATCATTGCTGTGGAGGGAGAATAAAGACACAGAGATCTTCAGCTCATTGTATTTATTGTTGTTGTTGATTCACATGCAGTGATCAATCTTGTCATCAGACTCACAATCCTCCTGCCTCAGCTTTTCATATGCTAGGATTATAGGCAAGCATCACCATTGATGGTAATGGAGATTATCTAAAGGCCAGTTAGCAGAGATAAAAGGAAAGGACTCTCTAAAAAATGTAAAATCAACACTTATATTTATGTGGCTTCTTAATGTTTACAAATAGTAAATAATTTTAAAATGAAGCATTTCATCTGATTTTGTAACTAATTCTCAGCTAACTCCTAAAGGACAGTTACACCATCCAGACTGGCCTTATTCCTTTCAGGAGTGACCATCTTTCCCCCACTTTTCTGTTGTACAACAGCACTCTGTGTGTAAGCTGTTCTAGTACTATGAGGTAATAATAATCACCATCTTTTGTAATTCACATGGGACAATGACAGACTTTATTCAAGTCTAACTTCATTTTCATTCCTACTCCATCAGTGTCTGAAAATTAGGTACTTTTAATAAATATTGATTTTTTTTTAAATTAAGGAATACTTTGACAGCACTTAACATTTACTATACATCTTAAAAGATTTATTTTTATTTTATATGTAGGAGTATTTGCCTCTGTGTGTGTGTGTGTGTGTGTGTGTGTGTGTGTGTGTATACCATGGTTCACAGAGGCCAAAAAAGGGCATTGGCTCTTGGAACTGTAGTTACAAGAGGTTGTAAGCCACCATGTAAGATGTTAAGAAACAAAATAGGTTCCTATTAAAACAGAAAGAACTTTTAACTGCTGAGCCATCTCTCCAGTTCCTACAGTAGTTTTTGAAGAGGAATTTGTGCTAAAAGGTAGCCAATGGGTAGAAAGTACAAAAAGATCCATCTATTAAAAAATAATGTAGCCTTGACAGAGGCAGAAGATTTAGAACACTAAACACTGCTTTAAAAGAATGATGTGTATTTGTACATATTGTATATTTACATATTCTGTGCTTGCATAGAAATTTATAGAATATCACATAATGAAAACAGTACAGGCTGAGTGTGGCCATGCATACCTGTAAATCACAGCACTAGGAAAGTAGGAGTAGAAGAATTCTGAGCTCAAAGTCAGTCTGTGTGAGTGTGTGTTAATTGTGCATGTGTGGTATTTACAGGTAAGTGACAAAGCTCCTTTGTGAGCTGGCTACTTAAGCAGAAGAGGTGTGAGATGCACTATCAATTTTAGGCATACCATGAGCTGGGAACCCTGACTGCAGCAGCAACGACGTCATGTGGTATTTTTCAAAGCCTGTACTGCACTCTCCTGGCACTCTAGCAAAATTATGATAGAAGAACAGGGTGAGTTTAAAACCACAAAACTCCGAACATGAGAAAGAGAAGAGATACATTTTCCTTAATGCACTGGCAGTAACTTTAGTGGGTCACTTAGGAAAACAAAGTCATTCATTCAGTCTGTGAATATTCACAATATGATATCTGAGTCAGCAGGGAATGTGCTAAAGCAGCAATAAAACAATTGCTTTTGACAACTTCAGGAAAGACGACCTTTGAAGAAAGCACTGTCCACTTACTTATAAATAGAGTGTTTGAAAGTGACCATTTATGATATAATTTTAATTTTCAAAAATAATTTTCAAAAATTTTTTAACATACACAACCAAGTTTTAACACACAACTAAGTTTAAGAAAAATAATTGCAACCAATTTGAATATCAAGGTGAGTAATACTGAAGGAGAACAGCAGAAACGACATCAGTTCTTGCATAATACAGAACTAAATATAGTACAGTATGAGATGCCACAGTAGTGGGCGCGGGCTTGAATACGGAACTTGTATATGATGGGTTAGCAGCAAAAACAGCAAAATGTTTTTTTGTGGACAGAAAGGTCATAGCATTATGCATTTATAAATATAATAATATAACATATGAAAGTGTAAAGAAATAAAGAAAGAATTAAACTATCAATACTGAAGTTTATAAAGGAGTTAGTATTAATGCAGACTGATAAAAAAGTTCTTGATTATCAAAAAAAAATGGAAATAAAGCTGGACACAGGCTGTCCAGCACTAGAGGCTGAGGCAGGAGGATTACAAAAGCCCATGGACTCACATGTCTGAGTAACAGCAAAACAACACATAAGAGAGAGAAAAGAGGTCTGGGGACATGGGCCTTCAGTAAAGTGCCTGCTACACAAGCGTGAGGACCTGAGTTAGGATCCCCAGTACCCATGTGGAAATTCTAGGTCATTTGCAAGGATGGGGAAGAAAAGAAATAGACAGGTCTCCAGAGCTCACTGGCCAGATGATTCAATCAGTGAGTGCCGACTTCAGTGAGAAATCCTGTTTCAAAAGGTAAGGTAGAGAGCACTAGGTGTCAGGGAAGACACCTGTCATCAACCTCAGGACTCTCTCTACATGTGCACATGCAAACAAATACAGAGAGAGAGAGAGAGAGAGAGAGAGAGAGAGAGAGAGAGAGAGAGACAGAGACAGAGACAGAGACAGAGAGACAGAGAGACAGAGAAGATCATAGGATATTACTATGAATAACAAATTAGTAGTCCAAAATAGACAAATAACTAGAAACATACAACCTACCAAGAATAAGTCAGGAAGATATAGAAAGTCTGTAAGTAATATTAAAAATCCTATAATTAATATAAAAATTAAACCAATAATAAAAATCCCTCAACTAAGAAAAGCTAAGGATCAGATGATTCTAGCAGGGAAAGAAAGGCATCATGAATTTCACAGGCAAATGGATGGAACTAGAAAAAAAATCCTGAGTGAGGTAACCCAGACCCAAAAGGACATGCATGGTATATACTCACTGATAAGTGGATATTAGCCATAAAGTGCAGGATAACTACGATACAATCCACAGACCCAAAGAAGCCAAATAACAAGGAGGGTCCAATGGAGGATGGTTGAATCTTTCTCAGAAGGGGAGAATATGGGGGTGAATCCACCTGAGACTTATAGCAGTGGGGGATATGGATCTGGAAGTGGCTACTTCCTCTAGCCAGGCAGGACTCCCAGTGGAAGGATAAGAACAGTAACTCACCCACAAAATCTTCAATGCTAAATGTCTACAAGGAATGCAGGGATAAAGATAGAGCAGAGACAGAGGAAATGGGCAACCAATGACTGCCCCAACTTGAGACTCATCCCATGGGCAAGAACCAATCCTAACACTATTAATGATACTCTGTTATGCTTGCACACAGTAACCTAGCATAACTGTCCTCCGAGAGGCCCCACCCAACTGACTAAAATAAATGCAGAGACCCAGAGCCAAACATTAGATAGAGCTCAGGAAATCTTGTGGAAGAGCTGGGTCCTGGAGGGAATAGGAATTCTACAAGAAAACTAACAGATTCAGCTAAGCTGGACCCTTGGGGTCTCTCAGAGATTGAACCACCAACCAAAGAACATACATGGGCTGGACCTAGCATATTCCCCCACGTGTGTAGCAGACACGAAGCTTGGTCTTCATGCAGGTCCCATAACTGGAGTGGGGGCTGTCCCTGACTCTGATGCCTGTCTGTGGATCCTGTTCCCCTAACTGGGTTGTCTTGTTCAGCCTCAGTAGGAGAGGATGTGCCTAGTCCTGCAGTGACCTGATGTGCCAGGGTGGCTTGGTACCTGGGGTAAGGGGAGGTCCCCCCTCTCAGAGGAGAAAGGGAGGTAAGAGGGTAGGAGGAGCTATGTGAGGGGGAACTGGGTTTTTTTCAATCAGGATATAAAGTGAATAAATAGATAAAGGAAGATGAAATATTAAGATACAAGTAAAGCTACCAAAAAATGTCCAAGTCTTCTGCTCTAAAAGTTATAAAGTTGTTCTATTTAAAGAAGTAAAAGTCTTCCATGAGGAGAGAAAAAGAAAGAAAGGAAGGAAGGAAGGAAGGAAGGAAGGAAGGAAGGAAGGAAGGAAGGAAGGAAGAAACAAACAAAAAGCAGTCTGAGAAAGCCCTAAGGAGCAAGCCAGGGAACAGCACACCTCAACCCCTTCTGCTTCAGTTCCTGCTTTAGAGTTCCTGCCTTGGCTTCACAGTGACGGGCTGTGATGCAGAGCTGTAAGCTTACATAAGCCCTTTCCTAGCCAAGTTCCTTTTGGTCATGGTGTTTTATCACAGCAAACAAACAAACAAAACCCTAAGAAAGAAGCTGTCCCAATTGTGGGGTTCAGCTGTGACACACCTGACTGTGTCTGGGGAAGGCTGCGGTGGCATCTGCCCTATTTACATCTATTATGTTACTTCTTCCTCTTTAGTTCCTCTGGGCTTTCTTCTTTTTCCTTTTACTCTGTCTTATTTTTTTATAATTTTAAATATCAATTTATATTCTTTGTTGGTTTGTTAATGATAACTGCTTTATCTCATAGATTGCCTTAGGGCTTAAGACATCCATCTTTACTTTATTATAGACGATTTTCAAGTGGTACCATACTACTTTATATATAGTAGAAAGCCTTACAATAGTGTATTTATATTTCTCCCAGACTGGTCTTTATGTTATCATTGTCATTCATTTCACATGTATATATCTATAGGTTAAACTCCTATAGATAGTATTTTTATTAAAAGCCAACTATCTTTTAAAGTTTAAATATGAAATTTATTTTGGTAAAAGCAGACTTTTGTTATTCCTTTCTGTGAAACTTAACAATATATTAAGGATATTTATGGCCAAAGAATGAAAGCAGGAGGCCAATGGACCACAGCTTGATTCAGTTTCAGTTTCAATTCTTAAAAGAAAATTATCAATGAGCCAGAAGTAAAGTCTTGCTAATCATTTTCAAAAGCCACGTAGAGTTTTAACATCATGAGAACAGTGTTGAAGTGAGTAAGCAGACGCAACAGTAGTGACATGTAACAAATATTCTTGAAGACCTTTCTTTACCTGCAGTGGGCCCAAAATAGAGCTGGTTGTATACATAAAGAAGAGCCGAAGGTAACTCAGAACGTTTGCAAAAGCAAACAGCCCTTCTGCTACAAGTGTGGGGTGGAATGCATCCCAGTCCTTCCGGTCAGCAAAGTCATGAAACTGGAGGTGGGAAGAGAAGTCAAAGGTCAGTCAGGAAAATGAAGACAAATATTCTAAAATGCCTAAAATTGTCATCTTGTAGAAGATCTAAATAATGTTTTAGCCAAACAAAAGATTTCCATGTATGTTAGGAAATACTACTTTATATGCAGAGAATACCAGAAATTCCTTGGTTTAAAAAAATAAACAAGTTAGAAAACTTATTAAACATTTTATGCATGAAATATTAGCTAGTTTCTCTAGATTCTGTAACATAAATCATGAACATGTATGTTGTCAGTTAATCAGATGCCATACTAAACCTAGTCCTCTGACTTAGAAATTTAGAGCAAACTACAAAAGTCACCCCGCTTCAAATAAAAACCAAAAGTGCTGTTGCACCTAGACAACATGGCTGTCTGCCTGTCCTGCTGGCTGAGACCTAGACCAGCTGATCTGTGTGACTGTTAGCCTCATATCCTTCCACTCTCAAAATGTCTTGTTTGGATTCCAAAACGACTTCTAGAAGTAAAGAAATTAGTCTGAAAAATCAATACCACCCAACCCTTCATTTATGTCTGACCATGTTCATTTCTATATGGCTAATTCCGACGTTTTAGTAACTTCTCACCTCATCACCAAACTGCTCTCTCACTGACATGTTGCTTACTTTTGACTGATTAAAGAAACAGAATTTACATAAAGTAAACTGATAGAATCACATTGCTCTTACTATATAAATAGCAAAAAAATCAGGCAATATTATATATCTGAGTTCTTTAAATGTGACACCCCATAGCTAACATAAAATCTAGTAAATTTTGGCTTTGAGAAATCATAAATATTGATGAAAGTAAAATTATAAGAGATTAAGTAAATGGGCTAAATGAAGAAATAGAACATTTGGTAGAAAGAAATTACCTAGGACCTAGATTTAAATCCTCTTTTTAAAATCTATATAGTCTTAGATATGTTATTAATATCTCTGAGTTGCTTTCTTATTTGCAAAATGAGGATAATGACTTCTGTTCTGTCTTAAAGAATTGCTGTGAAAATGAAATTAGATACAGTGTATCTAACATCCACCATGCTACCCAGCATATAGCAGGTAACCATCAATGAAAAGGCAAACCAGTTAAAGGACTGAAAAAGTAAGCAACCACATTCACACAGATTATTTCTAAATGAAAATATATCAGACATAGATTTGGGTCTATATTAAGTGTGAGTTACATACAGAGTTATCTTAGTTTTTGAAATAAGTGTATCTTTGATTGACAGTAAATAGTCACCTTGTTGTGAGCCACCACTTTGAGGGCAAAGGTTGCCAAGTAAAGGGAATTCATAACAAAGCTGAGCTGGTTACGAGATTCTTCCAAAAAGTCTTCCAACCCTTCATACCACAGTCTCTTAATGTCTGACCAAATCATCCCTAAAACGATAAAAAAAAAAAAAAAAGAGCTATGTTTATTAATCCAACTATATGCTAAATAATACTTTAAGAGACCGAGTATTTATAGCTCTTGGGTTAACTATATCCTGATATAATTGGATTCCGAAGGTAGTAGGGGGTTAGTGGAGGGAATGACAGCCTTTTAGTGAAAATCTTTTAAAACTTGCAAGAAAAAAAGCCGTATGTTTCTTGTGACTTAAAAAACAAACAAACAAACAAACAAAAAAAAAAAACAAACCTTATTTCATATTGGCCAGAATGGGTTACTAACTGATGTGAAATAAATGAGGAAGATAAATGCTTGCATGTGAGTCACCCCCAAGGTTTTGTTGTTGACTCTTTTAACTATCATAGTGCTTTAATGATCTTATCCAGTCTAATGGCTTTAAAATATCATCTATGTGACAAAACTCTCAAATTTCTGTAACTTTTGTGTGATCAATGGATGTGTGCATGCATGCACATATGTATAGAAGCCAGAGGTCAACGCCAGATGATTTCCTCAATCACCTGTCCACCTTACCTCTTGAGACAGGGTCTCAGTGAACTGGGAGCCCACTGCTGGCTGCCAACAAGCTCCAGGACCCACCTGTCTCTACCTTCCTAGCACTGAGGTTACAGGTGACACTGCAGTGACTACAGTGCATGGCTTTTATGTGGTGCTGTGGAGCTGAAATCAAACCCTTAAGCCTGCACAGTAGGCATTCTACTGACTGAGCCAACTTCCCAATTCCTTAAACACATATATTTAAACCTAATTTATATTTATATAACAATTTCTATGTCTAAACCTCTCTCCTAAACTCAACTTACTTAGGCACTTTTCTGTTCTGCACCTCTAGTTAGAGATGTGTCCAACTGAGTTTATCTCTGCCTCAAATTCACACTTGCAGATTTTCTTCTCATTTCCGTTATTTGCACTCCATCCCTCTAGTTGTTCAATATGAACCAATTCATTGCTTGAATAAACCACAACTCCTGTTTCTTTTAAACTTTACACTCATTACAAAGCAAATCCTGCCCTCCCATGCTCCCTTCAGGTAGAGAACCCAGATTCAGCCACCACTCTGAACCCTCTAGCCCCATCTCTAGGCATGGACTCTAGACTCACACTGGCAACTCTACACACCTATATGACCTGCCTGAAGATCATGTGTCCCACACCTGTCTTCCAGCCCCCACTCTGGCCTTTCCTCCTCAGGTACGAAGCCCAGACTCATGACACCAACTCCACCCATTCCTTCAGCTAAGGGCTGTCTATCTCTAGGTAAGGATGCTAGACTCACTCTCACCAATGCTCCAGGCTCCTGCTGCCTGAGAACAATCCTCCTAGAATCCCAATGAGTGCAGGTGACAGGAAACAGATCCAGACACCCACTTGAAATGGAAGACAGGATTTACATACCAAGAAACACTATTTCCAGGTGCCTAGACCATAAAACCCATTCTTATGATTGATGCCACTGTGCTTTACAACAGCCTACGTGACTTCTATGTCATCTTAGGGCCAGGCCAATCCTGACTCCCAGGCATTATGTTTACTTTAGTCGTCTTCCCTAGACCCTAATCTTGAGCATTGTTTCTAAGTCAACAAGAACCTATCTTATGGATGAAGCCATAAGTACTCTCCTAAGAACTTCAAGGTAAACATTTCTTAAGCTTTTTTGTACTTATAGGGCTGAGTTAATTGTTATCTAAATACTTTTTTCCAAAAATGGTACTGTACTTAAATATGGTTAAAGTAAAATGATCTGGGCTGACTCTAGAAGTCCTGGTCCAAACTGGTTACAGCAAACTTGGGCTGAGCCAAGTTCATTCTGACCTCATCCAGATGATCTTTTTCTGCAGCGGTAAAGCCTGCATAAGAATCACCATAATATACTCAGTTGGTAAAGTGCTTGCCATGCAAGACTGGGGACGTGACTTCAGATCCCCAGCACAGAAATAAAAAGCCAGGTGTTAGGAAAAGTATTGGCTCAGGACCCCCAAGACCAAGTTCTCAGCACAAAGGAGATTTATTTGTCCCAGAGGGACAGAGGGCAGGGAATAGAAGACAAAGATGACAGGAGACAGGATGATCAGGAAGAGGAAGGAAACATGGGAAAGTGGGGAAGGGCATTTGTCCCTGGAGGAAAGGGGAACACACAAAGGACTGCCTCTGGATAGAGAGGAGGCAGACATGGCACATAAGAAAATGCCAGATTATAAAGTTACAAGAAACCCTGTGCTAGGATGTTAGGATGTTAATTTTAACTGGGCATGCTAATTAGGGGGCATGCTAATTAGGTGAGCCAAAAGGGGCTTTTGATTGCTGGACTTCAATACTTTGATAGCTGGACCTTGGTAGTCAGCCTTAGGAGGAAGAAGTGTCCAAATAAGGGACTAGACCTTGGTGGCTAGCTTTAGAAATATAATCTAATGTTTTTAGAAAGGCAGAGGGAATGGAGGAGAAGGGCAAGGCCTGCCAGAGCCATGATCACCACACTCACCACACGTTGACCAGAGTTCCTTTACCAGGTGCATAGTGTACACCAGTAATCCCAGTGCTAAGGAGGCAGAGATAGGCAGACCCCTAGAACCAGCCAGTCTATCCATATTGGGGAGATTAAGGTTTTTTGAGGGACCCTGCCTCAAAAAACAAGGAGGAGAACAGCTGAAAAATACATGCACCCAACTTTGACTTTTGGCCTCCATACATGTACATGTGCATACATACATTTATACACACATAAAAGGTTTTTTAAAAAACTTTTAACTTATGAGCTGGGAAGATAGCTCAGTCTGTTTGCTGTGCAAACATGACAATTTGAGTCAGACAGATTCCTAGAACACAGACATGTGCACATGTGGACACAGACACACATACACACACAGGTGGGGGGTAGAGAGAGAGAGAGAGAGAGAGAGAGAGAGAGAGAGAGAGAGAGAGAGAGAGAGAGAGAGAACCAGGTATGGCAGCAGCAAAAACCTGTAATACCAACAGCAGACTCAGAAAACCAATAGGATTTGCTGGCCAGCCAGCATGGTCTAATCCAGTCCCAGCCCTTAGTATGAGATTCTGTCTCAAAAAAATGAGGTGGTGCATATCCCTAAGGTATAACACATAAGGTTTTTTTCTAACCTCTATATGTACATGTACACTGCTGTGTAACTGGAGATTGAAACATTCCACTCTGCAGAGAAGCTCTTTAAGCAGGAAGGTACTCAAAATAGATTCTTAAAGTCCCTGTAACTGACCAGATTCACTAGGTCCCTCCCTGCCTGAATAAACAATAAAAGCTGAAAGTCCCTCTCAGACCAAAGAAAACCAAGCTTTCAAAGTCAATTCAGACCAGACTAGCTGCCTGGAAGAAGCAGAAACCAGAGCAGCTGCCAGCAAGAGTCAGGCTAGACCAGCTGAGGCACCTGGAAAGGACACTCTCCAACCCCTTGAGGTGTCTGTGCTGTGTGTTCTAGGTTCCTAGCTTTATGAGCTATAACTTATGCTGGGGTGGGCTTTGGTGATAATCATCTTTGAGTCATTTCTGCTCCCTTAAGTAACCCTTCACCCACCTTCCTGTAGGGAAGCCCAATACAACAGGCTGGTTCACCAAATTGGACTTTGGTGGTGTCTGTACTTTGCTCAGCCATGAGGTCCCTATCTGTGCTAGGTAGATGTGTATGCTGCATCTCCCCAGGAAGAGTTTTGTCAGATAATCTGCCCTCACTGCATTCATACCCACACATGTGTACCAGCACAAATATGTGCATAAACATACACACACATACACACAGAGAGAGAGAAAGAGAGAGAGAGAGAGAGAGAGAGAGAGAGAGAGAGAGAAAGAGAGAATTTTTGACTTCCATATATTTAAGCAGTATGAAGTTATAAAATCAGAAACATTAACCTTTGTAAAAGTATTATATAAAATTATCATGAAAATGTTCATGTCTCGGCTGTGCCAAAGGACAAAATTGCAAATCAAACTCCATGCTCATAATGTCATCAAGCAGGGCATATTAAATAGCAAAGACAAATCTTCTGAACTCACATGACACTTACCAATAATCCACAGTATGAGAAGGTAGTCTATCCTCTCAAGGGCTGGCCCCATTGTATTTTTCTTGTCTTCATTGTAGACAAGTGAGTAGAGATTTAGTAACAGCAGGAATGTGAAATACGATGCTCCATGAATAATAAACTTCATGAAAGGTGTGTGAATGATTCTGCCAAATTGAGATTTGGGAGCTATCAAATAACATAGTGACAAAACTGGCCAGAAGATGCCAACTGTCAAAACAGTCATTATCTTCTTACAGGTGGGCTTACGGCGGTAACCTGACATCTGTCCGAACCAAACAGTGTTCAGGAACTGCTGGCAATTTGACTGGGAGACAAACTGAAAAGGACATACAGAAACATAAAAACAAAAAGGGAGAAAACACCTTTAAATAGTAAGTGACTGGTATTCAAAGTATTAACATTAGGAGAAAAAGCCTACAAAGTTTACAGGGTGTTTTTTCTCTTCCAACTAAGAGTGAAAAGGTTCAGAGACCAGACTACGGAGCCAGATTATACAGATTCAGATCTAGGCTCTGACACAGACTAAATGGCCATGAGTAAGTTCTCAGCCTCGCCAAGCTTCCCAGTCCTCATTTCTAACATCTGGATAGCAATAGTAGCTCCTCATAAACTTGTGAAGATTCAGTGTCAAGTTCTTAGGATACTGCCTGTTCACAGCACATGCCATTTTAAGTATTAACAGTATTAGCAGCCTAATGACCTAATCATATTTAAAGTCTATCATAAGCCTTTATTAGCCAGCACAAAAACATCCAATATATATAAAAGTTGAAAGTTAATGTGCATTCCATAAAGACCATACTAATTAATCTTTGAGAAAGTGATGGCTTTAGATCCTAAGTTCTAAGGAATAGAGTTGGCCTGAATAAAATGGTCCATGTATTAGATCTAAACACACTTCATGAAAACACAGAGACTTAAAATATATCAGTGAAGGACTGAAGTTAGGGCCTTGCACATGGTAGGCAAGTGCTCGACCACTAAGCTTAGTCCTCAGCCTTCTTGTTAGCCTTCATTCGAGACAATCTTGCTAAAGTGCCTAGGATGATCTTGGACTAGAGATCTTCCTGCCTCAGTAGCTGGGATTATAGGACTGAGCCACTAAAAATATGCTTTAAAAATTCCTTTTAAGATTGTTTGTGTGTGTGTCTTACCTATATGCATGTATGATACCATGGAAGTGCATGGTATTTGCAGAGGTAAGAACAGGGCATTGGGAACCCTCCTGAAATGAACTACAGATGTTTGTGAGCCACCACATGGGTTCAAGGAATCGAACCAGGGTCCTGAGCAAAAGCAACAAGTACTCTAACAACTAAGCCACCACGCCAGCCCCCTAAAGATACTCTTAAACTTGGTTAATAGTAAGTTTCATGTGAGAAGAAAATCTCAAATAAGAACAAAATTCAAGTCCAAGTACAGAAGTTAATTTGTGCATGCTTACAGAGTTTTTTAGCTTACAAATTTAAATGGCAATATTTTCTAATATATCTTAATCAGATTTCATATTACCAATTTATAGATAATCATATTATTCAAGTAATCTAAAATATTATTTTGTCAGTTACATTTTTTAAAAAATTTTGATGTCATACACATTTAATTGCAGCATTCAGGAAGCAGAGGCAGGCAATCTCTGTGAGTTCGAGGCCAGCCTAGTCTACAGAGTGAGTTCCAGGACAGTCAGGGCTATACAGAGAAACCCTGTCTCAAACACCAAAAAGAAAAAAATAAAGAAAGAGAAAAAGATTTATTCTGAGTTAGAATTTAATTCACAGATTTCAGTCTAACTAAAAAAAATGCACAGCATCCTATCATGGTTATCAAGAATTTTTCTAATAGAACTATACTTATTTTTAACAATTACATCACATATCATTCTTTAATTTTTAAATTCTAATTTTAAATTTTATGTGTATGGACATTTGGCTTACATGTATATGTCTGTGTACCAGTGTATGTTTGGTACCCAGAGACCAGAACAGGGCAATGGATCCTGAAACTGGAGTTACAGACAACTGTGAGCTGCCATGTGGGTGCTGAGAAATTAATCTAGATCCTTTAGAAAAGCAGCCGTCTCTCCAGTCCCTTAACTTGGTCCCTTATTCTTCTGTTTGGATTCCAGTGTTCTAAAGAAATATTAATCTGTCCCACAAGGTGAGATACATGAGGCTGAATGTCTTTCTTCCCCAAGTACTTTTTTAGCAGCAGCCAGAACTCAGGGATGTTACCTTTCCCTAAATATCAAGGAAAATTCAATCCTATTACTGTATTTTGCATCCTTAGTATAATGATAATTCAAAACTATATTAAGTAGTATCCAGATGAACAAGATTTCAGTTATAAATGTTCTACACACACAGGTTGGAGGCATGGATATGGATTCTCTCGATTCCTGTCACCAAGAGGTGGTGGGAAGAGGAGGCCGTCACTATTCCCATCTGCCTTCAACTCAGTAACCTGTGGCTCTTACAGCCAGGAGCCTCTAGTAGAAATAATGCCATGTGACTTCTGAGAGGCTTCCTTCAGGGTCATGCTTTCAATTCATCCATCTGGTCGTTAGCATGACCTTCCCTTTAAGCTATTATACATTATTGAGTTACAAATGGTATACTGTTTATATTGTTACAACTCTTATTTGAGAACCAAGGTAAAGAAAATAAATAAATCACAGAAAGCTTCACACCTCCTTCTGGTTGTATTTGATAGCAAGTTTCAGACGACTTAGATTCATTCTTTCTTCTAGTAGTCCCCGTTTGTCAAGAGGCTCATCACTAGATGTATGGTTTAGGATAACTTCCAGTTCACGAGAATTCCGGGCTTGTGCAAGCAAATCTTTAGCAAACATTTTGCACTGACGAGCTAGCTCTTCATAATCATTCCTACAAAACGCACAGTCTTCTATTAGGGATGCCACTCCCACTGTCCAAGGAGATTACATTACTAAAAATTACTTTACTCAGCAGTATTTAAATTCTGATGGTGCTTCCTGGTGCAGGAATTCTCCGCAGCTTTGGAGAAACCTGCTTCCTGTGCCCATACTGATGATTTCAGGTGAGCACAGTACACTTTATAAACAATCTGAGAAATGCTAATAAAACATGCTCAGTTTTTCACCTCACTCACTTCTCATTCTCTGTAAGATGCTGTCTTAGTTAGGGTTTTTCTGCTGGGAACAGATACCGTGACCAAGACAACTCTTATAAAGGACAACATTGAGTTGGGGCTGGCTAACAGGTTCAGAGGTTCATTCCGTCATTATCATCAAGGTGGGAGCCTGGCAGCATCCAGGCAGATGTGAGGCTGAAGGAGCTAAGAGTTCTACATCTTCATCCAAAGGCAGAAAAGGGAAGAACAGCTTCCAGACAGCTAGGAGGAGGGTCTTAAAGCCCATGTCCACAGTGACACAAGGCCACACCCACTGCAACAAGGTCACACCTCCAAATAGTACCATTCCCTGGGCCAAGCAAATTCAAACCATCACAGGTGGATAAAATTTCCCTTGATATTAGTCATGTAAACAATAAAAACAATGCTTTTTAATATTACTAGGTAATTTAAGCTTACAGTAACTTTCAATTATATACAACATATGTATGCTATTCTAATACTTAAAAAGATTTCTGACAAATTAAAAGCACTCATTTGAGTGAAATTCAAGTTTAAAAAAAAAAACACTAACTGCACCTCCTAAGAAAGTCTCTTCAGAAGTACTGTTTTCTACACTTTACCACTGTCTTTGAATTACTTATATGTCTTTAACATAATTTGTGAGAAATGAAGTTTTAGTACATAATTCTTTATTAAACATCAATTACATTAAATTTAGAACTCAGTTAATCAAAAATAAGTATGTTGCAAATAACTATTAGTCATGCATATGAGGCTGGATGTTTGAAAATAATTGTATTCGGTTCTTCTTTCATGCACAGGGTCACAGCTCTTCTCTTTCCACAGGGTGACTGGTTCAGGAACTGGCTGTATAATGCTAAGACTCTAACCTCAACCTTTTCCTTAGAGGCAAAGAATTTTCTCATTCTTTACATTACTACATAACCTGAGAACAATTCACTGGATTTCTTTGACAAATAAAGTATTTATTACATGCCTTCTGGCTTAGGAATATAACTGCAAGTGGGAACATGCATCAAAGTGTTATAACAAAGATATCTCATCTTTAAATAAACATTTAAGATGGCTAGAGCAAATGTATAATTTATTGATCTAATCTGTTTAATCTCTAATAGATTATGAGAAGATAATTAAGTATGTGTATAGTTTAGACAGAGATACAGTTAGTGATGAGCAAGAATCTTGGCACCCTAATTATAACTTTAAGGTTTTGCCTCCCTCCTCTTTTTCTTTTTGGGTTTTTAAAGACAGGGTCTCTCACTGTGTAGCCCTGCTGGCCAGAAATCACCAGATAGACCAGGTTGGCCTTAGAACTCACAACAGTTCCTCTTCTGTCTCCAAGTGCTGGTATTAAAGGTGTATGTCACTGTGCCCTATCCTTACTCCCTTTTTGAGACACAGTTGTGCTGAGTCAGTTTTGCTATGCAGCCCAGGGAGCTGGCTTCACAGGCCAATCCCCTTGCCTCCACCTCACCAGTGGTAGGACTGCAGGCATGTGGCACCATGCTGAGCTATAACTTTGCTTCTTTCAGTTTTAACTCTGCTTTTAACTTGATGCTGACATTAGTAAAAACAGCTTGCTTTTGCAGACCTTTCTCTGCCTATTGAACACCAGGTTGAAATAAGTGAGTTTTAAGATAACAGTCAAGTCTAACTTTATTTGTTCATGACTGTAATACAATCATAGCAGTTGTACAAATCTATTTCTGAAATAAATTATATAAGTTCTATTTTATATGGAATGAAAAATAAGGTCAAAATAAGAAATTCTTTATATATTCAAATAGAATTTATTCATAGCCTCATGTCTTAATAAAATA
The DNA here is from genome assembly GCF_011762505.2 of Arvicanthis niloticus. NCBI lineage: Eukaryota > Metazoa > Chordata > Mammalia > Rodentia > Muridae > Arvicanthis > Arvicanthis niloticus. The sequence continues at coordinate 16,232,228 of NC_047678.1, forward strand.
AAGTTTTTAACTATGTCTTGTGAGTTTATCAAAGTATATAGATGCTGTGGTGGTTTGAATATGCTTGGCTTTATTAGAAGTGTGACCTTGTTGGAGTTGGTGTGATCTTGTTGGAGGAAATATGTCACTGTGGGGGTGGGCTTGAGACCCTTCTCCTAGCTTCCTGGAAGTCAATCTTCTAATGGCCTTCTGACCAAGATGTAGAACTCTCAGCTCCTTTTACGCCATGCTTGCCTGGATGCTGCCATGCTCCCACCTTGATGATAATGGACTGAACCTCTAAACCTGTAAGCCAGCCCCAGTTAAATGTTGCCCTTTATGAGTTGCCTTGGTCATGGTGTCTGTTCAGAGCAGTAAATCCCTAAGTAAGACAGATGTCATATTGAGTTTTTAAAAAATATAATGTACTTAAAGAATAGTAGTTTGAAACTTTAAAACTTACATGTAGGTTTTACATAAGTTTCTGGACTCAGAACTTTCAAGAACGTATTATATATACCTGTATTAAGGCTAATGAAAACTCTGAGTCTCTGATCTTGCTCCAGTAAGTGTTAACCTTTCAAGATGGAGCAGAGCCACACAAGCAACTGTAAAAGGAAAACGTTTTCATGTCCAGTCCCTGTCGGCACTTTATAAATGGGAGCTGGCAAGAGGGCTTACAGATAGATACTCTGACACAAGGACAATCTCAAGGTCTGCCTGGGGATTCAGGGGTTAAAGAGATAGGACAGAGGTGTGGACTAGGCAGCACCAAGACGTGCTCCTGAGACAGAGAAAGGAAATCCTAAGTGGCAACATTAGTCAGCTTATGAACAGATTGAGGCAGAAGAGTCTACAACAAAAGACATAACATGCAACACCCATTCTTTCCCACCTGAATTCCACCTCCACAAGGCTGAGTTCCTTTAAGTCAGCACTAAGTTCAAATGCTCTCAGAATTGGATCCTCCTCTGTTAACATTATTAGAGCTGGACTGGCCAGACATCTATAGATATCAAGACGAAACCTGTGACACAATTTGATTACACAATGTAAAAAGAAATAGCCTTGTTAGTTTTAATCTGTAATCTTTATAAATGTATAAAGTATAAAATATTTAAGTTTAACTATACATATTGTTATTTCAAGATATTTCCATAAGAAGAAACACATAAAACAAATATTTTGATGACAAACACTGAAAAATGTCCACAGCTTTAAGTTACTGTGTCTTTTGAAACATTCAAACCTTTGGCTGCCTTGGTATATACCTGCCTGCAATTTCATCTCTCAGGCAGCTGAGACAGGCTTGGGAGTTTCAGGCCAATCTGGGATACAGAGCAAGAACAACTTCATATGAATGGAGGGGTCACAGACTAGAGAGGAGAAACTACTACTTACTGATGTTTTCCTAAACCAGCAGAACCTCTAAATTCTTGTCTTTATGCCCACAGGTGAGCGTGTCTCTCACAACTCATTAGAGAAGCTTCTTTTTGCAAAAGATTGAGACTCTTTGAGAAACCCACAACTAATCAAAATGCAGAAACAGGAGCTCTGGGGTGCACAACCCCATCTTTTACATCTACAAGGCAACCCCTACACCAGGTTTGGGGGGAAAACACAGAAGAGTTAGGCAGAGAGACTGTAAGAGTCAGTGGCTCTGAACCCCTTCCTACAGACTGTCCTCTAGGTATGATAGTAAAAAATGCACCCATGAAATCTCAACAATAAGGTTGCCTGAATAAGACCAGCATAATGACAACACCAGTGGATGTGCCACTGTACAGAGGGGAAATTCCATATGGAATTACCCCTAGATAAAGAGCTGCAGGTAGCCAGTGCCTGCTGAAAGAATTAGTTTTCTCCAGGGATAGCTCCTGCATTGATGTTCAATCCTGAATGGCCAGCCCTGGACACATGCATATAAGCAACAACATTAAATGTGAGAGAGAGAGAGAGAGAGAGAGAGAGAGAGAGAGAGAGAGAGAGAGAGAGAGAGAGAGAGAGAATATCAATAATAATTAAGAAACTATGGATTTAGGAGGAGGAACACAGGAAGAGCCTGAAACAGAAGGGAGAGGTGAGAATTACGTAGACAACATGTTCATGTAAAAGGTTCTCAAAAAATAAAAATTAAAAAAGAATGACAAAAATATAATTTAGTTGTATTTATGACTATATAGAAGGATACTTTTTGTTTCTCTTCAGATAAATGTTTCCTGTTAAATTCATTTATCAGCTGCATAACTATACTAAGGCTATAGAGTGCCTTGCCTCAAAGAAACAAAAATTCAAAATGGTTAAAGTGAATATTCTTTTACTTCTGAATATCTTAATTGTAGAAGAAATATTCTATTTATAATTCCTGTCACATAAAATATCTGTCTGGAAAATGTGAACACACATATTTTAATGGTCTAATTTAAGACCAATATTTCTCCTTTCTTAATTTTATTTTTGTTTATAGTTCATATTATCAAATTAAGTTAATTAAAATGATAGCTACTTTGTGATCTTTTCTTTTTAAAAAAAAAAAAAGAGAGAGAAATGAGCCAGGGGGTGGTGGCGCACACCTTTAATCCCAGCACTTGGGAGGCAGAGGCAGGCGGATTTCTGAGTTCGAGGCCAGCCTGGTCTACAAAGTAAGTTCCAGGACAGCCAGAGAAACCCTGTCTCGAAAAAGACCAAAAAAAGAAAAAAGAAAAAAAAAAAAGAGAAATGATACAAAAAATCCTTTTATAATATAAAGTTCTATTTCTGAACCCTCTGTAAAGGGAATGTGGCAGCAAACACTTGATATGCTATGGGCTGGATGACACTAAGTCTCCCTCTCCCAGAGCTTACACTTCTTTAGCATCCTAGATACATTTAACATGTCTCATTAGTCCAGGTTACAATCTTGAAAGATTTTCAACTAGTTATGAGTAAAATTATTCAGCTATATATAATTTCTAACAAACTGAGTGAATGAATCCCTTTATTCTCTGTAATTTAATCAATATTCTCATTTCAATAACAATATAGGAAATAAACAACATTTATCAAAATTCTTTGCTTATAAACATTTAAATATAATTTCTAGTTCACGAATTTGGGAGATTTAATACACATATTTGTTTTACATAAAAATTTAATGCACACTTGTCATTTTAGAATAGACAATCCAGGAACCTGAAATGCCACAGTCAGTCCTCTTCTATGGTCACCATATTTCAATGTATCTCATTCTTTACTACAACCGGTTTTCCATTTGATGGCTGTCCATTGGATCTCTATTAATGAGCATTTAAGATGCTTCTAATTTGTTTCTAATATAAAAATAAAACAACAAATATTCTTTAATTTTTACATCCTCTATACAGTTCAAATTGTTTGGCAAAACCAGCATCATATCATATACTCTCAGATATTACTGAGAGCAATAAAATAAAAAAAATGAATTTCCCACATACCTCTGTTATATTCACTGGATTAGGCTCTGTCATCCTAACTTTGGCCAACTTAACAAAAAATGGAACTTTAGACTGTTCTAACCTGTATTTCTTTAGAAGCTCATCGATCCTTTCAAGCTTTATAGTTATGCTTCTGTAAACTGCTTGTTCAAATCCTTTTGCCCATTTTTGCTGATGATTAGTCTCTATTCTAAATTTACTGACACATTCCTCATTTAATCGATAGTTTTAATGTTATTTATGAGCAAAGACAATATGCACTCATGGATACACAGGGGGCCGGAGCAGGAAGATTACTTGAACTCAAAGCTAACTTGGAAATGTACCAAGATACCATATTTAAAAAAGAAAGAAACAAACAAATCAAACTACATTCACTTGTCTGTATGTCTCTTTTTTTTTTCCCCATTACCCAGGTTGGCCAAGAGCTCACAATCCTTCTGCCTCAACCTTTGAAGCAGGCTCAGATTATGGGCAGGTACTACCATATCTGCTTTATCTGTATCTTAAGCATTCCTGTAGAGGCACTTGCCTGCACTATAACTACCCAAATATATGTAGACCTATGTGTACATTGATTGACTTTATCAGACCAGTCATCATAAATGGTGTGCTGACACAAGCGAGGCCACACTGAAGAGGCCCCACGTGCAGTGGGCAAGTGATCACAGAAACAGTACACACTCACTGTATAATTTTAAATTAATTTTCAGTCATTTCATACTCACCATTTACTGTTGGCAAGTATCATGAGTTGACAAGTTTAAGAAGCTATGGCTGAGAGCTCCCTCAATCCTTCCTATTCCCCGTTCAATAAAAAGCTGTAGTTTTATCAGTTCAAGCTAGTAAACCTGTAACTCTGGGCCAGAACCAAATACTGGCCTGGGCAAAATGACCAAAGGAAGACTGGCTTCTCAAGATTGAGACTGCAAGACTGTGACAGCAGAGAACCAAACAGGAATGTCAGGAGAGACTGTGGAAATGAGGAAGCCGCATGTGGAGGAATAGCCTGTCTACAAATGCACAGCTGACTAGACAACTACACACTTAAACAAATGTAAGTTTGGAAAAAAAAAAAAAGACCTAAAGACATATGAACAAGCTCTTATTGCAGGACCATGTGCAAGAGCCATAAGCAACCAAACAATGCCATTTAGACCGAATCTACCAAATAGTCCCGACATGGATACAGAAATTAGGCTCTATTTTTCTATGCACTGGGAGGCTTGCTAAGAGCATGGTGTCTTAGTTTAAAATAGTTAAACTCTCTGAAGTTAAATGATCAACGATAACTTTATAAATATCCTAAGATCAGAATTTTACATTTTAAAAGGGTAAAACTTGGTTTGTTACTTTATACCTTATTAGAAATGAATTATATTTTCCAATCTCTCAGAATTAAGGTAGCAGTTACTAATAAAAAATTGGAATTCTTTGTGTAAATGTATATAAAACAGCACATTTAAGAATAATTCACAGGTCAAGAGAGGTTGTAGACAAGCCATACATTAAGAGAAAACATAGTATCTCTCCTTAACCATGTTGATGCCTGAAGCCATCAAGAGCACCAAACATTAACCTGATGGTACTCAGCCTGTAATGCTCTATTTCCAGCTATTTTTTAACTGCTTTACAAAAGTGTAAAAGAACTGTATATTGAATAAAAACTCAATATATCATTTTTGGTAATTAATATTTATTACCTAAACATTTCTAAAATATCACTGCATTTTTAACAGTTCTATTTTACAGACAAGGCAATGACCAAAGAGGTTATTGAACAACTTGCCTCAATGAAAACATCTTTGGATATCATGTATAATAATACCTAAGGCAGAGTAATTTTCTAAATACCCTCTGCTGGTCTCAAATTTATGATTCTTCTTCTGTCTTACCATTCTAGGAAATGGGGTTACAGATATGTGCTACCATGTCTAAGACTGCCTATATCTCTCAATGCTGCTACAAGGAGTATCAAAACGATATGCAAAGCACAGAAAAGGTTTATGCTGAAAAGCTGACTTCTTAACCAGCTCACAGCCACACTTGTAATAAAACTGCCCATGGAGTGATCTTGTTGGGCAGGTCCTTTCTTGATGTTAATATTTCAACTGGCGAAATGGAAAGAGATGATAAATAGTAAATAAATAAATATGGTCTAGGAAGAAAAAAAAATAAGAGACAAGAAGAGTTTAAATATTTAGTGAGAAGTTTTGTGGGCTGGAAAGATGGCTCAGTAGTTAAGAACATTCATTGCTCCCAGCACACATATGGTGGCAAACAAATAAAACAAGACCTGTGAAGCCTGGGTCTTAGAACCCTGATGAAGTATGGGAAGGGAATGAAGAAAAGACAGACTACACCCACACAGGCACATACACAGTGAAGCTGGGATCAGGTTGGGTTTGCTACCTCTGGAACCTCTCACACGTTTACTATGTACAGCACAGGGAGGGACTAGCTATTCTCAGTAGGAGAGCTCTGGAGGCTGCTGTCTCAGGCTACAAACACCTGGGAGGAAGAAGCTGTAGTTGATAGTCTGCACATTCCACCGTTAAGCTGTGTTCTGCCAGGAACAGTGGTACACACCTACAGTCCAAGTATTCAAGAAACAGAAAGGCAGGAGCACAACTTTAAGATTAGCTTTAAGCCCTCAATATGAGTTCCAGTCTAGCCAGTGTGTACATGTACATAGCAAGACTCTACCTCAGGAAGGTAATAATGGTCATCATCCTGATGGTGGGGATGACGATGGTACAGTGGTAGTTTGTTTTTCTTTATAAGGTGGTGCCCTTCCACTCTTGCTATTCACCTCATGAACAAAGGAGCTAGAAATCTGGCTCTCCTAAGTCACCCAAGCATATTTCTTAAAAGTTGCACTAAAAAAAAACATTTTTCCCCAAGTAAGTATCATTGACACACACTTTGATACATTACTCTTCTATTTACCAAAATCTTAATTTCCTTACCTGGAATGCCTGAGGCTGTCCTTTTTGTTTTTTGCAGAACACAGCGTGCATTCACAGCCAACAGCATGGGGCTTGGGCAAAGATACATCCTGCTTTAAAAGCATTGTAAGGATTTCATAGTTATTACGATGAGCAGCTAAAATAACAGGTGCAACATCCATCGTTGTTGAATATTCTGGATTCTGAATTCGTTCCATAAGTTTCTGAAAAATATTCATATAAATGTCCAAAGGTTATTATCTGTGACTTCAAAAAATATGTTTATCTAAAGGATGGAATAAAAGTAATATTAAATAAGGAGCATAAGGCTTATTTTAAGAAGAATACATTTTACTTAGACTCATTATTTTAAAATTTTAAAATTTCAATTCTAATTAACAAATGTTATATAATAAATACAATCTTCAACAGGCAACATCCTAATACTACAGTTCTATTTTTCTAATACAGAAGCAAGAGCATCTAGGGAAACACTAAGAAAAATTATTAATATTTTAAAAAATTAATAGAAACATGAATGATAAGGAGAAAGAACAAGAATTTTAGGAAAACAATAAAATGGAAAAATGTTAAGAACAGTCACAGTATAAATGCATGAAAAAAACTAAAATTTCTACCCGTGTGGCCTGCCTTGTCCTACAGATAGCAATGAAGCTAATTCTTTATACAGTCCAATCCCTGCCTAGTCTGCAACCCATCACAAATATGCAAGACCACTACAATCACAGTAAACACTTAGCAGAACTGGAGCTGTCAATCATTTATCTTCCCATTTAATGCCCACAGTGAACTATGAAGCTGAGTGTAATTAGTAACTGTGAAGAAACCGAGGCTCAGAGAGATGAATGTGCGGAACCACAGTCAGCCAGGAACTGACTCCATCAGGGTCTGTGTGACTCAGGACCCTGAGCTCCTCCCACTAATTGGGACCTTAGGCCAATGATTTATGAAATGAAGACAAAACATTTAGTAGTTTAAGTATCGGGATTAAATAAAAGGTTGGCTATTTTATGACTATTGCATATTCTTTCCAATGCTTCTCACTTTTTTGCAGAGGTTTCCTTGAGAGCTGTTTGATTCCAGGGTAAGCTCATCAAGTTCACACTTTGGTAACTTTTATTAACATTGTAAAAGTAGTGTATACTCATTTTAAAATATCTGAAAAATACAGAAAAGCAGAAAGAAGAATAAAAATGCCCATATTTCCTCTACTCAAAGAACATTTTATAGTACAGTATTTCTGTCTAGTCCTTTCTTTACTTCGCCCTTTTGAAAGACACATTTTGCATACATCCTAGTGTGCTAAGCACCAGTGATAAAACAACAGTCCTTGATAAAAGCAATAGTTCTTAATACTTCAAAGAATAATCTCATTGCCCCAGAGCCCAGGATCTTCAAGGGACCAAATCATGCATAGAATTTTGCATGCAATTTAAGGAAACTCACAAAAATCTGTGTTCAAGATATTCTGTGATGTAAATGACATTACAGCAAATATCGCTATAAAAATAGCCTTTTAGGACTATTTCATTAGCATAGGCCCTCCCCTAGAAGTAGAAATATAGGTCAAAAGGTCAGAAAAAAAAATTGAAGTTCTTGATACATAATGTCAAAATCTTTTCAATGGTTTATATTCTTGATAATATAGGAATGTATCCATTCCATAGTAAAGTTTTACTCATAGCAAATGGCATGGTCACTCTTAATATGGGTGAGAAAAAATGATATTTTATTTACTTTCTTTTAAATACTGGTAAGTTTTGATATTTTCTCATATGCTTTTCTTTTATGAAGTTTGTTCATGTACTTTCCAATTATTTATTGGAGATTTCATATTCATGAATTTATGCAACAATTACATAAAAGCCTAAAATAGGTACTTTTTCCTCATTGTATTATTGGTCAAAAAGAAAATTATATTTACTCCCAGGCTTAAAGTCCTAACTGAAAAGTGACACTTCTGTTTGCTATGAAGCATCTGTAGCTAGAACACCACTACTAGACATGTGTAAGATTAAAGTTATAATTTCATTGCTGATAGCATGACCTACATATTTTCAAATAACCTTTATTTTAAAGTGAATAGTGAAGAGATAATTAGACAAGTCAAGGCTACAGAATAAAATCACTTAAATAGTAAAAGAAAAATATATTAGAATATTTAATTGTATCTGTCTAGAAACAATAAAGCTGTTAAAAGGTGATTGTATAGCCACTGTAAATATTCAGATAAAGACTGAGTAACCTGTACTTGTTAGAGACAGAGCAGAAACTCTTCTTCACTAGCCAGCTGGGACTGCCAAGACTTTCAACTGCTGATGGCAATGGTGATGACATAATACTTGCCACTGTTCTAGTGGTACATAGCACTCCACCTCGCTCTGAAGAAAGGCAATGTGTTCAAAGGCTAGATGGTGGAACAGGGTTATAAAAATATAATAGTAACTGTGGGATAGATGGTAGAAACTTGAATGGATTCTGTTATCTTTGGTCCTTCAATGACAGGATCTCTTCTCAGCCCTCTTTATTCCATTCTTACTGGTTTCTCACCACCATCTGAACTAAAGGGTATTCTAGGAAAGTCACACTTTGCTGTTGTTGTTAAACTAGTTTTTAAAGTGTGTGTCATTTGTCTAAAGATTGAAACCCAGAGCATATGCATGATAGACAAACATTATACACTATTTACAATCTCAGGTCCCCGAATCATAGGCTTTTTTTTAGTAGTCTAAATGAATATAAAATTTGTTTAGTCCTTTAAACATATTTATTCTGAATCAATCAGTTGATTATCTAGCAGTTATTAAAACTGTTTTACTATAACCTCAACAATAATAAATGTTAAAGATTCTTAAATTCAGTGTATAAAATTATCTCATTTATAATCAACATTAACATTTCAATAACTATCTTTCTACTGAGAAAACCAATAAAAATATAAAAGAAAAATCCTTAATTAGTTCAATCAATAAGAAATGACTTCTATAAAGTAACATTTGCTTAATTTTCCATATCTCTTTTCATGTATATTTTTAAGAAATTTTAAAAGATTTATTTATTTTATGTGGATGAATGTTTCATCTGCATCTGTCTGGGTACCATGTCCATGTAGTATCCAGAGGCCAGATGAAGGGGATGGATATACTATAACTGGAGTTGTAGATGGTTGTGAGATACAATGTGGATGCTGGTAACTGAACTCAGGTCTTCTGCAATAATAGCAAGTACTCTGAACCAGTGAGCCATCTCTCAGCCTCTTTTCTATGTATACTTTTAACCTTCAGTTACATATACATATATAGTGAGTATATATATTTCACAATTCTCATTTTATATAACTTAATAGTTTTTATTCCTAAAACTCAGTCTTAAAATATTATCTTTAGCTGGGTGTGGTGGTTCACAAGTATAATTCCAACACTTGGATGGCAGGGCAGCAGGCTCAGGAGATAAAGTTTATCTTTAGTTACACAAGGAGATCAGGCAGTCTGGAATATATTAAAGCTCGCCTCAAAAACATTTTTAGGTAATTTAAATTACTGTCTTGTGTTTCAAAGTTTATACATGTGGTTATTTATATTTCCTGTCTCAACTTTCAGAATGTTTGTTTTCTTTTTCTTTTTTTCTTCCTGGAATAGACATGTAATCAAGGGCATGCTAGGTAAGTGATCTGAGACTGAGCTATATTTAGGATATTTAGGGTATATGTCAGTGTTCTACTGCTACACATAAAATATAAGCCAATGATTTTCCCATTTCCTTCTCAGATTTCTAGAGGAGAAGACACTAGTCTAAAGAATACAAGTATCTTTCTTTGTATGTTATTCCTTGCCAAAATATTTTCTAAAACACCCTGTCCTATGATAGTATACAACCCTACACACTTTAAAAAAAAGATTTGGTTGTTAATAAACAAAATCGAGTATCTTATACTTTGTTGTTTGTTTGGTTTTTGAGGCAAGGTTTCTCTGTGTGTGGCTCTGGCTATCCTGGAATTCACTCTGTAGACCAGATTGGACTTGAACTCATGATATCCACCTGTCTCTGCCTCCTGAGTGCTGGGATTAAAAACACCATCCCACCACTCGGCCCAGTATCTTGCATTTGATTAGCAACTAAGGTTTAAATTTTATGTCTTATTTTCTGAAAGTTTCTAAATGTTCTTTTCTAATAGATTTTGGTGCTTTCCATCAAATTTTCTATTACTACTGCTACTACGTGTTGAGACAGGGTTTCACTGTGCAGCCCTAGCTGTCCTAGAAATTCGCCACATAGACCAGGATGGCCTTAAACTCACAGAAATCCTTCTGCCTCTGCCTTCAAACTGCTGGCACTGAAGGTGTGTGCTCCAGGCCCATCTCTAGGTTTTTCTTTGAGATGTTTAGTGATTTCTTTGTGAGTGCCTGTTTTCCAGGCATCCACAGCCTTCTACAACTACCCAGCATCTGAAACTGAGATAGCTTCTGTAACAGTCAGAAGCGTGCTGCAGTCTTTACCCAGTTTTTAGGATAAAGCAATTCTTCTACCAGACAGCTAAATACTTATCTACATTTTCTTCCATTTTTACAGTTTCATCACTCACATTTCTTAAATCTACCAAGAAACTAATCTGTATTTTCAGTATCACCTGAAGAATATCTCAAATTAAAAATACTGCTTCACAGTATTTTTGACAAAATATGTAAATATTAACTAATTTTAAAAAAGTTTTCAGAAAGCAAGATTAATTTTTTCTCTACTTACTTCAAAGTAATATTCTACAAAGTGAAAATATCAATATTTTTAAAAATAAAATAAGCTGGGAAGGAGGGAGAAAAGATGGCAATGGGGCAGGAGATCCACTTTGGCTTAAAAATCCAAATGAATAAATATTTAAGAGTACTGACTACAATGGTTGGTCTTGATGATCGTTTTGGCCGATGATTAAGTAGTATATCAACAGCTCCCACTACTTCAGAGTCGATTGCCACCAAAAGTGCATCTGCGGACTTTAAAAAAATAAAAGTTAAAAATGAAAATGGAAGATAAAAATCTAAACTACTTTTACTAATTCATGGTTATTTTAAAATTCTTCCAACTGTATTATATACAGTAATATTGGGTTTTTAAAAAATGTATATTGTACAAGTAGTACATTTGCTTGCCAATGTCAGTAGTACATCTATGTACCACAACATAAACATTTCTCTGCTGGCTTCAATGCACAACCTGGTAAAATAATGACCATTTCATAGAAGGGACTCCATATGGAAGTGCTGATCCATGCAATGTTCAAAGCTAAAAAACAAAAACAAAAAACCTTCAAGATAGTTTCTCTTGAACCATGAACCAGAAAAATCATAAGGTTCCAAATTTATTAAAGAAATGACCATGACCTATTAAGTGAAGGACTATGTTGGGTGTAACATCATCAGTGCAGTTCTGACAAGAATAAGAAAACACACAAAAGGGGACGCCTTCTGTTCTCATCTTCAAAACCTACATGGTGATAGACAGTCTGACACTGGTACCAGCACTCTTGTTAAATATCACTCACAAAGAAGCCAGTTACCAAAGCTGGTGGAGGTAGGAAAGAGTTGACGGTTCTAGTCCTAACCTGCTGTGTGTATCTATGTCTAACCAGAGGCGTAAGCAAGCCGACTCAGGACACCAGGCTCTGCACTTCTCTATAACAAAACCTAGGTGCTACTGGCAACCATGACACCAACGTTTGGTTCCTTTTTTTTTTTTTTTTTTTTTTTTTTTTGGAAAAAACATAATAGCCGAATAAAAATGAAATAATGAATAATAATTTAATCTAAGAAAATGCTATGGCTATTTTCAATCTGTACAATTTTAACTGATAGAACCTTTACTATTTTTATATCAGTCAATATTCTTGTTCCCAAGAATGAAACTACAGCAGATCTGTATTCTTTATAGATCTATAGAATAAAGTTTTTACTCTCCTTATTTGGATGTCAAAAATAAGACTAAAAATGGCAGGCGTTCATGGGATGTTGAAAACAGTATTGGACAACCCAAAGAAAGGGCTGGAGCGCTCATTAAACTCTTAGGAGTCACCTATGCTTTCCTGTAGAAAAAGCTTCCTCAGTAGATGGGAAATTTAATCTCTTGATTAATCTCTTGTTAGATACGACCCTAAAAAGTGCAAGCAACTTTTCCCCCTTTTTTCAGCTTCATAATGCTTCTCTTCAATCAGGTGAAGCAAACACATTTTTAAAAACAAGAACCTAGTATCCATTACAGATATTTTATTTACAGTTTTAATCTTAACCAATAAAGCTAACAACAGTAATGTCACTGCTCTCAAACACCAAGTTCAATAATCTGAAATATGGCTATGAATTTGTTTACAATTTAAAACAACAACAAGAACAACACCTTTAGAAACAATAAAACAGAACAACCCAAGTCACAGAGTAACACATGGGCATTGTTTGCCAGAAGAGACAGGCCTAAGCACTTTAACCTGGTTCCCTAAGGAGTCCTCAGATCTTTGCTGAATAACAGACAGCTAAAATAAAACAACAAAAATGGGGAAAAGAAGAATAAAACTAAAAGTTGACCATGGAAAGAATAAAATACCATTATAGTAAAACCACTGTCAAAACACAGCAGTCTGCAGACTTTAATGCAAGGACAAATTGTTAATAATTTTGGACTTTGTGAAGCAAAGTAAAATTATTATACTCTCAAGAACTCCAGTTAGTGATGGTAAAGTTAAATTATATTCAGACACACTACTCAGTAGAGGGTAAAGATGTATGTTAACATTCAATGCTTAAAAGGATAAGCTTCAGCTATAAAAAGTATTTGTATTAAATCATGTAATTAAAGAGTGGCCATTGGCTCGTTCTATACAACAGTATGATATTAGATAAATAAATGGCAGTTCTGAAGGAAAATATTTGAATTTTTATGAAGAAATGTATTTGTGACACAGTCTTAAAAACAGGCTGGCCGTGAACTTACAATCCTAATGTGTTGGGATTACAGGTGTGAACCACACCATTTCGAGTATTCTTAAATATTTGAAATCATACAGTGCTCGCTCGTTTTTCTTCCCCAGCTTCTCAGTAAAGCACATTCAACACATATACTCACTATGTATTTGAAGCTACTACCTTCCTTCTTGCCTCAGAACTTGTCCAGCAGCTCCCACTTCCTCTACATTAAGGCGCAAAGCTATTTATTTTCTTTCTAAACTTAACTCCCACTGTACAGCATATATTAATGCTCTGTAAGAGCCTGGCCCTTCATCCAAGGAACATCAGTCCCACTTGTAAAGCCCAACTTTACATTTTCTTCCTTTTGTTCATTTAACCTGATCTTATCTTCTATTGCCATTAAGTATTTTCTGCTTTATTTTATTGTTAATATTCTCAAATTGATGTCCATCACATCCCCTAAATCTATCAGTACTATACTTTGAAAGTCCAATGACTTTTTCTCTCTCCTCTTTGTGTCTTAATTTCTAAGCAAAAACAAACAAACCAACAAACAAGTAAAATTAAAGTTTCCCTTTGGCTTTCACGCCGCCATTCTAACTGACTCAAAACTGTCAATTACTCATTTGATCTTTTAAAATGTAAGTCCCTCCTTCCAGTGCCCTTTATTAAACATAAACGCTCCCTAAGAATGACTCCATAGTACTCTTGCTCTGTAATGCCAGCCATTCTCAAGATATTCAGAGTCATCTTCCTTCTTATGGCACCTTGGTAACTGTCAGACAGCCCCAAACAAGCAAAGTTAAAGCCTGGAATTGTACTCCTTTACCTCAAGCCTAACTCCTTCTGATTTGCTAGTTTTCTCTCCTTTCTCACCCACTTACCCATATTTCAGACTAATGAAGCTCTTAGATCACCAAGCCCCCTTCATGATAGCTATGATCACTCTTACAGCCAGTCTTCCAGTTCATACCTTAGAATTCACACCTTAAGTACAAAAATTGCTCACATGGGCTGTCACCCTCCCTATCTTTCTAGTCTTACCTAAGCTTGATTACCATGTTCGTCTATCTAAAACACAATGCACATGTCACACCTTCTATCAGAATTCATTGAGTGATATCTCACTATAATATAAAACACAAATGCTCACCCTCCCATTCAAAGCCTTTTCTACCAGTTTTATTTTAGCTATTTTCCTGAGAATTTCCATTATATTACAAACCAGTATTTTGTTCTAAAGACTGTGAATTCACTATCTCAAGGGACACATTTCACATTCCTGCATACATTCTTTTCTGAATCCCCTGTTCCTTAACTACCTCTAAGTTCTTGAGAGCAGACGTAGGTAATAGGAGGAACATGGCCTCTAGGGACAGAACCCAGGTGCAGATTTCAAGTCTGCATTGACAGAGTAACTCTGGACATTTCCTAAACTTTCTGAAGAGCAGAAAGTCAAGCCCACTGACACAGAGCAGCACAAAGTTAGCAATGTTAATATTTATTTTTTATTTTTAAATTTTATTTTACATGTATGGGTGTTTTATCTGTACACATGTCTGTGTACCACATGTCTTTCTTGTGCCCTCAAAGGCCAGAAAGAGGCATTGGATTCTCTGGAACTAGAATTACAGAGAAATGGTTGTAAGTTACTGTGTGGATGTCAGAAATTGAACCAAGGTCCTCTGCAGGAGCAAGAGGTGTTCCTAACCATTGAGCCATCTCTTCAGTCCAGTGTTAGTACTTCCAGGCTGTGCTTCAGTGAAATATTTGTTAAGATGTTTAAAAGATATATTTTTAGGTGAGTGGTGGTGGCACTTGGGAGACAGAGGCAGGTGGATCTCTATGAGTTTGAGGACAGCCTGGTCTATAGAGTGAATACCAGGACAGCCAGGACTACACAGAAAAAATCGTCTCACAGGTGAACAACAAGTGTATGTGAATGCAGGTGCTTGTAGAGGCCTAAAGGCATCCGAGTCTCCTAGAGCTGGAGTTATGAACTACTTGATGTAGGTACTGAGAACAGAACTAGAGTCCCCTGCAAGAGTAGTAAGTGCTTCTATCCACTGAACCATTTCTCCAGTTTCAATATATTAAAAAAATATAAAAAGAAAAGCCTCCTCCACCCCTTCAGTGGCAGGAATCACATGCAGGGCCTCATACATGCTACGCAGAAACCTAGTTTTCTAGATTGCTTCAACCTACAATAGTTTTTTTTTATTTATTATTATTATTGGTAAAACATTTATGTGGAATTGAAAAACATTTAAGTATAATTAGAGTTTTTCAAAAGCAGTTCTATTAACATTTGGGTCAGATATGGTTTGGATGTTGTTGTTGTAGACCTTTCGTGTGTATTGTAGTATGTTCAGTAACATCTATAGCATCTACCCACAAGATAATCTGCCCACCAACTGTGAAACTAAAAATGTCTCCAGATACTACCAAATATCCCTTGGTGCAGGCAAAGTTATTTGTTTGAGAACCACAGATATAATCCAAGATAAAACACCAAGTTTCCAGTTTTGTAACTGCCAACAATATACAAGCATCAAACGTTGTTACCACTCAACACTTATAAAATACAGCCTTACACTTAAATCCCTTTGTAATCCACATGTGCTTTAGCTGTCTACTTCATTTTAAGATCCACTGTGAAGAAGTCAAATCTCTTACTCGTTTCCACCATCACACGCAGCCAAAGGTCTTAGACCTTTGACATTTGCTGGCTGACAGAAGGAGGCCCAGGTAACTTAGACAGAATATGGAGAACTGGGAGGAGCGTGTGGTTTGCAGTCAGAAGGTTGAATTCAAACCTTAGCTTTGCCTTTACTGATTTTACAACTCTGGGCAATACATTAAGATCTGTGAGCCTCAGTTTTCTAATCTATAAAATACAGCATCTGGATAGTCTGACTGTGATGTTCAAATGTGATCAAGAACATGAAAGAACCATGTGTACTGCAGAATTATTAGATACACAAAAACCATGTATGTAAATACCATTATTATACCATAGCATTTCTTATCCAAAATCATCAATGACTTAATTTCTTTATAACTTTAATTTCCTAGGTAACTGAAGCTTATGCCTTTAAGTGTTTAACTTTAAATTTTAAATAATTTTAATGGAAGTTTTCTGCTTTTATAAGACACACACACATACACACACACATACATACATACATATATGTGCTTTCATCTAAGGTGTTAGTTAGTGAGTATAACTTATCTTCCCTTACAGATGCTAAACCACTGTTATAAAGCATAACCACCAAGCAGACATGCAGTGCTAACAACCTCTAATTAAACAGTGTGAGTGGCCCCAGTCTCATTTTGTTCAGCTACAGCTCTAATGCCCTTTTCATTGCCTTTCCTGATTCTCTTCAGGTCAGAAAAATAAAAAATGAAGTTAAAAATGAAATCTAAAATGAGAAATACAGACTTTAAAGAAGTGCTCTACAGGTAAATTTAACCTAGAAACTTCAGCAAAATTACTCTAGCAGATCAGAAGCCCTTTGATCTAGTTTCTTGTATTCTAGACAGCTAAGTGACTGGATACCCAATTCCCTTTAATATACCAAGTCTGTGTGTGTGTGTGTGTGTGTGTGTGTGTGTGTGTGTGTGTGCACGTGCACACATATATATACATAGGCTACACATAGGCTTATATAATATAAATAATAGGGATGTACCTAAAACCACATACTGTAATAAAATATATATATATATATCCTGTGAGTGTTTCCTGATGTAACTCCAAAACTCTGCCTCACTACAGCTACAACAGAAGAGCCAGAGTTTCTATGCTATTTATCATGAGTGAACCAAAAAGGGACAGGAAATGATGCTATTATTAGATTATACCTTCAAGATGTACATGCATGTCTGCTTTTCTACTTTAACTGATACAAAGATAAACGGAAAGTTCTATCCTCTCCAGTTTTAAAAACAGATCATTCATCTTTAGATGAAAGCAAACACTAAATTTCAAACAAAGAGGAAAACATAATAAAAGTTAGGAGAAAAACAAGTTGAACTATAAGCTGTTTTGTGAGGAACATTTATTCATGTGCCTATAAATAACACAGGTCACAGAAAAACTTGTCCCCTGGCACTTCTAGAACATTCGCACTATTTTTAGATATATAATACAAATAGTAATCCTATCAGTAATAAAAATAATGTCATTTTTAATAATTCCGTTTACTCCCATCTGATGTAGGGAAAGAAAACAGGAAGAATATATGAATAAATTTAAAATATTACATTTAAAAAGGCTTATTTGGGTTTGTTTTGTAAACTTTTTAGTGGCTTAAAACCAAGTAGAAGATGAAAGATAAAGGAAGAGAAGAAAACAAAGCAAAAAAAAAAAAAAAAAAAAAAGAAAGTAAGCTAGAAGGAAAGATGAAAGCAAGGAAGGCATAGCTAACATTTCTTAGACGCTACTGGATAAAATCATCTAGCCTTGTACCTGACAACCGTAGTCCAAAAGCAGCTGCAGTATATCCAAGCTTTCGTTTTCAATAGTTATGGTAACAGCATTTCTCCCAAGCACATCTACGCAATTTATGTTCAAGTCACCTGAACTGTTTTCCTCCAAAATCTTTTTAACCATATAATAGTCACCTAAATAACAATATACAAACATAATTTAATATTTAAGACATTAAACGAGAATGGCTACATAGAAAATTTTATCCTGCTGAATTAAAAGATTAAAAATACCTATACTCATTTTTGCTTTGCATGTGGACATGTGCACAGAAAATGTGAACATTTCCTGGGAAAAAAAGTATATCTTGATAAAATAACACAGATATAAGCAGTAAATATAAAACAGAAGTAGAAAAAGATAAATGTGTAGCATGTAATAAAAATCTCTAGTTTAAAATTCTTAACCTGATGGTATAAGGAGAAAAACTTATAGAAGATATGTAAAACAGTTTAATATAGAATACCCCAAAATACAGACTGGCGGCTACTATAGAAAAAGAAAATGAAACTTAAAAGAAATTAGTTTTAGATCTCAAATACATACACATTTACTCATGCATCAGATTTGTTAAAATGGAGACCAGAGGTAGAAGATATTAGAAAGAGGGAAAGCATACATTTAAAAAGTACTATGAACTTGACAGTATGTATAATAAGGGTACCTAAATGTTCTTACTCCTCCCTCCCTCCCTCTCTTCTCCCTCCACAGCTCTCTCTGCCCCTGCCTTCCTCTTACACACACACACACACACACACACACGCACACGTGCACACGTGCACACTCATGCACCATCTTGTTAAGGAAGATGAGGTGCAGAGTATTAATAAACAGAAAACATCCAGCTCACAACAAGCCAGGTTAGGGCTGCTATGACTACTTGATCTACCAGGAGCAGGCAGGCAGTCTTCTGCCTAACTTGAAAGCCACCACAAAATTGTCATCTCATGTGAGAAAAATGGGAGTTACTGTCACCAAAGGCCCATTATATTTCCTACTAATGAGACTGTGTGGAAAAAAAAGAAATAAAAACCCAAAGGGAAACTTTCATTAGAGAAAGAAAGCAATGGAACAGTTGTTTCATTTTACTTTTCTAAATACAAAACAAATCAGCGGTTTTACATATAGTTATTCTTTAGACGTCTGTGAGTAAGAAATAGGAAAAGGATAATCAGAGTGAAACTGGAAGGAGAGAAAAAATAATTTCATGATACACAAAGAAAAACCATTAGACTAAATGAGTAAGAAAAACAACATTGCAACTAAGGTAACAGATTTCCTTTGTGAAAACTGAAAACTTTCTATTATTTGTGATGTCTGCTTACAGTCCCTGTACATTTTTTAAAAAGCTGAATATTAGTTTTCTTGACAACACATCTCCTTAGGTCTCTCAAGAATAAGAAAACAAGTCATGAAATAATTCTCCCACAGTACTAAGTAACATTTAAATTCCACTGATGAAGTAATGTTAAGTCTTCAGCTAAACCAAGAGTGGTCAAATAATCCAGTAAAATGACATCACTATTGCTAAAAGAAAATAACATTTAAAAATATTTCAGATGAATCTGATTCTAAGCATAGGGATAGGAAAATGCTACTCATAAAGCTCTGCCTTGCTATCCAGGCATATCCAGGTGAGGGCTATTCATTTTAATCTACCTTCTTGGAAGTCATTAGTCTTTCTAAATCTAAAGTTGTTGAGTTTCATTAATTCTGCAATACTTTCAGCCATTTCTTCTTAACTGTTGCTTCATTACTAAAGTTTATATTTGCAAGTCACTTAAAGTGATATATCTTAAAGACAAGAACAGCTGTTAACTGTGAGGATGAATACAAATGTGAAAGAGACAGCTAACAGCCCAGATGCTTGTTACAATGACTACTATGCCAGATGAAACTGTTCTTTCATGGGGAAACTGCTTCCAAGTCCCATCTCTTGTCTTTGGAAAGGCAATATAATTCCCTTACATTTTTGATAATATAGTTGTTTTTTAAATTTTATTTTTATTTCTGTGTCTGTGAGAAGTACATGTGTGTGTATCTCTGTCTGTGTGGGTGCCAATTCACGGACTAGAGGTCCAGGCTGGTCTTCCTCTACTGCCACGACACCTCCCCAGCCCCTGCCAGCCAGACTCTCTCCCTAAGCTCAGAGTTCACTGATTGGCTAGACTGACTTCCACCATGTCCAAGGATCTGCTTGCCCAGGGTTACAGAATCATATCAATACACTCTGCTTTGTACAGATGCTGGAGACCCAAACTCCTTTCTTCAGGATTGCACAGCAGGCACTTTACCCGCCAAGGTACCTCCCCAGCCACTAGACAGCTGCCTTTGTTCAACAAA
Organism: Arvicanthis niloticus; assembly: GCF_011762505.2. Taxonomy (NCBI): domain Eukaryota; kingdom Metazoa; phylum Chordata; class Mammalia; order Rodentia; family Muridae; genus Arvicanthis; species Arvicanthis niloticus. Next base: position 16,252,416 of record NC_047678.1, read on the forward strand.
GAAGTCAGTCTATTTCATAGCTACTGCACCAATGCAACAGCAAGTCATGTCAGTCCGATCTCTAGAGCATCTCCCATACTCATTTCCCTGTCCCTGTGATACAGCTAACCCTCATCTAAACCAATACCATCTTTCTGGGCATGAAAGAGACTCTTATCTGATATGCCTACTGAAAAGTTTTCTCTTTGACCAAATCCTAAGCAAGCTAATGCTCCTTTCCCCCGCCACCCCAGCCAGGCTTCAATCATAGCCCATAAAGACTTGAACAAAACAGCAACATACTTTCTAATAGCTCTAGATTGTGTTACTAGCTTGACTCTGTGAATGCATGCCCTAGAAAAGTCATGGCTGCCAATGCATTACTCTCCGTTCATTTGAGCATTGAAGATGGAGGTCTCTTGGTCCTTCTGAAAGGATAGCCATCTAAGCCCACTTACTGCTAGATAACAAGTCTACACTGAGTCTCCACAAGCCAACCACCCACTTTTTGTAAGTTTTCCCTGCTGTTTTATAATTTTTCACTTCCCTGATCCCCACTCATACTCCTCTCTAACCCTTTAGACAACTAGTTTCCTTCGTACAAAATGAAGCTGGGTTCAGTTCACACTGGGCTCTTTTCTGTATTATTACGCATACAATGCTTTATACTTTAACACAGAAGGCCAACAAAATCGTTCTGAAAAAGGGCCAAGCAATAAAATGTGCTAAGTTTTGTGGGACTTGGTATCTCAGTCACAAATGCCCTCAGACCCTTTTGCATCAAAGCAGACACAGAGCATATGGAAATGAATGAGGGTGTGTTTCAAAAAACTTCTCAAATTTCATAGAATTTTCACGTTATAAAACTTTTCTTTTAATTAGAAATATTTCCAAGTGTTTAAAATATAAAATGTAAAAGCCAGACTTAGCTCGCAAGCTTTGCAAAAACAGTTGGATTTGGCTTAGGGATCAGTTAATCGCCCATGCTCTAGACCTTCCTCGTCAAGCCATTCTGTAAAATTCAAGCATATTAATCTTATAACTTGTGGTTTTCTAACATCCTCAATGGACACAATTTTTACTGGGGTCTATGAAGTCCACTGGAAACTTCGCTAGTAACTGTAATAGTATGTCTCTCAACAATAATTTTCCTCTGTCCAACTCTAAAAAATTCTTTAGAGAAATACAGTAGAGAAATGTTACAATATCAGTTAGGAAAGATGATTCTCTATTTCCTCACTGGCTTCTCATTTGACTTTCTAACGTATGGTGATAAATTTCACCATTCCTGAAATGACAACGGCATTAGTGTTGATCAGTTTTGCTACATGTGGTGGCTCGTGCCTATAATCCCAGCACCCAGGAGGCAGAGGCAGGAGAGTTGCTGTAAGTTTGAGGCCAGCCTAGGCTACTTACATAGTGAATTCCAGGCCAAGATGGACTACAGACCCAAGTCAGATTTGAGGCTAATTGTGAAGTGTGGGAAACTTTTGTGTCAAAATATTCATAAATCTTTTCAAACCAAACTTTCTACAAAATACTTTTGACATGGAATTATAATACTCTACTTAAAATATTTCCAATTAATATTAAAACAGATTGAGAGAGAAAAGCTTTGGAACCCAAAGAAATCCTACTGGAACGGTTCAGTCCTAATCGTTCACTTTGGCTTTTTAAGGTTATCAGTTATTGCTTCTAAGTAACATTTGAACTTCTCATTACCTGTATTAAACTATTACTCCTAGTCTTAGGCTCCACAGTATCATTAAATTTGGTGGAATCAGTCTGACGTTTATAGTACTAGGGACAAGAGAAACTCAGATTACAACAGTGCTTGAACATTCAGATTTAACCTTTAAATGTCCTTTACTGAAGTTTAACTTATGTTTGCTCAGAGGAATCTATTATATAAACATACATTTTTACCCTTACTGTTCCTCACTACTGCATATAAAGAAAGCATCTTTTAAAAAAAGATTTATTTATTTATTTATTTATTATTTTATATATAAGTATACTGTAGCTGTCTTCAGACACACCAGAAGAGGGCATCAGATCTCATTACAAATGGTTGTGAGCCATCATGTGGTTGCTGGGATTTGAACTCAGGACCTCTGGTCAGTGTTCTTAACCACTGAGCCATCTCTCCAACCCAGAAAACATTTTTATTACAGAAAAAAATCCTAAAGAATATGGATATAGTCAGGAACTCATTAATAGAGCTTTTTGTCCAATGCCTTAACACAATTAAGAATTTCATGTATATATTTTGATAGCATGGCAACGAGCAGCAAGTTAAAAAATAATAAAAAGAAACACACTGTGAGGTCAGAAGATATGCAGTAAGGCAGCTAGCTGCTTCACCATCCTTCATTAAAATAACGGTGAACCACTTTCCATGGTACACTTCTCAACTACTACATTCTAAAGCTTTGGTGATTTACAAAGTGTCCCTGTACAGAGTGCTTAAGCTCTGTAACTAGTGACACTTGTGAGCTGTGTAGAATGATGCCTATACAACTCCAGTACCCCACATGCTAACTATACTCTCTCATCACTCCTCCTTTATGCAAATCATCTTCCTTATTATACGCATCTTTATATTAGGTGCTGACTACCAACATAAAACTTCTCAACAATACTCAGTAGGGCTCTGCCTCTTCATTACCCAAACCACTCTCCTCCCTGACCTCACACCCTTCAAATCTCTTCCAAAATAGGGAAAACAGAAAGCACCACTAAATATATTAAGGAAGGTGTTAATACAACAGTGGCATATATTCTCCAGGAAGTGTTGCACATTTTGAAAGCATCCTGAGCCCTGAGGAACACAAAGCTGCTACAGAAACTTAAAGCATCCTTCCTTATAATGTAGCAAGCCTACCCGACAATTAGGATGAACCCTGGGGACAGGTGAGATTCTGCCCTCCCCATCTAACTCCATGGTGAAATGTCAAGAAGGGACTGGTTTTTGGCGTGGCTAAGATTAAGCATAGTCATGTAAAATTCTATTTCTAATGCTTTAAAAGGTTTAGGGTGATACTGACTTAAACATCTATATGTGAACAAAACCAAAACCTTCTGAAACTAGTTTTCCCATTGTGTGAGAGGGCCTCGGGAAGTAGCTTTCAGAAGTCTACATGGTTCCAACAAAGTTTTCCCAAATAAACCTAGCCTTTCAACATCCAACTGCTTAATTGAGGAATGAGAATGTTTTAATACTTGTTTTTCCAGGTAGAAGGAGATAAAAGCAATCTGAGAGCAAACAAGTTCCCACTCCTGCACCACTTGAAACCATGCTTGTCTTTTCATGTGGCCATAAAGTGATCAATTTCTAGATTCAAAAACAGTGTATTCCGCATTATTTCGCCTATACTTATCGTTTACTTCCTTTGCCTCCCTCCAACTCTCTGAAGCAATAAACGGTTCTTTCTGATAAATACCAACATTCAAAGGGGTTACAGAAACTTGGGGGAAGTTTCAGCAACTAGGGCAGAATTTTTCGTGTCTAGCCTTATTTCGTATTATTTGTGTTTAGGATAATGGGATACCACTCAACTGTAACAGGCTAAGGCACTGCTGGCTGATGCTAAACAGAGGGGGAAGTCTTTAAAACAAACAAACAAACACCCCTACAAGGTGACAGCCCATAAATCAGAGGAATCATAAGGAAAATTCGTAGAATTTTCGGATTAGAAGGTCCAAAACTAGCCTCTGGCTCCCAAAGGAAGAAGTAACTCCGAACTAGAGTTTATCAGTGACAAAAGTGGAGCAACTTTGGGATCAAGGCTCCCACCTCGTCAAGGAAACATCCCACCTGCGGGCGTCCACCGCCCCCCGCCCTACCTGCCGGCTGCTCAAGCTCAATCAGGCAGAAGTCCTGCGGGCTGCACAGCTGTGGGAACAGCCGCTGCACGCAAGAAAAACCAGGAGTGCCCAGAGGAAGTTGAGGCAGGGGCTGGACCCAGGGAGTGGTTGCTAGGGGTGTCCGGAGGTGGAGAAAGGGGCCTAGCTCTCACCCTTGTCGCACGCCAGCAAGAAAAGCTTCTCATTCAAGGTGTTCTCCTCCTTCACCTCTCGCACATCCTTCAGCGCCATCACTTCGTTGGGCGATGAGGAGGATGGGGAGGAAGGCAAGGAGGAGGAGGAGACGCCCGAGAGGTCGGTGCTCGGGTACAGGGCCGCCATCATCGCGGCCCAGGACGGGGGCAGGCCAGGAGACGGAGGCGGGGCCCCCATGGGCGCCGACCCCGACCCCGACCCAGAGCTGGAAAACGGGTGAGTCGTTCCCACGGCCCCATCTGCGTGCGGCCCGTTGGCCCCGAAGGGCGTCGCCTCGCCCCGGAACCAGCACTCGCCCTCCACGGACAGCCCCAGGTTGGTGGCCGCGCTGGCGCGGCCCCGGGGCCAGCGCCCTCTGCCCAGCCGCCGGCGCCCCGGTCGAGCTGGTCCGCGCCCGTCCGGGGACGACAGAGTGGAGCGCGCCAGGGCGGCAGCCGAGCGCGGGGCCGTGCCAGGAGCCGCAGGGGCCGCACAGAGGGCGGCCCGGCCAGGGAGGGAGTGAGGGGGCCGCCGGCCGGGGAGCTCGGCGGTGCGCTTCGCAGCACGTCTGGCTCCGGGGCTGTGGGAACCGCTGGCCCAGCAGCACCCGCAGGAGGCAGAGGTTCGCGGCTTTCTCCTCACGTCATCCCCAGCCCCGCGGAGGCGACGACACCGGGGCGGGGCTTACGGCGAAGCCGGGCTCGGGGGCGGGGCCTGTAGGGGCGGGGTGAGGAAGGGCGGGGCTCCAGACTGGACGGGCCTCTCTGGTCGGTCGCGCCTCTGCAGCATCTTTGAGCACCTGAGGGCATGGGAACCGCTTGGTTGCGGGTTTGTGGTAATTTTATCCGCTGCCTATGTGTGCTGCTGCCACTGCAGTACAGAAAGTGCCTTGGAGCTTCTGAGGGATTGTTTACTTGAAACCCTGTACGGAATTGTCCTAAAGCTTGGCCAAGCAGCCTGATTTGGGAGTTTGTGTTTACATTTCCCTCGTTCTTAAAGGCCGTTTAAAAAATCAATCTTTGTGATTTAATATAACCTAACATTCCTGATATTTCTAAAGTCACTATTATTATTCGCATGTAAGTCAAAGGCGACCTATAACCGTTGCATAAGCACAGTTTAGGACTTACTCTCCGAGATACAAGTCCTTTTAGTGGATTTGTTACATTTATCACATATAATTTTAAGAGATTATTTAGACAACAGTTATCTGATACTCAGCAAATACGACTTGAAAACTACATCTTTTTCGATAATTTTCTATTGCTTCCTGCTGTCAGCGCTAGGGGGAAAATCTGAACTCTACGTTAAAAGTTGAGATTTTTAAAGCAATAGATAAATGTACTTAAATTTGAGGTTAATACTTCCTCTCCCATTCAGGCTACTTTGTCCCATTAATTTCTCTTTCAAGATTTAATTTACTAATTTTTAAAACCAATGTCTTTTTTAGATGTTCTCTAAAAGCCTTTGATGCCAAAGTCATCTTTTCAAACATTTTCTGTTTAACATAAATGATAATCTCAAGTTGTTCCAGTTTTTGTTTCTAAACAAAACATTGTCCTGTAGTGTTTAATACAGTTCCAAGTTTATGTATTTGGTGAAATTTCCAAGTGGCTCAAAGTGAAGCCCGTGGAAGAGAGGAACACTCTCATTCTGTATGTGCACTTCCTTTGTTGCTCAGCAAAATGTTTAGCCAGTAGCAGAACTCTAACCCTGACCCATCCAAAATTAGAGTGTTTGAAGTTAAGAACTCAAATGACTCACAGTCGTACACAGACACAGTTCTTCATCCAAAGAACTCCTATGGGACTGGATTAATTGAGGGAATTCCAACCCCCTTTGGTAATAATCTTAGGAGACCTTCCAAAGCATTAGAGAGCCTACTTCAGGCAAGCTTTTATAGTACAGGTTTTTGGATTGTCTCAGATGCAAATAAACTGCTCAGCAGGGGTGAATTGGGACCTTCTAAGAACACCTACATATTTGGCATATGTGATATGAAAATCAGTGTTGGAGTTATGATGAACAATGGTATGCAAAAAAAAAAAAAAAAAACCCTCAAAAGTAACAACTCCCTCAAGTCACAGGTAAACAAAACACAAATGAGCAATAACAACTCCAGTCGGAGGGGGAAAGAAATTCAGATTTAGATCTATTCCTACAAGTAAGATCCTATTTATATTTTTCCATGTCCACCTCCCCTTTACTACTTGAGGATCCCGTCTGTGTCTTTTTCGTAGTGCCCACTCGACTGTTTGCATTTGTTTTCCCTGCTGAACACAGTCCAAAATTGTTTCTCAGAGAGCCTTTACCTCACTACTCAGATAACCACTCTCCTCTGCTCTCAAGTCAGTCTGTGATAAATCTCCCCACTCCCACTGCATTCTCACTATTTCTTTCTCGCTTTATTTCTTGGGCTGTCTCTACTAGGATGTAGGTCAAAAGACTGTAGCTATTTTTATTAGCTGAGGCCCAAGAATCTCCTTGTGGTACTTGGACACTGGAGAAAATACATTTGAGTTTATAAATATTTCAGTTAAAAAAAAAATAAATAATTATTTTTATCCACTCAAATGATTTTAGCACAAAGTTTGTAACAACCATGTAGTTTGTCTTTAATAAAACTCTCCATATGAGAGCTGGTAAGATGGCTCAGTAAATAAAAGTGCTAGTTGTACATACCTGAAGCCCTGGGTTCGATTCCCATAAAGGTGTAAGGAGAAAACTGATCCAACAAATTTGTCCATGCATGCCCATACACACATATCATCCACACAATAATAATAAAAACATTAAAATTTTAGAATTAAAAAGTTTTTTCTTGGGGCTGGAGAGATGGCTAGGCGGATAAGAGCACGGACTGCTCTTCCAGAGGTCCTGAGTTCAATTCCCAGCAACCACATGGTGGCTCACAACCATCTGTAATGGGATACAATGCCCTCTTCTGGTGTGTCTGAAGACAGCTACAGTGTACTCACATACATAAAATAAATAAAGACATCTTTAAAAAAAAATAATTAAAAAAAAAAGTTTTTTCTTGTATGAAAGAAAAAACACTAAAGAAATACAGCTCTTCTATTACTTCATTTAGGAGTTGTAGTCTTTTGTGGGGGAATAAGCTCATAAAAAAATCAATACTCAAGGTTCTATATTTTTTCTTTATATGAAATAAACACACATTCGGCATACACAGTATTTTTATTAAATATACTTCGTGAGAAAAAGAACACCTTAAAGTGCTAAATTCCATGTAAATCAGATTATTTTGTTAAATATGACAGTGAAAAAAATCAGAAAGGCATGATTTAAGTAATCTCAGGAAAAGAGCAGAAGCATACTTATATCTTCATATAAGAAAACAATCATCAAAAAATAAAAGGCAAAGAAATTTCATGTAGAAGAATATATTTCAGAATCCCACCTGTCGGTAGTTCATTTAAAAAAGTCTACCCTAAACACATAGACACTCTCGCTCCTGATGTATGCTTCCATCAGTGGACGACTCATTCGCACGGAGGGAGGTGACAGCACTTTTGTTGCACAGCAGTAGTGCTCACTGGCCCTAAAGTGGAGGGCAGGGAGCTCATTTAGGGCTTCAACTATGAGCAACAGAATTTCTCTACTGCTAAAACTGCTGGGGAAAAGAGGTCGCAAGCTTTAACTCTTCCAGAGAAACACAAACCTTAAACGTTTCTTGTTTATACAAAACTGTGAAAACCATGACAAAGGACAACAGACATTAGCTTTTATATACACAGCTTTCCAATGGAGCTATTTGGTGGGCATATTCCAATTATGTAGGTTTCACTATAGACTGAAACTAGCAAGGTGCAATGTGACGCTAGCAGGCTAAGATCGGTGTCAGTCGGGACGTTCTATCCAATGTTTGGCTGAAAGTATTTGAAAGCAATTAGGTGAAAAATAGACGATAGTCACGTTCATATTTCAAAACTTATCTTCACATATCAGATATCCACAACTGAAAAGTGTCAGACACATTGTGGGGGCAAAATAAATACTTAATGGCTGGCTGACCACTTAATACATACCATTTAAGAAAATGTGGGTAACTCAGATGATTTAGAGAAATACATGTATGTAACATCTTATCAACATATAGTATTATGCTCGACATTGAAGATAAAGCTGTATTATCAAACTAGGATGTGTAAAGTAGCAATGGAGTTACAATCAAACTTTAAGTAAAAAGCTCCTAAGCTTAAACAGGTGAGTGAGCCTTGGGGGTTATTCAAGGGTTAGTTCTCATATTTAAAAAGTTTAACGTTGATGGATTATACTTATCCCTTTAAATTTTTATATGATATAGAAATTTACAGAAAATTTTAGATCACTTTATATAGTTAAGGGGGGAAAAACTAAAAGGATTGAGTTATATTATGACTTTAGGTACATTTTTGATCAAAATTAAATAACACATCAAAAAAAAAATCCAAACACATTTAATAGAAGGACCTGACAAAACTTTATTACAGGTCTTTTTTGAGCCATGAAAAAAGAATGATTAGTCTTATTTTGGTAAGACTCTTAGGAAATAAAATAATTTAATTATGAAATAGCAGCTTGATAAGACATTCCTGTATTGGTATTGATAGTTAAGTAATTGTGTTATCCAAAAAAGATGCCAAATTATAACTGGTATGGACAAAATATTATTCATTACTGGATATAGAACTATTTTGAGCATACAGATATCCTGATTTTACACCCACTACATTTCAAAATTCTGTAAACTGAGTCATTCGATGCATATAATGTGGCAGGTCACAGTAAATGTTTTATTATTTTAGTCTGTTCAGTCCTTTTCCCATTAAGCAGGCAAACACAGTCATCACCATCTTCGGCTTCACTTCAACGAGGTCATCAGGCAGCGCATAAATCCGGGCACCGATCTTCCGAGCGACTGAAATGGCGTATCTTGAAAAGAAAAAACAGACATCTTGGGATCTGTTTTCTGTCTTTTGTTCTTTGAACAGAAGAATCTTTTATAAGATTAACTTAACAAAAAAGGATTTTTTTTAAAACCATATTCCCCACGGACATTGTACTTTAAAGGGTGAGAGCGTCCCTGTAAGGACTTTTGATGACAAACAGATCACTATGGTCTGAGAGAGCAGAAGGGCATACTTAGCATTGTTCAGTTTGTCCTCATCAGTCAAGTGTTCTCTCTTGATCATTTCTTGACGGACTGCATTTGGTGCAATGGCATCTATTAGATCTAAGACAGGCAGGCTTGTACTAATAGATTTATCCTAGGAAATAAAGACAGACATGCGTGAACAGCTTACCTTTCATTTTCACAAATGTCAGCCTCTTCTGGTCATAGTCACATAACTGAAACCTTTCTATAGATTATCTCTGTACTTAATAGTAAGCTCTTCTACAACCAATACATATAATAAACCATTTAAAATATGATTTTCCTTTAGTCTTCATGTAAATTATAGTGTAGAAAGGGTTGCTCCATACCCGAATAAGATTTATGGTTTATGATAATTCCTACTTTTGGCAACTGTTACATCCATTCTGTGAAGAATAACTTTTACAATGGAGTTGGTGCATTTTAAATTAATAATTTCATATTTTGTAAACCATGAATTCCCACAACTTAGGATTTTCAGAAAGAAAAGTGAAATAGTGAAAGAAACCTGGCATTTACAAAGATGGTATTCTTGTTGACTTAAATATCTTCTTACTTTTTAATCCTATCTCCCAGGAAACAAATAAACTATACTTTCTTTTAACAACGAAGTATGTAACTCCAAAAGGCTCAAATGACTAACACAGCCAATAAATATAACATATCTGAACTGTGACAGGCTAACACTAATATCCAAGATAGTCCATTTTGCAGTTACTTCAAGAGTGAATTAAAAATGGAGAACTAGTCTAGGGGATAGAGTATTGTAGTTAAAATAAAAAGAAAAATCCAGATCTGAACTGATTTTGCAACTTGCCTGCACCTGGAAAATGGTTTGGTTCTCTCAGGTTGAAAACCAGCCTCTATTGCTTGCCTATCCAACACCAGCCTACTCCTTATCTCTCTGGATTCTAATAGAACCCATATTTTTGCTGTCCATTCCTTTCATGTGGGCATGAGCTTCAAGGAAAGCTCTTGCCATCCAGTGATCTAGGAATGAAACTGAACTGGTGTATAAAGCATACAATACATAAGCAAGTATACAATATATGTCTGTATTAAAAATTTGCAGGAAAAGGCTGGAGCAATGGCTCAGCAGTTAAGAGCACTGGCTGCTCTTCCAGAGGACCTGAGCTTAATTCCCAGCACCCATGTGGTGGCTCACAACCACATTCTTAGTTCCAGGAGATCTGAAGCCCACGTATAACCTCCACAGGCACTAGACAGGTACATGGTACACAGACTTACATGTAGGCAAAATGCCTACAATAATAAACAATTGACAGGGAATGGGTAATTAAGAAAAAGTATTGGTGGTGATGGCAAACCTCTTTAATTCCAACAATCAGGAGACAGAGGCAGGTGAATCTCTGAGTTTGAGGCCAGCCTGGTCTAGAGAGCAAGTTCCAGGACAGCCAGGGGTACATCAAAAAACCCATCTAGAAAACAGAGGGTGGGGGAGGGAGGGAGGGAGGGAAGGAGGAGGGAGTAAGAGATGAGGAGGAGGAAGAGGAAGAAGAGGAGTAGGATGAGGAAGAAGAGGAGGAAGAGGAGGAGGAGGAGGAAGAGGAGGAGGAAGAGAAGGAGAAAGAAGAAGAGGAGGAGGAGGAGGAAGAGGAGGAGAAAGAAGAAGAAGAGTAGGAGAAGGAAGAAGAGGAGGAGGAAGAGAAGGAAGAAGAGGAAGAAGAGGAGGAGGAGGAAGAGGAAGAAGAGGAGGAGGAGGAAAAGGAAGAAGAGGAAGAGGAGGAAAAGGAAGAAGAGGAGGAGGAGGAGAAGGAAGAAGAGGAGGAGGAGGAAGAGGAAGAAGAGGAGGAAGAAGAGGAAGAGGAGGAGGAGGAAGGAGGATGAAAAGGAGGAAGAAAAAAGTACCTAAAAGCCCTTGTCCAGGGACAGTGATAGTGTGGAAAGCCTGAGTCCGAGATGAACAGCACAGTTCTATCCTGTTTGCTTCGATAACTTTATCTGAGCCTAAGTTAATTCAGCTTTCAGAAATCAACAACTCTTTTCTGAATGTGAATGAGGAGATGAGCGCTCTTTCGCAATCAGCAACACAACTGAGACAAGAAGCAGTTTGGGGTAAAGCTGGCATGTTAAATACCAACACAGTGGTGGGTGTGGAGGGAAACTACTGGCTGCAACAGTCCTGAAGTCTGAGGGCCCTCTGCACTTCTATCACTGTAATCAGCACCTTTCTCTTTAACTTAGACCAATTTACATTCCTACCATGGAAGCCAGAAACACGATTTTACCTAAACTCTGGGATGGGGATGTCACAGGATTCTTGATTTTTACTAGAAGGTACAAATACAGTTTCTGGCCAAATACGGCTTCATAATAAATGACTGAAAATAATTTGAAGAATGTTTTGTGATAAAAGGTTCCTTTGAAAGGCCATAAACCTAGTTTATTTATTCCAGAAAAAAACAGGTTTTGGGATACAAATGGAAGATTAAAAAAAAATTAGGCTCTCACATCTAAATGATGCTGGTACTCTGGACCTGGCGTTTAATATCTTTCCTGATTCAGAAAAGCAAACCATGCCTATGTGAAATCAGCTGGGGTACTGGCTAACAGTGAAGATTAGAGCCCTGTTAACGGTGTGATGGTACAGCTTGCCTGGCATGCCCATGGCTTCATCTTCAACATTGCAAAGAAACTAAGTACAGGCCTAGTCTCCCTCACAGATAATGAGTCTGTTAATCTGTGGATGAACCTGGACTGTAGGGTGTGATACTTTCTAAAGAGAAACTTAATGGTTATGTCACTTTAGGAAAAATTTAAATTTCTCCTGGCTCACTTTTCATACATTTCTGTGATTCAAATACAGACAAATGACCTAATTGTACTTTATTTTTATTGTTTGTGTACTTGTGGCATTTTAAGTATATCTTGATTTAGGTTTAGGAAACAATGGTGTTTTTTCCCCTCTATTTTTCATGTTTTACCATGGGAAAAGGCTTTACTGAATTAAATGAAAAATTTAAGTTCCTAAAGATTGTACCATGGCCGGGCAGTGGTGGCGCACGCCTTTAATCCCAGCACTTGGGAGGCAGAGGCAGGTGGATTTCTGAGTTCGAGGCCAGCCTGGTCTAGAGACCTATCTTCTGACTCCTCTGACTTGTACATTATCATTTATGACATTATTTTACTGCAAAGGGATAGAGGATCATGTAACAATCCTTAGTTCCATATCTAGTACGATTATAACACTTTCCTTTAAGTTAAGCATAAAGAAATTATATAAGCAAAAATAGTCTCTATAATCTTGATTTCTAAGATAATAAAATTTTTCCTTCAATTTGATACTATATTTTACTATTGTGGATGTTATTGTTTTTAAAAATAAAAGTAGAAAAAACAAGGATGTGACCAAGAGAGTTTTTCTAAAAGACTTAATCGGAGTCCCTCCACATACAATGACCTTTATATACAGGCAGGGCCATTAGCATAGCAAGTGGCATTAGCAAGCCGTTACTGTGTACCCGGCATGCTAAAGTTGTCTGCTGTTTGTTAAGTTATTTAGTTTTACAATGATCCTATAAGACAGACATTATCACCATCTCAGATTTGGGGGAAACTTAAACACAGAGAAATTAATAGTAGAACTTGTCCAAGGTACTAAATAAAAAGCCAGATACTCGGTCTGTTTCATTCACCAACAGATGTAGGCCAGCTGCTAGTGCAAACTGCCAAGGTCTCTGAAAAGCAGATGTCTTCATGCCCTGCCATTCCCCACCCCTTAGCTGATTTACAAAGGACTGCGGACACCCCAGACTGCAATGCTCCTTTTCTTATTTCTGTACTTTCCTGAACAGTAAGCTCTTTGAAAACACCGGTAGCCACGGTAACAAGGCACCTGACACAGTAAGCAATATGTCAGTCACATAGGTAGCAGGTGAGACCCAGGGCCATACAACTACAGAGTTTAGTTTTAAATCTATCTGTAAGTAGACAGACCTTGGTTTTAAAAAAAGCCAGTTCTTCCCTCTGAAAGGCATGGCGGCAGACAAGATAGTAACATCTCTAATGCTCACATTTTTGTTCCTGGAGTTGTGTAGAGTGCTTAGTGTAATGACAAATAGTCTCACTATAGTTAGTACTCACTGAAGTCCCACTTCTCTTTCTTCTTGGTGAGGGAAAAATTCTTTACAAATAAAAGGGTTAAATATGCCTTCTCTAAAGTGCCTAATTATAATATCTGTCTTGATGTTAATATTTTCTTATTAATACCACTTGACAACCTTCAAATTATCCAAGCCACAGTTATCCAGAACTGGGTGCTCTTTCCCCTGCTTCTCCAAAGCAAGAAGCCAAGTCCCATCTCACAATAACAGTGCTGAGAGCCCTACACGCTTCAGTCCCGCCATGCTTCCAGCCTGTTCTGTTTGCACACCTGGATTTTTCTTTCCGAAACAATCACCTTCTCCACATTACTCCTTTGACTCAATATCCCTTATTTAAGACAAATTCCTCCCCCATCTTGACTCAATCTGTTTTGTACAATACACTGTAGAAGCCATCCTCTCAATCTTGCCTTTATTCAAGATCAAGGCTTCTAGCTTTCTAGCTTCCTTTTTTTTTTTTTTGTCCACAAGTTCAAATCCCTCCTCCATCTGATGTTCAAATAAACTTGTGCACTCCTGTGCGCGCTCTCCCTCTCCCTCTCCCTCTCTCTGTCTCTCATAATGTACTTCAATCCCATCTTCCACCATCAAATATGCTTTCTCTGCCCACTCCTCACTGACCACTGAGTTGGGAAGATCAGCCAGACTGTACATTTGACAAAATCATCTATACTGCTTTATTTTATAATTTACTCCATAATAGTATTACATTCATTTTATAAGTTTTGTCTTTAATGTAAATGTTAAACACTGAAGGCTAAAATAAACTTCTTATACTTTTATGCCTTTTCTTTAGCTAGAGCTAAGACAATTAATAGTAATACTTCAATATATTACTGTGTCCCTAAGTGTTTCTTCATTGTATTTGATCACTTTATTTATTGACTTATTTATATATTTATTTGATTCCTTGCTTTACAAGGAATCAAACCTAGATCTTCCTACATGCTGGGCAAGCATTCTATCATTTTTATTAATAAGTATTAGTAAATATGCAAGTATGTATAACATTAGCATAATATTTCAAATATGACCAATTAGAGAATGTTATAATATACCAAACTCATATTTTACATTTAAAAAATGTATTTCATATCTAAAACATGGAGACAAATCACAGACTCAAAGTTAAAAAGAGAATCAACAGTGTCACTAGTGTGTTCCAAGCTATAAGAGAAGAAAAAAGGATGTACTTGAATTAGGACCCAGGGAGTATCTCTCCCACAATCTATTCTGTTAAAACCATGTGGAGCCTTCATTTTTATAAAGTGACTGAATTCATCAATATATGACATTTCTGCTATTCTCAAACACTGTTAAATACGTAGAGCAAAGGCAGAGAAAACAATAAAGATGGGTAAGTATCTCTAAAATATAGCTTAGGGCTTCATCTACTGACACTTTTGAAGATATTTTTAAAATAGAAATTGCTGGGCCTTTTTAAAACATATAATAAAAATCACAAACACAAAGGTCACTGAATGAACGTGTTCAAGCAGACATGCTTATTTGTAGCTAATACTAACTTGCATGCAACAGCAAAACACAATGAAGATGCATGAATTAGTGGGTGTGTATGTATGTGCAGGTTGCATTCCCGTGCTTTATGAATCATCCTCAAATGCTCAGAGGAAAGTGTTAAGTGCACCATGAAGCCGGATGGGAAGAATCGGTTTCCTACCCGTTTTTTCAATCCCCACTTGAATCAATTCGGTTTGGCCGGCTCTGTATGCCTTGAACAGGATGCCAACGCAACTCAGAGACTGCTGCTAGGGAGCACAAAACATTACAGGTCCTATGGAAACAACCAACGCTTTGGAGATTCTTTTTTACATTTGACAACTGGATTTTGGACTCAATTCTATTTCTAACATCAGATTAGCAGATTAAATGCACTAACCTGCATTTGCGTTCAACAGATAACCAATCAAAACTAGAAGAATTCTAATTATCTCTAGGTTGTCATGTCTAAATCCCTGGGTTATATGTTTCAGGGGTCTAATACTAATATAATTCTGAACCTCACTAAGGTAATTCTCATTAAAACTCCCATTAAACTTAGATATAATTTAAAAAAATTTCTTGATTACCTTGAAGCTGGAAATAGAAGTACTTTTGTTTGCACTTTTAAGGGTCTGATTGACCCATTTAATAATGATATCATCACTGACTTTTTCACCTTCTCCAAGGTCTGATAACACTTTCAGCGTGTATCTGCAACAGAAACGATGAACTTGAAACAAGGGGATGGAATTTGTTCTCACACATATCATACATCAACACTTGAGGAACTGCCAAGCGGTCCTTGTACCTGGAACCCCAGCACCCATGGGCCTGAAGCTGGAGGATGGCAAGTTCCCCTCTCCAGAAGTTAACAATCTTAACTTTAGCCTGGCATTTGCACTTAGTTACATTCAAAGGTTATAAAGCTCACTAAGTAAAACCAAACACTACAGGATAGTGTTTTAAAATTTTAAAACAACTCCTTTTAACAAAGCCACTTAAGAAGTATTAATGTTAAGGGACTGTATTGCTAGACATGAGCCCACTATAATATTGAAAATACATCACCAATAACAAATCTTCTACAGGATTAATTTATTTCACATTGTATATTTCTTATGTTCACACGTCTCTGAAAATAGCTACATGTTTGGTTCAGATGACTTCTTGAAAGACTCTGTGTTACTTTAAAGACATGAGACTTTACCTTCTCATCAACTGCCATACCAGTGCCAGGGTAAGTGTTGCATTCCCTTCATTTAAGTCCTGCCCAGCGATGCCAACCAAAGAGAACTTTGCCTCATTCTTCCCAAGCTCAACTGCATAGTTACAGTTTTCAATCTGTAAGCACGCAAAGCTAACTGTTAGTATAAAAACAGATCTTAGAAAACATTCCCAGACTGGGCCGACTAGTCCAACCACCTGTAACAGCAATGACATCATATGTGACCAAATTATATTTCATAGTAACCAAGTCAAACAATTACACCCATTTCACGGGGACGGAGACTGACCTAGATTATGAAAATGGCTGAACCCTGAAGTCCTGGTTACAGCTTACACAGTTTACTAATGAAAAGTCTATGACTAAAAACTTTTATTTTGTGCATTCTTTGACAATCAGGTCCTTGTCCACTTGACCAGCAAAGGCTTTGGGATATGGCTGGTATGTAGCAGTTACCTCCTAAATAAGATATTCTGCCCGGGAGGGAAGTCACTTAAGACACAGAGCGTTCTAAAGGGAAATGAAACATTCCCACGGGGGCTTCTCAAATTTAGGAAGTCATTGAAACTGACCAGATTCACTGGGCTCCTCCCTTCCCAAGCGTATCCAATCAATAAGGACGGCTGAGAGATGTTCTCAGAGTAACTGAGCTGCTTAGACCAGCCTGGGACCAGCTGAGCTGCCTGAAGAGAAACTCTCCAACCTACTAAGCTCTCTGCAGGCTGTGCAGTGAGCTCTAGGTCTCAGGTTTCATGAGCTGTCACTGATGCTGGGGTGGGCTTTGGTGATATAGCTGAGTTTGAGTAATTTCTGCTCCTTTAAGTAAACCCTCACCCACACCTGTATAAAGAACCCTTGCCCACACTCCTGTAAATGACCCCAGTAAAACTCATTGGTTCACCCATCTGGACTTCAGTGGTATCCTCACTATCTGGAGTGAGAAGATGCTTGCTTGTTCAAGTCGCCCCAGGAATGAATAGCGAATAGTGTCACACAGTGCTAGCTCAGTGGTACAGTTCTTTCCTAGTATCGGCAAGGCCTTGGGTTCAATCCCAAGCATCACAAAACATAACTAAATAACCTTAACTGAACCACATTTCAGCTTTGTTCTCAGCACAGTAGTATCATCTACAGTGAACATCTGGTTTGTAAACACTGGTGGCTTGAATAATGTCACCCATAAGCTCATATAAGAGCATGCTTACTTAGTCCCTAGTTGATGAAGTGTTTGGAAGGATTAGGGGGTGTGGTCTTGTTTGAGGAGGTGTGTCACTGGAGATTTTCCAAAGCCCACAGCAGGTCCAGTGCCTCCCTTCCTCCCTGCTGCCTGTGAATCAGATGTAAAGCTCTCAGCTACTGCTCCAGTGCCATGCCTGTCTGCTTCCCACCATGATGGTAAGTGCCGAACCCCCTGAAGCTGTAAGCGTGCTAATTAGATGCTTTCTTTTATGAGTTGCTTTGGTCATGGTGTACCTTCACAGTAACAGAACATAGCCAGGACAAACAGCAAGTAAATCATTCTACACATAGGAATCCATTAAGTCCTTTCCATAATGTTTTGGTCCAGTCTCTACAGAGGTTTCTTATTGGTTATTATCTAGTGACGTATATACAGAGGTATGCTTTTCATTTTTCACCTTACAATTTTTTTCTCTTTGTGATTACACTTGTATATATGTATGTGAGTGGACACATGTGTATGAATGATGCATATGCACACTACAGCACACATGTGGAGGTCAGAGAACAACCTCAGGCATGGGTTCTCGAATTCCAGCCTGTTTTCCTGCATACCTTAAAGCTTTAGGTGATTCCCTGCCCCCACTTCTTTATAGAAGTACTGGGATTATAGGCACTGGTGCTAACTGTCCAGTTTGTATGTGAATTCCTGGGATTTGAAGTCAGGACCTCAGGCTTGTAAAACAGACTTTTACCCACTAACCCATCACTACAATCCCACCTGAGCTATTTCTGCTCTAGTCAAACTGTAAACCTTAAAATCTTCATCTTCCTCATTTAGTTTAGTGCTTTGGGTGTTTTGCCACATGCATACAGTATCTGAAAAGGCCAGAGGGCACATCGGATCTACTAAAAGTAGAATTAGACACGGTTGTTAGCTGGCATTTGGGTGCTAGGAATTGAACCCAAATCCACTGGAAGAGTTGCCAGTGCTCTCAACTGCTGGGCCATCTTTCTAGCACCAGCTCTTAAAATCTTATACTAGTAGGAAAAAAAAGATGTTTATTAGATACACTTTAAAATGAACACTAAGAAAAATTGTATAATTGCTTTTCTTTCAAAAGTTAGTCAAGGATCTATTCAAAATAGTTGAGCAAGAGATGCAATGATACACCCCCCCACACACTCAGTATAATAATTTTTTTACTAAAAGGCTAAAACAATTCTAGTATTCATAGCTATCTCTGCTTAGCATATTTAGGAGGAATCAGCATCACAAGGTTGTATACAATTATAAGTGAAATGAATTTCTAGTTTATGAAAGTAACATGTAACACATGTAACCGCATGAATGGGAAGACAAAACAGTGAGGATGAATGGGAAACCTTTCCAATTAACTACAGTCATGAGTCGTGGCTTCTGTGTGAGATATGATTAAGTACAGGCAAATTCTTAGGAGAGACGATGGTAAGAAAGGAGATGGGGTTGCTATGTAGAGTCCAAGATGGCGCCAATACAACCAGCGACAAACAGGAGACCACAAATTAGAGCTAATGTACAGATCAATATACAGAGAGCTATAATGTATAGGACAGGGTGGGGCAACATGTGCTTTTAAGTGTGGTGCACAGCATCACACCCAGCTGTCTACAGAAGCCACGGGGATTGAGCTCAGGTCCTTATGTTTGCACAGCAACCACTGTCCCGGCTCAGCCATCTTCTCAGACTGACTGTCTAGGCTTTCATGAGTCAGTAAGCTGAAGTCATGCGGTCACAGGACTGTACTAAGTAGTCTTGTTATGTATTACCAAAGAGATTCTAGAAGCATCAGGAGCATGAGAGCTTTTTCTAAGGGTTCATTTCTCAGCCACGGGCTCTCCCACCACTCTCCATTTCCTTCCCTCCATCCAACTCCCTGCATGACACCATTAGCATCGGTGGCCTTTGTCTCTTAAGACCCCACAGTACTCATGTCATTCATAGCCACTGATATACGTATCACCATCGTTCATGCAGGGATTCCTAAGCACCAACTCATGGCTGGTGCTTTTCTCTCTCATGCACTGAGCCATGCAGGTAGTAAGAAATCAAAATGTATCTGCCGCATAAATGAATGAGCACGCTGTTAAGACTTGTCAAGTTGTGGCAATTATAGCAGAAGAGTGCACTCAGGGTATATCTCAAAGAACATAAGTACCACAGCCTGTTAAAGATGAAAACAGTGTAATGAAGTGTCTGCCTGGAAGGACTGCCTTCATCTTTCTAAATACTTAATAACCGAGCTTATAAAGAACCCGTTAAGTTTAGCCCATCTTGAGTTGAAATAAATCTACAGGCACAAACCACACACTTGACATTTAAGAAACAAAACCCTTGGCTTTCTATCAGAGCACCAACGATATAGCCACAGTCACCTTCTTCATGTTCCCTCCCAGAGCAGGGTAGGGAGGCTTGTTGACATGACTCCAGTTGACTGGCACTCGGATCATCTCATAGAGCTGAAAGATCACCAAAGCGTCGGCAAGGTCACTGAAACAGGAAGGAAACACTTATCAGGAAGTGGAAGCTGTCAGTGCTATTATTGTTAAATACACTACAGGTGGATATGTGTCTTTAAATACGTAACAGTCATTTGAAGCTTGTAAATGACATTTCATTTGACCTCAAACTTTCAACCTAAGAATCTGTCCAATCTTCTTTGTGTCTCTGAGGCATTTGTACCTATACACACTCATACATATGTACATGTATGAAGATTTGTTTTGGCACTGTTTTTATAAACTCAAAAACAACTTAAATGTCTAGTATTAGAAAAATACGCACTTGGGAGGCAGAGGCAGGCGGATTTCTGAGTTCGAGGCCAGCCTGGTCTACAGAGTAAGTTCTAGGACAGCCAGGACTACACAGAGAAACCCTGTCTCAAAAAACAAAAAACAAAAAACAAAAAAGAAAAATATACTATTGAGTCAACTAACCTTACTATGAACTCCTGGGCTGTCATCAGATATATTAAATTTGGTCTGAAAAGACTGATAGAAAATGTTCTACAAGATACATTAAGTGTTTAAAAGTGGCAGATATAGTTTATATAGTTTGATCTTGTTTAATAAAAAATTAGCTCTGTGTGTGTGTGTATTTAGATTGCTAAAAGTGATTACTTGTGAGCAGAAAAAGGGGATTATGAGAGGGAACAAGGGAGAATTACATTTTAATTTTATTCCATATACTTTATTGTTTGAAACTTGTACAATAGAATGTGTTCATGTGTTATATATAAGATATTTTTAAAGCTTTAAAAATAGTCAAGGAAAATTATAGCTCCTCAATGGGTAGCTGTCCCTGTTCAATAATAAAAGTTAAGAGAAAGGAACTTACAAGGAAGTAAGAGTACTGAATGTAAAAATACTAAAAAATACTGTTACTTTGGATTCAGAAAAGTAAGTTCTCTGTGAAGCTTGCAGTCTGTCTGTGGAGTCTTGTTTTCAGCTCTTGATGTAAAGGAAAGAAAGCATCAATGCATTTTAAGTAGCAGCTCTGTGAAGGACGGAGGGTGTGGCTTTTCTCCCCCAGGAGCTTATATACTGGCTACCTCAGTTTCTGCTCCTTCTCTGAGCATGCATCATGCAGCAGTGAATGGCTGGAGCTCAGCTCTGTGCTGAGCGATGGAAACATCTAATGTATTAAGACACCTACACACAATGTTATTACGGTCTGACTGGAAAAGCACATGAGCACCTGTGTGCAAAGAGAACTCACTAATGTCTGTAAGTTCCAGAATATCTCGCCTATTTCATGAGTTTGTCTTTTCTCAAGTTTAAATGAATTCACCTTCTTATATACTATGATATTATTATTATTATTATTATTATTATTATTATTATTATTATTATTATTATTATTATTAATGTTCTGAACAATGGAAACCCGAGGCCCAAAGAGCTGAATAATTTCCAGGGACTTCATAGTAAATTCCAGAACTGTTGACAGAAGTGTTTAAGGACTAATAATTCTGAAACTATACTTAATAGTTTATTTAAAGAAAAGAATCTTTAGTTAAGATCAGTGTTGGTCTAGTTGCTTTGGTACTGACTGAGCACATTGTAAGTGGGGAACCAAGTGCTCAGGACTGGACTAGGAATAAAATCCAAACCCAAATTCACAGACTCACGCTAATTAGATGCTTGGCTCTTGTTTTTCTATCTCCAAGGGTTCCCTTTAAGATTGTGCTATTTCTGAAGATCTTCTGAAAGTGAGTTATTAAGAAAAAAATGCATATGCCTTGAAGCCCTTTACTAATATTTCAAGAACATCATATTTTTAAGTAAAATTTTGGTCAATTCTCTTCTTTCAACCATTGAAAACTTTAGTGTTCTTAAAATTTGTAAGTTACCTTGAGCCTCAACAAATCTTAATCCTCTTTTAGCTTTAGTGTGTGTGTGTGTGCACATTCATTCATGTAAAGTGTGGGTGTGTGTACATGTGCACGTACAGGTGGCCACCCAGAAGACATTCCCTGTTGTGCCTCAAGAGTTACCTTGCATGAAAATAGGACACACCTAGGAAATAGGTGCAAAAGTAAAGTGTTGTGTTCCATGAAGTTTGAAGACTCAGGAAGGCAGATGTACATTTCTCACATGTGCAGATCTAGACTTACATCTATCCGTGAATACACGTGTAGGACATGAACACAGAAAAGGTGTGATAGAAAAGAGGGAGGGACTGGAGAGAATGAAGAGGGGCTAGCAAAAGGGGAAAGAGGTGGAGAGAGAACGGGGAGGTTTACAACAAAGAATAATGATATTTTTAAAAAAATAAAATTAATTTTAAAAATTTCACACAATAAGACAAAATTAAAATAATTACTCAGGGAAAAATGAATTATTTTATAAATAAGAAAAATTGTGTGAAATTACACAATTAAAAATTGTGTAAATTATTATAATAAGGTATAATAAAAAATAAATTAAAAACTGAGTTATAGTAAAAAATAATGATGTATAGATAAGAATAATTTATTAGATAAAACTGTTATTCTAAACCTTAGTGTTGAAATAAATTCATGTTTTCGAGATCAACTACTGTAAAAATTTGGAAATTTACTCTTGTAACAGAATCAAATACTATTATTATAGTCTTTTTATACTTTTAATTTTTAAAAATTAAAACAGTTTGCCATTTCAAATTCCTGTGATTTGAGAAAATATCGTCACGTTGAAACTAGAGTTGAAACTTAAAAAGTTAGGTTATGATGGCAAGACTAAAACACAGTCAGATGTTTTACCTGTACAGATGATTGATGTACGGGTTCACCCCCAGTGAGTTCATCCAGTTCCGAAATGTCCTCTCTTCCTTGCTCTCTCCTAGAGTAGACAGAAGTCTACACTGATGACTCAGGCCAAAATAATTAGGAATTATTCTTAACGTATTCTGGTGGAGGTGAACTGGCCTCTTTGTCTAACATACAATTTCTCTAAGGGGAATTTTTTTTCTCATCCCAACTATCTAGGAAGCCTCTGTTTGTTCTCTATCTAGGTTTCCTTATTTGAGGTCTGTGAACTACTACCGAGCCATGGGTATTTTTTCTGTCCAGGGGATGCAAGATAGTATAAAGGCAACTTAAGCAGTATAGAGTAGGGGCCTGGTTTGGCCAAAGGTAACACTAATCTTTTAGCAGCCATGGTAACAGCACAGTAAATGGACTGGAAGGCTATTAAATACAGCCTTCCACATTTGAGAAGATTATGGTTAGACAGGAAACTTCCTGGGCACACAGATCTATACTTTACACCCAATAATGAAGCAGAGAGAAGATTTCAGGTGATGTAAAAACTATGCAGTGAGGGGTATCAACCTTTTCCAGCTTCTGAGTTACTTTACTTTAGATCACTACTGTTGAAAATTCATGAGGAACACAGACCACCCACAGCATGTCATTTTGCTCTGAGATACATTTCGTCACAGTAAGGACCCCATAGACCACCTCAATAGTTTAGCCTGTCTCCCCGGGGGTACACCATATATTTCAAAACAAAACAAAAAACCAACCATGACTATGGTATACACAACTTGGGGAGAGATGGGAGCTCTCCCTGGCATATCTGACTTCCAGAAATCTGAGAGTAACTGGTCCTAAGTGTCTGCATTTCTTCTTAGTCTTTGACAAAGCTCTGGGACAAGAAAATAACTTAGACAGTATCTTATTCCCAAACTATCCAAGGCTAAAACCTCATCTCTTCTACACACAGACCAGTGTGGGTCACTCTATAGTTTGGTCTGCAAGAGACTTGCAGTGCCATTTGGCATAGAAATTTATAGCCACCTGGACTCCAGGACTCTTAGTCACCTCTATAGTCAACTTCAGACTAAGTGCCACATAGTAGGACCCTGCATGTCCACAAAGGACCGAAGCCCTGTACAATCTGAAGGATTCTGTTTTCCCATGGACTATTCAGGAAGTAAACAGTTCAGCCTATTTCCATGCAGATCCTCAACGTTATTATCTAACACTCACCAAAATCTGTAAACCTAGTTTTATTAACCAAGTAATTTCTTTTTTAAACTCTGTCCTCTCTGGTCTCAAAATGCAGCTGATCTGTCTGTCTTATCTGCTACACTACTTTGTAATAAACAGTCTACATGGGAAAACTTTTCCTGAAAGAGCCAAGTGAAACTGAGTTGTGCCAATTAAAATCCCTGAACTGTTTCCTACAGGACATAACACAAGCACATTATGTTCAATGTTTGACACACGTGACTTGGATTTGCTTTTTGGTTATTTCTCTAACTTACTGATACAGTATTAAGATACATTTTTCTTCAGTAATTAGTAAATGTTTACATTGTTTCTAGCTAGGAAAATCCAAATTATGTTTTTAAACTACAAAGGATGGCACGATACAATTTTGATTAAGATTTTCAAAGTTCATTGAAACTGTTGATGCAATGGATATTTGAAAAAAAACATTAAGTTTACATTTTAAAGTTTGGGAACTACTATAAGTTTTGGAGTTTTTGTATTTTTTTTTTTTTTACCTGTTCTCAACTAATTATGTTATTCTGATTTTTAACACATGGAAAGTAAAATAGATTTTTCTAAGTGAGCATTTATTTACCTAGTGCCACTTAAGTCATCTTGGTAAACAGATGCTCAAAGCTACAAGCACTATGCATTTGTGCAGGGGCCATAGTAAAGCATTTCGAAAACATATGTATTGCAGACTAAAAATGCTTTTAAATCGTAGACAACCAAGGCAACTGTGTAACTGAAAATCTTAATTTCTAATGTTCCTGATAGCACTATAAATATTCTATTTAATTTTCAAGTCAAATTGGCAAAAGTTTCAATACAAGTATATTTTTAAAAATATGTTAAGAAGGCGGAAGAAGAAATAACATACTCCACACTCACTGAATGTGCTTTCTTTCTCCCACTCTGACCATTAGTAGGCACATGCTACAGAGTAAATACTTTCATCCATGATCACATCAAACCTCCTCTGTGATTCTTCAGAATAAATATTATTACTTGTTATGTACATAAATATGAAAACCAAGCCTCACAGATGTTACTCAGATACGAAACGGTGGAAACGTGGCTTGAACAAAGTTTTCCTAACTATATGGTGTATGCATTTTCTATCATCACAACTGAAGTCTCAGGTAGTCTCCCTGTATGCAGCATATGTGTGTGACATGATTTGATATGCAGGAAGACTTGATTGGGCTTTTAAATTTCAGTAGTTCTCTAGAGGCAAAGGTTCTCTGCCAATGAGACATACTAACATATGAATTTGGGATGTGATAATGTCAAAATTACATAAGGATCTGTAAAAACAAATTTACAGAGGAAAATAATCAAATGACAGTTCAAGTCAAATCTTTTTTGGTAGCTTCGTCAGGACATACATATGTTCTAAATAAAGATGGTTGATAGATATTTCCCACAGTATTTTATCAAGCATAGGAAATACTAGAGGAAATATGTAGCAACCGTGTTCACACTGAAAATTCTCAAAAGCATGCTGAACACCAGCCAAGAAACCCACACATGACACAGAAGAGAGCGAGCAAGTTGGGAAGAGTATTTAGCAAAGAATTCAGTAACTATAAAAAGCAGATCATTTTTAATATGCCACTCTAAACAATGCCTTCTGCTGTAAGACACAGAGGGATTTTGAAATTTTCCAGACTCAGGAAAAAAAAAAATCTTCCTTTTTGGCTGAATTTTTTAGTTCTGGTTTTTTTACCCTAATTTTTTTTTTCTTTGCTTAAAAAAACAATGAAATCTATGTTTGTCATTTTTTACTCTCAGTTATATATTTTTGTAGAGAATATAGTAGACTCTCAGAAAGTGTATTAGATTAAGTATATAATTGTATATTTAAATTTAAATCATTATAATTAAAATATAATTATTTCTTTCATCTGAAATGTCATTAGTTGTGATACTGTAATCACACAGGGATAGGGCATTGGAACTCTACTTGTGGCAGCCCAAAGACAAAGGACTATGAAGCCGACTCACTCTGTCTCACAGGGAAGACAGTAGGAATGGCTGTGGAGAGCACGCACCGCGATGTAAAATCCTCCTAGCTTCCCAAACCGGGGCAACTAAGTCTCAGGGTTGGCTCTCCCCCCGCAGCAATCAAGGCCACTGCCTTTACTCGTTTCAGTACTAATGGTGTTCATGTGGGCAAGGATATGAGAATGGGAGGAAAGTGGGAGACGATCTAGGTAGCAGAGATGAGGAGAAAGAACGAGTTACTGAGAATGCTTTTGTCATTAAGACAATTCATATATTGTAAGCTTCAATGGCATTTAGAATATGTAACGAACAATATGAAACGAAATGTGTTGTGACCATAAATCCTTTCAAAGACACATGATAAACGCTAAGATTTGTCACAGGAGAGAGACAAAGACTTCACATCAAACCATGAAGTCTAATTGCCAAAACTGGTTTCTAATATGTTTGCTGCAATATCCCATCATTATAGAAGGCAAATTAGGTAGAGTGAACATGATCAAAGCCTCGCTCTACGTGATGAAATTCCATTTGCATTTCTTGCTTGCAGTCATTCCTTCTGTGGGCATATTAAGACAACATAGCATGAAAATGCAAAGCAGTAACTATTAACCCAGACAGGAAGAACAAATGCCACCAGTAAAAGGGAAACTCAGGATGGATATATTTATAGGTTATAGAAAAGTACTAAATACAGTACCTACATTAGGAGGGGTCAAATCTGCATGTCATGAAGCAAAACAGGAAAGTATTATATTATCAGACAGATAACAACCACCTACACACAAGTAATGAACATGATTATCTTTCATGTACTCTAAAAACATTAAAAAGAGCAACAATGAAGCCAAACCTGGGTTCACAGGGAAGATGCTAGCAAAGATTACGTTTTCTAATAGATAATTCACTGTCTACATCGGTGGTAGAGTTATATTACAGAATCATTCAGGAGAATCCTTGAAATGTTTGACAGTTTTCTCTTTCTTACCTTTAATGGAGAAATGGCAACTAAGTACGATTTATTCTAGCATTTTCTTACAACAAAACCAGAAATCATATTCTGTTCATTTGAACTTTTTGTGACTTCACTTCTGGACACATACATAATCACATCTCCCACCAGAGTCCCCCACCCACGATGGTGAAGTAGGACATTACCACGGTAAGAAATGCGCGAGTCAACTCAAAGCAGAAAGAACGTACCTTCCAGTAAGTTGAGATCAATGTCATTAGTGTCAGGCTTGTGTAGGCAGGGGTATGTGTTAAAAAGATTCGCTACAAAGGCTAAGTTTAGCTTAGGGTTCCCTGAAACCACATCTGCAGGAGTGACAAACTGTCTGCAGCCAAGCTTATCCGCTTCCTGGAGCATGAATCCAGCGCGCTTCAGGTCGTTTTTCTCCTAAACCAAGAAATAAAACAAAAATGGTCAATATTAAATTTTTATTGATATAATTTTATAAATATTTACAAGCAATTTCATTTCTACAAATACATCAGGTAATAGCAGACTCTGAAAGAACCACTAATCAACGTCCCCATTTATTTTAAATATTATAAAGTCTTTTGGGGCGCTGGAGAAATAAGTCCGTTGTTAAGAGCAATAGCTGCTCTTCTAGAGAGCCTGTGTTTGATTCCCAGCACCTATATGGAGGTTCAAAACTCTCTGTAACTCCAGCTCCATGGGATCTGATGCCCTCTTCTTCTGACCTCCATAGGTACCAGGAACTCACAATGGTGCACAGACATACATTCAGGGTGAACACCCATATATACAAAATAAAAACAAAATTTTTTTAAAAGAGAGAGCTAAAAGAACAGCACCCCCTCAAAACTGCAAAATCCTGGAAAGAAAACAAGCCAAATGACCAAACAAAAGAGCAAATGAAGAACAAGTGTCTGCATGACAACAGATGACAATGTGAGCGAAGAGATCTCAGATAAAAAGCAGGTTCTAGGTGTTACATACAAAATGATGAGCTTCATAAAAAGTTACAGAGGAAGAGAGGATTTCAGACCTGTAAGGAAAACATCCAATGGAAGGGAAGCTATTAAATGGAAGGTATTAAAGAGAAGTCAGTGAGCGAGGAACATGTGGTTTGCATGCTGAGGTAAGGTGGGCCGGGAAGCAGGGAACACTAGATGAAATAATGCACGAGATGGAGATGTCACCATCATAGTTGAAGCTACTGCTGCCTTGAGTGATCTTTGGTTACAGTTTCAAACCAAACAGCCCAAACCAAACTAAACAGTAGGCCTGGCTCTGTGGACCATCATGAGAGAGCATTAAAAGCAAGGGCATCCTGTCTCATCCTCTGTACCCACAGTTGAAAAGAAGGAAAACATGCAGGGTATCCTGGTGATCCTATAATCCTGGCACTCAGGGGCTCCACCAAAATGTTACAATGGATACAGTGTCACCATTGGGGAAGTAGGTGGTCACTGCTGGATGGATACAGTGTCACCATTGGGGGAGTGGGTGATCAGTGCTGGATGGATACAGTGTCACCATTGGGGGAGTGGGTGATCACTGCTGGATGGATACAGTGTCACCATTGGAGGAGTGGGTGGTCACTGCTGGATTGATACAGTGTCACCATTGGGGGAGTGGGTGGTCACTGCTGGATTGATACAGTGTCACCATTGAGGGAGTGGGTGGTCACTGCTGGATTGATACAGTGTCACCATGAGATCAAGAAAAGGGTACAGTTCTAGAAAGAGACAGTAGTGGTGGTTGCACAGAATGATGAATAAACAGAATTCCACTGAAGTATGCACTCAAAACTGATAATTTTATGTCATGTGTATTCTTACTACAGTAAATAAAACTAGTTTAGAAATTAACTTACGTTAAATCCTGAAAGATCAATGGCTATGGCAGACTCATTGTCTCGGTCACCTTTAGGAGCAATCTGATTAAGCAGGTGGAAATAGGCTTTTGAGTCCTTCAAAAACAGAGAAGAAATGGCACTTTTAAATGTATAAAATAATAAATAATTTTAGGGGAAAAAGTGTTGCCACATCCAAGCAAAGTGGTATATTAAACAGCTTAGTGCATCACTGCCCAGAGGCTCCCGAATCCACAGCACTATACTTCAGGGGATCTAGCAGGGGGTCTAGCAGTGCTCTTTTACACCCCAGAACTTCTAGCAATGCTGTTGCCTATACCTGGAAGCCCCTCCACTTACCTTGCTCATGTGTTTACATCCCAAAGCATCAGTGTCATCTAAGGCTCAAGTCAAACTCTGGGAAGGTTTTCCTGGCATCTCTAGAATGAACTGATGCCTCCCTTACGTTCTATCACACCCTTTCCGGTCTCTATACATAAGCTATGACCTCATTAGATTAAGTCATCAAATGTAGTTATCTCCAAAGATGGCTACTATAGCCTTTCTCTAAACATGTATGTAGTTCTTCCCAGCAGGAAGCAAAGGCTGTTTTCTGTCCCCCCTGGCTATTCGCTCTGACCAACAAAATGCTCTGAATGTTCTAGGACTCCCAAGCTCCAAATCCCAGGAAGCCTCTGGTTTCTCCTTCTTCAAGTCAACCTCTATCTAAAAACTCTTGACTATCTGGTATCAGACTGTGAGGAAGCCCAGGGTAGCCACATGGAAAGGTCTGGCAGTTAAGCACAGAGATGTATGATCAATGCCACTGTACACATCTCAGATTATCCAAACTGACAACTAATGTCAGAAGTCAGATGTAAAGAAGAACCACCTAGCCGTGTTGCATCAACACACAAAATTATGAGAAATACTAAACCAATTCTTTAAGCCTGTAAGATCTGCATGGTTTGCTAGATCTAATAGGTAAACTTTTCAAAAGCTGGCCTCTATATCATTGTGCCTGGTAAAGTCAGGAAATTCATAATAAATGTCTGCATGAACTGAACTGAATTATAAGGTTATTTGGACTAGTGAACTTCAATAAACTGGTTTACTATTTTAAAAAGTTTTGTGAATTTTAAATATTTTGTGAATCAGCATCTAATTCAGACAGAAAAAGGTAAGCTGCATTTTTTCATCCTCAAGCATCTAGTGGAATCAATTTTAAGTATGAATCCCTTATTTCTTATATCCTGTACTCTTATTTCATTGTAAAAAAGAATTCTGAATGTTGAAATCTAAACCCTGGGTCAATGCAATGGCTTGGTGGGGTGTGTACTTGCTGTGTGAGCCTGGTGTCCTGAGTTCCATCTACAGGGCCTGTATGGTAGCAGGAGAGAATTGACTCCCACAGTTTTTTTTTTTTTTTCTGGCTGCCCCATGCATATTGTAGCATATGCCCATGCCACAATAATAATGAACAGCAATGACAATGATGAAGAAAAAGAGGAAGAGGAGGAGAAAGAAGAAGAAGAAGAGAAGGAGGAGGAAAAGAAGAAGGAGGAGGAGGAGGAGGAGGGAAGAAGAGGAAGAGGAAGAGGAAAAGAAGAAGAAAGGGCAATATTATTTTTCAAAACTCTAAACCTTAATGTCCTGGCTGAAGTTGTTGATGGTGCGCCAGCCTGCGTTGGTCAGATGGTAGTTCACCCATCGTAGCAGCAGCTCCTCAGGAGAGAGCTTCATCAGCTCCTCCAGCTCCTCACCTTCTTTTAGCAATGCGATCAAGGCTGAGAGGGAAACAGAGATGTAAGCTCCTCCTTCACAGCCTTCTTGAGCTGAAACGGAATGTTTTTGATGTTCTCACCTTCATTCCTGGAAATTTCGATATCAGCAAAAAGGCCAACTTTGATGATCTGCCAGAGAAGCCCCAAGACCAGGTGAGGCTTTCCTTCCTTGAGATCCTGAGCACCTATGTTGACCACGGTGCAACCAATGGCTGAGGCAGAATTCAGAGCTAGGTTCAGATTTTCCTGAATTGCCAAAAGAAAGACATGAGTGAGGAAATATTTCCAAAATGGTACCCACAAAGTTACCTGTAACAACTGACTGAAAAAAATTTCAGATTTTTAAACACAGCCTTACACAACTAAACTCCTAGTAGTAAAACTCAATCGTTTTAACTGTCATGTATGGACACAGGGCAATGAATTTCAGATTTGTGTCTCCTCAAGCTCTATGACTATATACCGTCCTGGTTCTGTCTGCTGTGTTCTAAAAGCACCATTAGCCCAGCATGTCCAAGACAATCGGCTTTTCTTACCATTCTCCCGCCATCTTTCTCCATCCCTATAAAAACCACTTCTCACTGACTTCCTGTCTTGGTTGTTAGGAACAAGTTTTAATCTTGCTCCTTTCTTCCAAAACCAGAAGCCCAAGCAGGGTCTTCCCTGCCCTTCCACAGCCAGTCCCTGGTTTATACCAATGTCACGCTCCAAATACCTCGGAAACATGTCTTTCTCCAGTGGCTTCCTAACTCAGACCATTCTCATACTTCCTTTCCCCAACCTGCTGGCAGGAACATCCTATGCCAGATGTCCTGCAGGCACATAAACTGAGCTAGGCAGCACGTTTAAGATCGTTCATACCCTTCCTATTACCACTGTTACTCACAGTCTTTCCTTCTCCCTAGTTCTCTTCTCTCATTCTCTCTGCTGAAACCACACAGGGCCTTTGGTTTTGAGTCAGTTCCCTCCTACTATGTGGGAGATCACGTTCAATTAGTCAGCAGCAAACACCTTTACTCCTGAGCCATCTTGTTAGCCTACCTAGCTGCTTCAAAACTCTGCTCACATATACCTAATCTGCACTCTTCTCCAAATATCCTGTATCATAAAACAGCATCCCCGCACATACACAGTACTCTCCCAATTCTACTCCTCTCTCTCTAAAATATTATATATTACTAGCCAAACAAGGTGGTTCATGCCTGTAATCTAACACTTGGGAACTAAAGGCAAGAGGAATTCAAGGTCAGCCTTGGTTACAAAGCAAGGCCAAGGCCTGTTGAGTGACATGAGATATTGTCTCAGAAACCAAAGCAACAAACAAACAAAAAAAGACAAAGCAATCTTCAGAGCCCTCCCCCCCACACACACACAAGGCAAAGCAATATTAATATACTTACTTGTTTCTTGTTATATTCCCTCCAGTTATGATTTTGTTTGTCTGCTCATACTAGGGATTAAACACCGGGCCTCACACATACTAGCCCAACAGTCTGCCTCAGAATCCCACACCCCAGCCCCTCTACCAGCTAAGTGTGAGCAACAGCAAAAGCTTTGAACTGCTAGTGGCTTTCCTCAGGCACTTAGGCATGAGGCATACACCCAATAAACATTTACTGAGTAAATGGACGGATGGGGAAAAGTGGACTAGGCATGGAGGGACAGGAGAGGGTCGAGCTCAAACTCTTTGTGGGGCAGTAGGAAGCCTCAGGGACTGGCTCCAGCATTGTCTCCTACTACTGTAGTCTATGTCTGTGAAGAAAGCCCTCTTCCTTGACTCGGCATGTCATTCTCACATCGAATGCCCACGCATTAGTCTCAATCATTCCCTTTCTCTGAAGGGTCTCCACATAGGAAATTGGCCACCCACCCCCGGACTCTCATGGCTTACACTGCATATGCACAAACGAAGGAAGGTATTGATATACAATGTTTTATTTTTTAACATATTCTACTGGTATTTTCCTCTAGAAATTTCAATACTACTGGTTTATTGATCTTTATCTGTATAGA
Source organism: Arvicanthis niloticus (assembly GCF_011762505.2). Classification (NCBI taxonomy): domain Eukaryota; kingdom Metazoa; phylum Chordata; class Mammalia; order Rodentia; family Muridae; genus Arvicanthis; species Arvicanthis niloticus. The sequence continues at coordinate 16,284,772 of NC_047678.1, forward strand.
CTCTCTACTCAGAAGCATTTCTTTAAAAAAGGATGCATAATCTTTCAAATTCAGGGACTCCTAAGATAGACTTTAGGATGACCAAACAGGTCTGTAAGTCACAAGCTGATAAGGTTCAGATACCTCTGGATGGTAGTAATAGTAACAACTACCTCATTTGCTGGTAACAACAGCAACATTGTAGAGACCTTATAGTGGAGTATCTCAGTGGCTTCCTGTTTCAATATATGGACCTTGCTGGGCTCCATGTAAACAATTATATCTCTTGGGGATCCAGAAGAAATGATTAAAGTCAGAGACTAGGATTGTGTTTATAATAATTAACCTTCTTGCCGATGTAACGGCAGCAGCAGAACAAGAAAACCTTCAACATCTTTATAACCTCACAATTCACTTCAAACATGGAAGTGCTATCAGTACCTGGCAAATACTGTAAGCAAAAGCTTCAGATGCTTCTAAATACCCAAAGCCAAATCAATACAATTTTAAAGACATATCCTCTCTGCAAATTTAGGCCTGACCACTAAGTTTCCTAGCTTTTCCTTCCAGAGTACAAGGAATGCTTGGATACTGGTGACTCCCCAGAAGGCACCAGCAAATGGAAAGAGCTGTAACATCATGTTGTAATCATGTTGTAACAATGATTACAACAAACTTGATTCTACAATGACCCATTTCATATTTGTTGACACCACAGAGCTGTGTTCAAAAGGATGCACGGGCGCTAAATGGATTGTAATCATAAGAGCCACAACTTTTACCACTGTTCAGTCTAGACCCCAACCTGCACCCCACAACTGTCTACATAGGGGTGGCATGTGCTGCTCCTCTTGTCTTCCCTGGCATGAATTAGCTAGTACTTTGTCTTCATTAATATGATTTTTTTTTCTTCCAAGAGTCTTTTCTGTAGGTACTGTCTAAAAGATCCATTAAAAAGATCTTTTTATGACCTAAGAATCTGTCCCTTCTCAGCTCAAAGGCTCCCCATTGCTTCCACATACAGCCTCACACAGTGCTGACCTCCTCACCCAGTCTGAGTCAGGATTATCACATCCCTTCCCATGTCTTAAACCAGCCTCAGACCCTCAGATACAGCCTTTCCCTTCCTAGGTCCAAGACATGATTACGGCTTTGTAGACAGGGATCTCCTCTTACTTCAATAAGCTATAAAACCAGCTTTGACTTATCAACAGGCTTTGGTGGCAATATGAGGGTATCAGCTTTTAAGGTTTATTGTTTTGTTGTTGTTGTGTTTTTTGTTGTTTTGTTGATGTTTGCAATACAGGTATAGAAAATGTCTTACATGCAATGTAACTGGAGAAGTTGTCATGTGTATCCAATGAAGTGGTAGTTTGCATTTGATAAAGCCGGCATTACTGCTCTATAGAGCAGAGTAGAGAATAAGACAACTTCTAGACATCTTAAGAACAGGAAGTAAATGGCCAGGATGATGGCTCAGTATATGAGTTCCGAGGACGGAACTCAGATTATTTGACTTGGTAGTAAGAGCCCTTACCTGCTGAGCCACCTTGCCAACTCTCACATCATCGTTCTGTGTATGTGTGCATGTTTATGTGGACATGTGTGTTCATGTGTATGATCGTGCATGTTTGTGCAGATACATGTATGTGGAGGCCAGGAAACAACCTGGGGTGTCATTCCTTGGGCGCCATCCACTTTTATCTTGACACAGTCTCATGTTGGCTTGTACCTCATCAGGTAAGCAGAGCTGGCAGCCGTGGATCCTCCAGGAACTGCCTGTCTCCACTTCTTTACCTCAGGATCACAAGCTCAAGCTTGCATCGCCAAAATGAGCTGTTAAAAATGTGGATTCTGGACACTGAATTCAGGCCCTCATGCTTCCAAGGCAACTGCTTTACCAGTGAGCCTTCTCATCTTTCCTAGATTAGACATTTCAGGGTCATAAAGGAGTCTTGAGGCTGGGGATTTCACTCAGTGATCAACCTGTGTGCAGTCCCCAACTGTGGCAAAAACAAAAATCACAGAGAGTCATCCTCTTTTCTTGATCTGTCTATTTCCCTTAGTTTTATAACCACCACATATCATTATCCTCGTTCAGCTTTCTGTAGCATGGCATCACATGACCCTCCTGTCATAAGGTGGGAAATGCTATGCCACAATCCTTGTCTTGTATAGCAAATCAAAAGTTTCATAGGATCTAGTAGTTTGTTGAAGTTGGTCTCAGTGTTACCCAGACAACCCTTAAACCTCTCCTCCCCTTGCCACACACTCCAGCAGGCACCAGCATCATAACAGTAATTTTCTAGAATATATCTTCTGCTCTGGACTCTAAAATCTGAAACTACCAAGACAGAGTTAACACCCATGGTAACACTTTCTCAAAATCCCCACTGTTTTCTCATTTTACATCAACACTCTCAAGCATCCTAAAGGCTTGGACTAATAATTGCATAGGAAAAAAACAAAACTGTATGATATTTAGCCCCTCAGCTCCATCCTGTATCTACTGTGAATTAATCACAAGATATTTTATGTTATTTAATGTACTCCACACAAGTGTTAAAGGAAGTCTAGCAGTTTGTAAACAGTGGGTTTATAAAAACCACAGGAAATGCTGGATTCCATGTTCAGTGCCATAAACACTTATGACCTGTGTATTTCTAAAATGGAAGGCAGATGTAAACATTTTCAATATTCAGACTCATTTACTGAAAAGCCTATCACACAATTCGAGAGAAAATAAACTTTTAGTGACTGTGTTGGAAACGGTCTTTGACAATGGTACTTCTACTGGGTGGACACAACATCACTGGCCAGTTATCAAAGAAGAGGCAAGAAAGTCCTGTGCTCAGCACCAGGTGTTCCATTTCTGAAGGATGACAATAAAGAGGAATACCTTTTCCCAGTTCAAAAACAGTCCTGCATCACTGTTTAAGGTCATAGTTTCCTTTAGAAGAAAGGCAGTATAATTTTAGCAAAATTAACAATTGCATATTCTTGATCTCATAGTATATACCTCATTATAAAATTTCTGGGAAGAGTTAGGGAATAATTCACATAATTTTTTACTTGTTTGGTTTGGGGTCTCTCTGTATATCCTTGGTGGGCCCGAAACTCACAGAGATTCACTGTCTCTGCCTCCTGAATGCTGGGATTAAGAGTGCATACCACCATGCTCAGTTCACATATGTTTTAAAATACTTGGCGAATATTAATTGTTACACATTTGTTTAACAGATGTAAAAGGGAAAAATTGGGGACTATAAATTCAGACTCTGGTCAGCCTCTAAAGAAAGATTAGCACAGAAAGAATAAACACTTAGTGAACTAGTGACACATGACCTAACTGCATGGTGCTCTCTTACACCCACAACTCTTGATTGGGCTAGCCTGCCATGCACCCCGTGTGAAAGGAAAAGAAGGTGGGCAAAGACAAAGGAGGCAGACAGTATGATGTAAAGAAAAAGGGAAGAGGAGAGAAGGGGGAGGGAAGGAGAGAAGAAAAGGAGGAAGAAAGGAGAACAGATGGACACTGGCATCCAAAGATCATCAATAAAATAACAACTGCAACGTACTATTACCTTTAATAAAGAAATGTATCCAAAGTACTTAAAATATTAATTTATTCTATTCTAAAATGTAGCTTGGTTTCAATTTGAAACACTGAAATTGTTTTCACATTTTTTTAAAATGACAACTTATGTTTAAATGCTCAGCACCACCAGATAGTTTTGAGCACGGTCATATCACCAGCAAGAGGCAGGTACTCACCGACACTGTGAACGGAGTGAGCTTCTTCTTATTGATAGCTCTTTCGTCAATCGTATCTGGCTCAGATAAGTTGATCATTTTGCTGAAGAGAAAACAGGAACCATTTAGCTGAAATTTTCTAGAAATGCTTTAATTCACCGTGGTAAGCAGCCAGACTGGTTACTTTTGAAAAGAATAGCCTCTCTATCTTACTGAGCTGCTCCTCGTGTCAGGAGCATCAATAGAAAACCTAAGACAGCTGTCTGTCTGGGCACATCTCAGTTCTCTACAGTGGCCCACCTCCACTTGCTGCATCTGAACCTTCACTGTTTTCTCAGATGGTCACTGACATTAGCTACCTGAAACAAATCCTGAAACAGCTGACTTCCATGGAAGTAACACACTACGAATTGTGTTGTCTCAGAAGGTAGAGGAACAAACACCTTGGTTGAAGACTTCAATAATTTAGTCATTTTAGCTGGACAGCACTAGGGAGGCAGAACCAGCCTGGTCTATGTATCAAGTTCCAGGACAGCCAGAGCTACATGAAGAAACTCTGTCTTGAAAAATCAAAAGGGAAAAAAATTTAGGCATTTTAAAAAGAAAAAAATATGGATTTTGTCTTTATGTTTCAGAATATATTTTGTCTTTGGAAACTAAAATTAAAAAGTAGTTTTGACTCACAGTCAGGAATTCTCTAAAAGTTGGGGCAAGAAATAAAAATTGTAAATGGAGACCAAGGTATATTTTCCTATTCTTATGGGTAGATTCAGGGATTTTGTTTCCTTTTTAAATAAATACACAAAAAGGAAAAACAACCCGGAAGACAATGTGCCAGGTACTGAATTAGTCACAGGTGCCATGAGTATTTGTGACATACATCTTCTACTTTGTAATTGTACTATATGGTTTTTTTTTTTTAATTAAAAAAAAAAAGATATAAAGATGTGTGCTGGGACTTGGTGCTAGAGAGATGGTTCAGTAGTTAAGAGCACTTTTTGGTCTTGAAGAGGACCGGAGTTCAATTCCCAGCACCAACAAGGTGGCTCACAAGCATCTGAAACTGCAGTTTCAGGGATACGATACCCTCCTTTGACCTCGACGGGCATCAAGCACAGGTGCCATACACGTGCAAGCAAAACATGCACACACAAAAGAAAACAAAGAAGTTGAATATAAAGTGTTTTTTTAAAAAGAAGTATGTGACCACACACCTGTGGTAAACATGATAAGGATAGATGCGTTGTCTTCTACGGCGTAGTGAGAGACAGAAAAGAGCCGAAGCCAGAATGAAATACTGCTTCACTTGGGTCTAATGAAGGTGTGTCTTCCTTCTATGTCCCCCACCCCAATGCTCGCACCCCAGTCAGCACTCTCTTATGGAGAAGTGAAAAGAAAAACCATGTCAACATTTTACAATGCAGTAAAGGGTTCAGAAACTCCATGGCATTATTATGGTAACATACAAAAGGCAACACAAAATATTTCATCACAGGAAATGCTGAAAAGCACGCAGCACTTAAATGTCTGGACAATCATGACTAACTCATCCTCTGGTTTGCAGTATCCAGGGAATACCCATCACTGGGACTGTAAGCTCCTTCGTTCAGCTCACCAAAGAAGGATGCCATCTGCAAGCGATTTGAAAAGGCTGCCATCGTTGGGGTCCATGGGTAGAAGGTGGCTACAGTCTGCGTCATTCTCTAGAGCTTTGTTTATCCAGTTAACAAAAGCCACCTTTTCTTCCTCTGAAAACAGAAAGTCTCAGTAGGCAAACTTCATTCACACCGTCTATCACACTGACAAGAACATACTTGTTCATTTCTATTAAGGGACAGTGAGCAACACTGCTGAACACTACTGAGATGCGGTCAAGGACTTCAGGATGGAGAAAGGGGATTCGCCGAGTGGCAGACGAGAAGGAAGGCACGCATTTTACGTTACTATAAAATGCGTTTGGTTTGATGTGAAAATGTTCCCAAATGTAAACTGCTTCTAAAATCACCTGAGTTAGAAAATTATCACAAGAGGCCAATTATACACACCTACATAAAGATTGTTTAAATAAGAGGAAAAGGTAAGAAAAATCAATGGAAATAAACTCTATTACCTAAGAAGAATATAACTGCTGTGATCTGGGGTTTATAGAAGAAGTACTGAGAGTTAAAGCTGGGAAGGAGGTGGCCAGCCGGAGTGGGAGGGGCCCAAATACATTATACATGTGCATAAAAACATCACAATGAAACCCAGTAGTGAATATAGTTAACGTATACAAAAAATAACACACACACATGTGCGTGCATGAGTTGAGCTATTTCCAGAGGAGGCTCTTGCCTTTCAAGAGAGTTAATGCTACTTTGTGTTTCAAAAGGAACAAATGACCCAGGGATTCAATCAGATCAGGCACATCAGGTGACATATCATCTACGCACTTGGTGGCCCGATCAAAAACTGAATCAAGCATCCCCACTCTTGGAAACTGGAAGGGACAAATCCTTACAATAAGCAAGAATCTCCTCATTCTCAGATCAGCTCTCCAAGTCAAGCATGTCACCACGGTGAGAAAGTCACTCAAAAAGTGGTGACTAAGGCTGGGGTACAACTAGGATACAGCACTCCCCAAGTGTGCCTGACGCCCTAGATTTAATCCTCAGAGATCACACCCCAAAATCCTTTGCAAGTGCCCCAGACATCACAATGGAACCCATCAGAGTGGAAACACAAACAGCATCTGTTTTGGTTTTGGTGGTTTTGGTTGACATACAGTGGGAACATGAACATAAGCATTTGGTAATGCTGTCATTTTTCGAGTTTGACAGTGCTGAGCTCAAGATATATTTAAATCTGATATCACGGTATAATTAAGTCTGCAGATTTTCTCACCCTCCACTGTATATAAAATAATGGTATGAATCACAACGACAGCTTAAACTGGATGACATTTATTAAATGCATCAATGATTGAAAACCCAGAGTCGGAGAGGAGATACCTGAGTAAGAATGCTGGGTGCCCTCACTGGAGATGGATGACGTTCCCCCAATAGCAGTGATCCCTTCCCTTTTGTTAATTATTTTTCGGAATGTTTTGCTGATATCTTTGCTTTTTAACTCTTGCATCAGCTAGAATGGAATATAAGTGAAAATTGAGACATTCTAGTAACATGAAGAATAGCCAATGTTTGCATTTATCTGAAATGACACAAATGTAAGCATGAATTGGGTGCTCTCATACTTAATATCTGTATAAACAGACAACTCTGCTATTTTACTGATGACACAAAATGGACTAATATCTGTAACCTGACGATTAGAAGACATTACAGCTGAGCTGAAACTGAACACACTGAAAATATTATTGCACAGCTAAAGTCTTTAATACTACAGCACACGAAATCACTGCATAATAATGATAGTAAAATACTTCAGTGAAGGCAAACTGCTGCCTGAACATCCCCAGGATAAACAGATGTTCAGGTAAATAAGTCAGCATTTGTTGGACTATCTAGAGGCTTACAAAAACTCCCTCTCCCAGTCATTCCCTGAGCTCCACAGAGAGCAGCAAAGCCAAATGAAGTAATAATTTCTACATGTAACAGCCGAGATGACTCTTTTATGATCTAATCAGACCACCTCTTCCTACTTCAGTGACCTCCTGGTGGTCAGGATAAAAAAAAAAATCCTACACAGCCCCACAACACCCGATTCCTCCTCCAGCTGCATTGCTCCTCCCCTCAGCTCCTCTCCTCAGTCCCTCCCCTCAGCCCCTCCCACAGGAATCTTCTTTCTGATTGAGAGAGCCAGCATCTCCAGTGCCACAGGGTCTCAGGACACACTGCCACTTCTAACTGCTTCCCACACTATTTGCCCCACCCCCTTTCCTATTTAACTTCTTTCTTCTCAGGTCTTCACATCTTCACAGATGGAGGCGACTTCCCCGAGTCCCCAGCCCCAGCTCTCCCCTTCAAGCTCAGCTCCAACCCTGATCCTAATCGCTCCTGGGGCCTGTGCTGTTCTACCACAGCAGTCACCACAGTTGGCGTTCCTAGCCGCCTGTGTGACTGTGCCTTCCCTGCCATATGGACATGCCATAAAAGCAAGGACCACATCCCTTTCTGCACATCACATTGTTCACAACGCCCAAAGCTCAAATATTTACTTAAAAGATAAAGAATACAAAACTAGAAAACTTACATCTTACTTATTCAATTATACTAATGATCAATAATATTCAACTTAAGTACAAGCTATTCTAGGGCCTGAATGATTGTTATCTGAACTTGACTTCCATTCAATATTCTTTGTTGTATGATTTGTGGAAATTATTTCCACAATAATGTTTGTTATTAACATCATCACCATAATTTTAGAGCAGTGTTTTGTTTGGCCTCTGCAACCAGGTCATATCAAATCTAACAAAGTCATTATTGAGATCCTATTTGTGACAAATGATTAATAACCAGAAAAGTATTTATTGGATTACTCACCGACACAAACTCCTCAAAACTGATTTTACCATCTTTGTTGTTGTCAGCAACTACTAAAATTTTCTCCACAATCTCGCGCACCTTGTACCCAGGAAGGGGAAGGCTTGCCTCCTTAAATAGATCCTGAAGTTCATAGTCACTAACGTACCCGCTGTTGTCAATATCTGTAAAGACACATGGTAAACTGTCAAATGAAGGAAAGGTAGAACTCTAAACTACAAGTGGGAGGAGCCTTTACTCTGGCAGTTCTCAACCTGTGGGTCTCAACCCCTTTCATAGAACATACCCGAGACCATCAGAAAATACACATAGTTACATTATGATTCATAACAGTAGCCACATTACAGTTATAAAGTAGGCAAAAACAAGTTCATGGTTGGGGGTCACCACACCATGAGGAACTGTACTGAAGTGTTCTGAAGTTAGGAAGGTTGAGAACCAGTGTTTTATTCCTGTATCTGAATGATACAGGGTATGTGGGCACTAGTTACTTCTCTGTTGCTATGATAAAACACCATAACCAAGACAACTTACAGAACAAGGAGCTTATCTGGACTGATGGTTCCAGAGAGCTAAGAGTCCATCAAAGCAGGAGCAAGAGGCCGAGGGCTCACAACACCGAACCACAAGCATGAGGCAGAGAGTGAACTAAAAAGGACGTGACTCACTAACCTCTCAAAGCCCACCCCTAGCAACTTAGGTCATCTCACAAGGCCATACCTCCTAAACCTTCCCAAACAGTGTCACCAACTGGGTACCAAGTATTCAAATGCCAGAGACCATGGGGACATCTCATTAAAATAACCACACTGTACAATACACTTAACTAAAACATTCATGCCTATATAGAGTTCATTTCATAGATTTAGAGCTCATGTGTGTATTTTAAGTGTATGGTATGCACAGAGCTCTGACAAAAATCTAAGTTTCAGAGAAATAAGCCTCGGGGAGTGTCAGATATATAAGAGAAAAATATCAGCAAAGGTCAAGATGGAATAACCACCCAGACTTTATGCTGGTAAAATTTATAAAATGGGGGCTAAAAAGTTGGCTCAATGGCTAAGAACACTTGTTCTTGCAGATGACTGGGGTTCAATTCCCAGCACCCACATGGTAGCTCACAATTATCTTGTAACTCCAGTTCTAGGAGGTCTAAAGCCCTCTTCTGACTTTCAAGGACACCAGGCGTGCATCTGGTGCTTATACATACATGCAGGCAAAACACTCACAAACATAAAATAAGTAAATCTAAAAGAATGTTTTTTTAGCCTGGCCATGGTGCATGTCTTTAACCCCAGCACTCTGAAGCAGAGGTAGGAGGATCTCTGTGAGTTCAAGGCCAGCCTGCTCTACAAATAGAGTTCTAGGACAGCCAGGGCTACACAGAGAGACCCTGTCTTAAAAAACCGTGTGTGTGTGTGTTTGTGTGTGTGGGTGTGTGTGTGCGCGCGCTCGTGCATGCCCGCACAATGCTTACATAATATCTATCTGCTGCATACAAAACACGTGTAATTATTTTTCTCTGGTGGCAGTTTACTTGTTGATAATTTATTGCTTGCATGTATTTCTCATACTGTTGTATATGTTTAATCATGTTTGATAACACTTTGGAATTAGGTATTAAGGAAATTTCTAAATGTTTTCACGTTATTACTAAGATGGCCTTGGGCAGGTGGCAGGGTTCCCTAGAGACTGGGAGCACCTCTGGACTCCAAACAAAGACAGCACAAAACAATTCTACTTAGTTGGCAACAGACCAAGCTGCCATCTTGAGTGTTCTGGCGATGGCATGGAGTCAGCTCACACAGAATCTTACGAGGGCTGATTTTCAGAGTCCAGAATGCCACCATTATACCAGAGAACCACATATGTGAAGCTCCATCTTCGTGTCACCTTGACTAGATTGAGAACTGGGAACACAGCTCCAGGTGTGCCTTAGAAGGTGTTTCCTCAAAGGTTTAACTGAGAAGGGAAGACCCATCCCAGCCAGGGCCAGTGCCTCCCCAGAAGTGGAGGTCCCAGCTGAATGAGAGAAGAATGTAAGCCGACTTCCAGCGCGAGCACACGTCTGTTTACACCCCCACTTCTTGTTTGATTTTCACTTCTTGCACTTCTCCTCTGTAGCATTCTCTCCCCTCCCGCCTTGTTTCATTTGTCTTCTGGTTTTCCCTCTTCCAGTTCCCTTTCCTTTAGCTCATTAATTTACAATGTCCACATTTAAGTCATACATTAACTTTATCCAATGCTCCACATTAGTTTTGCATCTTCTATCTTGTTTCTTACTGATGCACGGGTGGGCTGGCTCTAACTGCATTTCTGTCCCTTATATTGCTTGGTGTGGCTGTGGGGTTAAAGCAGTTTGCTTTCTCTGGCTTGACACTAGAGCATCATCATGTGCCCTCGGGAATAGGATGCTCCATAAAAACATCCCCAAATAAAATGGAGAAGAGATAGTCAACCCAACAGACATGTCATAGCAACAAAGAAACATTAGAGAGAGAGAGAGAGAGAGAGAGAGAGAGAGAGAGAGAGAGAGAAGATAACATGGCAACATGGTGTCTCCAAAAGATCATAACTCCCCAACTACCGAATTCAAAGGTGCTGAAGTGGGGATGATTAATGTTGGATGAAAATCTAAGTTTACTGGTAAAGAAAATGGTCAGTGCCCTCAAATAGGATTACAAACAAGCAGGGGAAAGAAAAAAGGAAGGGAGGGGGGAAGGAAGGAAAAAGGAAAAAAGGAAAGAAAGAAATTAATCTAGAACATAAAGAAAAACCCCAGCAACACCGAGGGAGAGTCTGTGAAGTATGAGTAAAGCACCAATATGTATAAAACAGGAACAAAGAAAACAAAGTCATAGGGGAATGCCAGGGCTGGAAGGCGGGAGTGGGGGGGGGGAGCACCCTCATAGAGGCAGGGGGAGGGGGGATGGGATAGGGTAGTTTCCGAAGGAGAGACCTGGAAAGGGGGTAACATTTGAAATGTAAATAAAGAAAATATCCAATAAAAGGAAAAAAAGAGGAAGAAAAGAAAGTCTGCAAAAAATATTAAGGGTTGGGAGGGCACTAAATGAACAGAACTTCTAAAAATTGAAAACTTTACGAACCAAATAAAAATGCAGTGGAAAACACCCATTGACTCAACCATGCAGAAGAAAGAAAACCAGGGATAGGTAATGACATCGATGAAGTACTACAGTCAAACAGTAACAAATCCAGAGGGAGAGAAGATGACCATATGTTGAAGAACTCTAAGAGAAGATCAACAGAGGAAACCTAATAATCCACAGAGCAGAAACTCAGACAAAGATGAAAGAATCTATCAACAAAACTGTAACTAGCAGTTCCCCAAGTCTATAGAAAGAAGTGGACATCTACTCACAAGAGACGTTGAGAACCCCCAAAGAAGCACGACAATAGAAAAACGTCTCCTTAATATATTTCAGCCAAGAGGTTAAAAATAAAATATTAAAATCTGTAAGGACAAAAAAAAAAAGCAACTCACCTATAAAAAAAATACATCAGAAAAACATGAGATTTCTTACTCTACCTCTAAAAACCAGAAATCATAAAATGTCATCATGTTTTAAATCTTTGAGTAAATCACTGCCAACTAAGGAGCTATCTCCAGCAGAGCTATCTATCAGTGAAAATTGATGCAGAAATGAGGACTGTTCAAGACAAGCACAAACTGAGACAGCTCACTGACCATCAAGCCAGCAGTGCAGAAAATACTTAGGGATACTGTGCAAAGAGAGAAAGAGGAGCCTGGTGGTAGTACACACCTTTAACCCCAGCACTCGGAGGCAGAGACAGGTGGACCCAAGTTCACAGCCAGCCTGGTCTACAGAGTGAGTTCCAGGACAGCTGGAGCTACTCTGTCTTGAAAAAACAACAAATGAGAGAGAAGGGGTGAGGAGGGCAGAGCATAGAAAGAGAAATTTAATAAGAGTGATGGGTTCAAAGGAGAACTAGGAAAGACTCTGCAGAACCCAACACAGTAAGCCAGGAATCCCTAATACTAATTGAGGAGGGAAGGAGGGAAGGAGGGAGGGAGGGAGGGAGGGAGGGAGGAAGGGAGGGAGGGAGAGAGAGAGAGACAGAGACAGAGACAGAGACAGACAGAGAGAGACAGAGACAGAGACAGAGAGAGACTGAGACAAAATACATAAACCTAATCAAGACCACTATAATAAAAATTTTGAAACAATCAAGAGTTAGTCTGAAGACACGAGATGGTGGAAAGACCTCTCATGCTTATGGGTGGCAGAATTAATATAAAAACAATTACTAAGAAATAGTCTATGTATTCAATGCAACCTCTATCAAAAATCCAATGACACTCTTCATAGAACCACAAAAGAACAATTTTAAAACTCATATGGAAACACAAGACACTCTTAATAACCAAATCAATCCTTAAGAGAAGGAGCAGTGCTGGAGGCCTTACAGTATCTTACCTCAAACTACACTACAGAGCCATAGTAACCAAAATGGGTACTGGCCCAAAAGCCAACAAACCGACTAACAAAATGGAATACAGGTCCCAGAAGTAAACTCACACATCTATAGCTGCCCAAACTTTGACCTTAGACTGAAATCATTAGACACAAGTAAAACACCTTGAGATAGGCAAAGAGCTTGAACATACATTTCTCTAGAGAAAGCATACCAGTCACCGTAAGAAATTTGTTCAACCTCTGTACTCGTCTGGGGAACACAAAACTATATGATTCTACTTGTAACTTGTAAGGGTGGCTATTACAAAGCAAACTACAGCAACAGAGCAGGCAGTGGTAAGTAAGGATAGGCAGAAATGAGGACAATTGTACCATGTTGGTGGGGATAGAAAGGAGCACCTCCACACTGAAAAGGAGTCAGCTGCACCCCAGAAATCTAATGTGGATGCAAGAGGACCCTGTAAGTCCACATCTAGAGCATATGCAGAACTGACAATGGAACTCAAACAGTTATTTGTGCTGTGTTCACAACAACAGGATTCAAAACAACCAGGAATCCAAAAGGCTATCGAGGAAAGCACAGGCAAGACAATAAACACAAACAGTCAAAGAACAAGCAAGGCGTTAAACACAATTATGTGAACACTCCCATGATCACTGTTTCTAAGGGCTCATTAGGATGACCAAAATATCTGAGCCTACTTCCCTGTCCTAGCCCAAGGTCATTTTCATGTCTGAAGCCTACTTCCTTGTTCTAGTCTAAAATTTAGATTCCTGCTTGTTCCTTGACTATTTGCAACTATTGTATTGCTAGACCCTCAACCTAGAACTGACCTTAATACATGCATGTAATCAAAATGGTATAAAAGCAAAAAGGAGGAGGGGGGAGGGGATAAGGGGATCTAGGGAGGGGAAATGGGAAAGGGGGATGACATCTCAAATGTAAATAAATAAAATAGCCAATAGAAAAAAAGAGAGATGTGCTGTAAAAGCAAAGGATTGTCTATTAAATATTGTTGAATATAAAAAAATGAATATCTATATATCCTTATTTGTTTATTTTTTAAAAATCAAAACATGACAAAATAAATTATATTAAGATAAAAAGAAAAGAAAGCACAGGTGAGCAAAAGGCTGTTATTCTGCACACAATAGAATACTATTCCGGCTTTAAAAGGGAAGGCAGTTGTGACACATGCTACATCATAAAGGCATCAGACCATGCTAAGTGACAAAGGTAGTCATCACAAAACCACAGCTACTTGATGATTCCACTTGTGCAAGGTACATACAAGAGAAGATTCAGTCAGAAAGGTCAATGGTGGTTTCCAGGGGTAGGGGAAGAGGGACCTGGGGGCAGCGGTTTAACAAATGTGGAGTTCTAGTGTGACAAGATGAAGAAGACCTGTGGAAAAGGATGAAGGTTCTATGTAACGAGAATGGACTTGCTCCCACGCCACTGGACACTCGAGACAAGCAAAAGGCTCTGGTATATTTTAACCTGGTTTTAAAAAGAAAACAGGGCAGACATATTTTTAACTACCCACTTTCCCCAGTGACCTCAAAATACCCACTCCAGTACATGGGTATCTTCTGCCTCTGGAAGAGTTGTTTGTGTTTCCTGAGCTCAAGAGTCCCCATTTCTCTTGTAAAAAGTCAGCAAGTCCACATTCTGCCAGTGTTAGTGGCTCCCTCGTGGAGCAAACGATCTTGCTGTCAAAATTATTCCAACAGTGGACAGTCTGTTCAAAATACCATTAATAAAATATAGCAAGATTATGTTTCCGTGAGTCAGAAAGATTAAAGTTGGCACACTCAACAAAGAAAACAGATTACTACCTCATTTCACTGAGACCCAGGAGGGGTCCCTTTCATTACAGGGCACCTGTACAGTGACTACAGCGCCGAGCTGGCAGAACCACTTTTATTACCTGGTTTTGAGTGCCTAAAATAAAAGAGAACATTTCAATAACTGCCCAATTCTTGGCTTAAAAAAAATGCCGAGCACTGCAGACAATATTCTAAAACGTTTATTGCTAATGGCTTTTTGCAAATCATGCCATATTCACGTGATGTTACAGTGGCCAACAGGAACACTTCTACTCCCCCCTCCGGGCAGAAGAGGAAGGCCCAGAGAGTTTTGTAAGTGCTTATTTACACACTGATGATTTGTGGGTCACTTTTAAAAGACAAGACAAGCTATATGTTTAAAAACAACAATAATTATTATTATCATCATCACACTTTAAGGTTATTCCTATGGGAGTTTTAGTCACTGCTCAGGAGGCTGGTGAAATGCCCATGAGTGAGACCATCCATGGTCATAGCCTCCCTGTTCCACCATCTCGTTTTCCAAGCAGCAGTTTATTACCCAAGAACTCTGCTGAGGAAAGGGGAAAGATGGTGAGTTTGAGGCCTAGTGTCTATTTGCTGAGCTCAACTTTCAGAGTTCACTTTCTATCTGCATACATTTACAAACTAAAACAAAGGAAGGGAGGAAGAGAGGGAGACAGAGAAAGAGGGAGAGAGGGAGGGAGGGAAGGAGGGAGGGAGGGAGGGAGGGAGGAAGGAAGGAAGGAAGGAAGGAAGGAAGGAAGGGAGGGAGGGAGGGAGGGAGGGAGGGAGGTATCCTCATTCTCCTTGATTAGGGAAGTTTTTAAATAGGAAAGTGTGAACCCGATTTGACAAACACAAAGTACAAAGCTGCTAAGCTGATTATGTCAAATTGAAACATGGGATGATTTCAGAGAATGAAAGGGGAAAAAAGGAGAAACAACCTTTGAAAATATTAGCCTTTAATATATATATATATATATATATATATATATATATATATATATATATATATATATGAGAATGAGGAAGAAGGAGACATATAGCCTTTAAAAACAAAATTATATTTGTAAAGGTTCTGTATTGAGTCAGAAAGTACTTCTGTTAGTGACTAAGGCATGAGACAGAGTTTAGTTTATACACAAGGAAGTGGTTCTGTATTTTCTTTTCTGTAATGAGCATACCATGCAAAGTGCTTTCAGTTACTCTGTCATTCATTAACCTGAATTATCCTCTGTGCATGACGACCAAGAACTAAAGTCCAATTCACCTAGAAATGCCAGCTTCTTGTTAGCTTATCTTTCAGAAAGAATTAAGTGAAACCTGGGTAGAAAAAGAAAGGGAATGTCCTGAGGAGAGCTGGGAGGCAGCAGGGGTCGAGGTAGCTGCCCCTCCCTGAAGCCTGGCAGCAAGAAGAACCAGACGCCACAGCTTCCTCAACCTTACCTATTTTATTAAATGCTTCTTGTAGCTCTTCAAGCTCCTCCCGAGAAATGGTGGTGGTACTGTTTTCCATCTTTAAACTGGAAAGGCTCTTCAGGTCTTTATATCTAGAAAGAACATATTAACAAAAGGAATATTAGCTCCCGTGAAATATTTGGTAATGTGTGTAAGGCACACAGAAAGCACAGTCTCTGCAAGAAGTCATCTAGACGGTCTGGCTGACAAGGAACAAACAGTAGGTCACCTGGTAACACATCCAGATCAGTCAGGAAGCAGGAAGAGACTCAGCATGGGGCAGGGGGAGGATTGGTGTCCACACCCTGTGCTTCTATAGGACGTCTATATGATTTTCATTTTTATTTGAGCTGACTATTTCAGTTTAGGGGAAGCATAGCACTTGCACATATAAAGGACAAAGTAAGTAAACTTAATGATATGCACAATAGCCACAAAAATTAGCATCTGCTCATGTAGAGATGAATTTATGCCTGGAATGTTCACCTTCAAAATAATCCAACCATAGTCACATTCTTCTCCTTTCCCTGTGAAAGTTTACTCCAGATTAGTGGAGCCCTTTTCAGAACAGAGAAGGCACACTAAAAAGGGGGTGGGGGAAATAAAAAATTTGGCTATAAGTAAAAAGTGAACTAAGTATTTAAGAGCATTAGCTGTTCTTACAGTGTGGCTCTAGGTTCAATTCTCAGCAACCACACCAAGTGGCTCACATCTGCCTGTAACTACAGTTCCAGGGGCTCTAACACCCCCTACTGGTCTCTGCAAGTACTGCACACATATGGTTCACATACAAACAAGTAGGGGCACTCATATAAATGAAAATGAAAAAAATGTTGTTGCTTGTATAAAATACACACAGAAATTTTAAATTACACTCATCTTACTGTTCAGAAATACTACCTAATATCTTTATATTTTCTCAGACCCACTTTTTAAACACAGGTACCCCTGGGTGAGGGGTTAAATGTGCTCGTATTTAGTATTAATGCATTATTAGTACGCTTTCATGTTACTTATCAATAAAACATTTAATGGCCACATATTACTATCTCATAATTTACCTTGTGAATTCCTCGCTGCAGGGTATTTACATGGTTTCCAATTCTAATGCACACACAATGCTTCAAAAACCATCTTTGTTCCTATCCATGTTTGTTTCTGTATGATAAAAAACCTAAACATGTATGTTACTTATATGTTTAAGACTTCTGATGTCTAACAGCTCAACCTTTTTGTTTTGTTTTGGAGACAAGGTCTTACTACATAGTCCAGGCTAGCCTGGAAGTCAATATAATCCTGCTCCCTCTTCCTAACTGTTGAGATTATAGGCACACACTGCCACACCCAGCTCAACTCCTATTCTTAGGTGACTTAGTGATTTTTATATTTAGCATAGAAGATGAATACAAATTATCTCATGTATATCTAGTGATACAAGACAGTTAATATGTACTACAGAATATTAGCAAATACTTGTGTCCTATAGGAGAACAGGGACTGAAGCTAAGTGAGAAACCCATTTTCAAATGCTTTTATATTTATATATAATTTCATGTATATGAGCTCCAACTTCCCCAAATATCACAAAGTCACACCAATTATCAAAATCATTTATTCACTTAAATTATCACGGCAATTTAATATATCAAATCGTATGAAACAGTCAAAGAGTGATGTGATCTGAGCACAGAGCCTGCCTCAGCTGCACATGCACTAAACTGGAGTGATCTGCATCTTTGATGTTCTCTCAAAATGATAGATCTCTACGGTTTACATTTTTTTCTAGAGATTAGTCCTAATTTAATACAATTAAATAGGTTTTTAAAATAGTATATTGCCCACTATTTAACCTTGCACTTTTTTGTTTTGTTTTTTACAAATACTAAAAGTGGCTTAAATTTATCAGTGGAAACGACAATGGTCCAACTGAGTCAGCCTATTGACTCAGTTCCTTACATCCTACTGTTAAGCATTTATTTTATTAAGTTCCCACTTTTAGAAGCTTTTCTACAGTTACAACTTTTTTTTTTTTTTTTTTTTTGGAGACAGTGTTTCTCTGTGTATCCCTAGCTTGTCCTAAATAATTCATTATGTATACCAGGCCTTGAACGCAGAAATCCATTCACAAGCCTCTGCCTCCTGAGTGCTAGGATTAAAGGTGTGTCTATACCTGACAGTTATGACTCTTGATAGGTACAACTATTTTGTGTTGACATTAATTAGCAGGATATCTTGCATAACTTCCAGTGGTAAATCAATACAGTCTTGGTCATCCTGCATGTCTTATTCAAAATGATCTCTACCACTTGCCTAGAGTTTTAAAGTCTGCAAATTAACTATACTGATGACTTTGCATTGGAAATGGTAAATATAAAGCTGGGGCTCAGCCATACCTATTTAATTATATGTAATTTGTTAATTATATATAATAATTTTATTTGCCCACAATCAAGCAAAATATTAGCATGTAACATATTAGAAATCATTTTACCCATAAGTGATTCTTATTTTTTTTTTGCCTTTATATCTAATAAGTATAAAAGATGTTGCTTTACGTCTTTCAGTATTTCAATGAAACAAACAGAGAGATCTTTAAGATATACATCTGAAGTGTGACAAGCTAAGGTAGGGTCAGGTTGATCTCAAACTCAAAAATCCCTCTGCTTCTGCCCTGCGATTGCAGTTGTTTGTGTCCACAACTACCTAAAAATACAATCTCTTGTATGTGCCTTTATGCACATACAAGCATTTGCTCATATATATATATAGGTTTGTGTGTTGTGTGTGCAATTATGTGTGCTTTTGCATGTGGAGGCCAGAGGTCAATATGATATGACATCCTACTCACTCTCCATGTTAGTTCTGAGACAAGGCCTCTCCCTGAACCTAGAACTCACTCATTCAGCTATCCTGATTGAGAGCAATACCCAAGGACCTGTCTATCTCTGAGCCTCCAGTGTTAGGATTCCAGATGCTCATCCCGAGACCCAGCTTTTTATGTGGCTGTTGGGATCAGAACTCAGGTCCATACACTTGCACGGAAAGCACTTTACCAACACAGCCTTCTCCAGGGTCAGAGATGGCTCAAAGGGTAAGCTCTAATTCAGTCCATGGAAGGCACACTAGTAAAAACCTGATGTGCTTCTACGGTAAGAAAGGAGAAAGGAGGCTGAGACACAAAGATCTCACTAGAAACTCTTTTTTTTTTTTTTTTTTTTTTTTTTTTTTTTTTTTTTTTTTGGTTTTTCGAGACAGGGTTTCTCTGTGTAGTCCTAGCTGTCCTGGAACTCTCTCTGTAGACCAGGCTGGCCTCGAACTCAGAAATCCACCTGCCTCTGCCTCCCAAGTGCTGGGATTAAAGGTGTGTGCCACCACCGCCTGGCTCACTAGAAACTCTTGACCTGGTTAGCTGAACAGCAGAAACAAAAGACCTTGCTTCAACAAGATGGAAGGCAAGAATCTCAACTCTCAAAAGCTGCCCTCTGGCTCCACATGCACACAATCTCACATGTGCACTGCCATACACGTACATACGTATGTATGTACATACATATGCATGCATGTGTGCACGCAAACACGCACATATGTAAACAATAATTAATGGAAAAAGGAAGCCATGAATTTGAAAGAGATCAAGAAAGGGTGTATGGTAGACTTTGTATACAAAAAAGGGAAGAGGGACATGATATAATTACAATCTCAAAAACAAAAGAAATATTTTTTAAAAAAAAATTACAAAGACTTAGAACTACACACTAAACACTGACAGTAAAGCATCAGAAGGCAAGCTATTCTTCAGGGCAATTAACCTGGTTTCTCTGGAACCCAGTCAATGTAAAAATGATATGATCGGCAAGATCTAATGGGCTTCGCTGAACAGTTTGAGGGGAAAGGGCATTAGAAATAGCCCCAAATTGCCCTGAAACCAAAATTGTGTGCCTTCTACCAACCCTAAAGCTCCAACTGTCAGAGACCAACACTGCTTCCTCTGATGCGTGATCACTTCCTGAGTTCCTAGACCCTTTATCTTTCCTCCACCTGCCTCAAACTGTCCTCTGACTCAGCTTGGCCAGACTTCCCCTCATCCACTCCCCAAAATTCCCCTTTCCCCGACTCCTCCACCCACAGTAACAGCACAATGGCAAATATTTACAAAGAGGAGCTTCCTCACACAAGTTAATCTACTGACAAGTGAGTTTGAGGCCCACAGAGATTGTCTAGCCTCCACTGAGATTATAAAGGCCATCCCCACTTCCTTTTGGCTCTCTCCTTCCTGGTGTGGATGCACTGTGACCAGTCACCTCCTGCTCTGTCGCCATGACTCCCTACTATGAAGAATTGTATCTCCTACACTGTAATCCAGAACACAGCCTTCCTTCCTTACCTTGTTTCGTCAGCTATTTTTTAACAGCAACGAGAGAAGTAGCTAAGACCGTAACATTCCTGTTTGACCCGTAGATAGTCAGCAGATATTTAGTAGCTCACTAGGTGAATCCCATCTGTCTCTCAAAAAATCGAAGTGGAGAAGGGAAGCTGCTAAAGGATGCATACAGAACACCACTTACTGTAAATCATACACATGCAATACTAACACTGTCAGTGCTGCTTGTGATACCATATGCATGCAATAAAGCTTAGCATGTGAGAACTACAAACAAGTTCAGCAGAGCAGCTATCGGAGAGGGAGGCTGGCGACAAAGCGTGAGGTAAGACTGGCTGGGCCTATCACTCTTTTTAAAAAGGTATGTTTTAAGGATTTATGGCAAAAAGTTTAATGTGTATTCAGTGTGGGTTAGGGTCTGGTACACAGACATACTCACACTGTGCCTGTACGTTCCCAGGCTTTGAAAAATAATTCATAATGTTAAAAAATTTCTTATACAGAAAAAAAAAAAGATACTTTTTAAACCAGTCATGAACTATTAATTAAAGAAATGGATTAGGCTGGGCAGAGGCCTCAATTAGTAAAATACTTGGAGACCTGAGTTCAGTTCCCAGAACTAATGGTAGAAGAAGAGAACCAACTCTTCAAAAATGCCCTTTGACCTGATTTCCAAGGGGGAGGGGGGAAGGGTGGGTGCACGCACCCATACACACACACACACACACACACACACTCTCTCTCTCTCTCTCTCTCTCTCTCTCTCTCTCTCTCTCTCTCATTAATTAATTAAAAAGAAGTCTGATGGCACCTGAAGAATTACATTTGAAGTCCTCAGTCCCCCACACGTGCATGCACACATGGGCACCAACACACATACAAATATGCACACATGCAAAGGAAGAAGTAGACCACAGTGCAGCAGAGTGCTATGTGGGGAGTCTTAGTGTTCAAGAGGCTCTGGGTTCCAGTCCTACAGGGAAAGGAAATGGAGGCGGTGGGATGAGAAGGATGGGAGGGCAGAGGGCGGGGCAGATGGAAAATAATCAACAAAATATGAAGAGGCCCTCTCAATCATCTCTTTTTGAACAGGGGACATTTCCAAGGCTCTAGAAAACTGCAAGTACTTCAATCTTCAGCAATTCCAAGTTACTATTACGACAGAATTACTGAAATATTATATTCCACTTAGTCTTCTGTTGCCTTTAAGGTCCTGGATATACAGAAGACAAGATCAGCGAGAAATCCAGGGTCCCCTCTGTCCTTGGAAAGAATAAACCCAGGAAGAGGTTTACCTAGGTTGTGTGTTCGGGGTCTGGTTTGGGGTTGGCAGGACAAGGCACAGATGGAGACGACAGGGAAAGAATAAGAGATTACCCTGAAGGGAAGGAAGAAAAACTGGTAGATACCAGCCAGGAACAAGAGAACCTCCACTAAAAAGCCTGCAGGCTATGCCAAGGGACTTGTGAAGGCAGCACAGCTTCCTGAGCCTCTTGTCCTGCCAGAGACCCCAGGATAAAGGTAACTGAAGGCAGATTCCACGCGCCTGGAATAGGTCTGACAGCAATGGTGAGATGAAGAAGACAAAGCTACCCTAAGAATGTAAGAAACGGGCTGTTTAGCCCTTCCGGGCGTCTATGGAAAAGACCTTGAGAAAAGTCTAGAGTCAGAGTCCACCGACCCTCTCAGTATTGCTGGTCAGAGCAGTCCTGCTGGCTCTATGCACTCTCCCGCACTTCTTATCGCCCGCCACAGCCCTTCCCTCTTCCTGCTAGTTCCTATTTTCAGCTTCCCATTACTAGCTGAAGGATCTCCTTGTCAAAACCACAAGCAGCTAAGAAAGGAAGTGCAACTGAAGAGCGTCCTTCCTGGTGTGAGACAAACCTGGAGAGTGTTTTCTCCCCAGTTTCCTACTGAACCGCACTTCGCAGGGTCTCCCCACAATCACAGCCTCTTTTAGTCGGGTTAACTGGAATGTATACTAACCCTTGAATAGAAGTGGGAACTGGGATATTGTTTACTTGGTTAAATACCAGTTTCTTGTGCTACATACCAGCACAACTGTCCCTTGGACGGAGACACTGGGTATTTAAAAGACTCAAAATGTCCCTGAGAACCCTTCAGCTCTGAAAGAGCTGAGGTTGGCTTTTTCTTTTGTTCTATAAGCGGCAGCTAAAGAAACTTTTCTTTTAAAGGTGATTTGACTGTCAATAGCCTGGATCTGTCTAGCGGCAAACTATTTTAAAGGATATTATTTTGCTTGTTTGAGAATTGCCTCGGTGCATGGATTAACACTAGGGACCTTGAGAACACCACTTTGACATCATTGTGAAGAACTGCCACTAGGGTGAGTGACACCTGGGCTCAAATTGACTTTCGTACACATCTCCTAAATGGAAGCCTGGCAGTCTTCTGCAAAACAAATAAAAAAAAAAAATCATCTCAAATTTGCTTCATATTGGGCCTTCTCCCCTCCTGTCTTGATGTTTCTATCATGCCGGCCACTACCACCATTCATGTCCGTCCCTGCACCCTCCCTGTTTAACACCTCTGCAGAGGTACAAGACAGACACACTACCTGTGCTTTCTTTAGTCAGTTATTCACATCTTGTGTGTTGTTCAGTTCACACATTCATCCATTCCTGGACATAGGGTGCATGTAATATGTTGCATGTAATGACCTCACTTTGTTCTTTTACGTTCACCTCACCTTCCTAAGCTCGCTGCTCGCTCCGCACAGTGAAGGGGGCCAGTCTTACTTGTCTCCCCAGTAGCTGGAATGGAATGGGCTGTACTCTTGGAACTGTTTAGTAAAGTTCTTCATCAGCCTCCGTCACGCTAACCCCCTTCTTCTGACCAAATAGCTCCCCCTTTCTACTTTCTTATCCTTTTCATAGTAATCTATATTTCGTAAGAGAGAAATAGTTTTTTGTTGCTGTTTTTCCGAGTTTGGCTTATTTAGCTTAACGTGATGACAATTTGCAGTTCCATATATATTTTTCCTACAAATGGTGGCGTTTTCCTCTTAGTTGCTGCTAGAAAAAAAAAAACAAAAACAACCACGGGGTTGTGGGGGGGGATAAGAAGCATTTTCTATGAGCTTCAGGACTCCTGGCTTCTCCTGTGGCCCCCATCTACTGATGACGAAAAAACAATTAACAGACCTGTTTGTACCAAGCAGTTGATTGTAAATAAAACAAGACAAAGACAAAAAAAAAAAAAGCAAAGCTTATTGTGTCGAAAACTTTCAAAACTTGAAATGATTGTACTGGGAAGGTATGGGTGAGGGTGCTTCTCAAGGGAAGGCTGAACACACCAGGCCCGGAAAGCAAGTCCTGAGCAGCCGGGGAGGCCTGCAGCAGGACTGTGTTGTGGAACTGCAGAGCTGTGGGGCTGTCCTCAATGCACATGCGCATTACAGTCTGATTCCTTAGACGTGAGGCCCTTGGCCACGAGCCCCATTCCCACAGCCAAGGATAGCAAGGAGATAAGACCTGCAGTTCCAGAGGTCTCTGCACAGGTTTATTTGCCTTCTATGAAATCCTTCTGCTTGTACAAAGCATCGGCATTTTAAATTTGACTCATGCACACATAGGCACCCCATCCTAAACGTGTTGTTATCAGTGCTTAGGATCTAGCCAAGAACATCTTTTTTTTTTTTTTTTTCTTACTCTTTTAACAACGAACACTCACGAGTGCTCACCACAAACCAAGGCCTCTCCTATGGACTACACATACAATGTCTCACAGCAACTATCTGATTGGCAGCATTCCACTTCTGACTTTACAGTTAAGGAAACTAAGGCCAAAGCATATACAGTAAGTAGAAAAGCTGAACTCGCTCCAAGGACAGTGACAAGTCCAAACCCAACTACCTATTATCTTTTATAAATTTATGTAATTTTTAAAATTATGAGTGCTCTGTCTGCATGTACTCTTGCATGTCAGAAGGAAGCACCAGATCCCTTTATAGACAGTCATGAGCCACCATGTGGTTGCTGGGAATTGAACTCAGGACCCCTGGAAGAACAGCCAGTATTTTTAATTGCTGAGCCATTTCACTAGCATCTATTTATTACCTTCTTCTTCTTTAATTAATTAATTAATTTACATCCTGATCTCGGCTTGCCCTTCCTCCTATCCTCCCCATTCTTCCCACTCTCCCCCACCTCCACTTCTCCCCTTCTTTCTCCTCAGAAAAGGGCAGGCCTCCCATGGATATGAACTCAGTGTCTTGGAATATCAAATTTCAGTAGAACTGGGAGCATCTTCTCCTATTGTGGCTAGACAAGGCAACCCAGTTAGGGGAAAGGGACCAAAAGCAGGCAACAGAATCAGAGACAGCCTCTGTTCCTGCTGTCAGGAGTGCTACTTGCAGACTGAGCTGCACAGTTGTTACATATATGCAGAGGGCCTATGCATGTTACATATATGCAGTCCCATGCATGTTCTCTGATTGGCAGTTCAGTCTCTGTGGGTCCCTATGTGCCCAGGTAGGTGATTCTGTAGGTTTCCTTGACCCCTCTGGCTTCTTTAATCTTCCTTCCTCTCTCCCACAGAATTTCCCAAGCTCCATCTAACGTGTGGCTGTGGGTCTCTGCATCTGTTTCCATCAGTTGCTGGGTGAAACCTTTCTGATGACAGTTATGCTAGGCTTCTGTCTGCAAGTATAGCAGAGTGTCAATGAGTGTGTCATGGTGTGCTCTCTCTCATGGCATGGGTCTCAAGCTGGGCCAGTCATTGGTTGGCCTCTCCCTCAATTTCCGCTCCATCTTTACCCCTGTACATCCTGTTGGTAGGACAAATTGTAGGTTGAAGGTTCTGTGGCTGGGTTAGTGTCCCAATCCCTCCATTAAAAGTCTTGCCTGGTTACAGGAGATGGCCAGTTCAGGTTCCATATCCCCCACTCTTAGGAGTCTTAGCTGGGGTCACCCTAATATATTCCTGGGAGTTTCCCGTCCTAGGTCTCTAGCTCTTCCCAGAGATGCCCCCACCCCACTGATTCCAGTTCTCTCTCCCATACTCTCTCCCTCCATCTTCTCCCCACTAGATCCCTCCTGCTCCCCTCACCCCACCCCCTGGACTCCATTTTCCAGCCCACAGTTCCACTTACCACTTTCTTAACAGAGGTAGATACCTCCTTCCACACCTACAGCTCAGCAAGCTCCCCGTGATCTTTTCCTGTTCAAAGCTGGCCTAGAACCTAACCGCGCAGTGCAGACCTATTAGACCCAAGTGTGCACACTGTGTGATCGTTCCCGAAACTGAGAAAATTGATGGAAAGATTTAACTAAGCTTCGGGAAATGATGCGAATTATTTTACACTTTCCTGATCTCTGAAAAGTACTTTGCTCCTGTTTTATGTATTGTGTAGTCACAGGAAATTATACACTTTGGAGGTGAGTGCCCAGATTGTAATTGCCTATAAATGCCAAATGCCTCAGAATGAATGCTTGAGTACCACACCAAATAGCTGTCAGGCCACAGGAAACAGTGATTGGTGACTCATGATTCCTATATGAACCCTCAGAAATAACCAAGGTATTACTTCCTGGCTTAGAATCCTTTCCCTAGTTCTAGCACATAATTCACTACACTCAAAGGAATGCATATGGGCCTCTAGTGTAACTGGTGCCCAAGTGCACAGATCTCCTCCCCCAGGTCGCCATGTCAGGGCATAAACTCTAACCTTCTGAATGCACTTGGCTCCAAAGCAAAGCTTTTCACTTTTCACATCTAAAAAATGTTTTCAGGTGAGTTCCTGATGTGATATTTTTGCCACACATAGAATTCGACTCTAATTGCCCCTATTAAAAAGCAAAGGAAGAAATTTTCATGTAGCATATGCATATATTTTTTTTCGAAGATTCATTAAAAAAAAAAAACACATAAAATCCCAAGTTTCTAGGGATAAGAAAAATAAGGATTTTATATAAATATAATAAATTTCATACATAGAATCAATTACAAAGACTTGTCATAATAAAATTAGCAATTCTCAAACTATTATCACTTTTCCTAAAAGGTATAATAAATTACCATATTTTGACATTTTTTTAAGAAGCATCGTGCCTCTAGTGAAGGATTTTACCAAACATCAGGCTAGAGTTTTCTTACTGATGAAAGACTGATTCTCTATGCACAAGCAGGGACTTGCCCACATACTATGAAACAACCATCTTGTTTGCTACTCATTATTAAAGAAAGCAGTACTCACTAACAACTCTGGAAGTTTCTCCACTCTAGGATCTCAACAACAACAACAAGAACCACACTTTATACTTAACAAGTATTTTATACCTTCCAAAGTGGTTCCTACACATTATCTAATATTAGACATAGGTCGCCCAACAGAGAAATCAAGACATAATGTACTATTTACTCAGGTAATTCTGAGGAATTTCCCTATTAGCATCTTGATTGACGACTGACATGGGAGGGCCCAGCTCACTGTGGGCGGTACCAACCTTTGGCTGGTGGTGCTGGGTGCTATGCCAAAGCAAGCCAAGTCAGTAAGCATCCTCCAGGGCCTCTCCTTGAGTTCCCACCCTGGCTTCCCTCACTGATGGGCTTCGATGTGCAAGTGTAGGCCAACTACACCCTTTCCTTCCGAGTTGCTTTTTGTCATGGTGTTCATCACAGCAATAGGCAGTCTAAGACAGCGACCACTGTCACCATAGATTCATGTGCATTCTTTTAAATCTTAACAGTTTCTTCTGGCTTGTCTTCATTCGTCGTGAGTATTTTCATAGTATTCAAATCTTTTGTCTACCATTCTGCTGTGTGTGTGTTTTTTTTTTTTTTTTTTTTTTTTTAATTGCTCTCAGCCCTAATGGTGGTGAGCATCTACTCTTTCACCATGAAGTATGTTGTCAGACGCAGGCTTCCCATGGGTGCTCCATCAGACACAAGAAGCTCCTATCCTAGTTAGCTGGAAGGTTTGAAGGGTGTGTGTGTGTGTGTGTGTGTGTGTGTGTGTGTGTGTGTGTGTGTTACCATAATCACCAATGCATGTTAGACTTACAGTACTTTTACTGTGTCTCTAAAATGATTATACATTGTTAATATGTTGAATAGTTGCAATTACTGATTTAAAATGTTAGCAGTTTTACATTCCAGGAGTAAGCTGTTCTTGATTAGGATGCATTCGTTCCTCCTTGGCGTGATTACTGATAAGGCTGGGTTAAGCCTCTTCTGTCCTGTCTTCCGTTTCTCTCATTGGTTATATTCTCTCTTCTTTTTATCGTTTCTGGAATTACTCAAATATTTCTAATTCCAATTTATTTCTTTTGATTATTATACCAATTTTGTGGGCATTTTCAGTTTTACAACATACAATTTTTAAAAAAAAAAAAAAAAAAAACTTGTTACATGTTATCCTTTAGAGGTTTTTACTCCATGCTACAAAGAATATCAAAATGCCACAGTGGTAGGTAGGCAAGTTGGGCATCACCAGTCTGAAAACCTGAATCCAGAATGTTCCAACTGGTAAGGCTGGGAGGCTGCAAGAGAGAGCCTGCTTAGACAGCCCGGAAATCTGAAAAAACTACAAGTTCTGAAGCACATCTGATTTCAGATATTTCAGATAAGGAATACTCAATATATACATCCATTTCCCCAACTCTTGGCCTGGGTGCTATTATTATTATAAACTGCATAGCACATCTTATCATTTATCAAATGGAAAAACTTTTAATATGCTGCGTCCAATGAAAATAAACTTTAAAAGTAATAACCTTTAAAAATATTAATAACAATTGTATGTGGTCACCGACATAGCACCAAGTTCTTCA
The DNA here is from genome assembly GCF_011762505.2 of Arvicanthis niloticus. Classification (NCBI taxonomy): domain Eukaryota; kingdom Metazoa; phylum Chordata; class Mammalia; order Rodentia; family Muridae; genus Arvicanthis; species Arvicanthis niloticus. The sequence goes on from NC_047678.1 coordinate 16,312,913, forward strand.
TCCCTTTGTACAGACCTGTGTCTCCATAGCGTCTCATTCTGTTTGGAGCCTCATCTGTTTGAAGCCTTCCCTTATCATTACCTACACTATTAAAAGCTGGTTTTATATCCACATGGTTCATCCTTGTTTGTAATACGTCTTTGCTGGGCTTAGATCTGGGTTGACTGCTTGTCTCTCCATTGCTATCTTTTTTATTCTACAAATAACACCTCCTTTTCTCACTGGGTTAAGATCTTACTCTTATCAGTGGTTGTAAATGATTTCATTATAGCATGCTAATGTTATTTCATTAAAGTGTGCCTTAATATCATTTTTCTCTACTTCTTTTGCTGGGGCTCATTGAGTTTCCCAGATCTATGGGTCTATAGTTTTCAACCTGGTTTGTCTTCCAGCTCTTATCTCTGCAAGTATTTCTTGTCTTTTCTCCCCTCCTTTGAAGGGCGATCATGACATGCATGAGACCGTGTGAAACTATCCACATAGCTATTGACAGGGGGATCAGTAGTTCAAAGTCAGCTGTATAGTGCATTCAAGGGCAGACAAAGCTTAGGATACTGTCTCAATAAATAAAAATAAGTTTGACAGTAAGAGAATTTAAGACTCATGCTCAAGTGTTTAGTAATTGATAAGATATGTATTATTCCATCTGATTCTCAAATACCCCTGTAGGGAAAGCAGAATTAAAAATGAAATTTCATATATATGTGTGTATATATACATATAGATGTATATATACACACATATATGTTTGTATATATGATAGGAATAACTATTATACTACTAGTATTATACCACATAAACTACTATGTTTGTGAACCCCCTTGTTCCTGATTTGTACATAAGGAGACAGTGTCAGAGAGGCCAACTTACAGAGCAGATCAAGTGCTAGTAAGTGTCAAAGCTAGGACTACTGTCAGTGTGCTCGGGTCTTTGTCCTCTGTTCCTTTCAATAAACCACATGATTCTTGTGTGGCCAAGAGCGATGAAGTCATGCAGTGGGTTCTCAGGGGAAACAAGGAATCATCTTTCTACATGATATTCAAGAGCGAGATCTGAGCCTCTTTTGTGTAAACGGTAAAATGAGATGAGCTGGAACAAAGGGTTACAAAACAATTCCGTGCATGGCTCTTATACTTTATCAATTCTAATTTAAAATGAAGTTCTCCCTTTTTTTTTTTAAAGAACTAAGATACTGTTTTTTATTATATATGACAGGAATTGAGTATCGAATTGGGCAAAGTGGTTATTAGCTCATGGTCAGCAGCCATGACACCAAGGCAAGAGGATTCCAAGTTTCAGATGGTAAGTTCCAGGACAGATTTTTTTTTAAGTAGGGGATTATTATCACCAATAAGCCAAACACTGTCATGAGTGTAGACATTAGCCAGAAAAATACATAAAATACATGGCAGAGTTGGAGTGTTGCATGAACCAGTGTTAGCACAAGTACTGATTTTCATGGTAAGATCATGAAACACTAAAAAAGCTGAAAACATTTCCAAGTGATGAAAAGTTGGGTTGAAAAGTAAAGATAAATATAGATGCCTGTACCTCCCCTACAGCACTGATTCTTGTGTGTGTGTGTGTGTGTGTGTGTGTGCACATGTGTATACATTTATTTAAGCATGCACACATAGAGGTCAGAGATAACATTGAGTGCCTTTCTTGATCGGACTCCACTTGTTTGTTTTTGTTATTGTTTTGTTTTGAAGCAAGGTCTCTCATGGTACCCCGAGCTCTCAGATTTGGCTTTGCTGGCTAGCCAACAAACCCTAAGGATTCCTCTGCCTCTGCCTCCATAGCCTGAGCAGCCATGCCTGCCCTTTGAATCGATGCTGGAGACCAAAATCCAGGTCCTTGTGCAAAGGCAGCAAGTACTTTACCCAATGAACCATTCCCACAGCCCCTCTTCACCATTTTAAATGAACAAGCCAATCAGCAAGACTCTCTGCTGTAAGACGTTATCAGTAAGCAGACAGGGTCTGTAAGTGGCAGATATGCCCACATAATCACAGTAACAAGTCTATTGACTAATAATGTACAAGAGAATACCACAGGAAGGAAGATGAAGGGACAAATATTTCAAGCATGAGTTCTGATGATGATTTTTCTGAGTGGCCGTGGAGACAGGAGAGGCATCTACATTTCTGACTTGAGTGTAACCAACATTTCTAAGGTCTTGACTTGAAAAGCAAATCTTACTAGTATGTCACTTTATTTCTGAACTTACAGTTTCCTTTTAGACTGACTGTGCCTATTAACGTATCCTCTAGCAACTCCCACTTCTGGGAAGAAGTTTCCATAGAGACTTAAAATAATAAATTAAACAGGTTAAAAACCTCACCTCTTCTTCCCAGAGAAGACAATGAACAACAGCAATAAACACCTCAACACTTGCAATTCAGTTACTCTGACCTGTCCTTTTCATAGATGAGAGTACTGCAACCACACTCTGGCTTCCCAAGAATACAACACGGTCACCAAGAATGACAGTCCCTATCAGGGAGCAAGAGATAAATATTGGAACAGCTTATGCCTACTTTTAAAACTAGAGGCAGGGAAGGCACCTGGTTTAGCTTTATGAATCTGTAACAGATATATTTTCAACAGCTCAGTAACTCGGTGCTTGTGGTAGATGATTCTATGACACAAACAGATAAAGGGAGAGGCAAAGGCACTCCATAAGGATGGCAAGCGGAGGGAGGAGGCATTCATTCCATAAGGCATGCTGCAGGAGAGGAGAAGGCATTCCGTAGAGACGCCAGAAGAGGGGAGGGGTTCCCTAAAGAAAAGGCTGGGAGCAGGAGACATGGCTCAGCACTTGCTACTCCTTCAGAGGACTGAAGTTCAGTTTCCAAGTACTGCTTTGGGCAGCTTACAATCTCCTATAACAGGCTCCAAAGGATCTGGTGCCCTCTTCTGGCCTCTGGAAGCACCTGCATGCACGCAAGCGCACACGCGCGCACACACACACACACACACACACACACACACACTTTAATTTAAAATATTTTTTTAAAAAAATGGTTGTATAGTGGACCATCTTCCTTCTTTCCTTCTTTCTTTCCTTCCTGCCTTCTTTCTTTCCTTCCTGCCTTCTTTTTACTTTCAGTATGTGCAATATTGTGCACTCTGTGTATACCTGGCTGAGTGGGTTAGGAAACTGTACAATCCAGGTGACACCTAACCTACCTTCACTAAACAGCAAACAGCTTTCCCTATACTAGAAAATGAAATAAAAGCAAATATGACTATGTATTGGCCAAAACCCCTCAAAATTATCAAGATTATTCAAAATACTGTAGTATTCAGTCACTGGCAGTTAACATTATCCTGTGCATATACGTACCATGAAGTACTAGCTAAGGAGACAGTAAAGTCCTTACCACTAACAACACATTTTCAAGATCCTATTTTCATGACATTTTATTAGTTATTTGTGGGTCTGTACACATGGCAGGGGGAATCCACGGGCCATGTCACACATTTGGAAGTCAGAGGACAGCTTGTAGAAGTCAGTTCCCTCCTTCTGGCATGTGGATCCTAAAGGTTGAACACAGGATGTCTGGCTTGGTGGCAAGCACGTTACACACTGAGTCATAGCACCAGAACTCAGTGAGTTGAACATGAATATAGTAAAGCATTAAAATATACACAGGCTAGACATTCTATATCCAGAATGCTTGTCTCAGACTCCAGGTTGTTTTGGATTTTGGAATGTTTGCCATTTTAATAAAACCTATTTCTTAGAAGTAACATATGCCTTGTATGCACTTACTGATGAGGAGAGGTGAGAAATTTAAAAGGCCTGGAGCTTTCTAAACTGTTTCTTAAGGAAACTGCCTTTCTAAAAACTATAGGTTGCTTCCCTAGATCCAGTGAATGGTGAAATAGTTTTTAAGCAAGGATGCTGTCTCTATTTTAATTCTGATTCTTCCTTTTAAAAAATTGGATTTATTTAATTTTACATGTGTGATTACTTTGCCTTCATGTATGTATGTGCATTACACGTATGCAGTGCTCACAGAAGCCAGATGACAGCAACAGATCCCATGAACTGGAGTTATGGATGGTTGTGAGCCACCATGCGTGTGCTGGAAACCAGACCCAGGTCCTCTACAAGAGCGATGGGTGTGTCTAACCACTGAGCAATCTTTCCAGCTCTTCATTCTCATTCTTAAAAATAAATTTGCTTGTGTTACAGAGGAAGTTTATGCTCAGAGCACAAAGCCATTCCATACAGACTCCTGCTTAGACGTGGTCTGTATGCCCACACGACTTACTGATGAGAAGAAAACTTAAAATTCCGAGGATCATTAAGAGGGTCGTTTGGGGGCTTAAGACATGGCTCAGTGGTTAAGAGCACTGGCTGCTCTTCTAGAGGACCTAGGTTCAATTCCCAACACCCACGTGGCAGCTCACAACTGTCTGGAACTCCAGTCCCAAAGATCTGACATCCTCACACCAATGGACATAAAATAAGATTAAATTAAAAAAAATTTTTTTAAAAGAGGGACTTGCTGGGCGGTGGTGGCGAACGCCTTTAATCCCAGCACTTGGGAGGCAGAGGCAGGTGGATTTCTGAGTTCGAGGCCAGCCTGGTCTACAGAGTGAGTTCCAGGACAGCCAGGGCTACACAGAGAAACCCTGTCTCGAAAAACCAAAAAAAAAAAAAAAAAAAAAAAAAGGGGGGGGGGACTTTGAAAGAAACAAATCACCTTCCTACTTTGTAAATGAGGGTTAAAAAACAAAAAGCATCTTTGCACCATTCACCTCTTGTGGTTTGCTGGACTCTTCCGCTTTTCTGTGCGTTGTTGGGGAGAACGGCATCCAGAACATTTAGGAGAGGAAAAAAAATAGAAACCTTGATTTTTTTTTTTTTTTTTTTTTTTTTTTTTTTTTTTTTTTTTGAGGACAGAATCAGAAACAGCCATAATCTTCCACTCTTTTAAGAATTCAGGTCCATAAACACTAAGTTTGAGATTAAAATTCAACACTAAAAAGGAAAAAAAAAAAAAAAAGAAAACAGCCAGTCCTCCACAGCACACTTGCCAGCCAAAAACATGAGCATTTTCAGCCCCTTTGTGGTCCAAGTGCTGCGGAGTCCCTCAGACTCCTGTTACCAGGATCCCAGCAACAGAACCCTTTCCAGCAGGGACTGTGGTTGGTAAGGATGTGAACTTTTTCAAAAGGCTTGATAAGGCTACACCGTGAACATTTGTAGCTACTCAGAGTAACCTAATAAGGGTCATCAAATATCATGCTTTGGGTGGTAAGCTGATCTAAACTGGGGATCATAAAGGGATGTTATTCCCCCAGCTCCACAAGAACACAATTGAGTGACTGGCTGGTTCATTATTAGAGGAGCTGCACAAGGGTCCAGCCTTTGAAGTCTGGGCATGACATAAGAAAAGCAATTTGGCTTCCAAAGAAAGTGCTGAGGAAGACTTGGCTTGGTTTTGTTTTGTTTTGTTTTTAAACTATGTAACATTTTTCTATGGTGAATCACTTTCTATGGTTAGCTTTAATGTGTTTGTCTCCCTAAGAAGAGTCACAGAGTAACTATACTGTAATTCATTCAGAAATGCTTTAGAAGTCTGAGGGCTTTCCAAAGCAGAGCAGGTGAGTCCTAACTTCATCCTGAGGTGTAAGCCTTCAAGGTCCCTGCACAGAAGAGCATGTTTCACTTCTGAAAGGCTCCTCCGTTTTGCAAAGGAACAAGACCTCAATTCTTCCACACTAGGACCTATTCAAATTGCCAGTTGTATCACTTTCCCAGTTTCCTTGATATGCTTGACATGCATCATTCAAGACTGGCTTAGCTTTACGTGGGCTGGGAACTGCTCAATTCCTGCTTTAGCAAGAAAACAGCCCAACTCACCAGGTGACATGCTCACACAGAAACTGTTTAAAAGAAAACTCTTTCGAAAACAAAACAAACAAACGAACAAAAAACAAAACAAAAAACCATAGATGCTGTCCCCAAGTCAATGCAATGGTGAAATCTATCTCCTATTAATCCTGGCTTTTCAAGACTTAGAAACGCAAAATGCAAATGAAGAACTTATTACAATCCAGATACTCTCTCACTCCTAGATGCTCAGACTCAACACCACAGCCCTGCACTGCCTGCTCTCAGCTGTTTTAAAAACACAGCCATAGAATCTCTTCAGGGGGGGGGAAAGAGTTGTGCTTATCCACAACAGAACCGTAGACTGTAAGAGACATTCACTGGTTTGAAAACCTCGGGCTTCAAAGCAACAGCACATATACCTTCCAGGAGACAACACCAAGTGACCATTTAGTTATTTCTGCCTTTCTCATACTCATTCCTGAAAGGAAAATCAAAGTCCAACCAAGAATTATATGTAATTTTTAAATCCAATCCTGTATCAACCTAGAAGACACTATTAAGAACTGTGTGACCATATCGAATATTCTTTGGACTGATTATGCAAAATAACCCCAGAGCAAGGAAGAGCTTGCTGAGAAATTCTGTAAGGTAATTTCACTCAATTAAACAATCCCACAGAAACCCCAGCAGCTGTGTCTGAGTTACAATCCTAGGAGAAGAGAAGAGCCTGCATTCACACTCTGCATACATACCTGCTTCCTCAGGTCTTAGCGCCTGGCAGTCAGGGGTTCTGAGAAACAAACTTGGAAACTTTAAAATCCAGCCTGTCTTGAGCTGTGCCTGTCCTTGGATGGTCATGTGCAAAAGTCAGTGTTTGACCAAAGAACAAGCAACTCTCTCTATGCTGAAGTAAATGTTCTGCCTACTACTACAGATCTTAATCACAAAAGAATTTGGCCTAGGTTGAAAGGCCAACCTGGAACACGGGTGTGGCTTGGAACTATGAAGAAATATATTAAGAGGTAGAACTGGAGATATCATCACCATTTCTAATCTATGACAGCATAGAGTACTTAAAATGTACAATGAGACCTCACCTCCCTGGAAGAGTGTGCTCACACAGGCTTTGAAACCAGATTGTGCTGTGAACTCTCGTACTGTTTTTATAAATATTCCTTTGTCACTTTAATTGTAAATGCCGATAATTTTAATCATGTGAAAACCATTAACAATTAACATTCATTTGTGTTTCCTATAAAGAATTAAGAAATTATGTTAAGACAAAAAAAAAAAAAAAGACAAAATATCCTAACTCCAGAGTCACTGGACTAATTTGAAACAAATATAAACATTGTCTTGAAACAGTAACTGAAAACACTGTATCACGTATGCAGTGTTAAGCTAGTGGTAAACCTCAAGGGTTAGAGTCCAATTCTACTTTTGAACTGGCCCAAGTATGGTTTCCTTATCTACTTTATAACCCATGTTCATGGAATGGCATCGGCTCATTCTGAAACAACTTTTATAAAGCCTCCATAAAAAGTGGATGTTATAAAACAGCTTTCCAAAGTGAAAGGAAAAGTAATTTTGAAATTACAAGTAACTTGAAAATAAAAGTACATTATAATATGCACTTTTAGAACTTCACTTATATGACTGTGAAATTCTAGACATGCAAACTAACCGTGGTGACCAACAGCAGAGTGGCCCTTGTCAGAACACAGAGATCACCTAGGAATAACAAGCCAGGGACAGGAGATGACTTTCAGTAGCAATGCAAATATTGGGTATTTTTGATTGTGGTGACTTTTATGGATGCATACACCTGTCAAAACATAGCTACCTGACACTTAACACAGATGCAATCTACTATTCCTATGTTATGGCTCAATGAAAATACACAGGTGCATTTAAATAGTTACTCTCTTCTATATGGCCACAAGTTGATTGAATTAGAGGAGTTAGGCAGAATTCCTAGAGACAAATATAAGGCAATATATTCTGTCTGGGTATCCCAGAGCCACTCAGAATAGCTCTGGGATATAAGATTGACTTTACCAGTCTGTCTCCAACACAAGCTCAGAATATTTTTGGGAGCACTGAGGACTCTGTCTTTGGGAATTCATAAATGAGTGAAAAATGAGACATGACCGCTCCAAGATATGGCTGAGGAGCAAGTTTTACTGTAGATACGAGGGAGAGCACAGCCAGAGGCATCTAGAAAAGTCCAGACAAAAGTCTTATGGCCATGAGAGGAGAGAGAGGTGGGAGAGTAAGACAGGAAGAGAGGAAAGAGGAGGAAGCCAAGAGAAGAACAAGGAGCCAAGAGCAAGAGAAGTTGAGTGAGCCAGGAGAACGCACAGCCAAAATAAAAGCTGAGCTCTGCAGGAGAAAAGAGAAATGAAGTCTGGGGGGCCTGGAGAGGTTTAGGGTAGGGGTGCCTTATGCCACCCAGGATAACTCTGTAATAGTCACTTGTGAGGAGAGCCTGAGGGAGCCCTGCAGCCAGAGACCTCTTGGCCACGTTAAACAGGCACCTCAGCCATCTGTCCTGAGTTTCTTTGAGACCTAACTGTCAATAGAAAGTTGGATGAAGTAACCATTCTTGCACTGAAAATTCCACTACAGGAGAGAACCTCCATGTAAAAAAGGCTTTTTTTACATGACCTGCAGGCACTCCTAAGGCAATTCGTAATTGATATGGGAGGGCCCAGCCCATTGTGGGTGGTAAGTTCTAGAAGCAAGCAGACTGAGAAAGCAGTAAGCAAGTAGCACCTCCAAGGCCTCTGCCTCCAGGTTCCTATCTGGTTTGAGTTCCTGCCTTGGCTTCCCCCAGTGGACTGCATCTTGGGATATTCGAACCTGATAAACCTTTTCTTCCCCAAGTTGCTTTGGGTCAAAGAGTTTTATTGCAGCAGTAAAAACCCTAAAACAAAAGCTGTTTTTCTAGCTTCAATTTGTCTTAGTAATTCTTTTGTTTTGTTTTTATGATGGACAGTACATAAAAATGTAACTGACACCAAAAGTGGAGAGCCACAGCTTCAGAGTGGCCATTATGGAAGGTCACTACAGAGCTTGGACTGGGCTGCTGTTTCAGTGGTTACCTTAATCTACCTGTATGATGTTTATATTCATGAGATCCGCTCAACAAAATGTTTTCATCTAATAAGTTAGTATAATAATGTATTAATTTATTTAAAGTAAATCTTAAAATACAAAAATGAAAATTCCATTATTTCAAAAAGATCATTTATAATGTTTGTGACACGGCCACTATGGTAGGAAACTGTCCATACCTCTTGAGTAAACCACGTACTGGCCAAGTCTGATCTGCCCTACCACTATCGCACAAAGAAAGAATCTGTCCTATGTGCCTCTTCAAAAAATGGATCCTAAGTAGTTATTATTTTTAATTTTGAAAATATAGAAAATGATAAATATTTATAAAGTAAGAAAACCTAAATTGTTCTCAAGCTTACCATTTGGGGACAAATGGTGCTAGGAATGCCCAGTCTTTTTTCCTATGTGTGCATAGTCTTTTAAATTGGTATATATAGCTTATTTATTATTTGCTATATATAGTTTACCTATTATTAGGAAATTCTTTCCAGGGGTGGTGGTGAATACTTTTGTTTTGTTTTTTGATTTTTTTTTTTGAGACAGCGTTTCTCTGTGTAGCCCTGACTGTCCTAGAACTTGCTCTGTAGACCAGGCTAGCCTCAAACTCAGAGATCCACCTGCCTCTGCCTCCCAAATGCTGGGATTAAAAGTATGCACCACGACCAGTAACCTAGCTCATCCCAACACTTGGGAGGGAGAGGTAGGTAGATCTCTGAGTTCCAGGCCAGCCTGGCCTACAGAGTGACAGCCAGGGCTACACTGAGAAATCTTGTTGCAGAAAAACAAAAACAAAAACAAACAAACAAAAAAAAAACTCCCATGAAAGGATATAGGGAAGGAGGAGTAGTATTTCACATACTTTATATACTTTTCTAAAAATGTCCCCATGTTACAGATATAGTGATGTGTACAATCTTTTTCTTTTTAATTAAAAATCAATGCCCTTGGATTAGGTATATATCTCAGTGGTATAGTACTTGCCTAAAGAACTCCCTAGGTTTGGGAAACAAAAAGAGAGATAGGGAGATGGTTTAGCTGTTTAGTTGCTGCTCTTTACAAAGGATGTGAGTCTGGATTTTAGCACTCCCATCAGATGGCTCATAAAACACCTGTAACTCCAGCATATACAAGCACAAACTCACACAGAGACAAACACAATACACATCAATAAAAATGGTCTCTCTTGGGCTGGAGAGATGGCTCAGCAGTTAAGAGCACTGACTGCTCTTCCAGAGGTCCTGAGTTTAATTCCCAGCAACCACATGGTAGCTCATAACCATCTGTAATGGGATCTAATGCCCTCTTCTGGTGTGTCTGGAAACAGCTACAGTGTACTCATATATATAAAATAAATAAAATCTTTTTTAAAAATGGTCTTTCTTTAAAGGAAATAAAAATTATTTGTGTTATTAAACTTTTAAAAAAAGCATGTCTTTCATAATAATTCATACAGTCTGATTGTACCATGATCTATCTAAGCCTTTGTGTTGGTACCAAGGTCGTTTTAAATGGGTTTGGTTCTTAGAAAACACTTCAGCAAGCACCCTTGAATAGAGGCAAGACAGGGAATGAGGGACAAAGCTTTGAATCCAGTTTCTCCAAAATTTTACACATTCCATTCTATTTATAAGAAATGTCACTGTCTACTCTGTTGGGAACAGTTGTGAGCAGAAAGACAGGCAGTATTTTTTCTTGAATACTTACTGTAAATCTCAACCAAATTTCCAGAGAAAATCCAATGGCTTGATCTCAGTGAAAGGTATGTAGAAGAACTGGGTGTGGAGACCTGTACCCATACTCCCTGCTGCATGGAAAGCTGAGGGGGAGATCACTTGAGCCTGGAAGCTTGAGGAGAGGTTGGGCAATATCATGAGACACTATCTCAAAAGTAGCAATAATAAGCCAGACAGTGGCACAAGCATGTGACACCAGCACTTGGCAAGAGAGGACACAAGGATCAGGAATCTAAGGTCATTTTCTGCTAGACAGCAAGTCTGAGGCCAGCCCATAATACATGATAATCTGTCACCAAAAAAAGAAAAACCTGCTGATGATAAAAACTGTATAAAGCAAAGTGACACTGTTACTGATAAGGCCAAGTGTATAATATGGTTTCAATATCTGTGACTATTTGAGGGAACCATAATTTCAATGATCACAGTACACATTAATTACTAGAAAATAAAACTTTTGTGTCAAGGGTTAATGAGATAGCTCAGCAGGTAAAGATGTTTGCCTGATAACCTGGGTTCTGTCCAAAGAAACCCCATGGTAGGAGGAGAGAACCAATCTTGCAAGTTGTCCTCTGACCTCCACATCCACTTACACACACACACACACACACACACACACACACACACACACACAGAGAGAGAGAGAGAGAGAGAGAGATCTGTTTCTAAAAGCTTTGTCATAGTGTCTAGAAGAAATACTTTCTATACTGTGTGTGCATAGTTTGTAACTGTGTACCCATGTAGGCCATAAGTTACCATTAGACATTTTCCTCCTCGTTCTTTGAGACAAGGTCTCTCACTGAACCTAGATCTCCTATTTCTGCTAGACTGAAGGCCAGCAACTTCCTGGGACCCAGCTTTCAGCACCTCTCAGCTCTGTATGTGCCGCGCACCTGGCTTTAAATGTGGTCCTCATGCCAGCACAGAAGACACCTTAATTACTGAGCTGTCTCTCCAGTCCTCCATGTCTTAAAAGTAGTCTATTTCTCTAAAACTTCTAAAGCACGGGGATCGTATTACCCAGGTAGGTAAGAACTTGGTAAGAGTGACAGTTTGTGAGTTCATCAAACTCTACACTTACAATTTATAACAGTTCCTGGGTGTCCATATTAATTAAATTTCAAAAAATAGGGGAAAATGTCATTGTCCTTGCCCTCAATATATTTACCAGATAATCTGATAGAATATGAATTAACACAATACTCAGTAAAATATGAATCGGAAACCTCATCTTTAACAATCTTACTTTTACTCATTTATATTAGACTTTTAGCAAAGTTTTTGACATGAATGTTCTAAGGAAACAATGGACATATCTTGCAGAACTTGGATATGTAGATAACACTGTTATTTAAAAAAAGTTATCTTGATTCAGTACTTCAGCTCAGTTCAATTAGTGGCTACTAAGTATCTCCTGTGGCCAGCATGCTGCAGGGACTTCTCCAATGCCTCACAGACAGGTGGAGGAAGACACCACCCAGAACTCCAAATCAGTCTTTGAAAAACTGGCAGGTCACAGGGATTCTTACCATCCTAATTCACCAACTGGGAAAACACCTATAGATGCCAGACTTTCAAGCATCTGAAAATGTTCCTTAGAGTAAGTAGGTGACAAACTTGTGACTATAATACATATGGGTAGCTAGAATGAAGGGCAGGGTATGTGAAGAAACATGAACAAAGATGGGGCGGGGGGAGTCTGTGACACGCAACAAATACAGGTGATCCTGCTTCAAATCAGAATGCTTTTCCCAAATCTAAATTAGCAAAGAAATAGGCACGGCATAGATTCTCTCCCCTTCCTGCACATAGGTAAGGGTTGCTGAAGCTCTGCCTGACTTTTAAGTCTTGAAACAGACCTCTTAAAACTATTTGCTTCGAAGCCTGGCCAAGATGTGGTTTTTTTTGTTGTTTTTGTTTTGTTTGTTTTGTTTTAACCATAGAAAAATAGCTAGTTAAGTCACATTTTCTGTTTGTTTGCTTAAGATTTTATTTTATTTTAGGTGTAGAGGGTGGAGATTCTGCCTGTATGTAAGCATGTGTACCACATGCAGCTAGAAGGAGTCCAACTGGAACTGGGTTACAGATGGTTGTGAACTACCATGAGGCTGCTGGGAACTAAACCCAGGTCCTCTGCAAGAGTAACAAGTGCTCTTAACCACATTTTTGCAGGCTCCTTTGCAGCTGTTGGTGAAGGGCAAGGGACACAGGATGGATGGACAGACAGACAGACAGACAGAAAACCCTATCTATGCAGGCCCAAGTATCTTTCAAATCAGAGGAGGAAAGAGAGTCAAAGTACAGAGACACATAACCTATTGTCCTTAACTTTGACTGTGGAGAGATGAAGACCTGAGCAAAGTAATGCAGGTGGCTTCCAATGTTCAAAATAACTCCAAGTTTATGTACAGCAAGAAGGAGAACCTGAGATGAACAACTTCAGCCAACATCTGCAATGACCCTCAATAATGATGCATCCCTAGAACTTTTAGAAAGGACTATAGTCCTGACTTTTGCCTAGTGATACCTAAGCCAGACTCCTGACCTATACTACAGGAAGGTAATAAATGTGTGTCAGTTACACTGCTAGGTTTGTAGCAATGAGAGCAATTAAGAAAGGTAATACAGAGTCAGACAGTTTTATTCCAGACTCAGCTAATTCTATCAGCTTGGCCTTGGACAGGTCACAAGAGAGGACAGCTATTACTTGGAAGATGGGGTGGGGATGAGAGCAGAACAGAATGTTTTGGGAGAGGACCAATGTTGTCTTTACAGTTCTCCTTAATTAGATTTTTCCCTTGGTCACATTATATAAAACATACTGGATGACTAGCTCAGGGCTGGAGCAATGCACAAGGTTCTGGAGTCAACCCTCAACTCTGAAACAACAACAACACAACAAAACCAACTTAGAAGTTAGGCTAGGATTTACTTTAGCAGCTTAAAAAGACAAATACCCTCCCAAACAGAGCTATTAATCTAACAGGCTGGCAAGCCAAGGACAGGTAAGATTCTGCACAGAGCCTCACCAACCTAAGACAGAACTGCATTGCTTTTGATAATGCAGATTCCACGATGGGTAAGGAAGGCATTCTTGTAAGGACCTAAGACAGACTCTGTCTGGTTTATGCAATAAAAAGAGGAAGATGTGGAGCGATGTTGGAGCTGCCTGGTAGGAATCTGACATAGGCCAAGGACAAGGAAATGGACTGCAGGCAAGATTCTGACATTAGGCTAGAACGAAGAAGTAACTTCAGGCAGAAATCTAAATCTTAGACTAGAACAAAGAAGTAATTACAGGTAGGAATCTAAAACTTAAGCTAGAACAAAGAAGTAGGCTTCAGGCATGAAAATCACTTTGGGCTAGGACAGGGAAGTAGGCTCAGATATTTTGGTCATCTTGATAAGCCCTTAGAAATAGTGATCATGGGACTCTGTTTACTCTCCTGCATGTTCTTTGACTATCTAGGTTTATTGTCTTGCTTGTTCCTTGACTATTTGCATCTATTGTATTGCTGGTTCTTCAACCTAGAACTGACCTTAATACTTGCATGTAATTTAAACGGTATAAAAGCAAAAAACGCCAGGCAGTGGTGGCACACGCCTTTAATCCCAGCACTTGGGAGGCAGAGGCAGGTGGATTTCTGAGTTCAAGGCCAGCCTGGTCTACAGAGTGAGTTCCAGGACAGCCAGGAACTCTGTCTCAAAAAAAAAAAAAAAAAAAAAAAACACCAAAAAAGGAGAAGAGGCGAAGGCGGGAGGAAATAGGGGATTAATGGGGAAAGGGGATAACATCTGAAATGTAAATAAATAAAAATATTAAATTAAAAAAATCTAAAAAATTTTTATTCCAAAGAATAAATAAAACATCAACAAAATTTTTAAAAAGACAAAATGTTATGAAATATAATGTGGGGGGAGGGGCTGGCAGGCCCATGTCAAGGTGCCCTCCTGAGAAATCACACCATGCAACCAACCTAATAAAGGAAGTTTATCTGGGGGAAGGGGAGGGAATGAGGACCTGGAGGAAGGGTAGGGGTGGACAGGAGGGAGCAGAGCCATGAGGGCAGAGAAGGCAAACAGAGAAGAAAAGAAAGGAGAAGAGAAGCCTGCCACATGGGAGCAGAGAGAGAGGAAAAGAGAGAGAACTGGAATAGCAAGCAGTCCTTTTACATGCAGCACCTGGCTGCTGCAGCCATTGCTAGATCTCCAGGAAGAGAGCCTAGCTTTCTGCCTAGAAGGTAACACCAGTAATGCCAAGAAAGGCCTTTGTCGTTGTCAATGGACGACTCCCAGAGATGGTTCCTGCGGCCCTGCCATTCTCACTAGCAGTCCTACAAGCAGACCGTGGAGTGACATGAAATACAGATCCCATATCCCCAAGATTCTCATTCCGAAGTTCTAGGGAGAGGCTGGGGAATCTGAACAGGAACAGGAAATTCTGAAGTTTGTCCTCTAGTAAATGGCTGGTAATGCTGGGGGGCAATCCCATCTTCTCCCCCAATCTCCCTAGACCTTGTCTGCTCTGAGCAAGACCTCAAAAGCAGCTCTGGTCAGAGGTTACCCTGGAAGCTAGCCCATCTAAGAGCAAACTAACTGGTTAACTGCACAGGTTTGACATGAGCAGATCTGAATCCACTCTGACCTCTCTGTGTGCCTCCAGTTTGTCTTCTCATTTGCATAAGGGAAGCAGAAAACCTACCAACCCACAGTGTTGCTATGACAGCTTCAGCACAGTTAGGTCCTATGATTACCAGCATACCACACTTCTATTTTTAGAGGAAATCTGGGCAAAATAAGCATTCTGAAATCCTCTGTGTTCTCATTCCTATAACAGAATGTAGAAAGATGAACTATTTATTGGAAATAAGCTTCCATCCTGAACAACATGGGAGGCAGAGTGTTTACTGAGGTTGTGTTTGGGGAAGAAGAGAAAGGGGAAAAGGAGCCGTTGGAGCTCTTTGAGGCTATGTATATCACAAGGGGCACAATTTTATTCCAAAATTCCAAAACAGTTGGCTGAAACAAAAAGATGCTTTCCTTAATCACAAGTTATCTAGAAAATCTGCCTTTTGCTTTTGACCTTCGGGTATGAAGTACCAAGCTCATGGATTACAGAGAGCCGTCCAGGTCAGGTTATTTAATTAGCTAAGTAGATGGGCCTCCATTCTGACTGGAAGACAGGTGAAAGCAAACTGTATGACTTACAGTTAAGTAACCTCAACTGCCAGGTGCATGTGAGACACAGATACAATCAAGTCACTAAACATAACCAATCATTCACATTAAGATGAACAAATATGAAAAGCAAATAGCCCAACAGATGCTGGGACACTTCATTTTTTTTAAAAAGATTTATTTATTTATTTTATGTATATGAGTGCTCTATCTACATGTACACCTGTATGCCAGAAGAGGACATTAGATCACATTATAGGTGGTTATGAGCCACCATGTGGGTGCTAGGAATTAAACTCAGGACCTCTGGAAGAGTAGCTAGTGCTCTTCACTGCTGAGCCATTTTTCCAGCCCCTGGGACACTTTATTTCTATGGTTTCAATGGCATGTGGCTGAGGTAACATCTAGAAAAATGAATCTGACTAAGATTTAATTAATAAAAATCAAAGACAAGTGATAGCGCTGAATTTCTGGTAAAGAATTCAGTAGGAAATGATGTAACAGATGCTAGGTACAAGCAGCACCCAAGATGGCAGTGCTGGTGACAATGTTCTGTACAGAAGGACTCTGGCCGGAAAACAAGAGTTTGCTATTGGGTAAACAGATGCCTAAAGGCAGGGTTCTCTAAACCAGGAACCTCCCTTACCACTCCCAAAGTCAACTACCTGGGACAAGGACATCCAGTTCCAGGTCAAACTGAAAAGCCTGTATCATCATCTCAAAGACCCTCCAGGATGCCTGACTGTCATATAAAATCTATTTGATTTTCCACCATTTTGCTTCTCTCTGCTTCTGAGAGGCAGCCCTGGCAGTGTGATCCTCTCCCCCTCTCCCCCAATAAACCTTCCCTTCTCCCCATGGAGTGGTCTAGTTCAGTGATTTTCCTGCATCTTTCCTCTGTATCATTTAGCACTGTTTCCTTGCTTATAATAAAACTTATTCCTGTGCTTGATAATTTTATGTCAGGTTGACAAAAGCTAAAGTCATCTGAGAGAAGGAAACCTCAATTAAGAAAACGCCTCCATAAGATTGGGCTACAGGGCACTATAGGGCAGCAGTTCTCAACCTGTGGGTCATGACCTCTTTGGAGGTCAAAAGGCTCTTTCACGGGGGTCACCTGTGACCATCAGAAAACACAGATATTTACATTACTATTCATAACAGTAGCAAAATTACAGTTATGAAGTAGCAATGAAAATTATTTTATTGTTGGAGTCACCACAACATGATTTAAAGGGTCACAGTATTAAGAAGGTTGAGAAATACTACTGTAGGACATTTTCCTAATTAGTAACTAATGGATCCGTCCCCTTGTAGATGGTGCTATCCCTAGGCTGGTGGTCTCGTGTTCCATAAGAAAGCAGACTAAGCAACCGATGATGAGCAAGCCAGTAAGCAGCACCCCTCCACGGCCTCTGCATCAGCTCCTGCCTCCAGGTTCCTGCCCTGTTTGAGTTCCTGCCCTGACTTCCTTCCATTGTAAACAGTGATATGGGAACATAAGCCAAATAAACCCTTTCCATCCCCAAGTCTGGTCACGGTCCTTCATCACAGCAATAATACCCTAACTGAGACTTTTACTTCAATTTTTTTCCTCTCCTTTCTCTCCTTCTCCTCAACAGATGAGAAACTTTAGTGTCAGTGTTTGGTTTGTAGAGTCAGGGTCTCACTGCGCAGCCTCAGCTGACCTGGAACTCCCAATGAAACCCCTCAGCGTACGGACCCTCCTTTTCACCTTCCTCAGTGCTAGATTACAGCACATGCTCATGCCAGGCTCAGAAGTACACTTTTATGGAAAAATATCATTAAAAGCTCCAGAAGAGAATTGGTTTAGAGTATTCTCATGGGTTTTTTTTTTTTCAACTTTTTTTAAATTAATTTTTTATTGGATATTTTATTTACATTTCAGATGATATCCCCTTTCCCTATTCCCCCCCACCCAGAAACCCCCATCCCACCCCGTCTCTTCCTGCTTCTATGAGGACGTACCCTTACCTACCCACCCACTCCCACCTCCTTGCCCCCCAATTCCTCCACACTGGAGCATCCAGCCTTCACTGGACCAAGGACTTCCTCTCCCACCTATGCCGGACAAGGCCATCCTCCCCGGCGTATACAGCTGGAGTCATGGGTCTCTCCCTATGTGCTCCCAGGCTGGTGGTTTAGACCCTGGGAGCTCTGGTTGGTTGGTATTGCTCTCCCCATGGGACCACAAACCCCTTCAGCTACTTCAGTCTTCTCTCTAACTCCTCCATTGGGAACTCCATGATCAGTTCAATGGTTAGCTGTGAGCATCTTCCTCTGTATATGTCAGGCTCTGGCAGATCTCTGAGGAGACAGCTATATCAAGCTCCTGTCTTATGTTTAAAAAAAATAATAATAACTCTGAGCTTATCATTAGACTTACATTGAGAAATGCGGCTAACAGACCTGACTTGCACAGTCTTAAATTACACATATATGAATCTAGATTAGCTACTAGTAATGGAGGGTGGGAGTTTGACCCAGTTTGAGGATACATTCTGTCATGACAGGGACAATAGGGTATCAGGAACAGAAGGTGACTGATCACACCACCCATACAGACAGAAAGCAGAGAAAGATAAATGTATGTGTTCAGTCCCCTTTCTCCATTTTATTCAGTCCAAGACTTCATCCCATGGGAAGGCGTCACCTGTGTTTGGGATAGATCGATCTTCCCTCCTTGGTTAACGTAAAACACTGAGCGCCTGGCACAGAAAGATACCAAATACAAGGCTAGTGGTGGTTAACCAATTAGTTTGCTCATCAGGACCACCACCTGAAGAATTGAAAGATGTAGCCATGTCTGGAAATGGAAATCAAATTGCTAAATCAATTAACTGCCGACACTTTGGAAATTTTATTAGCTTATGGCAAAACTCATTTGGAACTGATTAGCATTTTATTATCATTAAATATTTCAGTTCACTTTTTTCTACCCTTTCAGGAGACTTGCGGCCAGAGTTACTGATTCACACTCCGACACAGTGGAGGAGTGGGCCAGGCAAAGCTGGCAGGCTTCTCCTTTGTTAGCAGTCAAAAGGTGTGCAGCTAACTGTACAGACTGACTTCCCTAGACCATGACACAGGTCCATTAAGATAAGGACTCTTTCCTAAGTCCATCAATTCCTGTTTTAAATAAACTTCCAGAGGGTGAAAACCTCAGATCCACTACTCCTGAGGAGCTGTGAGTGTGAGGCCAAACACCTCTACCTCTCAGAGCCACAGGTCCCTCCCCCTTCACAAGGCATTGGTGCAGAGTTTTAGAATTAACATAAGTTGGTGGTGTTACTCCATAACTGGGGAATGAGTGTCTCTAAAAGTTAATCACCTATGACTTGACACATACAAAACAGCACTGTCTGCTCACTATTTGTCACACTGAAAACAGGAGAAAATGCACCTTTGTGTGCTCAGGAGATTCCCCAACTGTCTCCAGATAGATTCTGTGACCTCTGGTCTCCTCCAATGGAGTCACACCCTTGCTAGGAAAACACACCTAGAGTACAATCTCTGCTCATCTTTCAGAAGCAATTGGATTTCTCAGCTGCCCGAGAATTTTCTACTGACATATCTCACCGATTGCTAATTCTGATTATGTATTTTTAAATACTACCAAGGGCACCACAGTTTGTTTCATTTTTTTTTTAAAAACCACGTATATTCTTGTTTTTTTTTTTTTTTAAATTAGACAGATTCCAACAGGAGAGCACCCTGCAACCTCAGCACTCTTCCTCAACATTTTCAAGATTCATCAAAACCCAAGGTGAGCCTGAGGGCGGAGACAACCAAAGGGACCAGAGGATGCAGTGAAAGTAGGGTGGGTCCTGGAACAAAAGGCTACCATGTGAAACAAAGGAAATAGTCAGTACCTTGTGCATTTTAGTAATAATGTAACAATATGAGCACATTCATTATAACTAGTATAACACACAGTTACACATTACTAATAGGACCGGTTGCCAGCAAGGGGACACAGGAAATACTATGTACGTTTGCTTGATTTCCATGAACATTCATATAAAAGTCTATTAATATTTTCTTAACATCACTACAATGAGATACTGTCTCACACCTGGCATGGGGGCCCTAATTAAGGAAACAGATAACAAACATTGGTGACTATGTATTATGTGAAGAGATACAAACATCTTTATGCTCTTAGATATAGCATCTTTAGAAAAGCTTGGCAGTTCCTTGAAATGCAGTTACCATGTGACTCAGCATTTCCACTTGGACACTATAAATACCCACAATACAGGGTCTGTAGAGATAACTTAGTGGGTAAGAGTACTGGCAGCTCCTCCAGAGGACCCAGGATCCACATGGTGGCTCACAACCGTCCCTAACTCCAGCTACAGGGGATCCAACAACCTCTTCTAGCCTCCTTGGGTAATCACAAAAAGGGTGTACAGACATATGTGCAGTGCAGGCAAAATAACCATACATATAGATTTATTTTTAAATTAAGAAAAACAAATGCATTTTCCTAAAATAAAAAATTCATAAATGTTCATAACAGCGTCGCTCATTAGGGCTGTGCAGCTCAAGCTCCTGCTCTGAGTTCCTCCATATTCCACAGAACAGTGGCTTGTAGGCCTGAGTGACTCCACTGCCTTCAGAAGAATACAAGCACAGAGAACGAAGGACTCCGCATCAGTGGTGTGCACCACCTGTCTTTCATGAATCATGAGGCACAGACTGGTGACTTACTTATGCAAATGAAGAAGTAACACCTACAAACTTACCAAAGAAGACTGGGAGTACACAGGCACAGGGGTATATTAAAATTCTATCCAGAGGCTGGAGAGATGGCCTAACAGCTTAGAGCACGTGGTACTGTAAAGAACAGACGTTCAATTCCCAGCACTCACGTGGTAGCTCACAACTATCTGGAATTCCAGTTCCAGGGAATCTGATGTCTTCTTCTTACCTCCACAGGCACCAGTCATACATATGGGGTGTGTGTGTGTGTGTGTGTGTGTGTGTGTGTGTGTATGTGTTCCAACAAAACATCTATACACATAAAATGAAATAAATCCAAAAAAAGAGATAACTTTATTTTGTGTTTTTCTTTTTAAAGTATGTGTATGTGAGAGACAGGCAAGACAACTACCAGGCTCAAGTGCTTCATGACCACACCAGACCAATGAAGACTGTAACAATCTCACTTGGACCCCATGGGAAGAGCACCTCACACTGTAATAACAGTGCCACACCCACCTGTCATCTCTCTATCCTGGGACACTCAAGATATCAAAAGGACATTCCTGAATGTCCCTGGGGCTTTAGCTTACAGTGGTGCTCTCTAGAAATTCCATCCATCCATTCATTCCTGTATCTATCCATGGCTGTCTGGATCAAGTCCTTCATCTCTGCCTGTGCCTCCAGGAGGCCTCTTTGAACTCTGTGTTCTTTAATCTGTATGCACATGCCTCAAGTAGACCTCAAGTGTATGACCTGCATTATTTTAGTGTTTCAAATCAAAGAACCTGTGTTTGCCAACGGCCAGCTATCAGGAAGAATCAGGACTACATCATAAATTATAGCCAATGAAAATAGGTTGTGAATTTATTATTATTCAATAAATTCTGACATTGTAGAAAGATGTAAAAAGTGTCTGTTTCTGACACAGTGTGCCCATGACAACAGCCTACAAGAAGAAACTCTAACCAGATTGAACAAATAGATCTTTTTAATGTGGTGCAGCCATACAATGGAATATTATAGCCATAATTTTAATCTACACCACAACATGGATGAATCTTGAACACATTATGCTATGAGCCTGCCACGAAGGGTATTTTAAGGTTAGGGTGGGCAAGGCAGTGCACACCTATAGCAGTACTCCAGAAGTGAATTAGACACTAAACATCCTGGCAGGAATGAAGATGTTATAAGATAACCCTGTCCCTCCCTTTGGCTATCAGATTATTACTGCAAACACCCCAAGATTTTGGAATTCCCCCAGAAATCTCATACTGAGAGAAAGAAAAGGTTGGGAGCCTGGTGTTAGCCAGAGCCCTGGAAGAGCTGTTACTCGGTTTTGATAATGAGTCAGACCACTTTGCAGGAGACTCAAGGAGAAGACACTGACAACAGGCAGGCTCACATCTTGACAAGGACTTCTTAGCTACCTATAACTTTCTGTCCTCTCTTTAAACTTAGATCTCCTGTGAGGACTCAAAGATGGGCGTGGGGATCACTAAGTATTTTTGTTTCTCTTCCAGGTGTGGAATGGCTCTTATGTTTCTGCCCTTAATTAATATTTGCTTTTGTTTTCTTTTGTTTAAATAGGACTATTAAAATGGGTAGCCTGGTCTAGTTTGTTGGGGCTGCCTGGGCACAGAGTCTGACCACAATGATTCTGATAACAGTAAATTCATGTCATTCTCAGCAACACATAGTTTGAGGCCATCCTGGGCTATATAAGAATGTCTCAAAACAAACAAACTCCTAGATTAAAATATAAAGAAAGTCTCTCACATGGAGACAGAGAGGGTGGGGGTGGGAGCTATGGTCGAAGATGAGGAGAGGATGCTAACAAGTACAAGGCAAAGAAATATTCTAAAATTAACCATCTGTGGTAATATTTTGACTTTGTTTGTTTGTTGAGACAAAGGTTTTCTACGTAGCCTTACCTGGCCTAGAACTCAGTACATTTACCAGGCTAGCCTTAGACTCAGACCAGGCTAGCCTTAGACTCAAGATCTGCCTGCTTCTGCCTCTGGAGCCTTGGAACTAAAATCACTCACCACTACACCCGGCTTAAAAATTGACCATCTACTTCTTTAAGTAGGTGAAATATATGATACTTTATCTAACAGACCTATTATTTTGAAACTAACACTACGGTATGCCCTAAAAACACTGAAGACTACATAAAGCAAAGTCTTTGACAATACATAGTTAATATAAAACCTCTAATTTCCCTGAAAAGTCCTGCTGCCTGGTTTTGTAACACTCAACATCTGTGCCCAAGTCCCTAACAAAATGAAGAGACTCCGTGCATTAGGAAGTTTTCAGTGTGTCTCAGTGTCCTTATTAGATCAGAGTAACGTGAATGACCTAAGGGCCCAGGATATGAAACCATATGCAGGATATCTTCACTGATGCTTAACACATATTCACTTGCAAAAATGGGTATCTTAGGCATTCCCTTTGTATACTGCTTCAAGTTGCAGTCATTTCCTCCTAATTACTGGAAAATTGGGCCAATGGGTAAATATGCTTACTGCTAAGCCTGAAAACCAGAGTTCCATCCCCAGGCCCCGCATGCTAGAAGGAGAGAACCGTTTGTCATTGTTTCTAACCCCAATATGTACAGGATGATGGCACAAACCACGCACAAACACACAAAATAAAGAAAGGTAATACAAAATAACTAAAAAAATACCCATACTATTTCCCATCCTCCCTTTTAAAATCATGGTAATGGCACTGGCCATGTAAACCTCATATCAATACGTCAGTTAAGGCTCATCTCCTACAGCACAATACACTTGTTTACACAGGAAGATACAGAATAAACAAACTCTTGCTCCTCTATTCACTTCCGGCAGGAAGAATAAACTGTAGCAGTCTGTGCGTTGATAAACAATCCTTTAAGTATGATTATAAGCTACTTTCCTGGTCACTCTGAATCTGGTTTCTCTCAACACAGTAAGAAAGCATTTAAATTGAGCATTCATTTGTTTTAATGGTGAAGTCAGTTTCACATGCAAGAATTATCTCCTACATGTCAACCACTGTTATGACATATTACTTTATTCAAACCTGGAGTTGGTTTAGAACAAATTTAAAAATGTAGTAATCCTTACTGTTATAAATTCAAGTTATTCAGCTCACTCTAGGAAAATGTTAAAGCAGCTCTCAGGACATCCTGCCAATAGCCCAGATCTGGGGATAACGGTACAACTGTCCACCTCATCATGGAAGGTATGTCCTAAGACCCAGTGCACGCCAGAAACCAGAAACAGTACCAAGCCACCAAATCTACATTATTATTTTCCTATAGAACCTTTGCTGAAAGTTTCATTTATAAAGTAGGCCCAAAGTGGTAGTTTGAACAAGAGTGGCCCCACAGGCTCACACACTAAACCTCTAAACCTCTAAGCCAGCCATGATTAGATATTTTCCTTTATAAGTGTTGCTGTGGTCATGGTGTCTCTTCACAACAGTAGAACACTAAGAACAATGTTTTTAGTAGCTATATTAGGACTGTGGTTTTCCCCTCTTATTTGTGGTTTCGCTTTCTATGGTTCTGGCTACTCGTGTCAACTGAGATCCAAAAATATGAAACGGAAAATTGCAGAAATAAGTCAGAGGTTTTAAACTGAGTATCACTGAGAGGGTTAGTTGATCACAGTAATACTACAAGCCGAGATGACTACTCACTAGTGAAGGGTGGGCAGTGTACAGAGTGTGGGTGTCCAGGACAAAGGGCTAACTCATATTGTAGGGTAGAAATTGGCCACACAAAATCTCGTGCTGCTACTAGGATAGTCTCCAAAGAGTCAGTAAGAGTGTGAGACTGCATCTCAATGCTGAGGCCATCCACCTCTCAGCGGCTATCATGGAGGCACTGGACTCAACTCCCAGCACCAAAAAGAACGGTGAGCTCACTAAAATACATTACATTTTAATTGCACTTATTAGAGTGTGTGTGCGTGTGCGTGCGTGTGTGTGTGTGTGTGTGTGTGTATGCATGCATGCACTAGGTGCAATGGTATGTTCTGGGTATCAAACTCAAGTCACTAGGCCTACACAGCAAACATTTTACCCTCTCAGCCATCTTGCCAATCCCACAATAAAATATATATTTTAGAGACAGGAAACATACACACACACACACACACACACACACAGAGAGAGAGAGAGAGAGAGAGAGAGAGAGAGAGAGAGAGAGAGAGAGAGAGAGAGATTTGTGTCTTTTGGAATTATAACCAGCTGTCCTCTTACTAGCTTGCATATTTTTATTAGAAACATCTAGTAATGAATTATTTGTGTAAGCCCTTAAGTCACTTTATATATACACTTTATATATACACTATATATAGCACTTTAGGTGCTATTTCAAACTGTATTATTCAAAGACAAGTGTAGTTTAAAACAGGGTACCTCCTATTAAATCCTCACATGGCTAGAGGGACCCACTTGTCTGTAGGTACCCTGACAACGAGAGGCAGGAATCGTTCCTATAGGCTCAAAATGCTGTCTGATGGTGTTCTTAGCTTTTGGATTGTAGAAGTTATTTGCCTTCTAAGTCAACAGATTCTAAAGGGGGTTTGTTTTTTTGTTTGTTTCCTCTTGTCACAACACACAGGGACAAATGAACGATGGCTGTTTTGGAGGGCCAGAATTTAGCCAAAGATAAGATAATTAGCCTATAGACAGTCCTGGAATTCTAATCAGCCAATCAGTGACAGATTCCTTTCGAGGAGTTTTCATTCACATGCAGGCATGGCCTCTCTTCAGCTGCTTTTGTTGGTGCAAAGGAAAACTCACGCCTGGGTAACACTGTCGGTAACAGCATCATTACCCATGGTGTTTTACCTGGGTCTATGGTGCAAAGGAACAGGTATGGCAATGGATATTAAAAAAAAAAAAAATCTACAGATTGTGGAGAAAAGGAGCTCAAAAAAAATTCTAAAACTATACCCAAGGCAAGTGCTGGGGACACCTGTGACCATTAAGAGAACCCCTCCTGTGCACTGGGAAAACAGGAAGGGGCAAGACCTCACAGATCCAAGACTCCAAACTTAAGGAACACAAATTCATTTGAAAAGAGAGCTGAGCTCAAGAGGCCTAAGGAATTCATTGTTCCTCAAAGCAGCCACATAGCAAAGTGTTCCTCAGGCTCAGGTCACACAGGTCACACAGGTCACACACGGAAGCTACCATGCAAAAGGGCCAGGCTCCACTCAGCCTTGACTCCTCCAGAGTCATAAAGTCTTGTTCCATGGTCCTAGAAAGCTACCAATCAAGGTGTGGCAGGCCAATAGTCTCTATAAGGCAACCCTGAGAGGCCATTGTGTGAAACTGAAAATGAACCCCCAAGTGAAATGAGGACCCAAAGATATCACAGAGGGGCCAGAACCATGGGACTGCTGCCAACAAAAGCTGAACAGAAATGAAGTAAGTTTCTCTGGCCATCGGCCTCAGCATAATCTGGGAACTTGTTAACATGTAAATTCTTTGGTTGGTTATGATCAAGATACATTATCTACAAGTATGAAATGTCAAAGACAAATCAAAAACATTTCTTAAAAAAAAATCATAAACTCCAGAGTTAAGACACAGAAATGGTTTTCTTTTCCTATTTTTTTTTGTTTTGTTTTTTTGTTTTTAACAACCTAGCTGCTTCTGATGTTTGTTCATATTCCAGAACACACTGAAATACCTGTAGTCTCAGGAAGCAGCCAGCTTTGAGCTTTTGCTTATGGTGTTACCTGAAGCTGTTAGTTGTCACAGTTACCAGGGAAACTGCACTTCCCTCTTTGGGTTCTGTGTGGTTATGTTTTGTTTTGTTTTGTTTTTTGTTTTGTTTTTCCAAACAAGGGTTTCTCTGTATAGTCCTGGCTGTCCTGGAACTCACTCCATTGACCAGGCTCATTAAGGAGGGAAGATAAGAAGGAACTTGGAACCAGTCTTCTTTAGGAATTCCTGGCCCCTAGCAAGGAAAATCCTAGAACCACTGCCTTCCAGGTCCTTGTCCTAAGCTTCCTGACCCCATCATGCCCAGTCCCCACCATCCCTTCACCAAATGCCTTTTCTGTATTTAGTTTGTTTTGTTTTTTTGTCTTACACTTTTTCAGAAAACCTCCACTTTGAAGCTTTCTTTCCTTAACCCCCTGGACAGAGTTACCTCTCCTCTACCCAAGTCCCCTTCCTTCCTTTGCTCTTCCTGGTGGCTGTTCCTCCCTGTGCACAGCATGTCACAGGCAGTGGTCCCTGTGGGTGGTTTAAGTGAGAACAGCTGCAACAGGGCTGGGACATGAGAGGATCTGTTCTCAGTTGGTGGAACTGTTTAAGGCTTTGGCTTTGTTGGACAAGGTGTGTCAACTAAGGGTGGGCTTTGAGGTTTCTAAAGTCTACACCAGGCCCAGTTTCTCCCTTGGCCTCCTGCCTGTGGATCAGGATGTAAGCTCTCAGTAAGTGCTCCAGCACAATGCCAGCCCGCCACCGTGTTCCCCAACTATGATGATCACGCAATCACCCTCTGAAACTAGGCAAGAAATTAAAAGCTTCTGTCTATTCGTTGCCTTGGTCACTGTGTCACTTCACCGCAAGAGAATGGTCACTAACAGTCCTGTGTCTGCTCCCTCCACTGCACGGTCTCAAGTGTAAGCACCATGTCACTCAGGTCCGTACACCCAGCTCTTTCCCTTCATCTCCTTTTAAAAAGTGTGATTAAAAAGAATGCCAGTGAGATGCAACCAACCCCTGTCTCCATACCAAAGATCAACACACACCATTGCATCGTCCAGGGGCATTCAGAGCTGAGAAAGCAGTTACTATAGGCACCTTTGACCACAAAGAAATCACTTAAGAAGCCCCACAGCTGAGGCTAACCACAGAACACATTTTAGAAGCTTATAAATATCAAATATAAATTTCATATAGAAATTGTCTCCTCTAGTCAGAAAAAGACACAGTGACTAGAAAAGCATCAGATCCAGAGATATGATGCTTCTAGATGGAGTCCTCCCATATACATCTGGCTATCAACATGATCCCATTAATAAACCTCAGTATTTTTTTTCCAAATAAAAAATTGAAAAACACAATATGAATTTGATCTCTGCCACTTCCAAGTTAGGTAACCCCAGGTAGGCAGGTCATTCTCAAAATAGTAGCTGCTTATCAACAGAAGGTAGCAAATTCACACATAAAAATATATAGTTATTAATAAAAAGCCTTTCCTTCACATCTCCAGTTTTAGCTTCCTTCACAGTCACCATTACTAACTGAAGGTGTCTCTTCTCCTGGGCTCAGAAACAACCACAGACTTTGACTTCTCTTGTACAGGCCAACTGATTTCCCATATTCAAAGTTTGACCTGCCTAGAGGCTCCTTTTGATGGACCATTAAACAGTGAGAGGTTTTTCAGAGTTTTCCCACTAATAATAATTTTGGGTTAAATTGGCTGTTTAAGAATAAGATAAGGAGGCCTATGAGGTAAGATGGCTCTGCAGGTAAAGGCACTTCCTGCCAGGCTGGAAGACCTGAGTTTGACACGCCCCACCAGGCACCACATGGTAGAAGCATGTGGCACATGAACGCATACACACAAAATGAATAACAGCATGTAGCTGACTCTAATGATACACATGATAGAAATGCCATAACAGCATGTATTAACTGGAAAGAAGAAAGGGGCAGGGCTGTGGTAGCACACACTTTTGGATCTCTGTGAGTTTGAAGCCAGCTTGATCTAAAAAGGAAAAGAGAAAAGAAAGAGAAGGGATCAGCCTTAGCCATACAACATTCTGGAAGCTAAAGCTGAAGGGTCAAGAGTTCAAGACCAGCCTCAGCTTCATAACAAATTTGAGGGCAGCCCAAACTATATGAGACTCTGTTTTTAACACAACACACACACACATGCACACATCACTTGCAGGCATGCACATGGGAGGGGGTGGTAATGAAGAAAATTGCTATTACAGTTTTCTTTCCAATATTAGCTCACTTGCATGGCAACCACTGCATCTCTGGGATTTTATGAGCTGCTTTTCACGGCTGGCACCTCACTGACCTGATAATACTTCAAACTCTGGAAGAACTGGGCCACTCTTAAAAAAATATCCCCTGGACCAAATGGGTGCCACAGTAAACTAAACCTAAGGAAAGATAGAAGAAACAGGGTCTTTGTAAGATTAAAAAAAATAATAATAAAATAAAATCTGAATGAGCTTTCTGATGGAAGAGCGCCAGAACCTGAGAATTTCTGGTTCGTTCACAGAGGTTATAAACACTAACTTGATATCAGGCTCCGGGTTCAATTATATACTAACCTGATATTGTCTTTCCACCAAATTATTGATGAGCAGCATCAAGACACTCAACAGACTCATTTATCAAACCTCAAAACCCTAGTTTGCATTGATTTTCATCTATAAACAGTACACAGTAAGTAGATATTTATCATCAAGGACAAAAAAATGGAGAAAAAAAGAATCAATATAACTATAAAACATAGCATTTAAGAACAGAGAGGGAAATGAAGTCAAAGAGCTTACTCATGTTATTAGTCGGTCACCATAAATGAATCAGCTCTGAATCTTTCCTTTCATTTGAATATTTTTATCTGTTCCATCTATGGGAACGACATGTAAATGCTGCCCATACCAGCTAGGGCATTCAAATTGCTTGACTGGTATTGGTTTTAGGCCACACACTGCAATGCCTCCACTCTGGCCCTTCCAATTGGGGGGTCTGTGCACGTTGACTTATCTATGGAGTAAAGAATAGCTGAAAACCACATAAAGTGGAGAGACGGGGATCTGATGAGAAGATTCTGGTACAAGAATAACTAACAATAATGTCTTAAATTTAATCCTAGTTCTATTTTGGCAATATTCCTAAAACCCTTTACTTCATGGTTCCAAAAGATTGAAGGGACTTTTGTACTGTCCCTTACTGGTTTTGTAATGATGTTATTGTTGTTGAAAACAATGTCTCATGTAGTAGCTCAGGATAGCCTCTTTGAATTGGATATGATATGTAGCAAAAGATGATAGTAAGGTTCTGATTCTCTACCATCTATCTCTTCAGTGCTGGGCTTTCAGGCCAGCAATGGCCACACCCAGTTTATACATTGATTGGGATCAAACCCAGGGCTTTATGAAATAAATGCAAAGCAAGCAAGCATCCTATCAGGATAAAGCAAGCTATATCCCCAGGCTCTATCATTTTTTGTTAAGAAAGAGAGAGAGAGAGAGAGAGAGAGAGAGAGAGAGAAAGGAAGAAAGGAAGGAAGGAAGGAAGGAAACAAGTTATTTCCTGGATCTGTATCTTTCAACAACTTAAGATTTTGTTTCTTAATAACATAATAAAATTGGTTTCCTTCAGCATTTTTAGTTAAACACACCTCCAACCCCCTGAGCTTTTTGTCATGAAGGAATTCCCACCCTCAACATAACATACACACTTTCTTCTACATTACCAAACCATGTATCTATTCTACTATCAAAAACAACTATGGTTCCTCCTGTTTTCTTCCTGGTCAGATTGGATCTCTCTCTCCTTTCTCCTTCTTTTTTTAATGTGTATAGGTAGGAGCTCAACTTTCAGGAGTTAGTTCTCTCCTTCTACCCTGTGGCTTCTAAACTCAGGTAGTGAATCTTAACAGCAAGCACCTTCACCTGCTGAGCCATCTTGATGGCCCCAGCTGAGCTCTTTGAAAGAAAGCATGCCTTTATAATAAGTTAGCCTCCTGGTATTCTTGTAGTTTTTCTTACAACAAGTTTACTCTAAAATTTAAAACAACAACAAAACTCCCCTGTTTGTAAGGCTGGGACTTAGCTCAATGGTAGAAATTTGCAAGCACAAGGCCCCAGGGTTGGATCCATCAGTTGGTCAGTTTACTATAAAGACTAAATAAAGTCCTTCTTCACAGGGGACTTAGGAACAAAGCTATCTCTAGATCCCATCAAAAATATTTTCTAAAAAGAGGAAAGAACATCCACCCATCTAACTAATAGGAAATAATAAAAACAGCTTGCTTTCACAGAAGCTGTGAGCACACACTTACAGGCTTTTCCAAACACAGGCCTGCTGAACAGAAACAGAATGATCAAAGCTGACCTCATACAGGATGATCATGTGACCTCATACAGTAGCAAAGGACCCAGCAACCGACAAGCAATCATTTTATAACCAATAAACACGGCTGTAGCACAAAGACCTCTTTCTCCTTCTCCAGTTTCCCTCAGCACCCACAATAAAATGTTAGCTCCAAACTATTGGACACTGTGAGCCGCTGCATATTAAAACAACCATAAGTGGAGTCAGACACCAATGGGCCTTCTTCATCCTCAAGTTAAATGCCCTGAAAACACTCAGAATAATTCTAGGGAATTTCATGGAATAAAATGGCTTCCATTTTTGAGGTTCTCAGGAGAGGGCTGGTGGTTCATCAGGAGAACACATTTCCTCATCAGTAACTTAGTAGATCACATGTGGTCAGATCTTGGACTCAACAGGCCTTCAGTTGCTTTTCAACTGCCCTTAGCATCTGTGCCCAACTACTCAAAGCTCATTTGAGCACACAGCATTCTCCAGTCTCCCTCCCTTCCTCCTTCCTTCCTCCCTATCTGTATGTATGTCTGTGCACCACTTGAGTTATATGCCTGTTGCCAGAGGAGGCTAGAAGAGGGCATTATATCCCGTGGAACTGGAGTGCCAGGTGGTTGTGAGCAGCAGTGGTTCTGGGAATGGAACCAGGGTCCTGTGGAAGGGCAGCCAGTGCTCTTAACCTTGGAGCCATCTCTCCAGCCCCTTCAGTCTTGGGGATGGATGAAGACACACTTCATGTAAGGATTTTCCCTAGGGGTTTGTGAACACAAACCTTAGGCCTGAAACTAAGACCCACACATAATCGAGAAGCTTCAAGAAAAGAATTCTGTCAGGAAAAAGAACAATTCTGACAAACTGGATCATCCGAGGTTGCTAGGTTCTTACACAGATGAATTTTTACCCACAACTCCACCGTATGGATCACTGCTCTTACCCTGCACTCACCCAGCTCTACCCAAGAGAAAGCCGTGGCCAGTCAGAGGCTCTTTTAATGTTTCATGCAGAGAAGAAAAAAAGAAAGAAAGAAAGAAAGAAAGAAAGAAAGAAAGAAAGAAAGAAAGAAAGACTGCTGTCCCTTGTCTCTAGAAATGCTTCAAAGCAAAAGTGACTAAGTAAAAAAGACTAAGTATAAATAAATAACAGAAAGTTCCATTAGTATTGTTTGCTTTCTCAAAATCATGCTCATGGAATATTGAACATCATGGCCTCTGGCCATTCTAAGCAGCTGTTAGAATCTCTACAGATAAAGAGACTTGATTATTTGAGCTCTCCAGGCCTGAAGTCAGGCAGTCCTAGGGTCAAATCTCAGCTCAGTCACACACCGATCACGTGACCTAGCACAGATAATCCTTATCATTTCACCTTTCATTTTTCTCCTATTTAAAATGAGGGTAATACTTGAATCTACCTCATAGGATGCCTTGTAAAGGTTTAATTTGTCTGGTGTTTAGAAAACACTAGGAAACAAAATACTAATATAGTATTACTGTTATCTTGAGAAAGCCACATAACATAGTCATCTTACACAAGGCCATAGTGAATTCTAACTTACCATGTACAATTATACTTACTATTGGGGCATGTTTAAATACATCACACATCCATTCAAATGTAGACAATTTGTCTAATATGGTTTCTTTAAAAAATTAAAGTGGTCCATAATTGGGGGCTGGAGAGATGGATTGGCAGCTGCTCTTCTAGAGGTCCTGAGTTCAATTCCCAGCAACCAAATGGTGGCTCGCAACCATCTATAATGGAGTCTGATGCCCTCTTCTGACATGCAGGTGTATGAGCACATGTATGTATGTATGTATGTATGCATAAAATAAATCTTAAAAAATTTAAAATAATTCTTAGCCAGGAAGTGGTGGCAAAGGCCTTTAATCCTAGCACTTGGGAGATAGAGGCAGGTGGATCTCTGTGAGTTTGAGGCCAGCCTTGTCTCTTATCTACAGAGTGAGTTCCAGGACAGCTCAGAGAAATCCTGTCTCAAATAAAAAAAAATAAAAAATAAAAAAAAAAAAAGCTTCTCTTTTCCACCCAAGCAGGGTTTCCACCAGGCTGACCTCAAAGTAAAACTGTGATCCTTCTATTTCCTGAGTACTGGGGTTACAGGATTGTGGTACTGCACCCTGTTTATGGGGTGCTGAGGTCAACCCTTGAGCTTTGAGCTCTGCTAACTGGCTCATCTCAACCTAATAACCTCTCTTGACTTGGCCAGCCCTTCACTTCTCTGCTGCTGACCACTGAAAGCTCTTCTGGCCTGGCCTTCCTAGCCATTTATGAGACCAGCTATGTGACTGCCTGTCAAAAATGAAGTGATGAATCATGCCATATAAGGCCAAGGGCGAGAATGTGCCCTCCAACTGCTTCCTCCTTGTTGCATAGCTCAGCAGAAAGACTGGGTTTTGATTTGCAAAGCAGCCATTTCCAGCATCGGTCCCAAGTCGCCAACAAGTACAGTCCAAACACTTCTTGAACTAGAATTTAGGTCTAGCATGGCTGCCTTCTGCTTTGTTTTTCTAGGCAGAGTCTGATCACAATTTGTCCTTGTTCTATCTCACCCTGTCCACATATTGCTGGCTCAAAAGGACCAGTCGTCAGTGTTACTCTCTGTGAGAGCATGGTTCTGGCACAGTAGAGCCTAGAATAGGCCACTGTCCAAAGACTCTGGGCTAACCTGCTTTTTCCTTCCACCTTAAATAAACAAAGCTAGCAATGATCTCTCTAG
The DNA here is from genome assembly GCF_011762505.2 of Arvicanthis niloticus. Classification (NCBI taxonomy): domain Eukaryota; kingdom Metazoa; phylum Chordata; class Mammalia; order Rodentia; family Muridae; genus Arvicanthis; species Arvicanthis niloticus. The sequence goes on from NC_047678.1 coordinate 16,346,349, forward strand.
ATTCTTTTCAACTTCCATGTGTACAGACCCTCAGTTCCCCAGCCTTACCCCACACACCCACCTCAACTCAAATCCATACATTTGATTACAAATTGGCCAGTGATTCTGTCTCTCATTCCTTCCAATGACACAAAGAGTTCCTCCTTTGTGCAGTGAGGTTATGGTCGAGACAAAGTACCATCTTGTAGCTTATCATCCCAACTGCCCACCTTCCTCATGCCAAAACAGGATTCATTTATTCATGCAGTAACTGCTGAGTATCTGAACGGTATCCTCATTTGAGGATGAAGTGTAATGGCTGTCTCTCAAAGAGTTCGTCTTCTGGAATGAGAAGGCAACTACAACAGTAAGACACAGAGGAGAAACAGTGTTCCAATGGCAAGTGCTTGTAAGACTTTAAAAAGATGTTATAAACCCATTATCAATACTTCCATCATGGAAGAAGAATTTTCGAAAACCTCTCCCTCCTCTACACCTAATCTTTTTTTACCACATTATTATTTTTACATAATTTCTTGTTTGTTTTCTGTTTCGAAACAGGTTTGAAACTCACTATGTAAACCAGATGAACCTTGAACTGGCAGAGATCCTCCTGCCTCTGCCTACTGGGTACTGGGATGACAGGTGGATGCCACATGAGGCCTTAACATCATTTTTTAAAATGTGTTTATGTGTAGAAGTGTGTGTATGTCTGTGCACCAGGTGTGTGCTGGGTGCCAGAGGAAGAAAAAGAACCTATTGGATCTTCTAGACTTGGAGTCACACGTGACTGTGAGCCACACGTGGGTGCTGGGAATCAAACCAAGATCCTTTGAAAGAGCAGCCAGAGCGTCTCACCACGGACCCTTTGCCCCAGCCTGCCATTTCTTAAATCTGCATTCTCCACTCTGCATTTACAGTTAGCACACGTCCTAGGGAACACCAGGGCTTTCACTCCATCTCCAGGGCTCCCAATCTGTGATTTCTGAATTCAGAAATCACTCCACACTCCAACTTGCTTTTTTTTTTTTTTTTTTTTTGTCGTCTTGATCTCTTGTACTGTTTGCTCTAAGGTGAACTCCCTGAATCACAGACCTGTGCACACCAAATCCCCGGCAATGTCCCTCCTCCCGCAAACAGCAGCTGAGATGAGTTTGAACTTAGTACTGGGTGGGATCTTTAAGTCATACACTATCCAGAGCTTACACACCTAACAACTCGGCAGTCAGGAAATAGGGGCGTGTTCTAAGCTATAATTCAGGAAGCTGTATCCAAAGGGGAGAACCGGCAGCATGGACAGAAGTCATAAAATACTGTGGGGCTGGGGTTGGAAAGAGAGCTACACATGGCTGCCGCTATCAAAGGCAACTACCAAGAGGCTACACCTGAGCTCAAACTGGGAGGGAAACAAGCAAGCATTCGGGGTGAGAAAGGGCACAGGGTTTGGTTCCCAGAACTGCAACCCCATCAGTGAGGCTTGAGAAGTGTGGGCCTTTGTGAATTGGTCCTGCCTCAATCAGACTGAGCAGGAGAAGCTGGAAGAGAAAGCAAGTTTAATCATCTAAGCCACAGCAAGAAGAATATCAGAGAGGCACAGTAAAGAGATCCCTGAAATCAGAAAACCAGGTTCCCAGGCCCAGCTTTGCCCAGAGGGGGCGAGGGCGGGCATAGGGAGTCATCTAACCTCCCTGGTCTCAGCTTTCTCATTTGTAAACTGAAGCAGCTGAACTGGCTGACCTCAAAGGTCCCTCGGAACAAAACCAGACCAACTGTATATTATTTCTACCATTAAAACACTCATCACGGCAGGAAAATAAAGGGAGGAGGGGGGAGGGGTCTTCTGTGATCTCTTTTTTTTTCTTCTTCTTCAACTTCAATTTTGGGTTTCCTAAACTTCCTACAATCATGTGCCTCTCACATCACAAATTTAACACTTTCCTATAGAATTTCACTAATGAATTAAGTTTGAAGAGGAGTTGATTACGAGAGGTGGGGGAGTGGAATTAAATGCCCTTGCTTCACCTCTGTAGGGCCAAAACATCGGTCTCTGCTGTATTCATTCTGAAATTCTAGTTATGATTTCACATTCCTCCAAGAAATGTTCAGCGTTGGCCCCATATAGTATACAGCTTTGGGGTAGAATTAATGTCCGTATAAGCCACACAATGTAAATAACCAGGAAGGTTTATTTTCTTCTTTTCAATACTACCCATTGAAGCATGGGAGGCGAGGAGGTAATAATGTTGAAAAATAGGTTTCCGTGTTTTGTTTTTTAATTTTTAAAGCTTGTACTCGAAAATGCACCCTGCCGAACCGCACAAAATTCTTGGCACTTTCCCCGAAGACTGACATTTCTTACGCTGTATTCAGAGGCCCCAGAGCTCCAGGAAAATCCAGCAAACACAGATGCAATTTCATTCTGCCCCTATTGGAGCCTATGCACCAGAGGCAAACACGGCAGTCACACAACTTAAAAGAACCACCAATGGATCAGAAAACCTCTCCCACAGCCACGCAAAGTTTAAAACAGAAAACTTAGTACCCTCCCTTCCTAGACGCAGGGTATCACGATGCGCTTCCTGGGCTGTGGTTTAAGCAGCTACACACAGGACTTCACACCTGAGCGCAAGACTCCGCCGCAGGGCAGGAGCGCGCCCGCAGGTGTCGGAGACGCCCGCGCCCAGGAACCCCGAGCCCTCGCGGAGCGCTGCTAAGTCAAGCTTGGCTTTCCTGCCCGGCTTCCCCTTCCTGCCCCGCGCCCGCGTGCGCGTCCAGGTACCGGGTCCCTGGTACCTGCGGCGGCCGTTCGGCAGCTCCTGTCCGGTATCCCCGCGCCCGCTGGTGTGCTCCGCTCGGCTCCGCTGCGGCTACTTCTCACCCGCCTCCTAGCCCGTGCTCGCGCCACTGCGCATGCTCGTCCCGCACCCCCGCCCGCACGCTTGTAATCCACTTGCCGGGTTTTAGTTGCTGCACCCAGGGGAGAGGCCGGCAGACCTTCGCAGTCAGGTGAAAGGAGGCTTGCTGGGGCTGCAGGTTTGGGATGGGGGTGGGGGAGTGGACCCGCGCTGCCGGGGCGTTATCCCTGCTGCTCATGCTTCACCCAACCTAATTACGAATGTCTGCACCCCTGATTAGCTTAGCACCGTGATTCTCAAACAAGGGCGCATCGGGATTACCTGGAGGTGTTCAAACAGCTCTCAAACCCAGAGTGTCCGCGTCTTGTGTCTGTGTGTTTCTAATGTGTTCTCAGAACACTAGTATGCGTACCACTTTTGAAAACCACAGCTCAAAAGACAAGACACTTATTAAAGTAAAACCGTTTCTCTCATCCTTCTCCCTTTTGGAGAATCCAGGTAATTCTTCCTCTTTAGTAAACAGCCACACCTGTTTAAAATAAATAACCAAAGCCCACACTCAAACAAAGGTGGGATCTTTTTCCGACAACATGTGAGTCAAGCAAATGGAATGCTGCTTCAAGGGTTCTTGTATGCTTTTCTGTTAGCATAATCCACAGGTGTGCAGGGTACCTTTGTTGCACTTTGACCTAAGGTCCTATGTGGCCCTTAGCCCAGTAGTCCAGAACTGATGCAGAACAGGTAGCAACCAGGCCAGTAGGAATGTGACTTAAGTAGACTGAAACTGTTTAAAGTCCAAAAGAATTGGTCGGGCCAACGAGGAGTGAGATAAGGACTTCTCCATGCCTAGAAAATCCATAACCCAGAAAGCCCAATAAACTTAACGGTTTTTGTCTGAGCTCAGATCTACAAGAGGAATTGTGTCCACACAAAATATTTCCTTAAACATGTATGTACATGACCCAGGCATTTCATTCTTAGCTCTTATCCAAGATAAATTAAAACAGATCACATAAAGACTTGAGTACGAATGTAGCCCCTTCTTTCCTTCCTTTCTTCCTTCCTTTTTCTATAGCCAAAGTCTGGAAGGAATCGAATGTCAAGGGGTGAATGAAAAACAAATGTGCTACATCAGTTCAATGGAATACTACTTGGTACTAAAAGAGAATGACCTACTTAAGTGCTTCACTTATAGATTGCCACATCCTCCTATACCAGGAGTGAATGAAGAAAAAGAAAGCACACAGACACAAATGGACAGAAAAAAAAAAAAAAAAAACTGAGATTGGATGGTCTGGACTCCAGGATGGAGAAGTCACAGGGTCCCCGGAAGTGGTTTATTATGTACAGTTTATTATGTACAGCTGGCCAGGGAGGCGGAGTTATTGCATGTAGCTGAACAAGGAGGCAGGCATAGGGAATCTCAGTGGGAGATCGGTGGAGCACTCTCTGTAGGAAAGCAGTCCTCAGGCAGCAAACATGAGGAGGGATAGAAAGCAATGGTGATGCTTTCAGCTCACACTATCAACACCTGTAAATGGTCCAGAGGAAGGCGTGGCCATCTCTCTGAGCCTGTCCTGACCCAGGGAAGGCTTTGCCACCTCCATAGGGCTGAGGCATTGGGGTCCTTGACATGGTCAAGCCCATTATCTTATGACTTCATTTGCTTCCTACAATAGATAAATCTCAAAATCATTAGGCTGAACTGGAGAAACCAGAGAGAAAATGTATAGTGTAAAGCTTCATTTCTATGAAGCCTTTATAAAGACAAAAGCAAAGTCGGTAACTGCCTGAGCCAGAGGTGGAGAAAGAATGAATTGCAAGAAGACAATGAGAATCTTTCAGGGCCATACAGACATTCTCTTTATTAATAATTATGATGATTTGCTGGGTGTAGCCAAGTACCAAAGCTAAAATAGATACTTTAAATATGTAAAATTCACTTTATATAAATTATTGCCCAATAGAATTGGAAATGATAATCAAATATATGCATATTCTATATATGTAGTGAAATAGTGACTGATAAGTCCATAAAGAAATGCAGAACCCAAATATGACATCACTTGATTTGGAGGGAAGACAAAAGAAATTCATTCCCCTAAAGGAAGGTAAAATAATCAGTTTTAAATCATTTGTAAAAGTAATTAGTCCCAAGATGCAACTTGTTGATGATAAAAACCAAAGTATTTCGCAGAAGTTACTCCCAAACCTAAAATGGCAAAGTATAACATTAGAAATGCACATAATTATAAACAAACAGTGAGGTAGGCCTATAAGCCTAGCTTGAAAAGCTGTGACAGGAGGATAACAATGGAAGACCAGCTTGGACATAGGCATAAAGAAACTTTATAAACATGGTGGCCCATTCCTGTAACCCCAGCACTGGGGAGGCAGAGGCAGACAGATAAAGATCTCTGTGAGTTTAAGGCCAGCCCTTAGAACATAGGGAGCTCTGTAATAGCCATGGCTACATAGTGAGACCCTGCCTCTCATTCAATATATATACCTGACATATATATATATATCAGATCTTATTTGATAAACATACTCTACTGAGAATTCAAAGATCAATCATTTAAAAGTAATTAAAATCATGCCTGTAATCCCAGTTCTTTTTAGGTAAGGCAAAATCAAGAATCCTAGGCCAGTCTCTCCTACATAGCAAATTCCAGACCTGCCTGGGCTACGTGATATCCTATCTCAAATAAACACATACTGAGGGGAGAGGGGAGTGACTGACATAATGGTCTCAGTAGCAAGAATTCACTGAGTAGCCTTACTTCGTAAGCACAAGTATATTGTATTTATAGTAACCATGGCCTAGATAGAGCTGTTTCAGTGGTTCAGAGTATTTGTTGCTCTTGCAGAGGACCTGGATTCCCAGCACCCACATGGTAGTTCACAATCACCTGTAACTCCAGTTCTAGAGGATCCGATGCCCCTTCTGACCTCCATAGGCACCAAGCATGTACACTGCGAACAGACATACAGGTAGGTAAAATACCCATACATGAAGTAAAATGCATAAATCTAATTAAAAATGTACAGATTAAAGATTTGTAGTAAACATGTCAAAATCAATCAGGGTTCCCTAGAACCAATAGATTGAACATATATTATACAGGACACTTAGCAGACAGGCTTGCACAACACCTCCTGGGTATTCTGAATAGTCAGCAAATGCTGTCCACACACTGGAGAGGTTGAGAGCCCTGTCCCCAAGGCTGGAAGTCTCAGCAGTCCCAATCGGTCACTCGATTTCTGGAGGATTCCTGGAGAGAAGCTGTTCTTTAATCCACACTGCAAAGAGGCTGAGAACTGATGTCAGAAAAGAATGGCAGCGCTGTGGCAGCTACAGGGCAGAAACACTCACCAGCAAGCGGCATGGTCAGGCAGGAGAGAAGCAACTCTGCGAGGGTCTCCTTATATCTGCATGCCACTCACTGGAGGAGGCGTGTCTTAGGGGAGGCTTTCCCAATGCCACTCACTGGAGGAGGCGTGTCTTAGGGGGAGGCTTTCCCAATGCCACTCACTGGAGGAGGCGTGTCTTAGGGGGAGGCTTTCCCAATGCCACTCACTGGAGGAGGCGTGTCTTAGGGGGAGGCTTTCCCATCTAGGTTAATCACTTCCAGGAAATGCGGATCCTTACAGTTGATTCCCTATCCAATCAGACTGATGACCAAGATTAACTACTACACCGTATGCTCCATGTTTTCTAGAAAAATTCCCAATTTTGAATATTTGCTATCACATGAATTAGGTTCAAACATGTATCCTAGTTGCTGCTTAGGAAGGAAATATTATCAACCAATATGGAAGTGGGAATATTTTCTATATCTTCTATTGCTCTTATAAAATAATAATAGCTAAGAGTTATTTGGCTCCTGTTTAGTCTGAGTCACCATTTTAAGCACTTCAAAATATTGGGTTTTTTCCCATAGAATATATATATAACAACCCTAAGAAATGATCTTCACTTATAGGTAAAACTTTTTTATGTAAAATATATTTGATTTGTTTGTTTGTCTGTTTGTTTGGGGGCTGGGGAGATGAGTACTTGCTGCACAAAATCTTGAGGCCTGGAGTTCAGCCAGCAGGGTAGCCAATATAGGTGGGGTTCAACAGCCACTGGTAATCACAGCCTGGGGGACAGGTAGGGACAGAGGATTTCTGAAGGAAGCAGGATGGCCAGACTAGCTGACCTGGTAAAGCTCCGTGTTCAAGTGAGAGACCCTGCCTCTCTATATAAGGTGGAGAGCAATGAAGGAAGACACCCAATGTCAACCTTCAGCTACCACACACACATGCCCCAGAAACATTCACATTTTTCCATAATGCAACTACAAAGAAACTGAAGGCAACTAAATAACTAAATCTTTCATATAAAGACCATCTTTTCTGATTCCACACTTTGCAAAGATTCGCCTGGATTATGACTCTATTCTAGGCTGTTTGGTAAAGGAAGTGCTATCCCAAGGAGGAAACTCTAGTGTTTGCCATGGTCACTCCTACTGTTCAGCCCATGGTTTTTTCTGTACTAACTATTGTACAGGCTCACACGCACAAAGAAATAGGATTTCAACTCAAGATCAATTCCAAACTTGTGCTGTTATCACAAAACTAGTCCATGAGAAGGTATGTCTTTACTCTGCAGACATCCTGGACTTGTGGCCCCCGGTGACTTAGCTGGTATTTACTCTCTAGAACACAAAGTTTCAAACTCTGTATAATCATAATCAGTGGTCACCATAGGCACCCATTTCATTTTGAATTTCAGAAAAACTAGATCCATTAAAAACAGTTTAGCAGCTGGGCAATGGTGGCTCGTGCCTTTAAACCCAGTACTCGGGAGGTCAACTACAGGACAGCCAGATAAGTCTACACATAGAATCCCCCCTACCCCCCCCAAAAAAAACCCTAACAAACAAACAAACTAAATCAGTTTAACATATATTAATCGCACAAAACAACGGGTTTTACTGCAACCTTGTCATCCATGCTCATAATTAATATGTTTTTACTGTATTTTAACTGCCCCATTACCCTCTCTTGACAAATCCTCGTCACATTTCTCTCCTTAAATACTTCTCCTTCTATTTTCAAGTTATTGTTGTTGTTTTAAAACTCTTTATTGATTCTTGGTTAGTTTCACATCATGCACCCCAGTCCCACTCATGTGTTGGTCTCCTCATATCTGCCCTCTGCCTTTGCATCTAGTCAGGGAAGCTGTAGTATGTCACAGTGTGTCCCTCAGTATACCACCCTGTCTACACATCTTCACTTGCAAATGTTCATTGCAGTGAGTCATTGGTCTGGTTATTGTTGTTTTTGATCTAGACTCTACACATGAGAGAAAACGTAGTATTTGTCTTTTCTGAGTCTGGTTATTTGGTTTAACATAATAATCTCCAGCCCCACCCAACTTCCTGCACATGTCACTATTTTGTTCATCTTTATGACTGGGTAAGTATACAGACCACACTGCCTTTATCCATTCATCTGTTGATGGGCACCAAGTCTAACCATGATGCATTCTGAATGAAACAAAGAAGTATAATATAAATGTTTTGAGTTTATTTAGCTTTTTTTTACACAATAAAGTAAAAAGAAATAGAAGTCAAAAGGACAATATTCCGTTTAACAACATTCAGTTCTACTATGGATTTATGTTGATTTTCTTTTTTAAAAACATCATTTAGAGGAGAAAAAGAATAATCTAAGAAATAAGACAGAGCTGGAAACAAATCTCCATCCGTTCTGTTTGATCCTTTCCTCTCCTGTTACGGGTGCCATGTGTATAAAAATTAGCTAAGCCTTTAGGAATGTCAAGGCATGACTTAAATTCAAAGCTAAACAGGCAGTCTAGCTTTTGAAGTGGACACAGAGGAGTGAGTGGAACTTGAACTGAACAACTGTCCTAGAGGGAAACAAGCACAGTGGTGAGGAACAGGAGTCACACACATTAGCTGAAACAGATGGCAAGTTATCCAAGAAAACAGATGTGCAGCATGGCAGAGCCACACACTCCTTCACCATTTACAGATGAAATTATACAAGCATCAGAGTGACAGCACCTCAAAATTCTAGACCGGTGGTAACATAAGAACACAGGTGCATGACTGACCCCTTACTCTCTCTCTTACATTGCCTTTCTGGAAAGCCAAAAGTAATATTTATCATATATAACTGAAAAAATGTAAAATCTGAGTTTCCTTTCCAACTCCTCTTTCCTCTGGACATGTTTCCAGAAATCTGCGTTAAGGGCTCTCCAGGTTATTGTGATGCATACTCAAATCTCAGGGCTTTTCCTCTTTTATCAGCTTGAAAGGCTACCCAGGAGATGAAGGTATTTTGAAAACAGTAAAAAATAATTATTCTAATCATTACTGTTGTATTTTATACACCCTTGGGGTCATATCTGAAACCTTTTCCATTTCAATGACAATAATTTGTTATCTATACAGAAAGCTCCTACATGTGTGGGTAGTCGTTGTCCTTTATGAATTGCTTCCAAATTCAGTGACGCCTTAGATATATGTATGTATGTATGTATACATGTATATGTGTATGTATACATGTATATGTGTATGTATACACATGTGTATATATATACATATAGGTGTGTATATACATGCAACTGTTGTAGAAATGGAAAGACAAATGGCTTTACTGAGTAGATTTGGTCTGGGTTGTAATGGGTGTTTTCAATGTCTCTACTAAATAAGACAGGTATACTCATGCAGTCTGGCTCTAGGGAATCCTTTGTTTTCCTTCATAAGGTTTCAGAATGATGGTTTATAGTTAGAGTGTTCATTATTTGAGACTCTACCCAGCAGATAACAACAGACATATTCTCCCTTGTAACTCTAACCCATGTATGACAATATTCAATACATAACCACCCTACTGAAGAAGGGAATGAATTAATCAGGTTTGACTTTTGCAAAGGCTGCATTCTATGGAGAACAGCTCCAAATAATGCCAACCTTACATCATCACTAATTTAAAGCATCAGCTATAGAGGACTGGCGATAGCTTGGTATCAGAGAGCTTGTTGAGTGCATGAGGCCTCATATTCTACAGCCAGCACCACAAAGTGAAAATACACCAATAGCAGAATTAACTCATATACCAAATACCAAAACTTTTGAAACTGTTTACACTCTTGTCTCATTTAGGATTTACTAAAATGTATACTGTGTAAAATGTATACTTTATACTGGGCATCATACAATGAAATCCTGACAATACAGCAAAGGAAGAAAAACAGTCATGTTAACAATGTGTTATGACCCGGCTTGAGCTGGCAGACAGTTTCTGCAGCCTCTGGACAGCAAGTCACAAAAGTCTCAATGGGATTGTAGTGGCACCTAGTGGTCATTTTGAGAGTACTTTATCACTAATATGGACAATTCTATATACAGGACTGACTAATGAAAAATTTCAGGTTGGTTAGTATCCCCTTTTCACTCCCCTAGGACAAAAAGCTTCGCAAATAGCAGGGACACTGGATGTACCCAGACCAAACTTTCTGCTTTAAAGTTTCACCTGCCTCTTCAAACTTCATCTCCCCAAATGATGAGACAAGCATGAGTGAGGCCCTAGGTTCTGTCCTCAGCACCACAAGAAGACAACAATTACTAAATGAGTTTGTATACTAAGGAAGTAGACATTTCAGTACAGAAAGTAATTTCTAAAATGGTTTACACTGTTTACCTCACTTAAGCTTTATATGTTACAGTTTATATTATATATAGTAGAATGTCATACTGAATGTATATGATTAATAAAAACTGTACATAAAGACATATACTTCCAAGACATAGTGGCACACAACTGTAATCCCTGCATTCAGGAGACAGGGGTAGTAGAGTCATTGCAAGTTCAAGGCCAGCCTGGATTGAGCTGCAGATTAGCCAATGGTACAAACAAAAGAAGCAAAAATTAAGACATATATTTAAATTTTTTTCAGCAATGCTACTAACCTAAAAAAAAAAAAAGGAGGGGGTATGGAGTCCCCAGTATAGAGGATGGTTTAAAGAAAAAGCAAGCCTATAGGAAACCAAGCAGGACAGGGTCCCACGTACACAGACTAGCCTTGAGCCCCGCCCCTCCAGCCTCCACCTCCCAAAGACTGGGATTACAGACTAACACACCCTAGAATGTTTGTGAAGTAAATTTAGTCAAGGCACGACGATCAACTGAGAGCTGAATGTGGTGAGGAGATCTGACAGGAAGTCCGTGGGTTTGATATTTAGGAAATGGAATTCTAGAAATACAAACCAAAGCAATCACAGATAAATTGATATTACATCTGGGATTCCATTTTAAATTATCCAACTGGGGGAAGGGGGCATGGGGAGGGTGGTCATAAATTTAAGACTGGTGAAGGCTGGGGTGCATAGTTCAGTAGAATACGCGCACAAGGTCCCTGGTCAGATGCCCAGCTGGGAACAGTGGGAGCAGACTTGACCAAATGAAAGAACCACTGGGTGGGTGGTAGACATAAGATGATTCTGGCTTTTTACCTACCTTTGTTATATTTGTGTTGGTGCAGGTCTGTAAACCCAAAATTTGGGAGGTGGAGGGAGGGGGAGCAGGCGCTCAAGGCTAGTGTAAGCATATGACAAGACACCCCCCCCCCATCTAGCTTGTCTTCCCTATAGGCTTGTTTTGTTTTCTTGTTTTAAAAAAAAAAAAAAAAGCAAAAACAAAGTACCTGAGAACATTCAAGGTAGAAAAATCCAGTGAGAAGATAGACTGATGAAATACAGCCTGGAGGGCTTGCAGAGAAAGGGTAGTGAGTTCCGGAGTGCTCCACTGATGGGAGTTACTTAAGGTCTTCAGAAGGAGTAAGATTACCTGAGAATAAAGGAGCAATGATGATCCCTGGTGCCTTGGGGTTAGGGAGGGGGAGAAAGAAAAGAGAAGGAGGAACCCAAGGAGGACCCTAAAGAAGAGTGAAGGAGGAAGACGGAAAAGGAAGGACTATGGCTAAAACACAGGCTACTGAGCCAAAGAACGCACTCCAGGGAGGCAGTGATCTAGACTAGCAAATCGTTTAAGGAAGAAACGGGGTGACCGGTCTCCTTTGGATTTAGCCATCTGAAAGCCATAAGAAGAGGGAGGTGGGCCCTGGAGAAAGCACACAGGTGAGCATCTTTAGGTGGGAGCTTTAGTGAGACAGTTATTAACTTCACGGGCAGTACAGCTGGGGCCTGAGGGAAGAGGCTTCAGTCCCCACCTTGCAAAAGCCAAGCCAGTGTCCATTCTTAAAGGTTTCTCAGGGAGGGTGTGATCCTTGCATACTGAAGAAGCAGGCTTAGTTAATAGATGACCTGTGCTGTGGGATGACAGGAGTCAAGGAGACACTGGATAGGGCGATGGGCTGGTTACTGTGTGACATTAGTCAAGCTGTCCTGACCCCTGGGGCAGCAGTGGTGTGGTGAGATGAGGACACAGATTTTTATGAATGCTGTGAGGAGAGAAACATGCGAGCTTGTGAGACTCCTGACCACAGCTAAGTATGCCTGTCAGCTCCTTACAGCTGCTTTGAAAGGAGAGAAAGATTACAGGGGTGTGGCCCAGTCCGTGGAAGGTCTGTCCAGGTGTCTGTGTATCATAAACAAAAGCATGAGTTGCTGTTCTACTTCAGAAAAGAGACACAATGACCAAGGCAACTTAGAGATGAACACTTTATTGGGGGCTTGCTTACAGTTTCAGAGGGTTAGCATCCATGACCTTTATGACAGAGACCATGGCAATAGGCAGGCAAGCACCGAGCAGTAGCTGAATATTTACATCTTGAACTACAAGCACAGAACAGAGGTGAGAGAGAAGGGGGGGGGGGTGGAACAGGAAAGGAAGACACAGAGAGAGAACTAGTTGGGAATGACATGGGCCTTTGAAACCTAAAAGTCCACCCACCCCCACAACACTCCTCCAACAATCCTTCCCAAACAGTTCCACCAACTGGGGGCGCCAAGCATTCAAATATATGAGCTTCTGGAGGTCATTCTTATTCGAACCACCACACCATGAGTCTGAGCTCCCATAGTACATAAACTAAATATAGAGGCACGTGTCTGTAATCCCATCAGCCAGAAAGTAGAAAGAGGATCAGCAGTTTAAGGTCATCCTCAGCTACACAGTGAGCCAGCCTGGGCTATGGGGACCCAATGTCAATAAAGCAACAATAACAACTGCAACAGCAGAAAAAGAGAAACTATTGATGATTCTGAGGAGAGTGAAGGCAGGGAGGGGAGGAACAGAGGGACAGGATATAACAAGTACTGGGTTAGGACTGAATGGGAGATGAAAAATAGAATCAGCCTTATGGAAAATTCTTCCGCAGAGCTTGGCAGAGAAAGACAGGAGTCCTTGGAGGGAGGATTAACACTGGCCTGGACATCTGCTGCTCACTTATTGATTTATCGCTAAAGCTGTCGATACAATGGCTGCCAGCTTCCTTTCATTCTGATTTGCATCTCTCTCCACATTCAAGGGTAGCTTTGACTAGCTTTTGCTACTGTTTCAGACGGCCTTACCATGTAGCCCAAGACAGCTCAAACTGGTTATCCTGCCGCCTCCTCCTCTAAATCACTGAATTATAGTCAGGTGGCACCGTGGCCAGCTTTACTGTCACTCTATGGAGAACTGTCAGTACATCTTACTCAAGCATATCCTTGTGACACTGGGTCATGATGTTGTCATTCACAGATATCCTAGGACATATGTGGACCGTTCGAGGTGGCACTGGGAGGAGAGGGGGCTGATGTTAGAAAAAAATTATTTAAAAATTACTTTTTGGATTAGATTGCCAGAGCTCTGCTGTTTGGGGTCTTGTACTTCAGAACTGCAGCACTATTCATTGATAAATTACACACTGGGTTTTGTTGTTGTTTTAGTTTTTTGTTTGTTTGTTTGAGACAGAGTTCCCCTGTATCCCAGGCTGCCCTCAAGCTCATTATGGAGCTAAGGATGGCCTAGAGCTCTTGATCCTTCTGCCTCTACACCCAAAGTAAGGGGATTGTAGGCACGTGCAACTATGCCTGGCTTTATCTTTTTTATGTAGCTTGCACAGTATTATAGGTCCTCTGTGCCTGGAGCCTCAGGTGCTAGGTTAGTGCTCTTCCATTGGGATGCACCCTCCGCTCTGACATTATTGTAATCTTTTTCGATATGATTTAAAACTAGCTAGTTTGCTAGGCACTGGTGACACACGCCTTTAATCCCAGCACTTGGGAGGCAGAGGCAGGTGGATTTCTGAGTTCGAGGCCAGCCTGGTCTACAGAGTGAGTTCCAGGACAGCCAGGACTACACAGAGAAACCCTGTCTCAAAAAACAAACAAACAAACAAAAAAAAACCCAAAACAAACAAACAAACAAACAAAAAACCAACTAGCTAGCTTTTCTTACTTTTTACCCGATACATTATTTTTCATAGTTGCCTGTCCTATGTTAGGTTTCTATTGCTGTGATGGAACACCATGATGGAAAGTGACTTGGGGAGAAAACGGTTCATCTCACCTTACAGTTCCTCATCACACTGCATCCCTGAAGGAAGCCAAGGCAGGAACCTACAGGCAGACACAGAGGCCATGGAAGAGTACTACTTACTAGTTCGCTTTTCATCGCTTTTAAAAAAGAGGTTTCAGAGCCACCAGGCACAGGGCAGTATCACCCACAGTGAGCTAGCGCCTCCCACATCAATCACCGAAGCATGAAAAGGTACCACAGGCTGACCCTCAAGCCAGTCTGGTTGCGGCATTTTCCCTATTGAGGTTCCTTCTTCTCAACAAACTCCAGCTTGTGTCATGTTGACATAAAAAACTAGTCAGCACAATAACTTATAATTAAACTTTAGAAGACACACATATGTCATTCAATAGGAGCACATAACTGTAATTCCAGCATTTCAGAGGCTAAGGAATGGGAGCCTGCATCAGGACCAGCCAGGGATCCATAGGGAGATTCTGGCTTAAAAACAAAGGGAGGAAAAAGAGAAAAAGAGAGGGAGAGAGGTGGGAACAGAGCAAGAGAAATAAATGGCATTCTCTTGTCTGACTCTAGCTCCTTATAACCTTTATTCAATAAAATAAAAATAAATAAAACATAAACTATGGGCCAGGAACCGTTTTAGTTCTTGGGTTGCCAGCAACGGGTAAAATAAACAAGTCCTTGCTCTCAAAAACACACACTTAATATCATTAGGTTCTACATGCTATAAAGAAAAATAAAAATAAAAAATGAAGAAGGGGAAAAGAGTGAGTTTATGTTGCTGTATAAGACCAGTGTCATTTCTACACGCATACCCGAAGGAAAAGGGGCAAAGGGATGGGTGTTCAAAGTACAGCAGGTTCCAATCCTGCAGTCAGGAGCGCATCCGGCTGCCATTCCACCACTTTTTAATTTTCTTTTTGCCGCTGTAGCAAATGTAAGCATTACTGTATGGCCTGGTAGTTAAATGTCATTCTGACATAGGGAATTATCTAACTTTGTTGGGTCGTCTGGTCCCTCTCCAACCCGGATCCTGTTGTTCTGCTTAGCTGACCATCCAGGTTTGAGCAAAAACACCTGCATTCGCGTTGGAAAAAAAGTGGGCGGGTACGTCCGCTATCGGCCCCGCCCCTGTCGCCTCCGGGATTTTCCCCGGGTCCCAACAGCAACCAACAGCGGCTTCCGGTAGGAGTTTTGGACCTCGCGGGTCCCCGTCGACGCTCCGCCCTCTCCTCCGAGAGGCGGCTGTGGAGAAGCCCGGCACCGGTGGCGGCTGTTTTGAGAGCCGCTCGGTGTCACCATGGGCGACCACGGGCTGGAGCTGGCGTCCATGATCCCCGCCCTGCGGGAGTTGGGCAGGTAGGGCCGCGCGTCGTCGCTAGCCTCGAGACGCCGTGTCTCCTCAGCCCGCGCCGCGGCCTGTGGGCGCTGCTCCCTCACAGTGGCAGTTGGCGGGAGCGCGGTCGCGACCCACGTGCCGGGGTGCCGGGGCAGCGGCTGCTCCGCTCGCGGGGGCTTGCCCACGCGTGCTTCTTTCTGTTTGGCCTCCCAAAGGGTCTCTTCTGGTTATTTTACCACACTCGTTAGCTTCTCGAAAGCCTTCCCTGGGTTCCTGATCGTTGTCGGCAGAATTAATTGGCTTAGGTTTTGTTTCAAAATCACGGCCCTGCTTCTGAGAGAAAAACATCAATGGCTGAAAGCGCGGTTGCTTCTTCTCGAAGAGAGGCCGTGCTTCCGCCAGCCCGTTACTTTAGTCGGAAATCCCAGGGACTGGCCACAGGTCCGCAGAGTCTAACGTGCACGGCGTTCCCCGAACTAAAACTTGGCGTTGGTATCCATCTGTAAATGCCTCTTTTGGGCTTTACGTAGCGTCGCACGCCGCCTTTAACCCCAGAATTTGGGTGGCAGAGGCAGGGGAACCCCTACCCTAGGCCAGCCAGGACTAAATAGTGAGACCTTGCCTCCGGAAAAACAAAGAGAAAAGGCGGGGGTTGGGGGGAAGCAAACCCCTTGTTTTCGTCAACCTCAAGAGTCTAATGTGAACCGGGTTCCAATCAGAAAAGTTCGTGCTCGCCACGCCCCTTCTTCGCTAGTAGGCGAAGAACTCTCCGCGGTCTGGAGACCGCCGCAGTTGAGTTCTCAAAATCGGTTCTGTCATAAGCTGAAAGCTTTGCACGTACAGTCAGTGCTGACCTTAAGTCTGTGAGCTGCTTCCTTTTATTTTTATTTATTTATTTATTTATTTATTTGTTTATTTTTGCGCCGCATTGGTGTTCATTTCCTCCTGCTGGCCATACCAAAAAAAAAAAAAAAAAAACCCAACAACAACAACATCAATTAGAGGATAAATGATGACACCACTTTTGGACTGTCTGATTTTTTTTTTTTTTTTACTTTGCATGAATGTGGCAAATAGATTTTGTGGGGGCAAAAATCATTAAAATATTGAGAAATATTGAGTTTAGTAATTTCTGTCTTTCTAAAAGTATATGAGTTAAAAGTGGTGATTTTGGGAAACTGATAATACAAATTTTGTCATCACTAAAATTCTGGAAGGCAGGGACCAACACCAGAGGTTGTTTTCTGACCTTAACTCATGCACCATGGCACAAGTACCTTTATTTATATGAACATGTACGTACATACATATATACCTCACAGGCACGTACAGACTTTTTAAAAATAATTAAAATTTTAAGTTTAACAGCTATTAATATATTAAAAATTTATATAACTCAACTAAAAAATGGTTTGATAAAAAAATGAATAAGGAATTTGAGATTTTTTTTCTCTAGAGAGAATATAAAATGGCTAATAAGCAAGGAAAAAGATAGATGTTTGATATGATTAATAATAAGGGAGACACAAATCCAAACCACAAGGAAGTTGGTGTGATGACTTGGGAGGCAAGAGGCTCACTTGAGTTTGCGGACAGCTTGGGTTACCAAGGCGTTAAAAAGGGCTAGTGAGATCTTAACCCTCTGCAAAAGCAAAACAAGGAGATTCCGCTTCAGACCACTACAGTAACTATTGTATATGTAAAGGAAATGGTAAGGACATGGGGAATCGGAACTTGTGGTATATTGTTAGTGTAGAAGTGCATTTTCTACATTTTCTACACCATTGTGAAGTGCAGGTTCTACAAAAGGAGGATGGGATAATGTTACCCATAACCTGACAATTCTTTATAATATATACCCAAAAGAATGTAAAACAGAGATTTGAACATATATTTTTACACTTTTGCTCAACATAGCATTGTTATTCACAGTAGCTCAATGGTGGAGGCAAATATTTACCAACAGACGACTAGACATAACCCTCCCAAATGTGCCATAAACATAGCATTATTCAGTGTGCTAAGGAAAGAAATTTTTGTTGTTGTTGTTGTTGTTTGTTTTTTGAGACAGGGTTTCTCTGTGTAGCTCTGGCTGTCCTGGAACTCACTCTATAGACCAGGCTGGCCTCGAACTCAGAAATCTGCCTCCCTCTGCCTCCCAAGCGCTGGGACTAAAGGCGTGTGCCACCACTGCCCGGCTAGGGAATAAATTCTAACATGCTACAACTAAACCAGTGGTTTTCAACCTGCAGGTTAAGATCCCTTTGGCAAATCCCTATCTCCAAAAATATATACATTATGATTAATAGCAGTAGCAAAATTATTATTATGAGGTAGTAATGAGAATAATTTTATAGTTGGGGAGTCACCAAGAATTGAGGAACTGCATTAAAGGTCACAGTATTAGGAAGGTTGAGAACCTCTGCATTAAGAAGTAAGTCACAAAGGGGTAAATATGATATTCCACAAATATAAGAAACCTTAGAGTAGTCAAGTTCATGGAGATAAATTAGTGGAATGAATATTGCCAGGGAATAAAAGAGGGGAAATGGTAAGTTACTGCTAAATGGGTGTAGAGTTGCTGTTTGGGAAGCTTAAAAAGTTCTGTACATGAGTGGTAGTAATGTTGTGCTGAAATGCTATGTACACGTTAAAACCATAAAATGGTAAACTTTATATAACTTATACTTTATCAAAATAAAACCAAAAGATGTTTTCTAAAATTGATCTGATCCTGTTCACTGCTCCTTTTGTGAAATTCCTACCTTCTTGGCATTTGGAATCAACCTCAGCTTTTCTCTTTGGCCTTTTTGCATCTTCTTATGGCTCTTCTAGCTAGCTTAGGTGTCTCTCTGGTCTTACCAATCACAATTGCACTTATACTCCAGGTTTCCTCTCATCTGAGCTGTGTGATCTTAGGTGATTTAATTTCTAGAGCATCCTCAGATCCAAATTAGACTTAGTATCCTATCTTATTGCTTATGAGTTGAAATAGCATTGACAGTAATGTTTAGTCTTATATAGTAGATATTTTATGACTACATCTCCATGTAACTTAAGATCTAAAAGGATCCATGTGTGTTGTAGATAACCCACTTAGTTATTACCTTGAAACCTCAAACAGTATTTCTGCTAGTTTTACTTTTCTTCCACATCTGTGTTTCTTCTGTTGACTGTGTGGTAAGTGACCTCACAGTCTCCCCTGAATTATCAAGTCTCCACTGAACTGCTTCTTTTGCTTTCTCAACATTAGCTTTTTGTGCATTGCCTGATGCATTAGGGGAATAGAATAGATTTATGTTGACTTTGAGAATAACTGCATGGTTATCATATATGTTGTAATACAGATGCTATTAAATTTTTATTTTCTGTTTTGTGGTGATTTTATATAAAGCCATAGAGCTCAAGCTGAATTCATTCAGGATTTTAGGGAATTGTATTTTTCCTTTTTTTTCTTCCAATGCTGATTGAATTCAGGGCCTCTAAGGTGGTAGACAAATGCTCTGCCTCTTTGTATTTCTCTTAATGCTTTTTCTAGATTAGCCCTAAGAATAAATATATATGCTTCTTTCTTAGCATTTATGTTGTCTCTTTATAATGGTAATTTTCAAATATAACAAAAGAAGAAAAAAATATTGATTTCCTCAGCACATATTATTGTGCAGTAAGTCCCAGACATTGCATCCGTATCAGTAATTACCAGTAAAGGACAGAGACTTCTAGTTTAGATTTGTTTATTTTATTTTTTATGTGTTAGTATTTTGGTTGCATATGTATGTATATCATATGTATGTCTGGTGCCATACATGTCAGAGGTCAGAAGAGGGTATTGGATACCCTAGAACTGGATTTAAGGATGGTTGTAACTGGGGGTGGGGGGGTGGTGGGAGCCAGGGAGAAGCCAAACCAGTATCCTCTGCAAGACTAGCAAATGCTCTTAATACTGAGCTGTCTGTTTGCCCAGTACCCTGAGTAAGATGGCTCATAGTTTCATTGATGATTGAACCCAGGACTTTATACACATAATGTAGATATGATAATTGCTACATTATAGGAATATGTTTGAGACTTTTAAAAATAACTATGGTACCATTATCAATTTAAGAACATTAATATCATTTGGGGTGGTCCAGATTAGGATCACAAATTGTAATTATTTGATGTGGCTTTTAGGTTTTAACTATAGATTTTACTTTCTTTTCTACTCTTAGGATTTGTGGGGTTTTGTTTGTTTCGTTGGTTTGTTTTTTTGTGATGGGGTCTCTGTTGTGACAGAAGCTCTGGGTGTCCTGGGACTCACAGAGACCTATCTGCCTGTGCTTCTTGAGTGCTGGGATTAAAGGTGTGTGCCATTATGCCCTTTCTTTCTCCTTCCCTCCCTCCCTCCTTTCCTTTCTTCCTTCCTTTTACTTTCTTTTTCTTTCTCTTTTCTTCATTTTTCTTTTTTTTGGTTTTCAGGACAGGGTTTTTCCTGTGTCGCTGTCTTGGAACTCACTCTGTAGACCAGGCTGGCTTCAAACTCAGATCCACTTTCTCTCCCTCCCAAGTGCTGGGATTAAAGACATAGTACCCAACTCCAGAACTGTGTGCTACATATCTTATCAAGGGCTAGATCAGTAGTATTTAATGGAACTATAGTAGAAGCTACATATGCAATTATTTAAAAATTTCTAGTAACCACATTTTTAAAAGTAGGAAGGAAGTAAAACTAAGTTAGTAATATGTTTTATAGGCTATGTGTTAACTCATATCCAAATATTATCACGTTCATATGTAACTGGTATAAGATGATTAATGTGACATAAATTCTTTTGTCCAAGTATAAGTAATCCAGTATGTGGGCTGGAGAGATGGCTCAGTGGTTAAGAGCACCGACTGCTCTTCCTGAGGTCCTGAGTTCAATTCCCAGCAACCACATGGTGGCTCACAACCATCTGTAACAGAATCTGATGCCCTCTTCTGGTGTGTCTGAAGACAGCTACAGTGTACTCATATACATAAAATAAATAAACAAATCTTTTTTTAAAAAAAGTAATCCAGTATGTATCTTATACACCTTAATTTGGAGTAACCTCTTTTCAAATATTAAATAGTCACATGTGGCTAATGGCTACCATTTTGAGCTGTACATTTCTAAAATCTGCAGGTTAGATATCTGTGCTGGCATTTAATAACCCCCACCCCAAAATTAGTAATGTCTTTAGATTTTCACTTTTGACAAGTATAATACTGTCTATGGTAACACTTAAACCAATCATATTTGGTAGGTTCAACTTTAGAGAGTTTTCTTACAGATTGAAAGGTATGTCCTTTTAAAGATTAAACGCTTTTTGCTGGTTTAGTTTGTAGAGACAGAATCTCTCTAAATAGCTTATGCTGGCCTAGAATGGCTAGCCCCTGCCTTAGCTTCCAATTATAGTAGGTATGTACCACCATGCCTCTAATAAAACATTTTTTTACATTAATTTATTTATTGGGAGGGAGGGTCGCACACATCACGGTTCATGTGGAGGCCAGAGGATAACTAATGGGAGTTGGTTCTCTCCTTCTACTATATCAATCCTGGGAATGGAACTAAGGTCACGTTTGGCAGCATGTGCCTTTGCCTGCTAAGGCATCTTGCTAGCTACCATTGTGCCTCTTTTAACAAGCTTTACTTTGTATTTCAGTGCTACTCCAGAAGAATATAATACTGTTGTACAGAAACCAAGACAAATTCTCTGCCAGTTCATTGACCGAATACTTACAGATGTAAATGTTGGTAAGTGAATTGTTTCTTCCATGAACTTCTATGGTTTTCCATGTACCATTGTACTACCTTTTTTCCTCTAGGCAGTTGTAGTCAGAGTTAGTTTTTGTTATAAATACTAATTTCAAGCAAGTTATTACTCAGTATTGCTTATCACTTAAAACATAATGTTACTTAGACCTTAAAATCAAGTGTGTGTTTCTATTAATAACTATGATTTTCTACTGGCTTCCTAGAATTCTTTAATGGGTTAGCTATAAAACATTTGACTGAGTCCAATCATTTGGACTTTACTAACAACTTGTACCAGTGGTAAAAACATACAGCAAATGCAAAAAAGAGTAAAATTTGGTGCTAACACATTTTGTGATTTATTATAACCATTTAAACTTTGTTCTTTTCAGTCAGAGGTTGCTAAAAAGATAGCAAAGGACTATGAACACTTGTAAGACATGGCTTCCTCTGTTTTGACTACTTGCCTTTTCCCTAAGCCAATTCCTTATCTAGGGATTCCTTCATAGTATCTTTCCAGAATTGTTTCCTTTTATCCTGAATTACCAAGTTGCACTACTGTTTTTAATTTTTTGACTCCTTCACCAGATTATTGGTTTTGTTTTATCTTAAGATTTTAGCATGGTGCTTAGCATCTTACAGGCCTATAGTACAAATGTTTGCAGAATGGGCCGTATTATAGATAAATGTATATGGTTATTAGACATTGAAAATTAGGTGGTAGGTTGGAAAGATGACTCAGACATTAAACTTGCTGCCTTTAAATTCCCAGCACCGTCTTAAAAAGCAGCTCCAGCAATGCATACCTGTGATTGCTGCAGTCTCACAGCAGATCTGTGGAGCTTTCTGGTCCAGCCAGTCTAGCTAAATTGGTGAAGTCTAGGTTCAGTGAGATACCTTGTCTCAAAAAATTAAGGTAAAAAATGATTGAAGCAGACACCCAACATTGACTTCTGATTTCCAAATCCATGCCCCCCTCCCACACACACATGAACATATATATAGACATATATCAGACACGTACAAAAATAATACTAGATAAGATCATAGGACTTCTCCATATGGCAGTTTAGCATGAGTACTCTGCTGGACAAAGTTTTGATTACCAAAACCTAGTTTCTTAACAAAAGTTCTATAGTTTGTCATGACTTTTTAAAAAGAATTTTTTTATCTCTTAGTTGCTCTAGAACTTGTAAAGAAAACTGACGCTCAGCCAACCTCTGTGATGTTACTTGATTTTATCCAGCACATCATGAAGTCTTCTCCACTTATGTTTGTAAATGTGAATGGAAGCCAGGGCCAAAATGAGGCCAAAGACAGTTGTATTGGTAAGTGCTGTTATTTTATGTTAATGCTTAACTAGTTTTATTAGATCCCCTTTGCTGTTTTTCTGAATATCACACTTACATAATTACGTACTCCCAGAAGTCATATTTGCTTTTGGGGAAAGGTGGTAGCTTTAATATACATTTTTTTGTTTTGTTTTCTGAGTCAGGGTCTCTTATGTACCTCTGGCTGGCCTAGAATGCATTTCTAGACCAGCTGGCCTGGGATTCAGAGCTCTGCCTGCCTCCCGAGTGCTGGCATTAAAGCTGTGTGCCAGCATGCCCAGCTTTAGTTACTTTTTTTTTTTTTTTTTTTTTTAACAGTTTTACTGGAACATCGTTTCTAATTACTACAAAGTTTGTTTAGACATTCTATTCAAAAGTACTTACACCAGGTGTAGTAGTGCATGCATTTAATCCCAGTGCTCAGTGGTAGAGGCAGGAGGATCTTTGAGTTGGAGTCCATCCTGGTCTACAGAGCAAGTTCCAAGTCAGTCAGGGCTACACAGAGGAAAAACTTTCTTTAAAAACCAAAACTAAACCAAACCAAATGTATTATATTGTCTTTTAAGAAAAATTTGCGGGGCTGGAGAGATGGCTCGGTGGTTAAGAGCACTGACTGCCCTTCCAAAGGTCCTGAGTTCAATCCCCAGCAACCACATGGTGGCTTGCAACCATCTATAATGGGATTCAATATTCTCTTTTGGTGTGTCTGAAGACAGTGACAGTGTGCTCATACATAAAATAAATAAACCTTAAAAAAAAAATTTGCTTTCTGTATATTAAGGCTTTGTTTCTAGGCTTTTACTTTATTGTTACTATCCCATTAATCTGCTCCCTCCTCCCTTTCTGAATCTCTCATAGAGGGATACAGAGCAAACTTTTTCCTATATAATGAAATATCTTAAAATTTGTTAATAATATCTGCTTTGATAATACAGCCTTCAAAAAGTGTTTTCTGGGGGCTGGAGAGAAGGCTCAGCTGTTAAGAGCACTGACTGCTCTTCCAGAGGTCCTGAGTTCAATTCCTAGCAACTACATGGTGGCTCACAACCATCTGTAATGGGATTCAATATTCTCTTTTGGTGTGTCTGAAGACAGCTATACTATACTCATATACATAAAATAAATAAATAAATAAATAAATAAATAAATATTTTTAATTAAAAAAGTATTTTCTGACTCCTTCTAGCCACCTAGGACTAGCTTATTTGCTGCTGATTTATATGTTCTTATTCTTGATGTTCTGTATTTCTTCTGTCATAAGTTCTTAAATCACATTTTCAGTTTTTGTTATATCTTCTAAAGTATGGACTACAATCCACAGTGGGTTATGAAATAACTTTTTTTTTTAAATTAATTTATTTATTTTATGTAAGTACACTGTAGCTGTCTTCAGTCACCCATATGAGGGCATCAGATCTCATTATGGATGGTTGTGAGCCACCATGTGGTTGCTGGGATTTGAACTCATGACCTCTGGAAGAGCAGTCAGTGCTCTTAACCGCTGAGCCATCTCACCAGCCCATGAAATAACTTTAAAGCTAGTAACATTTAAAACAAAATGAGCTGGGCATGGTGTCACACATCTTTAATCCCAGCACTTGGGAGGCAGAGGCAGGCAGATCTCTGAGTTCAAGGCAGCCTAGTCTACATAATGAATTCCAGGAGAGCCAGAGCTATGTAGAGAGACTCTGTCTCAAACAAATAAATATGTAGAGAGATTCTGTCATGAATGAATGAATGACATTCCATATAGATAGGGGATTGAATTTAGCACCTTACATGTAGTAGATAAATAATCTTAACACTAAACCACACCTCCAGCTCTACATTCAGTAACTTTTCATTGAAGAAAGCTGGCTGTTGTGACTTGCACATCTAGTAATCCATAGCACTTGAGAGATGAGAATAGAAGGATCATTGAGAGTTTAAAGTCATCCTTGGCCACATAGCAATTTCAAGACCAGCCTGGGCTACATGAGATACTGTTTCAAAAAAGAAAATATGATTTTTGTTGAAGGGGTAATAGTAGCTACTGTTTGTTGAATATTTATTATGTTTTGGGAACTATACTGATTGTCTCACATATGTTACATTACTTGAGCATTACAGTAGCCACTAATATAGATATTATTATGTAGCTTCAGAGATATGAAGATGACATAACTAGTAAATAGTAAGCTAAAACCATTTTTAACTCTAAAATTGATCTGAAGTACAGCCTTTCTGTCATATAGGAAATGTAGACTGTTCTCTTAGTGAAATTTGTACTTTAAAAATAAATCACCAAACATTTAGCAAATCCACACTTATACTTATTCACTTAATATATTTTCTGTTTGTTTTAAAGAATTCAGTCATTGGATTGTTACAAGACTTTTACGGATTGCAGCAACTCCATCCTGCCACACGCTACACAAGAAAATATGTGAAGTTATCTGCTCGTTATTATTTCTTTTTAAAAGCAAGAATCCTGCTATTTTTGGGGTACTCACAAGGGAATTACTTTATCTTTTTGAAGACTTAATTTACCTCCACAAAAGAAATGCAGTGGGTGATATTATGGAATGGCCAGTGGTTGTAAGTCGATTTTTAAGCCGATTGGATGAACACATGGGATGTTTACAGCCAGCTCCTTTGCAATTCATGAACATGCAAAATGTAGAATTTATTGAAGTCACTTTATTAATGGTTCTTATTCGTATTGTTCCAACTGTGTTTTTTCGACGACAAGAATTGTTACTGTGGCAGATCGGCTGTGCTCTGCTAGAGCATGGTAGTCCCAAAATCAGATCTTTAGCAATTAGCCTTTTAACTGAACTCTTCGAGCTTGGAGGATTACCAGCACAGCCAGCCAGCACTTTTTTCAGCTTATTTTTGGAGTTGCTACAACACCTTGTAGGAATGGATGCTGACCAATTGAAATTGTATGAAGAGCCATTATCAAAGCTGGTAAAAACTCTATTCCCCTTTGAAGCAGAGGCTTATAGAAATATTGAACCTGTCTACTTAAACGTGCTGCTGGAAAAACTCTGTGTCATGTTTGAAGATGGTGTGCTTATGCGGCTCAAGTCTGATTTGCTGAAAGCAGCTTTGTGTCATTTACTGCAGTATTTCCTTACATTTGTGCCAGCAGGGTATGAATCGGCTTTACAGGTCAGGAAGGTGTGTGTGACAAATATCTGTAGAGCTCTCGTAGATGTTCTTGGAGTTCAAACACATGTTGGGGTAAGTAATTATTAAGGTTACACATTAAGTGTTTTGTTCATTTGTTGTGTGTATGTGTATAGGATGTATTAGCAAGAAAAGAGATCTCACACAATAATGGCATGTCAAGGGTGTGATAATTTTCATAGTTTAGTTTAATTTTCAGACTTTTTACTTCTAGTCCAGAAAAATTTGTTCATTAAGAGGTGACCTGCCTAGTGAAGAAGAATAGATTGTTTTAAAATAGAATTTATTTTTTAAAAAATAAAAAAAATTTATAGCATAAAATTTATGTGTGTTTATAGCAGCATTGATTGAAAGGGAACTGGTTATCTTAATTGGAGAAAACTTAATCATTTTTATTTGTGAATTTCACTTTAGAATGTGTAATTAGTCGTATTAGTTTATACCATTTTTCCTGTTTGGACTGTGGGGAAAGATGGGCAATAAAATACTCAGATGTGCAGTAACTTGATTCAGTATTTTAAACATTAAGCACTGTAGCTTATTTTAGTCTATAAATCTTGCTGGATTTATAGTATGAAATGATTCCCTAATAAAGATTTCTGCATAGCATTTGGAGAAAGGGGGGAGGGTTTATAGTATGTATTTGTTGTAAACCTTTTTAAAGCTATAGAACCATCCTTAATATAGAATGTAAAATAATGTTGATTGATGTGAATATTTGGTTTTTCTTAAAAGACTCAGAAATAGTTTAGCTTTCTAAAAAACATGTAACACCTAATGCATTTTCTGTTTATAAATAATGTAAACATCTAAGAGGTAGTATTTGAAATTATTTTTGTTTTCTCAGTATTTGTTGGGACCATTTTATGCAGCCTTGAAAATGGAAAGTATGGAAATTATTGAGAGAATTCAATGCCAAACTCAACAGGAGAATCTCCGTGGTAATAATGATGGGGTGTCGCCAAAGAGGCGTAGACTCAGCTCCTCTCTCAGCTCTTACAAAAGGCCATCCAGACAGTCTGAAGAGTATGACCTCATCTGATTTTATTTTAAACAGTTCATAAAATTTTATCTTAAAAATAAAGTTTCATCAACTATTCTGATTTAAGAATACAAAGAACATCTTTCTAAACATAAGCAATAGGAGTGTTTAAAATATTTTGCCAGTCATTATGTTGTACTCTAGTATGACACTATAGATGTAGATGTAGTTACTTTGAATGTTTTTGCATGCCTGTTTATTTGGGTTTTTAATATTTGGAAAGTGTCAGCCTGTTTATCTATTACAAGTTCAAATCTTAGTTAATATACTATTTTTTGTATGTAGCCAAAGATTTGTATAGTTCAGCCAAACTGAACATTGTTTTAAATCTGTCCTAATGTAGATAAAAAGTCGATAATACATTTACAATTTTTATTTTAAATTACAATTACTGGTGTATGTGTGTGTGGCTGTCTGTCTGTCTGTCTCGTCTACATGTATATATGTATCACAACGAATGTGTAGAGATCAGTGGAAATGGGTTCTTTCTTTTCATCATGTGAGTCCCCAGTGATCAAACTTGGGTTCTCAAGCTTGGCAGCAAGTGCCTTTATCTGCTGAGCTGTCTTGCTGACTCTTGTTTTAAATATAGGCACTTGTGTATAAATTTTGTGCTGGACTTTAAGCCTGGGGCCTATGTATATTAAGTAAACACTATTACTGAGCTGTACCCCCATTCCATATTTTGTTTGAAAAACATTTGTATCATATATTAATACCTTCTATTGTGATTATACTTATTTATAGAATTAATCATGTGGATATGGACAAAAAGAGCATATTATGGAATGTTCTGAAACAGAAAGCTGAATCCCTTCAGATTTCCCTTGAATGTGGTACTCTCAAGAATTCTGTTGCTGAAGTATTAGAAGGAATTACTATTGTATTACAGCTGACCGCTCTCTGCACTGTTCACTGTTCTCATCAAGACATGGATGGGTAAAAAAAAATTAAAGATTTAATTTTTTTTTTATTATATGTATATGATATTTGTGGGTGCATGTTGCAGGATGTTTGATCACACTGCAAACCCAAGATTGTGTTATTCACTGAGAAAATGCTGTTTCTAGTTGTGGTGTGGCTCAGCCCTTAGCACAAACCTTTAATCCTTCTGGCTGGAATACAGTCATGCCCTTAGTACGTACCTTTAATTCCGAACAGTGAAGGTAAAGTTAGTTTGTAGAAGGAAGCACCCATGTTTGAAAGTGATGTCTAATTGAGTGGCAGCAATGAGACAAATCTGAGAAAGATTTGACAGAATAAGATAAGCCCAACTCTCACTAGAAGAGAGAGGGGAAAGCTACTTAAGAAAGCAGTGCAGAGAGTGGGAAAGAGAGGGGGCAAGGAAACAGATTGCAGAGAAAACAAAGTAGACAGAACTGGTGATGACCGAACAAGCCAGTGAATGAAAAGGAGCCAGAAGATTAGAATAGATTGCCAAAGTTAGTATAAGGCTAAGCAGAGCAATTCAGTAAGAAACTGAGAGAAGCCAGATTGAATCTGTGAGCTTGGAGAGGAGTTTGAGTCAGAACAGCTCAGTTGAATCAGCCTGCCAGAGTTCAGAAAGAAAAAGAAAAGGTGAGCTTATTCAGCAGTAAGTCTCCAAGGCTGAAAACATTCCAGGCAGGCCTAGATAAGATTGTATGGAGGCTACAAGCTTCCAGGACTAGGTCTGGGTTAGCAGAGGGAGGCAGTCAGCCTCAGAGACAATTACTACCGAAGAATAAAAGCTACTTTTAATGCATACATACTATGGAATGCATGTGAAGCTCAGAGGACAGCTTTGTGGAGCCAGTTCTCTCCTGCTTTTACATGGGTTCCAGAGATGAAAGTCAAGTCATCATGCTTCAGGACAAGTATTTTACTCACTGATTCATCTTATTGGCCCATCTCCTCTAATGAATTTGTGTTTACCATTACTCACTTGTTTTCTGTGACTTTAGGAAACAAACTTTGTAGTAAAAGTAGGTAAGACATTTTGTATTGTATACTGCTAAAGGCTAGGTACTGTGCTAAATGTTGCTTCTGTCTTCCTTAATCTCTGTGTCAATTCTAGAGGTAAATTCTGTCATACCTTGTTTACCAATTAGATGTTAAAGTACAGAAATGGTAGATTCTTTTTTTTTCTCTTAAGCCTAAATAACTTTTCCCAAGGACACATGATATGAAGATAGCAGAACATACTTATGTGCAATTCAGAAACTCATGTTCTTTTGGCTATGTTTCTTAAAATAGAGCAGAAATTTAGAATTCCGAAGAGGTAGATTATCTTTAATATAATCATTCTATCAAAAGAAACAAGTGAACACTTACTTTTACTACAATAATTTAGGACAGCTTGTGATGATTCTGTACCTTCTTACCAATTCCTATTGACTAACCAATACAGAGTTATAAAAGAAGAGATTTTAGGACATTTTATTAGTTTAGTTGCCACTAAATTTAGAATTTGAGATAAATTCACAGATAAACAATCTCAATGATTGAGTTTTCTGCAATTAAGATAACCAGTCCCCTTTCATAAACATATTATGAAAAACACATATAAATTCTACTTTAAAGCAATCTTTTCTACTTCACTAGGCAGTTCACTACTTAATGAATATATTTTTCTGGACTGGAAGTAAAAAGTCTGAAAATGAAACTAAGCTAAGAAAATTATTATGCCCTTGACATGCTATTACTGAATGAGATGTTCTTTTTTCTTGTGAATAGAATAGATTAACAAGGAATAAATTATTAGATGCCTGAACTTTTTTATGAAGAGTATTTGCCACATCAGTTAATAATTGCACAGGCATGTCTTCTATCATTATTTAAGCCTGGTAATTAAACATTTAAGTATCCTAGAACAATTCCCCACATTACAGGATGATTTAAGAGGCTGAGACAGGAGGATTGCCTCCAGATCAGCTCCCTAGGCTACAAATTAGATTCAGTGTGTCTGCCCTCTCTATGTCCCCTCCTGCCCCCAAATACACACATATGCCACACACTACAATAGAAAAAAGTAGTGACTTTATAAAGAGAATACACTTAAGCATAGGTTGTTTTGCATATTGACTTCAAATTGGCTTAAGGTTGTAGGTTAGTTCTGTACTTAATTTTCCTTTGGCTTTATTAAAATATTATGTTAGACTATAACAGAATTCTGAATTTTAATGTCTTTTTTAAAAATGTACTCATTGCAGCCATAATGTCAAGGATTGTCAACACAAATATAAGAAGAAACCTCCAGTAGTAATAACTTGGATGTCTTTGGATTTTTATACAAAAGTGCTTAAAAGCTGTAGGAGTTTGTTAGAATCTGTTCAGAAACTTGAACTGGAATTAGTCATTAATAGCATGGTGAGAATTTATGATGCTTTGATGTATATGCAAGGTGAGTACAAATAAGTGGTAGACGTTAGTCACTGTAGATGGAAGCTTTCTGTTTCTGCCTAAAGTTTAAATGCACAAGTATTTGTAATATTCAGAATATTTTCAAATTTTCTGTTAATTATGCTTACTGGTAGTTTCTGAGTTTCACATTTATTTGTGCAATATTTTGATTTAGTCAATAGACATTCATTTGAAACATTTAAATGTTTTGATTTGAGAATCTGAAGAATACTATGATCCTTATAGACAGTATATAGATGTATATGTTTTTAAGCCACATCTGATTTCATTGGCCTTACAGACTTGAGCTTGGGCCTGGATGTATAGTCCAGTGGTAGAATACATGTTAAACTTGTGCCAGGATGTGACTTTGCCACAGACCACTCCCGGTTAAAACAAAAGATTGTTTTTTGCCCTTTGTTTTAAGAATCCGTGTTAATTGGATGTTGGTTGTAATTTCACTTAATGTTTTGCATGTCTACATTTTTACTGGCAAAGTAAAATGATGAATATGATGAAGGAATAGGTTAATTTATGTTCTTTGTCTCTGTAGTAAAAAGTTCATTTGAGGATCATGTTCTGGAAGAGTTATGTGGAATGCTTTCACTTCCATGGATTTATTCCTATTCTGATGACAGCTCTTTAAAGATGACCACATTTGCTACTAACCTTCTGCCCTTAAGCCAGAGGGTTTTGGACAGTTACTGTAAGTAGTCACAGAATTGTCTGATGTATGTAGCTTATTTGTTGTGGTTAATTGATCTCTGTATAGAGTTTATAGTACTTTATCACACAGTTTTCAATAATTAAAAGGAGATACTCATAAGAGTACTACACAAAGGAGTTTGGTATATTAGTTGTATACTTGGCCCTATATCTTAAAAAAATAAGTAAACATTTTTAAAGAAATCTTGTTTCATAAAGTTAATTCTGTTTAGCTCCACAGGCACAGTCACAATGTGTGTTTCTTCTGACACTGTTTCCAAGAAGAATATTTCTTGAGTGGAGAACAGCAGTCTATAACTGGGCCCTGAACAGCTCCCATGAAGTAATCCGGGCTAGTTGTGTTAAAGGATTTTTTATCTTATTGCAGCAGCAGAATTCTTGTAACCAAATTCCCAAGATGCTTGTGTATGTATTAAGACTTTGATTTAAATATACATTTGATTGTATAAATCATTAATCTGAGTGTCCAAGTTATTATTGCAGAATACATACAGCAAATATAGCTTATACCTTGGAAATTTTATTTTTCTATTCTAAATTTTATTTTTACTCTTTGTCTCAAATCAAGAAAGTCTAATCCAGAATATTTACTGGGAAGATTTAGTACTTTTTCTTTTCTTTTCTTTTCTCTTCAGAGATAGAGTCAAAGATGATTCTGATGTGGTCAAGAAAGAATTTGCTTCTGTCCTTGGTCAACTTGTCTGTACTCTTCATGGCATGTTTTATTTGACAAGTTGCTTAGTAGAGCCTTTCTTTGAACATGTAGACTTGTTCTGTAAGAACCTGAAAGCCACTTCTCAGCATGAATGTTCATCTTCTCAAGTAAAAGCTTCCATTTGCAAGCCATTCCTTTTTCTGCTGACCAAAAATACACCTAGTCCAGTAAAACTTGGTGAGTACTTGGGAGTTAAAAAACACTTTCTAGTGATACTGGAGTATGAGTTTGTCGGGGATTTGAGATTTACACATACACCAGGAAGATGCGTGTGTTTAAATAGTAACTTGCAGTTTATTCACAAGCTTTCAGATAGTTGATAAGTGGGTCTATAGAACCCCTAAGTTCTATAAAATTAATAAGACTAAGATCCCTCTTAGTTGAGAGGTTTTTGAATTAAAATTTATTTTTGAGTCTAATAGGTAATAATCTATAAAACCTAAAAATGATCTTTTGATAACTTAGATTCTAAAATTTATTTTAAATATAAATCACTTTTATTAAGTATTAAGTAATTTAAATTGGTTAGTTTGCCAGCTGTAGTAGAACATGTCTTTTGATTCCAGCATTCAGGAAGCAGAGGCAGGTGGATCTCTGTGTTTAAGGCCAACTGAATTCCAAGCTGGCCAGCCAGGTTTCTACAGTGAGGCCTGTCTCAAAATAAACAACCACAAAACCAAACAAATAAATTAATAAGTTCTAAGCCGGGCGGTGGTGGCGCACACCTTTAATCCCAGCACTTGGGAGGCAGAGGCAGGTGGATTTCTGAGTTCGAGGCTAGCCTGGTCTACAGAGTGAGTGCCAGGACAGCCAGGGCTACATAGAGAAACCCTGTCTCAAAAAACCAAAAAAAAAAAAAAAAAAAAAAAACCAAAACAAAACAAAACAAAAAAAAGTTCTTTTCTAATCTCCTTAAATTATATGTGCCATGTATACCTAAACATTAATATATAAGGCAACATGGGGTTGTTTGCTGTATTTTATTTGCTGACTGTTTTTAAGAACAACTTTGTTATATGATATGTCAAATTAGAAACATACCATCTCACTTTAGCTTTCATAGACAATCTACATCATCTTTGTAAGCATCTTGATTTTCAAGAAGATGAAACAGAGGTAAAAGCAGTTCTTGGGACTTTATTAAATTTGATGGAAGATCCAGACAAGGATGTTAGAATTTCTTTTAGTGGAAATATCAAGTATATATTGGAATCCTTGAACTCTGAAGATGGATTCATAAAAGAGGTTAGAAGTCTTAAATTAAAACCTACAGATTTTTATAAACCTAGGTCTAGAACTATTCTGACAGTGAACTCTGCTTTCCTAGCTTTTTGTCTTAAGAATGAAGGAAGCATATACACATGCCCAAATATCAAGGAATAATGAGCTAAAGGAGACCTTGATTCTTACCACAGGGGATATTGGAAGGTATGTTTGATAGTATTTGAATTGAAACTTACTTATTTTTGTCACTGTCTTATTTGTCTAGTATTAGAGATATGAGGGCTGGAGATGTAGTCCAATGAGTACATGCCTACTGTGCACTGAAAAAAATTAAAAGAATAAATTGTGATATAAGATGTATATTATAGAAAAAATGATTTCCATATATTTAATTGTGTCTGCATTAGTTTCTGAGACACTGACTTTCACATGTTTTTATTTTCAGGGCAGCAAAAGGAGATTTGATACCTTTTGCACTCTTGCATTTACTGCATTGCTTGTTGTCTAAGTCTGCATCCGTCTCTGGAGCAGCATACACAGAGATTCGAGCACTAGTTGCAGCTAAAAGTGTTAAGCTGCAGAACTTTTTCAGTCAATATAAGAAACCAATCTGTCAGGTGAGAGACAGCATTCAGCTTTTCAATAGATAATAGCAATATTTTACAGGAGTTAAAAAAGAAGTTGAAGCCAGGCAAAAAAAGTAGTATGTGTGTTGGAAGACTGGGGTAGTGTATGGTTGGTTGCTTGAGTCCAGAATTTTGAGACAAGACTGAGCTTAGGGAAAATAATCTATGCATGTCTTCTTATTTTGCTTGTTTTAAAAGATTACTTTCTAAATTACATTTATTTAGAACTGAATTTTTGCCATTTGCATTTAAGGATAATGATCTGAAGATATGGGTTGTAAATGAAAAGGAATATCATCTTTTAATAATGTGTTAAATTATTATGTTCTCATTAAGTTTAGGGAGTCATCATTGTTAGCTTTTTAGTGGTGACATTGTAAATAGGACACTGTGTTCAGAAGCAAGTCGTTAGTGTCTGAAAAGTTAGGCCATGTTCAATATTGTTCTTACCCTGATTTGTGATGTAATCCTTAGCATGATATTAAAGTTTCTTAACTAAGATTGGTTGCTTTTCTGTACAATGGGGATTGTGACATAATCTGCCTCATTAAGGTGAATTGAGTGAGTCCAACTGTGGCAGTTTAGAACTTAAAACTATCCTTTATTCTAGCTTAAAAAGTATTCATTAGTGGGCAGGGAAAGGGCTTAGTTAGAATTCCTTCCTCTTTTGAAAACTAAGAAAAATCTTTTGCTTTAGTTTTTGGTAGAATCTCTCCACTCCAGTCAGATGACAGCACTCCCAAGTACTCCTTGCAAGTCTGCTGAGATGCGAAAACAAGATGTTGTTCACCACAGAGAAATGGCTTTAAATACTTTATCAGAAATTGCCAATGTTTTTGACTTTCCTGATCTTAATCGTTTCCTGACAGTAAGTTGCCGTGTGTGTAGTTGGCTTATTTGAAGCTTTCATTTCAACATTTCATTTGTTTTATTCTATTTGTTTATTTTTAAAGAAAACCTTGCAAGTACTGTCTTAGGTAGGGTTTTACTGCTGTGAGCAGACACCATGACAAAGGCAACTCTTACAAGGACAATAATCAATTGGGGCTGGCTTACCAGGTTCAGAGGTTCAGTCCATTATCATCAACGCAGGAACATGGTAGCATCCAGGCAAGCATGGTGCAGGAGGAGCTGAGTGTTCTACATCTTCATCTGAAGTCTGCTAGCAGAATACTGGCTTACAGGCATCTAGGGTGAGATCTTACAGCCCACACCCACAGTGACACACTTACTCCAACAGGGCCACACCTCCCAGTAGTGCCACTCCCAGGGCCAAGCATATACAAACTATCACAAGTACATTTAGGACCATATGAACCCTAGAATTTTAAAATTACACGCTGTGCATGTGTGTGCGTGCGCGCGCGCGTATGTGTGTGTGTGTGTGTGTGTGTGTGTGTGTGTGTGTGTGTGTGTAGGTTAGAAGACAACCTTGGCTATTTGGGGGTGTGGTTATCGAGGAGAGAGTACTATCACAATGCCCTGGAGTTTTTGCCACGTAAGTTTGAATGGTTGGGCGGCAAGCCTTTAACATCTTTCTGTCTCTGATTTGATAGCACTGGGAATAAAGGCTTATGTCCCCATGTCCAGCTGTTTTCTGAGGATTGCATTTACATTCTCATGCTTATATGAGGTGCGCTTTACCACCTAAACTATCTCCCTAGCTCCTAAATTGTATATTTATTTTTACTTTGACAGAGATTATTGCTTACACAGTACAACTTAAACTTATATCTTTATTTACTGCTCTATATATCATATTTAATGATTCTATATTCTGGTTAAGTCTTTTTAGTCTATGTTTTCAGTAATGTTCTGGGTTCCATTAGTCATTGAAAAATTAATATTTACCCTTAAGTTAAATTATAAAATATAGAATTAGTGGTATGATCTGCTATGAATTCAAATGTCAGACTTTGTAGCATGAGATAGTTTAGGAAGATTATGAAGTTCAGTAGGGCTAAAGTTTAAAGGATGATGGAGCATATTATCTTCTTATCTTTCCCCAAATCAGGTTTATTGTTAATAACTTGTGATAACAATTCATACAGAGGTTTTTCCTATATTATTTTAACAAATGTAAATTGCTTATAAATTGATTATATATACAAAAAATAGGATGTTATAAGAACCACAGATTCATACCTTATTATTAATTTCATCAAAACCCATAATGTTTATTGCAACATTACCTATTGGCAAAATAACACTCTGAGAAGAAACTGAATGTCTGAAATTAAGATATATTACATAACCATCTTAAGCTAAGTATAACTGAAGCTAAAAAGGCGTAAGGTATGTCTATGAAGGGAAACTTATTAATGTTATTTTGTTTGTTTTCCTTTTCTTTCTTCCTTTCTTTCTTTCTTTTTTTCTTTTTTAAGACAGAGTCTCATTCTGTAGCACAGGCTGGCCTCAAATGTGTTCTCTCTTGCCTCAGTTTCTTGAGTGACAGAATCTCACACTCCAAGCAAGGCCTGGATCTTGTTCATTGTTACATCCCAGGTTTAGGATAATGACTTAACATGTGGTTGTAATTATTAAGACATGTAGAATAAATTTAAAAAATAACTATTTTCCCTTTGGAGTTTATGTAAATTTAATGAGCTAGACAAAAACAAACAAACAAACAAACAAACAAAAAACCAAAACCAAAAAGGAAAATAGATTTGTCACAGTATTGGGATGTTAGATGTGCTTAGTTGTTTTACTGGCTGTGGGTGTCTGTACCTGTCTGAGTCAGCTGCTGGGTGGAGCCTCTCAGAGGACAACGTGCTCCTGTCCACAAGCATAACAGTATCATTAATAGCATCAAGAATTGACGCTTGCCCATGGGATGGGTCTCAACTTGGGCCGGTTATTGGTAGGTCATTCCAGTCTCAGCTCCATCCCCTGTGCCTATATTTCCTGTAGACAGGATAAATTTGGGGTTGAAAGTTTTGTGTGTGGGTTGGTGTCCTTATCACTCCACTGGGGTTCTTGCCTATTTTCTGTAATTATGAAGCATCAATTTTATGATCTAAAAAATTCTTTTGAGTTTGCATTTATGGCTATTCTCTACATGTTTATTCAGGCCCTGAGTCATAGTAATGTTATTAGTCTGTTATAGTCAAGAGAGTGAATGACAAAGCTGAGTACAAGATGATTGCATACCTAACTTCCTGTGGCATTAAAGAATATTTCTTGTGGGTGTTTGATAATTATTGTTTTGGATTTTTTTCAGAGGACATTACAAGTTCTACTTCCTGATCTTGCTGCCAAAGCAAGTCCTGCTGCATCAGCTCTCATTCGAACTTTAGGGAAACAATTGAATGTCAACCGTCGAGAGATTTTAATAAATAACTTCAAATATATTTTTTCTCATTTGGTTTGTTCTTGTTCCAAAGATGAATTAGAACGTGCCCTTCATTATCTGAAGGTATTTGAATATTTGTATGTATTTTATTCTTTTATTTAAGTTAACATTATTGGAAAAACTATTATAACATTGTAATATAGGAAGGGCAGTAAATAATTTATAGCTTATACTATAAGAGTGAATAAATATTATTGTGTTAAATAATCATTGTTGGGCTGGTGAGATGGCTCAGCTGTTAAGAATATTGGTTGCTCTTCCAGAGGTTCTGACTTTAATTTCCAGCAACCACAATTTCTCAGGACCATGTGTAATGGGATCTGATGCCCTCTTCTGGCATGTAGGTGTACATGCAGACAGAGCACTCTACATTTAGAAAATAATCATTGTCTTGAGAAGATTCTAAATAATATTGTTTGTTTGTTTTTTGGTTTTTTAAATATTTTTTTCTGATCATTTACTATAATGGGATAGAATAGTCATCCTTTCATGGACCTGAGGTTTGTATATAATTTTATTTTGGTGATTTTGTGCTGATTACAGTTATAAATTAGCTGATATTGTGCAAGTAATTATAGGAAGAGATTGCTATCTTTAATTGTGTACCTGTACTTGGCTTATTTACCTGCTGCTCTGATTATAATTCTTCCTATTTTAAAATATTAAATTTTTTATGGGGCTGAAAAGATGGCTCAGGGCTAACAATACTTGTTACAACAGAAGACCTGTGTTCAGTTCCCAATACCCACATGTCAGATCACATCTTCATGTTACTGCAGGTCTAGGAGATCTGAAACTTCTTCTGACCTCTATGGCACCAAGCACCCATGAACATATATCTACATAAAGACAAAACACTCTTGTGTATAATAAGAAATTATATGTGTGTGTGTGTGTACACATATAATATATATATATATATATATATATATATATAGTTTTGTTTTTGTTTTTTTTAAGACAGGGTTTCTCTGTGTAGCCCTGGCTGTCCTGGAACTCAGAATCAGAAATCCATCTGCCTCTGCCTCCCAGGTGTTGGGATTAAAGGCGTGTGCCACCACTGCCTGGCTGAAAATAAATAAATCTTAAAATTTTAGAGTGTGTGGGAAAATTATAGCTTAGGCTTCTTTTTTGGTTTTACATTAACAGCAGTGTCTTCTAGGAATATAAGACTATTGGAACAGAAGACCTTAATTTCATTTTTCACTAAGAGGATAGCAGATCTCTTCTGACTTGGGGAGTAATGACTATTGTATTTATTTCATCTCAAGAGCATTAACCTGTGTGTTATATAGAGAGAGTGATGATATTTATGGAGAACATACTACATGTCAAAAACTTCTTTGTCTGTATGCTATCTGGGTCACTTTATTTGGCAAGATAGAGGGAGCACAGTTTATCTTTTATACAAAATGCTTGAGACTAGATTTCAGATTTTTTTTTGCATTTTGGAATATTTGCATATATATAAAATGAGATATCTTGAGAATAAAACCAAACTCTAAACACGGAATTCATTCCTGTTTCACATAACGTCTTAAATGTATAGCCCAAAGCTAATTTTATACAGTATTTTCAATGTGCCCACATTTTGACAGCAACTTGTGTTTTAAAGTCAAGTATGGCATTTTCTGTTTCTTGTATCATGATAGTGTTCAAAAGAATTGGTATTTGTGTTTTTAATTAGAAACGTTCAGGCAGTGTTTTGTTTTACAGATGATGACACTTAAGGCAATGAGGGGTTAGATTAGGTAACTTGTCCAGATCACAGGGCAACCTAGAAGTGACAGCTAGAATTTAAACTCCAGCATTCTAACTGAAACCATGCCGTGAAATTAATGTACTTAAGTCTGGATGCTAATATGAGGAAAATGTTTTTAATATCTTTAGAATGAAACAGAAATTGAGTTGGGGAGCCTGTTAAGACAGGATTTTCAAGGATTGCACAATGAATTATTGCTGCGAATTGGAGAACATTATCAACAAGTTTTCAATGGTTTGTCAATACTTGCCTCATTTGCATCTAGTGATGATCCATATCAGGGACCACGAGATATCACATCACCTGAACTGATGGTACATGGTATAAGTTTATTTGGTTTTCTCCTTTTCTGTACCTTACTTATAAAGCTGAGGAAACTCCTCTCCCCTATTTTCCAAACATAGGTATTTCTTTAAGTTTTAATTGATATTTTTCTTTTAGAAATGGTTAAAGTTGTATGGTAGGATCTCCCTCACTAATTACTAATTAGGAAAATGCCCTACATACTTGCTTACAGTCCCATCTTATGAAAGCATTTTCTTAACCGAGATTTCCTCCTCTAAGATAACCTTAGCCTGTGTCAAGTTGACACCCACCACAGCAAGTGCCTCACTATTGAACTATCCATGTGTGTAACCTCAGTCCCCAAAGAAATCTTTATTATCCTTTCCTGACTTAATTCCCCTAATCTTCCCTATTTTGGGCAATGGTACTTTGTGTTGGGAGCTGACTTTTAGCAGAAAGCGGCTAGATCATCTTTGCAGCCATCTCGAGCCATATACCCGGATAGAGACTTGCTTTTCAACAGCCTACAACAGCTGAGCACACTCTGACAAACACCTTGTTTATCCCACATAGCTTGTTTTGCTGTTTAGTGACCCCAGCTGCATGGTGCACGTGGTAAAATGTCTTCACCTGTGTTCTGCTTGTACTTATAAATACCCAGGATTTTCTTGTAATAGGAGTGAATAGGGGAAATAAAGGAGTAACCAGACTTGACCACACACCCGATCTTGTCTCAATTCTTCAAGTCTCTTGCCCCTCCTTCCCCTCTTTCTCTCTCTCTCTTGACTAGAGCACTTAGCCCCAAAACGTGGGACAGTGCGGTCACCAACATTAGTGGCTCCCAAAGTGTGGGGCCGCCAAGCGTGGAGAGTGTGAGCCACAACACTTTGTACCACCACCTACTCATTGGCTTCAACCAAAACCTGAGAGCAATATATGAGTTCTTCAGATGAAATCTGTCAGACCACATGTGACAGTGTGCCTTTCCACCTGCCTTTGTTCAGTTCTTTTCACTACTTTAGCACTATCTTTGTTTCTTAAAAATGGCAAACTTCAGATTTGTAGTTGTTGGCTTTAGATGCTCTCTGTACTTATATTAATAATTCCCTGGATGGTTTTCACTATTCACAGTTTCCTTATCACTCCTACCTAAATTCATTTATCCAATTTCTATCACATGCTCATGTTTATTTTCTTATAGCCCTTATCAGCCATATTTATGTGTGAATTTATTTAGTGTTTCCTATTAATTTTGCCATGTATACTATTGCTTGTCTTTAACACATGTACCTAGCATGATAGTATGATAGTATAGAAACACATATATTTGGTGAATGGCAGATATACATATTCAAAGTATTGTTTGACTCGATGCCAAGAACTTTGAAATTAGAATATTTATGTAGATTTGAGTGCTGCCTATACCTATGCTTTATTTAAGAACAGATTTGAATCATAACTAATGAATTGCAGTTTATCATGCCAAAGTTTAATTTCAATCTAAATTACAAGTTTACAAAACACATATTTTGGAGATGCTGTGATGAAACCCAATATTATGCTAATCTCGAAAAAACTAGTGATATGTTTTTTTTTAAGTTCACAAACCAAAGGTAAATTTGGGTTTGAAAAACATTTCTTTGCTTGGCAAAGTTTCTATATGCTAGATAGATACCTAATTCGTCTTCACTGTATACTAGTACAAACTTCCTCATCTGCCCTCAGCCATGTATGTGACCCTAAGGTAACCTAAATCAGGTGCCTCAACATTAAGCCATGCTACCTTGGAACATATTTCAGTTGTCACTCATCCCTAGCTCTTTGTCTTGGAATTTTTCCTGCCTGGTATAGTTCAGTGGTAGAAAGCGGCCCACTAGGAATTTTGTAGTAAATCTCCAGTTCAGAGGAAAAGAAGAGAGACATTTAATATATGTAAAACATATAACATCTTTTCTTTAAATCCATAGGCTGATTATTTGCAACCGAAATTGTTAGGCATTCTGGCCTTTTTTAATATGCAGTTACTGAGCTCCAGTGTTGGCATTGAAGATAAGAAAATGGTAAGTAGTGGTATTTGAATTCCCAGAGACTAGAATACAATTCATATTGAATATTCAGGGAATATGAGTTTTGCCTCTAGTTGTAAACATTCAAGTATAAAAAGTCATGGAACAAGCTGGGTGTGGTAGCTCACACCTGGAATTTTAGCATGTGGAAAGACTGAGACTGAAGACTAGCTCAGACTTAATGTCAGCCTGGGCGACATCGTGAGTTCCAAGCAAGCCTTAACTAAGTATGAGACTGTCAAAAAGGAAAAGCAACCGACACTTGATATTTATTACTGGATATTATATATTTGTTCTTAGGACATTGTAAAAATAGAAATTGTACCATTGGCAACTCTTTTACTGATGATGAGAATTAGGAAACCCAGCTCAAGCTGTCCTAAAGAATTTGTTGGCTCTGTTATTAAATAGACAAAGATAATATAACTTCATCCACGACTTGATTCTAGATTCAAAGACATTTCAAAATCGGTGTCTTTGGTCAGAGTCACCTAGGTTAACTCTCTATTTTTGTTATTATAGCTCAGGGTGCCTTTGAACTTCTAGTAGTCCTCTTGCCTCAGCCTCCTGTATGCTGGGATTATGACAGCCACCTTGCTCAGGTAGCTTTCTACTTGTCAGGTAATAATACTAGTGTCTTCAGGCCCATGTGTCATGACATCTAGCACAGTTGAAGACATAAGCCAGCAGTAGCTGAGAGCTTGAATATCAATTGTATAATTGAATTTTATTGGTTCACCTGGGTCTACTGTTGGTATTTCTGTTCTTAATGTATATGTGTGTTAGCATGAGTGGGCAACACTCACAGAGGTCAGAGGACAACATGCATGAATCAGTATACTCCTTCTACTGTATGGGCTTTAGGGCTAGAACTAGGTTGTCAGGCTTGGCAGCAAGCCTTTACCTTAGGAGCCATCTTGCTGGCCCAGTAGCAGCTTTTATTTCAGAATTCATTCTCCTTCTGATAACTTTAAGTATCCATGTAAGACATAGAGCAAAGTTTAGCTACAAATTGTAACAGTCAATGCCTATAATTTCAGTTTTAACTAGTAAATTTTCAGTAACTTCTAATCCATCTATATGGCTTCCCAAACACTTATGCTAAATGAAAGAATGGATGACTAAGTCAAAGGAACGTGAATTTATGTTATAGAACCATAAAGAGCTTTCCTGTTTTGGTACATGTGCTGGCTAGTTTTATGTATCTTGACACAAGGTATAGTCATTGGTGAGGAGGGAGGTCATAGCCAAGCCTGTAGGGAATTTTCTTAATTGGTAATCCATGAAGGAGGGTGCTATAAGAAAGCATATACTGAGCAAGTCAGTATGTATTACTCCTCCATGGTCTCTGCATTAGCTCCAGGTCCCTGCTCCATTTGAGTTCCTGTCCTGACTTCTTTCAATGATGAACAGTGATGTGGAAACATAAGCCTTTTTTACCCAAATTGCTTTTGGTCATGGTGTTTAAACACAGGAATGGTAACCCCTAACTAAGACAATATTGCAAAAGATTAACCAGACTTTCTCTACCTGTTCATTAGAACCTAGAACTATTGATGCAGTTCTCATTCTGTCTCTATTGTAAGACTATCTGGCAGTTGTTTGTTGTATTAAGTTAAAAACATCTTGAATTTAGTAGCATTAAGACCATTATTAACCATTATGAAACATTCTGCTTAAATTATAAGTAACTTTAAATTCAATTTTTTTATGTTTATTTATTTATTTATTTATTTATTTAATGCATGTGAGTATACTGTTGTTGTCTCAGACACACCAGAAGAGGGCATCAGATACCATTACAGATGGTTGTGAGCCACCATGTGGTTGGTGGGAATTGAACTCAGGACCTCTGGAAGAGCAGACAGTGCTCTTAACTGCTGAGCCATCTCTCCAGCCCCTTAAATTCATTTAATATCTGTATTTACACTACTGATATGAAACATATTTGAAAAAAATTAAGATATATCATATTCTTTGTAAATTTTAAGATTTATTGGAAATCTTATGGAAAGCATTGCAAGTTCAAGGGAAACAAATAAGAATGCAATTTGTGTTTTTCAGATTCTTGGTTTTCATAAGTTAACCATTTATTAGGCCTTTTGTATCATGTACATTGTATCATGTACATTGATACCTTGATATTTAGGTAGGAAGCAATTTTTCTATTGTCTTTTTCTGGCATCTTATTTATAAGTTTTTTTTTTTTAAACAAACACTACTTTCTTTGTAGGCCTTGACTAGTTTGATGTCTTTGATGAAGTTGATGGGACCTAAACACGTCAGTTCTGTGAGAGTAAAAATGATGACCACACTGCGAACTGGACTCAGGTTCAAGGATGACTTTCCTGAGTTATGTTGCAGGTAAATAATCATCATATTTGAAATGTTTTCTTATATTTCTAGATAATTCTAACTTGAGTTCTTATCACAGGATGATCTGATGGGAACATTTTTTTCAGTTGAGGTGTTCTTTTCCTAAACGACTCTAGTTGTGTCAAGTTGGCTTTAAACTAGCCAGCACAATTGACCCTTTGTCAACTTGATGCACAAACACATCACTTATTAAGTCATAATCAATGTCTTGATCTTCCCCAAGATGGTATGTAAAAGGTCCCAGTGTTTAAAATTCCAAATACTTCAAAAGTTAATTTCTTTAAAACATTTAAGTCTCTCAAAATTTCAAAGTCCTTTAACTGTAGGCTTCTATAAAGTCAAAAATAAGTTACATACTTCTAAGAAGGAAGAACCAGAGCACAGTCCCATTTTGAACAAATCAATGCCAAATTCCCAACAGTGTAAATAAATAACTCAGTGTCCAGTTTCTGGGATTTACACATGCTCTTCTAGGCTCCGAAGGGTTTACAGACAGTCTCCTTTGGCTCTGCCATTCACAGCACATGCACATAATTATCTAAGCTCGGCCTCACACCACTTCACAGCTGCTGCTCTCCTGTAGTTGTCCCATAATACTGATATCTCTAAAAGGACTTCACCTTTGCTGGTAGACTCTCCTAGGTTCTCTTCAGGGAGCCTAACTCTGCCACATGGTACCAAGCCTTAGCTTCTCTCCCATGATCACTGCATTCCTTCAAAACCTGTAGCTCATATGTGATTCTTTCACTACCAAGTTCAGCTGCCAGCATGAGATACAGCCTTGTCCCCTTTGGCACACAGTTGCTGTGTGGTAACCCTGAGGAAATATTCCCAGATTAATGGTCCTCAAGGGTGTTGATCCTTTTTTTTTAAATCAGTACCAACTTCTCAGATCCAACTAACCAGAGTCAGTTGACCTTGGTAAGTAAAGGTTTTACTTCAGTGGTATTGGTCTCAGCCCTAGCTGACCAAACTGCAGATTCTTAATTCAAAATGGTCTCAATAGAGTCTTTGATTTCATCTGGAGCTTTATAAGTCAGGCCTCCTTCATCTGTGCTGCTCTCAGCACACTTATCGTCCCACTGAACAGCCCACTGCACTCCGAGCACTCAATAGCTTTTCTAGCCCAAAGTTCAAAGGCCATTATAGTCTTCCCCAGAACCCAGTGGCCAGGTCTGTCACAGCAATGATTCACAGCACGATTCTGGTACCAATTTTTTTTTTGTCCCACTAGGATTTCTATTGCTGTAATAGCTTTTAACTCTCCAGTTATAGTTCATCACTGTGTGAAGTCAGGGCAGGAACTCAAGCAAGGCAAGAACCTGGAGATGGGAACTGAAACAAGTCATCAAGAGTGCTGCTTATTAGATTGCTTCTCACAGCTTG
Source organism: Arvicanthis niloticus (assembly GCF_011762505.2). NCBI lineage: Eukaryota > Metazoa > Chordata > Mammalia > Rodentia > Muridae > Arvicanthis > Arvicanthis niloticus. Next base: position 16,391,231 of record NC_047678.1, read on the forward strand.
CTCAATCTGCTTTCTTATGCCATCCAGAACCACTCACTCAGGGATGACACCACCCCATTTTGTATGGACCCACCCACATCAATCATTAATCATGAAATATACTACAATCTGTCCACAGGCTGATCTCTTGGGAGCATTTTCTCAGTTGTGATTACCTCTTCCTAAATGACTCTAGCTTATATCAAGTTGACATAAAACTAGCCAGCATACTTCTTCACCTACCTCTTTCATCTTCCATAGTTCCTAGGCTGGCCTGGAACTTTCTGTGTGGGCAGAGCTGGGATTATAGGTGTGTGCCACCACATCCATCTTTTTTGGGTTTTCGTTTGTATGTTTGTTTGATTTCATTGTGGTTTGGGTTTTTTTATTTGGTTTGGTTTTGTCTCTGTGTATGTATTTGGCCACACTGCTACTTCACGTTCCTGACTTCTGGAGTTACAGACCTATACCAATATACATTTTTAATGTACCTAAGCTACCATACTTAACCTACCACACCATAACTTAATGTAACCTGGCTTAAATGAGCTGAGAACACTAACAGTTAGCTTTTAGTTGACCAAAATTGTATAACACAAAGCCTATTTGTAGTAAAGTATTGAGTATCTCATTTAGTCTACTGACTATAGTAGTATGTTGTTTAATACAATATCCATTGTTCACCCCCATGGCTCCATGAAACCTATGACTACAAACTATGGCTTGCTCTCACTGCCCAGCATCACAGGGGAAAATTGTGTTTTATTCCTAATTTATGGAAAGATGAAAATTGAGTTATGTTTTTAAATTTTTCTAAGATTCTTACATAGCCCAGGCTACCCTTGAACTCTATGATGTTACTCTTCAAGTGTTGAGATTGGAATTGTGAATGACCATATCCAACCGCCAAACACAATTTCTTCTAAATGTGTTATATATTTGCAGCATTCTGAAGTTAAAACATCTTCTTAAGTCGTACTTTCCTTATAGATTATCTGTGTAAGCAAATGCATAAATACATAACATTCAAGTTTTCTTTTGTATTTGATAATCCCATGAAAAACTGATTTCACCTTGGTGTTTTGGGTTTTTTTGTTTTTTTTTTGTTTTTTTTTTTTTTGAGTATTTGTTTGATTGGTTGGTTGGTTGATATTTTAAAGTTTTGTTTTACTTAGTATAACTTAGAGATCACTGTGTGTTTGTATCATTGATCTTTATATCAAAAGTTAACTTTATCTCTTATAGGTATATATTATTATTCAGCTAACAACTAAATGATAGTACTTTACAAACATAAAAATAAGCCGGGCGGTGGTGGCGCATGCCTTTAATCCCAGCACTTGGAGGCAGAGGCAGTCGGATTTCTGAGTTCGAGGCTAGCCTGGTCTACAGAGTGAGTTCCAGGACAGCCAGGACTACACAGAGAAACCCTGTCTCGAAAAAACAAAAAACAAAACAAAACAAAAAAAAAAAACATAAAAATACTTGAATTAATTTTTGTTTTTCACTTAGAGCATGGGACTGCTTTGTTCGTTGTCTGGATCACGCTTACCTGGGTCCCCTGCTCAGTCATGTCATAGTGGCTTTGTTACCTCTCATACACATGCAGCCTAAGAAAACTGCTGCTATCTTTCACTACCTCATCATTGAAAACAGGTATTGTAACTGAAATTAATCAGAAAATAGTTAAGTGTCTGTGTGTGTGTGTGTGTGTGTGTGTGTGTGTGTATAAGTGTAAACCAAAAGTTGACATTGAGTGTCTTCCTCAATCATTCTCCAACTTTATTGTTTTTGTTGTTTGTTTGTTTTTGAATGTTTGTTTGAAGTAGGGTCTCACTGTGTAGCTCTGGCTCTCACTAGTCCTGGAACTCACTATTTAGACAAGTCTAGCCTCAAACTCTTAGAAATCTGCCTGTTTCTGCCTCCTGAATACTAGGATTAAATGACACCACTTTATTTTTTGAGACAAAGTCTTTCAAAAAGCTGAGTGATTGCTCTAGTCTATCTAGCCAGCAAAGCCCTAGCCAGCAAAGCCCCAAGAATGCTCCTGTCTTTGTGTCCTTGGCACTGAGATTATAGGCACATGCTTCCCTGTGGGTCCTTGGGGATCCAGCTTACTTACGTGCTGTCTTACACAGCAAGGGCTTTACCCCATGAGTATCTCTCCAGCCCTGAAACATTTAGACATGTATTTTTATGTCCCAAAGTATTAATATTACTTTGATAATATAAATTACTATTTTGATAGAGTTGAGTCCTTAGGGGAAAATTATTAGTATATAACTACTTACTAAACAGTTGAATTTTCAATGGGTCTTGTTTCTATTTTAAATATATTTGAAACTCATTGATTAATAGATCAACAAGTAAACTTTTTTTTACTGATTTTTCAGTTGGTAAAGGTAATTTTATCTTTCTTAAGTAAATCAGGTACCCTAAGGAAGGCTGGGAGGGATAGTTATCACTTTCTGTACCATACCTCCTTAGTTACTTAGAATTCCTATTTCATTCCATTACCTTTGAACCAGCATCCCTTACTTTAGACTTTTATGGCATTATTGTTTCTTTTAAAAAAACCATTTCTTTATGTGTATTATTTCAGCATAGCGAGATGTTCTCTGGGCCACTGTTTTCTAAATATTGAATTACAAGTTGGTTAGCTGGACCTTTAAAGCTGTACACATCTTACCTCTTGACATTTTTTTTGACTGATTTTCCAGTCCCCTGATGACTGTAGCAGGAGGCTGTAGGAAACATGAACTAGTGACAGAGTAGACCATGCTTTACCCACACTTAAATTTTCACTCACGCTGCTTCTTAATTTATAATATCTTCCAACATATTTCAAGCTTCTTTCTCTGTTACTTAACTAACTGCTGTATATCAATTCATTTCTACTGAAAAGGTAGGATGTAAGTACTACACGCTTGCCCACCCATATGCTGTTGCCATTACTTTAAATTATTCCAGAAACCATTCAGGCATGGCACAGAAGTAGCAATATCTTTTTATTCATTGGAAGTAGTTTTAGGGGTTTTTGTTTGTTTTGTTTTGTTTTGTTAGTTTTCTACATGCTAGAACACCAACATTACTTTTCACATTTCTTTTCAGTTGTTATACTAATATACATATGCTCATTGTCTCTTATGGATGGTAGAATAATTTTTCTGACTTTTTTATGTCATAAGAAAAATTTTATTTCACTTGGTGCCAGGTAGACCTTCCAACTCCCTGAGTGAATGAATTGTTCTGGATTTGTTTATTGTTTCATCCCAAGTCTAGCACAGAACTTGGAGTCTAACAGTCCACATAGTAGCTATTTCTGGGTTTCTGTTAGTAAAGACTAGGATTAAAAATATATTTAAATCTAGAAAGATTGTTTATTATAATTTAGGTAAAACTTAAGATATCAATAAGTATTATTTTTATATTTTTCTCTAAAACTTCTATATAAACATTTATATTTGGGGATTTATTTTTTCAGTACTTCCTGCTATTACAAATTACTGCAAATATGGTACCTTAGGAACAGTGAATACGTTTATTTGCTCATAATTTTGTAGTTTAGACTGAGTTCATCTTGTTATTTCTCCTATTGTTCTCACCAGAGGTCACTGGTATGGCCACATTTGGCTAGAAGGTAGACTGAAGTGGACTCTTCCCTGTCCATGTAATGTCAGAACTTTTCTCTCTTTGTGTCCTGTCCATGTTTGTAGCCAGATTTATTCCATGGTGACTCAGAATTTTCCTGAGCACAAAAATGGAAACTGCTAGGCCTAAGCCCTTTTCTATCCACAGCGTATCTTCTTCCACATGTTTAGCAAATACTTATAGCACATGTAGTTAGCAAATATATAGCATATGTATTTGCTAAGTAAATTCTTGTAGCCAGTCTTGGTTAAAGAACAAGATGCTATATATATGACTGTTCGTACTGAGAAACATGGTTTATTGTGGGCACTGATATAACAGACTGTCAAGGTTGATTTTCTTAGCTATGGTTATTTGCCATTATTAAATAGTTTAATATATTTGTTTATTTTTATTTAATTTGTGATATTAGAGCTTGAGCCCAGGCCTTGTGTATGCTAAGCAGTCACTCTGCTACTGAATTATTCCTAGAGTAATTGCTAGTATTAATTTAGCTGGGACTCTAGAGATGGCCAGGAAGATTACTTCACATGTAAATAATCACAATGAGCTTTTAAGTATGAATTTGATAGCTTTACCTTCAACTTTTACATTGATATTCTTACAAATAATTCTTTCTAACTATTAGGGATGCTGTGCAAGATTTTCTTCATGAAATATATTTTTTGCCTGATCATCCAGAATTAGAAAAGATAAAAGCAGTTCTCCAGGAATATAGAAAGGTATTTCATTTCTTTACTTATGGTATGGAAGATCTTGAATACAAAATTGTACCTGATTCCAGTACACTAAAAAAGATCCTTTTTCCATCAAAGCTGGGTGTGTCGGCTCATGCATATAAACCCAGCATTCTAAAAGCAGAGCCAGGAGGATCTCCATATGTTTGAGGCCAGCATTTTCTTAGTGAGTTCCAGCCAAGACAACATAGAAAACCCTGTCTTTAAAAAAAAAAAAAAAGAAGAAGAAGAGTAAGATAACCATAGCGATTAGATAATAGTACTGCAAATCAGTGACTTTGGGAACGAAGTTTTGTTATTTAAATTTTTTGTTTGTTTTGGTTTTTAGTTTTGCTTTGTTTTATGACTGTCTCTTATTGCTGAGGCTGCCAACAAATAACACTGTGTAGCTGGGGCTGGTCTTGAATGTCTCATCTGCCTGCCTACCATTCCAAATACTGTCCTGCACTGCTACCACATCCTATTTAGGTGAGAGACACATCAGCATTAGAGAGAAGCCACCCTGTCTACATGCTTAAGCATGAAAGTGGGGGACAATTCCACTTAATCCATGCTGTAAATCATAGTATCACTATGATAGCATTGTGTCTAGTCTAAATGATTCTTGATCATCTTGAAATCTTACAAACTTTCTAAAATTTTGAAAATACTGTGGTTTCATAGAATTTCAGAACAGAATTTGAGGAGTGAAAGGACTAAGTAGAATCATCTGCAGAGTTTGCAGATCTATCTCAGGGTCATTATATAGCATCCATCAATTTGGGAAAGCTTGTACCTATTTATTTACTATCAGGAAGCATTTATTTTAGATAAGTAAGTTTTTATTCAGTTGAAAGAGAACCTTTAGTTCTAAAGATTTTAGAATAAAAATGATTTTTCTTAAAAAAAATTATACGGATGACATAGACTTTGCAAAGAAAGGGGTGAAAACATTTTGGCTGGGTTATACTTTAGCGATTTTAATAGTAACTGGTTATATAGAGACTATAGGACTTTCAGATGTTGTTAGGATAGTTAATAAAGAATGTTTCTCTGTTCTTTGTATAGGAAACCTCTGAAAGTACTGATCTTCAAACCACTCTCCAGCTATCTATGAAGGCAATTCAACACGAAAATGTAGATGTTCGTATTCATGCTCTTACCAGCTTGAAGGAAACCTTGTACAACAATCAGGTATGCTAAAGTGATATAATTCTAAGTATATATATTATATATATTTAGATTTATAGATTAGATAGATAGATAGATAGATAGATAGATAGATAGATAGATACACACACACACACCTACCTATTGGGAGTTTAAAGAAAAGATGAAGTATTGGCATTTTTGCTTTTAGTCTTTATGCTTATACATTTTTATTTTACCTAGATTATCAGATCTGACTGAAAAATGAGCAATCTGTGATATAAATGCCCTTCAATTTCAGTCTCAAAAAATTGCAGAATTTTCTGTTGTCTTGAGGGGTCCTGATTTCATAGTTGTGCTTCTTCGAATTTTTAAGAATTCTTTTTTATTTATGTGTCATAAGTATGTGGTACATTCTCATGTGTGCAGGTGTCTTCCTGCATCTTCTTTGAATTTTTAAAAATTATTTTTATTATGTGGCATAAATATGTGTACAGTACATCCTCATGTGTGCAGATGTCTTACTCTATCAACTCTGGGTTTTCAGCCACGTACAACCATTTTCCACTTTTTAAAGTAAGCATTAGATGTTTGAACTCAGGTCCTCATGCTGGCACAGTAAGCAGTCTTAACTCCCCAGCCATGATGACTTCATTACAAGTAGGGATTTGGATGTTAGTATATCAGTAATTTATGTGATTCTTCTAGCTTAACTATCCCATTGATATCTGTCATGTAAAATTTTAGTAATTTTATTTTTTTATAATTGGACTATGCTAATTTTATTAGTTTTTGTTTATTTGGTTTTGAGTAGCCCAAACTAGCCTCAAACTTTGAGTAAAGCCAAAAATGGCTTTGAACTGATTTTTTTGCCACAGCTTCCTGAGAGATAGAATTTCAGGTTTATACCACCATGATGACATTTCTCCCTCTTTCTTTCCTTTTTCCCTGCTTCCATCCTCCCTCTGTTCCTTTCTTCTATCTGTCCAGTTGTTCTACTCTTAGTAAAGGAATCTTTTTGGGCAAATTCCAGTAAGATAAGAAAACTGTAAGAAGCACAAATTAATTTTGATGGGAATTCAGAACTCTATTTAAAAGTCACATTTACCAATTATTTCAAAGCAGAGACAAATTCATTGGAAATAAAATGCTAGAGACTTCTAGATTGTCCTGAAATAAAGATGAATTCCTGAATCAGCTCTCAATCTCTCCAACAACAGAAGTTGGGTGGTGGTAGTGTACACCTTTAATTCCAGCTCTCGAGAGGCAGAAGCTAGCCTGGTCTACAGAGTGAGTTCCAGGATAGCCAAGACTACACAGAGAAACCCTACAAACAAAAAGTAGCAACATGGAAAGCACATAAAATCTAAGCATAATCCACACCTTATCATTAGAAGACAGGATCTTGAGAATCTGAAGAATCTTCGCTCCCAGTATAACAATACTGGAGATGCCATTCAAGTACTTTCTGCATAAAAGATACTGGAAAGTATTTAGATGCTAAGATCATTGTCTCTGGATGAAGTACAAGAATAGGAAAGAGGAGCAAGCGTGCTTTAGAGACCTTGCTATAAACAAAAAGAAAAAAAGACAAGGGGAAGACTTAAAGGTCTTGTAGAAATAAATTTATCAAATCCTACCTCTGATGCAAAAAACAAAAAATAAAATATTGCTTTACTTTTAAACAGATAACTTTACTATGCTGGCATAGGCATTTATTTGTTTATTTATTTATTTATTTATTTATTTATGAAAGTCTTAAAGCCATTACAAAGTGTTTACTGTTAGAACCTATATGGAGGATTCACAATATAAATTTAAAAAATTACATATAGGTGTGGTTCTGCATGCCTTTAATCCCAGCACTGAGGAAAAACAGGTGGATCCCTGTGAGTTCAAGCCTAGTCTATGTAGAAAGTTCCAGGCCAGCCAAGGGTATTTAGTAAGACTACAAAATAAAGAAAGTGAAAACGAAATCCAAGCATGGAATCCCAGTACTTGAAAGGCTGGCTGAGGCAGGAAAGATGCTTAAGACCAGCCTGAGGTGCAGTGTGAAAACTGTCTCAAAGAAAAAGTCTTCTCTCACCGGGCAGTGGTGGCGCATGCCTTTAATCCCAGCACTTGGGAGGCAGAGGAAGGCGGATTTCTGAGTTCGAGGCCAGCCTGGTCTACAGAGTGAGTTCCAGGACAGCCAAGACTATACAGAGAAACCCTGTCTCAAAAAACCAAAAAAAAAAAAAAAAAAAAAAAAAAAGAAAGAAAGAAAGAAAGAAAAGAAAAAGTCTTCTCAAGTTTGTGACAATTCTTTCTTAAACACCAAAAAAGTAAAAGAAAACTAGATTTAGCATTATAACCTAAATTAAGAATTTCAAATAATTGCAAGTTTGGAAAAAAATGAATGAGAATTTAATTTTAATCAGAGAGTGCTGGACAGATGGCTAACTAGTTAATAGTGCTTACTGTCAGTTGTGAAGACCAGAGTTCAGATCCCAACACCAACATAGCAAGATGCGAGTTCTAAGTATGCCTATAATGCCAGCTCTGACTTGGAGGAGAAAGAATTGTTGGGGTTTGTTGGTTTTAAGCTTAGCCTAGAAAATTTGAGCCCCAGGTACAAGAAGACCTTGCCTCAAAGAAATAGGTAGAAAGTGATGGAAAAGAATATCCAGTGCCCTCTTCTGGCACTACATATGTACGTACACTCATACTGCAGACACACACATACACAAATGAATGAACTTTAGAAAAATGAAGTTAAATAAGTGAGATTAAAGGATATAACCAAGAAGATATGAACCACAGATGACTGAACTCAGGAAGTCAATTGAAAACAATGAACAAATTATGGATTATTAGGATATATTTGACTAAAAACTTTAATTGTCTTTGATAAAACATTAAAAATAATTAGTATCTTATGAAGATACCAAAGTAATATAACAGAATTAATATTTGAAGCTAATTAATATAATAAATTATCTATTATAAATACTGAAATAATCCATTTTATACAAAGAAAATACCAAGTAGTCAACTCAGATAAGTCATAGAGTTTAGTAATATAGAAAAATCAGAGCTTCCAGACCAAAAAAAAAAAAAAGAAAATTTGTTTAATTTTTTTATACTTATTTATACATAGGCTTATTTAAGTATATATATGTTTTATATAATATATATACATTATATATAATACACGCACTTTTTTTTTATATGGATACATACCTGGTGCCTGCATAGGTCAGAACTGGAACTGGGGTTACAGGTGGTTGTAAGCTACCATGTGAGGACTAGGAACTGAACCCAGGTCTTCTGTAAGCAGGTACTCTTAGCCATCTCTCTGATACCCCACACCTTTAAAATTCATTGGCAAGGGCAAGGTAACTAAATTGATATAGAGACCTAGAGACTGTCTCCAAAAAACAACAACAACAACAACAAAAAACCACGCTCCAGCTGTGTTTTAGAGTGTCATGGTTAAGAACACAGCTTTAAATACACAAGAACGTAAGAAAGACCATTTTTACAAATTAGCCATTCCTAAGACATTTGAGGATAGGTTTTATTCAGTCTAGATGACAAGAATAGACTTTGTTTTAAAAAAAAAAAAAGATAACTACTGTTTATACATTTAGTTGATTTAATTGTAAATCTAAGATGAAATAATACTTAGGCAAGGAGAGAATCTCTATGAATGTTACATATTCCAATAAATAAACTTAGCCCTTTATACATGAGCAATAACTAGAAGTAAAAATATGTGTGTATCATTATATATCATTTAAAGCAGACAAGCTAGGTATAGGTGTAACAGAAATGAGCACTAAGTTATACTATCTTAAAAAATAATTCTTGAGCAAGAGAGATATCTTAACAGTTACACATACTACTCTTGCAAAGCATACTGTGAGGTATATAAAGTCATCAAAAACTAATTGAAAAGATTGAAGATACAGGAATTTAATTTTGGATGTGTTAATATTTTTAAGCTCTCTAGGTAAGAAAAACATGCTGTAAGAGTTCTATATAAACTTTCTACTTTTATTTAAGGAAAAACTGATAAAATATGCAACTGATAGTGAAACAGTGGAGCCCGTGATCTCGAAGCTTGTGACGGTAATTTTGAAAGGCTGCCAAGATGCAAACTCTCAAGCTCGATTACTCTGTGGGGAATGTTTAGGAGAATTGGGGGCAATAGACCCAGGACGATTAGATTTCTCAACAACAGAAACTCAAGGAAAAGATTTTACATTTGTGGTAAGTAATGGTAATTTTGGGTGATATTATTTCTCTAAGTTATTTTTTCTGTTGTGTTTTGTTTTTCTTGTGTATGAGGGTTTCACCTGAATATATGTCTACGTGCCATGTGCCTGCCTGGTGTCCCCAGAGGCCAGAAGAGGGCAATGGATCCCCTGGAACTAGACTTGAAGACAGTTGTGAGCTCTCATGTGGGTACTGGATACTGAACCCAGGTCCTCAGCAAGAGCACCCAATACTCTTAACTGCTGAGCAATCTTCCTGAATTGAGTTTTATAGATTCAATTTATACAATCAGACACTTTAAATAGCTTTTATTGCTAATTAAATACTGTCATGCAACTCTTTAGCCAAAAGCAATACTTTGAGCCCAATCTAATGTGTTCTGTTTTTGCAAACAAAGCATAGTAATCTAATTATAATAATAGTTAAGGCCTAATTATCTAAAGATTAACACTTAAACATAATTGCTAGTGTTGCCATAGAAAACTAGTTTCTTAGGATATTCTAGTAATCCATGTTAACAATCAATTTATGCTTTTTGCTTGCTTGCTTGTGTGTATGTGTGGGTTTGTTTGTTGTTTCAGTGCTAGGGATTGAATTCAGGGCCTTGCTACTAGGCAAGTGCGCTTCCACTAAGATATATCACTAATCAAAAATGAAAAGTTTGATGTGTACCTGGTGAATCTGAGTATGTGTGTGTCGGTGCTACTGTGCACAAGTGGAGGTCAGAGAACAACTTTAAGAAGTTAGTTTACTTCCACCTTTAGATGGGTTCAGAGGCTTGAACTTAGGTCACCAGTTGTACACAGCAAGCACTTTGACCCACCAAGCCATCTTGGTGGCCCTATAGTGTGCTTTCTGTCTGTTAAAACACAAGCTGACCTAACTATTCAAAAGTTGAATGATTTTGATACAGGTTCAAAACATGTTAAGAAGATATAGCCTTTGACTTTTTAGCTTCGGATTATATTTTAGCCGTGATAAGCAGCTTAATTTGAGCTTAACTCTCCTTTTCTATTTCTAACTCACTGTGGGCAGCACAATAACATCTGAAGAAAATTTATATGTCAGTTCTTGTTTTTGTTTTGTTTTGTTTGTTTTTTTGGTTTTTTTGCTTATGTTAAGACTGGAGTAGAAGATTTAAGCTTTGCCTATGGATTGCTGATGGAGCTAACAAGAGCTTATCTTGCATATGCCGATAACAGCCGAGCACAAGATTCAGCTGCTTATGCTATTCAGGTAAGCATGCTCACATGTCATAGCCATTACTGACTTTACAATATTAAATGATAGTAAGGTAAGGTTATAAATTCCATACTTGTAAAATACTTAACTACTACCTTTATCATCTAAGTGATACAGATTCAAAATAAATATTTTAGAGAACACAGTATATTTTCTTGAATGAATAAGAATAAAATATGACAAAATATCCAGTGCCTTTTTCTGGCTTCCATAAATACATGCATGTGGTGTACAGATATACATACAGACAAGGCACTTATACACATAAAATAATGAATTAATTGTAGTAACAATAAAGAGCAGATCATATGAGCACAGGTAACTGGTATTGCCAGGCTAACGTAGATCCTAGGAATGGAAATTTGGGAGGTCTTCTAATTTCTGTTTTCTCTGAAATTTGAAACAAGATCTGTAACTATAAGATTATTGGTTTATATTATATTATATTATATTATTGGTTTATTGTTGTTTGTTTGAGATACGGAACTCATTAAAGAGTCCTGGCTGACTGGTAACTCACTATGTAGACTAGGCTAGCCTCAAATTCATAGAGATCTGCCTATCTCTGCCTCTCAAGTGGTGGGATTAAAGTTGTGCATCACCACACCCAGCCCCATGTTGATGTTTTTTAACTGTGTGGGTAAGTGACCTGAAATCGAAGGAGAATCACTGACCTAATACATCTTGCTACTAGAAAAGGCCTTATTTTTTTTTCACATTTTTATAGGTCTTTCTGTGTGTGCACGCTCATGTGTGTGCACATCTGGAGGTCAAAGATCAACTTGAGGGAATCAGTATCTTTTTCCACCATGTGGGTTCTGGGGTTCTATAGAAAGGAAGGAGGCAGTTTTACTGGGGCAGTGGTACAGAGACAGGTTACAGAGGGAGGGAGAAAGCAATTCAGACACAGGTGAAGACAGGGTAAGCCAGAGGATGGGAAGGAGCCAGAAGATTAGAACAAATTGCTAGAGTTAGTATGAGGCCAAGCAGAGCAATTCGGCCAGAAGCTGAGAGAAGCCAGATTGAATCAGCCAGCTGGTAGAGGAGTTTGAGTCAGAACAGCTGAATTGACCAGCCAGCCAGAGTTCAGAAAGAACTAGAAAGGGTGAGCTTACTCAGCAGTAAGTCTGTATTTTCAGCAGTAAGAGGCTGAAAATATTCTAGGCCTAGATAAGATTGTATTGAAGCTAGAAGCTTCCAGGCCTAGGTTAGCAGACTGAGGCATTAAGCCTCAGAGATGACAGTTGAATCAGGAGAATAAAAGTTCTTTTACAGATATTAGTGACAAGGAGTTTATGTCTTAAAAACATTAAATCTATCTCTCTCTTTTCTTCTTTTCTCTTCTCTTCTCTTTTCCTCCTCCCCAAATCCTTCCCCCTTTCTCCCTCTCTCCCTTTCTCTCCCTCTCAACTTTTTCAGACAGGCTCTAATTATGTATGTCATGTCATTTTTACCTCAAATTCTAAATCCTATTGTAGCTTCCTGAGTGCTAGGATTATAGGCATGGACTGCAGTGCCCAACTGTGTTTGGTGGTTTGGTTTTTTGTGTTTGTTTTGTTTTTGTTTTTTGTTTGTTTGTTTGTTTTTGTTCTTTACAGGGATGATAATAGAATCATTCAGTCTCTGAGCTTGAGTAATAAGTTAGTGGTTTGGGCCTTTTAATTATTTGTTTCAAGACAGTACCTCATGATGTAGACCAGGCTGTCTTGGAATTCCTGTGTAGTCCATGGTCTCAAGCCACGAACTTGTGGAGATCATGTCTCACTGCCCCTAATGTGGGGGTTTCAGGTGTGTACTACCACATCTAGCTATCATTTTGAGGGGATTTTAAGCTCAGTATTTTATATCTAGAAGTTAAAATGCCTTAAGTTTATGTACTCTTTTGAACTTCTAGCTACTTTTATTATAACTCCAAAGAAATCAGATTCTCAGGGCCTGGGACTGGATGTGTATCTCAGTTACAGAGTGCATACTTAGTGTATGTATGTATGATCAGTCCTTAGCACCAAAAGAAACATTTAAGGACTGTGATTTTGTGAATATAGAAAGTTCTTTTTTTCTCAAAATAGTTCTTTTTTTTTTCTTTTCCTTTTTTTTTGGGGGGGGGGTGAGGGGGGTGGGAGTTGAGAAGGATTTCTCTGTATAACTATCCTAGAACTCTTTATAGACCAGACTGGCTTCCAGCTCAGAGATCTACCTACCTCTGCCTCCCAGGTGCTGACATTAAAGATGTTGCACCACCACCACCCAACTTCAAAATAATTCTTAATTTTATATTTTAGAGACTATTTTACATGAACTAGTTTCATAATCAAGTGTTACCATAGCTTCATGACCCCAAGTACAGTACCTGAATAATTTGGATCATTGACATACATGTCCTAAAGAAGTTTGGAATCTTAAAAGTTTTTATTTATGTTTCACTGTGGACCTACAATTGTAACTATGTTTTTGTAGGAATTGCTTTCTATTTATGACTGTAGAGAGATACAGAGCAATGGCCCAGGTTACCAGTTGTGGAAGAGATTCCCTGAGCATGTCCGGGAAATATTAGAACCTCATCTCAATACTAGGTAGGTCTTTCTATTCATTTAAATTATTGTCACTTTTTTTTCTAATTTTGTAAATTTAATATTACTTTCATAGAGTTTTTAACATCAAAAGTATTTTTGAGTTTGGGGTTCTCTGTTAATGAAGTGCCTGCTGGTAAGCATGAAGATGGGAGTTCAAATTCCTGAACCCATATAAAAAGCCAGACCTCTCACATGTACCTGAAACCCACAGGTTGGCCAACTGGAACTTGGCAAACTGTAGGTAGACCTTGTCTCAATTTAAAAAAAAAAAAAAAAAGAAGAAGAAGAAGAAGATGAAGGAGGAGGAAGAAGAAGAGGAGGAGGAGGGAGGAAGAGAAGGAAGAGAAGGAAGGAAGGAAGGAAGGAAGGAAGGAAGGAAGGGAAGGAAGGAAGGAAGGAAGGGCAAACGGACAGACAAGATGTTCTGCATCTGAGAAAGCACCCAAGATTTTCCACTGGCCTCCACATGTATATACACACATTTGCACTAGAGCACACATTCACAGCACACACAAAAAGTAGAAGCCCACATTTCTGCCACTTTTTAAATAGTTGTGCCAAGTTTTAAGTAGTTGTGTACAAGAGTGACCTTAGGACAGTAATGAGAATTTGTAGATGTTACTTTACTGTTTTACATTGTGTGTGTGTGTGTGTGTGTGTGTGTGTGTGTGTGTGTGTGTGAGCACATGCCATGGCACACATGGAAGTCAGAAGACAACTTGTGGGAGTTGACTTTTTCCTTCCAACTATGTTGGATCCAGGAATCCAACTCAAGTCATCTAACTTGGCATCAAGTACCTTTCTTTACCTACTGAGCCTTTACACTAGCCCGTGGTATGACACATTTGTAACAGAGAGATTAAAGGAACTTCCCAGATGGGGTACTACTGTACTTTTTATATGTAGTCTCTAAACCTAGATTGCAGCTATAAATGATACCTGTATTTGGAAGATTTAATTTTTAGAACCAGTTAAATCTAATGAAGTTCAAAATTGCCACAGAAATAATTTGTGCAGAAAACTTGAGAATGTGACTAGGCAGAACCTGACTTGTAGTTCATACTTACTAATTTTTTAAATTAAATTCACTTAAGTGTTTTAGTCACATAAAAATGTTTTCACACAAAAGTTTTACTCCTGTTTTAGTGTTATATTTGAGATTCGGGGGTTTCTTGTTTCCTAAAACATGGAATGTAGTAAAATGTATTTTTCATCTTTGTTGTTGTTGTTGGAGACCTTGAGTATAGAGCAACTATTATAAATATCAGTTAGAATCTATGCCTTTCAGAAAATTCTACAGCTCTGTAGTTATGAGATCAGAGCTGTTTGAACATGTTTAACAAAAATCTAATGCTGAGGACACAAAGGAAAGTCATATTGCACTAATGGGAGAATGTCTCTCATTTTAGTAGGAAAGCTACATCTGTGTGTTTACAGGTTAGATTTTAACAAAAGCATGATGGTTTATTTTTATCCTATGTGAAATCAGAAATACAGGAGATGAGATCACTGGGCAAAAGTTGCAGTAGACATGGTACAGATAATTTGAGGAGCCCTTAGCATTAGTGAAGGGGAAAATTTTTCAGAAGCTTAGCATTTGATTAAATGGTCTAGCCAAACATTGAAGTCAGTCATGATTATAAAACTTAAGGCAGAAAGAATATAGCAGTGTACTGAGTTTGTCAACTAGTGTGATAATCAATGAGTTTAGTGGATGTCCAAAAGGAGAAATAATGGAGGATAATATATAAGGGAGCAGCTCGGCTTTGACTGGAGGTTGGGAGAATCTGAGGGTGAGACATACTCAGATTCTAAGGTGCACCAAGGAATATGTCATGACCTGCTCCACCCTTAAGACAGATAGTAGAAAAGTACTGTCTTTCACCATCGTCTTGTATTTCAGAGTACCTGTTCTCAGTAAAGAGGTGCATATAACTTCGTATGCTTTCTTTACAATATTTCTAAACACATATTTTCAATATATAAATTTTCAAAATTACAGATATAAGAGTTCCCAGAAGTCAACAGATTGGTCTGGAGTAATGAAGCCAATTTACTTAAGTAAACTAGGTAATAACTTTGCAGAATGGTCATCATCTTGGGCAGGTTATCTTATAACAAAGGTAAGAGAACCTAGTTCAGAATTTATTAACTGAACAGAAATTCCGGAAGGATCTGGAGCATATACCTGAATGTATAGCACATATTATGAAAATAATATATTGATATGATAGAAAATGTTTACCAATAATAACAATTTTTAACTGTTTAATTAAAAAATTTAGTAGTTACAGTTCCTAGGTAAAAAGCCAATTCTTTTTTCAGATAAATTATAGAATTAATTTACTGCAAAGCGTCCATTATATCTACATTTTACATTGCAAAATAATACTATTTAAGAGAATTTATGGGCCAAAAAAAATTAAAAGGTAGTATTTTTATTTTTATGCTTACATATTTTAATGTAAACAAGATGTCTTACCATTTACCAATACTTTTGGAAGAAGATATATCACCTATACTTGTATCTAAAATAAAGATATTTTTAAATGAAATTTCCTAGGAAAATACAGGTATATTTGTAAAGTTTCTTTAATAGAACATTTCTGTGGGTCTAACTAACAAAAATGTGCTGTGCATTCTAAGAAAATGCTTAAGGGATAATTAAAATTTACAACTTTTGCTTTAAATTTACATGTTAGTTAGTATTTCAAAATAACAAGTATCAAATGGCAATTTTAAAGCAGAAAACACAAAAATATGTGTGAAATGTTGAATATTATTAATTTGGCTATTACTAGCTCCAAATATTTTATTTTTGCCAAAATTTAATATTTGCTAATTTTATTTGAGATTGTTTCAAGTAAACTGTCTTTTTTTGTTTTAAGTAAAAATTTAATATTCAAAAATCCTTTAAAACATTTTCTAACAGTTCAATAATCATAGTACGTTGAAGATTAGATCATACTGTTGACATTTCATTTTAAATTGAAAGCTGAAACTTGAATAGATTTAAAGTGTTCATGTTTTGAACTTTTTAATGCCCGTTAGTTTTCTATTTCTTTTATCTTTATCCTACAGTTTGTCATTACATACTACTTAAAGGTACCAGCTACATACTTACTGTGCTAACTCAGCATACATTTTTGTTACTTGGCTTAAGGAATTAGCACACTATACTTAATAAGATATACTCAGGGAAGTTAATCTATAATAAAACATGAGACATAAAAAGAGCTGTAAAACAGGAGTAGCCATGTATGCTAATGTAGCTGACAGCTAGCTCTACATTGCCACTAGGATCTCAGGACTTCTGGCATTTGGGATCAGTTAGAAGGATGGCGTGAAGTTCCCCTTGTTTAGTGTACATCTTTCTCTTCATGAAGAATACTTATTCATTCATGAATTATCTCACGTGATACATTTTAACATTCAATCAATAGAATAAAATGTAAAAGTACTAATCTTTCTTAAACCATTTGAGTTTATAGGTTCGGGATAATCTTGCCAGTAAAATCTTCACATGCTGTAGCATAATGATGAAACATGATTTTAAAGTCACCATCTATCTTCTTCCACATATCCTAGTATATGTCTTGTTGGGTTGTAATCAAGAAGATCAGCAAGAGGTGAGAGTTAACTTACTTAGTTTCCAGACATGTGACTTGAGTTCTGAATATGTGAAACTTAGTTTCTCTAACTTACTAGTATTAGAAGCTACAGAATAGGGGCTAACAAGATGGCTCAGTGAACAAAATGCTTGCCACACAAGATTGGTAACCTGAGTTCAATATTCTGATTACCCATTAGAAAGAGAGACCCAAGCCCTAAGAGTTGCCCCCTGACCTTCACATGCACACCATGGAACACCCACACTTGCTTTCCCATACATACACAAATAGTAAATTCTAGCACTTGAAAGGCAGAGTGGCAGGAGCATCGGGAGCTAGGAGTCACCTTCAGCTACACAGCCAATTTAAGTCCAACCTGTAGTACATGAGCTCTGTCTTTTAGCTTTAAAAAATGTTTAATACAAAAAAGTATAAAGTCATTATCAGTTCAATTATTTATTTACTCTGAAATTAATTATAATTACTCTTCTTAAAACTTTTTATTTATGTGTGAGTGGGCGTCACATATATTTGCAGGTGCCTAGGGAGACCAGAAAAGAGTTTCAGAGCCCCTGGAGCTGGAGTTATAGGCAGTTTTGTCTCATGTATGTCTCCTGAACTCCCATTCTCTGAATGACCAGCAAGCACTTTTAACTGCTGAACCATCATCTCTCTAGACCTTTTTAGTTATTCTTATCAGTTTTTCTTATTGATGTAGCTGTAAATAATAAGAAAGGTTATTGTTAATCTGGTATTTCTCTTAATTATTGCTAGAACGTTTAGTATTTCATATTAATAAAATGATACAATATAGATACGTTGTTAACGATAACTGACTTATTTAGGTTTATACAGAAATTATGGCAGTACTTAAGCATGATGATCAGCATGCCATCAGCACCCAAGATAGTGCATCTGATCTGTGCCAGCTGAGTACACAGACTGTCTTCTCTATGCTTGACCATCTCACCCAATGGGCAAGGCACAAATTTCAGGCATTAAATGCTGAGAAACTTGCACAAACCAAACCAAAAGGAGGTAAGGTCAACTAAATGTGTGAATATTTTCTTGTACTACCCACCAGTCAGCTTGTCTTTGAGTTGAGTCTAAATTTAAGCATTAATTATTTTCTTTTTTGTTTGTTTGTTTTTAAGACACTGTCTCAATATGTAGCCATAGCTGGCCTAGCTTTCCATATATAGACCAGGCCGGTCTCAAACTCAGAAATCTGTTTTGTCTATCTCCAAAGTGCTTAAGATTATTGTGTGCTCTATCACACCAGCTAAGCATTAGTTTTAAGTCTAGTTTTATGCACTTGTTTGTTTTTGCACTACTGAGAATGGAACACAAGACCTTATACATGGTACACAAGCATTCTACTACTGAAGCAACACCTCCAGCCCATGTGCATTTTTAAATTGGTAATACACACTTTTCACTGAGAAAAGACAATTAATGTATATGACCTCACTCTAGGGTTAGAGTGGAGCTCAGAGGTAGAATGCTTATCTAGGATGTTGGAGACATAAATACCAGAGTTTTTATCTCCAGTAATGTAAAAATAAAAACAAAATCCAGGAAACTGCAGTTTTAAGTTCTTACTCTTAAACCCATGGACAAGATACATACTTAATTTTTCTTTATATAAGATGGGGTCTGTCCATCCGATTTTTGTGTTTAATGAGATGACATGTATGAGTGTCAGTGTGAGCTCTAAAGTAGATGATAGAGTGATACTAAAGTTGTGCCACTCCTCACTGTTAACTCATTTGCTCCTTGTGCCTCAGTGTTTGTGTGTGTCATTTGCACAGTTTTACATTCTAAGTGTTAAAGGAGATCTTTATTTCATTGTTTATTTCCCTGGGTTCCAGTACCCTAGGCTGTTACCCAGCAGAATCTGCTGGCACCTGAGCACATGGTTGTGTGACAACAGTATTAGAGCTACTGTTCTGTAATTTTGTTTTTATGGTATTACAGTTTCACTAATAAGATCACAGAACCTTTTAGAGTTAAATGAGTCTCATTAGAGTTATCCTTCCAATTAGCCCCTGCACTGTAATCATTTGTTCACAAGAATTATATTGATCATACAGTAATGAATACTCTTTATGGTTTTGAACCACTTTTGAATTGTTCTTGCAGTACACAAAGGTTATAACCCTATTGGTGCTGTTTATCCCTCAGCCATTCTCATGGTTATCACATTTTTCTTTCTAGGTTTTGGGACTACTCTTTAAAATTGACAATCTGATATTCCTAAAGAGACTTTCACTTACAAAATTGTCAGCTTATGAGCCACTCCCTCCTTTTGTCCATATGCCTGATAAACACAATAGGTTATTATTTTACAAATTTTTCTGTATTTGCAAATGATTACCTGTTTGCAAAAATGTTTCCTATGGAGTATGATTAAGTAGCAGTTAACCATTTGTTCGTAATAGCCTGGTTCTGTTTTTAAAAAATCTTACTGTTAGAAGCAAGCTTACTAACTTGGCTATTATGTCAAACACTGCAATAAAAATTCTGTCTTTTAAGACTAACACTTGGAGGCAAGGAATAAAATTAGCTCATAGAACTTTGCCTAGCATGAAGAAAGGCCAGAACTCAATCTTCTGCACTGGGGGAGGCAAAACAAAAAGCTTCTAAACTTTAAACTATAAAGAAATCCTATTCCATAATTCTGCACGTTCCTTACTAAATAATTGCATCTTATCAGTATTTTGTAGTCATCAGTAAAAACAAAATGTATTTCTATTATCTCATCTTCATATCTTTTTTAACATTTAATTATAATTTTGCATTTATTCCTTGCAATAACTTGTAAGGGAGGCAAAACAAACATCACAATTTCTGTTTAATGAGTTCAATGATTCAATAGTGTTCGCAGTTAAGTTACTAATAATGGGAGGATTGAAGCAAGATCCTCTGAGCAGACATCTTATTCTTCATAAAGACCAAAATACCAGCTACTAATATGTTTGTATTATTTAATAAAAAAAAATAAACTTAGATATGTCATCATTTAAATGTTTATCTTATCAGTCTTTAACTACTCTTTTTTTATTATTATTTTAATCCAGTATCAAATGTGAATTTTGAAGACTATCAGAGTGTAACTCGTTTTCTAGACCTCATACCTCAGGATACTCTGGCTGTAGCTTCCTTTCGTTCCAAAGCATACACACGAGCTGTAATGCATTTTGAGTCATTTATTACAGAGAAGAAGCAAAATATTCAAAAGCATCTTGGATTTCTACAGGTTTGAAATTAATACAGTTAATTTAATAAAAATAGTAACATTGGTGGTACTAAATACGTATAATACTTTAGATCCTTATTGACAGTGGGAAGAGACCAAAATGAATTTAGTAAGATACCTAAGTGTGTTGGTGCATTTGTCCTGAATAAGGGACACTTGTCCTTAAAATGACAGTAGGGAAATGAGTAACTTCATAGCCATGATGTCCAAAGTAACGGTAGTTATTAGAGGCATCTCCATGGAGTTGGGAAAGAGCATCATGTATACAAACAGTAAAATTACAGTTTTAAAATGACATTTAGAGATGATAAAGGAACGCGCTATGTCATAGAGAACATTAGAAGGTATATTTTGGACCAGTATGATGATATTTTGCCAAATGTCTGTAGCAGTTGTGGAGGAAGAGTATAAAGGGCCATAATTCCAGGCATTACTGTTGTCCTTGTGAGAGGCATTCACCTCAGCTTGGGGTGATTGAATAGGGAGATATAAGAATGCTAATGAAACAGGTTTATAAAATAATATGATTCTATGTGAGAAACAAAAGAGGCTAATATATTAGCTCATATAATATATATAATATAATATATGAGGCTAAGACAGAGGAAGCAATATGATTCAAATTGGTAGACTTTGCCACTCTGAAAGTAAAATGTGGCAGAAGAACTGGAAACCAGGCTGAGTGTGCAGCTTAGGGATAAACACTTGACTGCTATATGCAAAGTCTTACCTGTAGTTGATTCCAGCACCACAAATCCACACAGAACACAAATAACACCAGGCATGGCATGATGGTTCACACCTATAATCTCAATATTCAGGAGGCTGAAGCAAAAAAACCACCTAGAAGAGTTTTAACTTATGAGTAAATTTTAGCCCTTTCCTGTCTGTTCCTTCTTACCTGTTTTGTATCTTTAGTTCATTGTTAAAGTGAGTTCACAAGCATGTTTTGTTATCTGTTTTTCTTTAGATTGAAAAATTCCAACTTTGTGTGACTCACCCATCTGCCTTCCCACAGGGTGTGTGTGTGTGTGTGTGTGTGTGTGTGTGTGTGTGTGTGTGTGTGTATGTAAACAGCTGGAAGTTGCCAGAAAGAATTTGCAGAATTTTAATAGCTGGTTCTTCAGTTTTAAGTTCTTGATCTTAAACATTTATAGCATTATACATCTCTTTAACAGTGTCTTGAGTTCTTCTCTATTCTCTAATACAACCACTTTCCCTCTCTTCAAGATGAGTATTTTATACCTTCTCTTCATTTTATCATTTCTACCTCAATCTTAACTAATGGTCTTGCCTCATCCTTCATTATGAAAGTAGAAGCCAAATCTGCAGCAAATTCTCTTTTTATCTCTTATTTTTGAAGAAGGCTTCTTCTTGTCAGAATCTAACTTTACACCATGTTCTTGGTTTTTAGAGTTTTACTCCTTCAAAACGTCCTTTCTTCTCTAGTATCATTAATTTCTCTTAGTGATCCAGATTATATAGAGCATATAGATGTGTTCTACTTAATTTTTAAATAATTTTGAATTAAATCTTGATTCTTCAATAGCTCCCTTGATCTTACACTCTCTAACATGTCTCCTTTCTTGTTTCTAATAGGCAGCTTTAAAAAGAACTTTATCCCTGTATTACCACCTTTGACTCCTATTCACTCTGTCTGTTCTAACAAAACTTCTCACCCAGCATGGTAGTACACACCTTTTAATTCCTAACAGTTGGGAGGCAGAGGCAGATGGACCTCTGTAAGTTCAAGGCCAGCTTAGTCTACAAATAGATTTCCAGGACAACCACAGTTGTGATAGACAGAAAAATCCTGTCTCCAAAAGCCAAACCAAATAAACAAAGAACAAAGACTTCTTTGTTTTATTTAACTTGTTAGTTAGTTTGTTTGGGTTTTTAAGACAGGATATCATGCAAAAAACCCTGCTCAGACTAGCCTCTTAATTCATAAACTGGCCAGGAATGACCTTGAATTGCTGATCCCCTTGCCTCTACCTCCCAAAGTCTGAGATTATAGCAGTATGACACCAAACCCATTTGTTTTGGCACTATTCTTGCCAAAAAGATCAGTGGTCTCCATGTTACCAAGGTCTGTCTATATTTTCTTTAGCTTGGGCTCTATACAACCCTGTCTCAAAACATGTAGACAGAAGTGCTTTGTTGTTGTCTTATCTTTTAATATAGAAGACATTTGCCTTTCTTCCATGGCTTCAGGAATATTTTCTTCCCAGAATTCTCTTCTCACTGATTTCTCTTACCAGTGCCTACTTCCTACCCCCCAAAAATCACTTTATTGAATCATAGCTGGTGCACAAAAAGTTGTATATATGCAACATGATGTTTGTAGAAACTATACCCAAAATCTGTAATCATAATCAATACTAGGAGCATCATTACTTCTAAACATTTCTCCCATACTTTATTGATTGTGTGTATGTGTTAAAAGCATTTAATATAAGAACATTTATTAAACTAAGCATTCAGTAATATGCACTAACTTCAGTCAATATGGCTTACTCATCTTTTATAGTGTAAATGCATATGTGTGATTTCACAGTCTCCACATCTCCAGGCCATGATAAGGACCATTTCTCCTTTCTACTTTTATTTATTTTTTATTGAATAGTTTATTTATTTACAATACAAATGTCATCCCCTTTCCCCATTTCCCCTTCCTAGAACCTCCTATCCTGTACCCCCTCCTCCTTTATGCTTTTATACCATTTTGATTACATGCATGTGTTAAGGTCAGTTCTAGGTTGAGTGTCTAGCAATACAGTAAATGCAGATAGTCAAGGAACAAGCAATACAGTAAACATAAATAGTCAAAGAAAAAGCAAGGCATTAAACCCAATTACTTGAACACTCCCGTGATCACTGTTTCTAAGTGCTTATCAGGATGGCCAAAGTATCTGCGCCCACTTCCCTGTCCTAGCCCAAGGTCATTTTCATGTCTGAAGCCTACTTCCTTGTTCTAGCCTAAAATTTAGATTCCTGTCTGAAATTACTTCTTTGTTTTAGCCTAATATTTAGGTTCCTGCTTGAGATTACTTCTTTGTTCTAGGCTAAGATTTAAATTCCTGTCTGAAATTACTTCTTTGTTCTAGCCTAATGTCAGATTCCTGTCTGAAGGTCCTGTCTTAAGGTCTGTTCTAGGTTGAGGGTCTAGCAATACAGTAAATGCAAATAGTCAAGGAACAAGCAATACAGTAAACATAAATAGTCAAAGAAAAAGCCTACTTCCTTGTCCTTAGCCAATGTCATATTTCTCCCAAGCAACCTGTTTCCTTGTCCTTGGCCCATGTCAGCTTCTTGCCAAGCAGCCCCAAAGGCTGTCCTCCTCTCCCCCTTTTTTATTTCATTAACAAGACTGAGCCTATCTTAGGTTGTTCTGACAAGAATGCCTTCCTTACCTGTCATGGAATATGCATTATCAAAAGCAATGCATTTCTGTCTTGGGTTGATGAGGCTCTATGCAGAATCTTACCCGTCCTTGGCTTACCAGCCTGTTAATTTTAATAACTCTGTCTGGAGGGGTCCATTTTCAGGTTTAAGCCATGTACTTGGCTGCCAACATGTTGATATTGTTGAAGAAAAGCTTTAACACAATGGGCAGGAATAAAAGTATTCCCAGGACAAAAAGGGCTAGCATGATCAAGCTATATATGCCATTTTTGAAGCTTGACCAAAATAGAAATACTGACCTTAAGCCACGGGTAATTTTATCTGCAGTATCTACCACCTCAACGCTCAGCAGAGCAGCATTCTCGAAATTCATGAGCTCCCTATGTATTGTTAAAACATCCCAAGAGGTGTTAGAATTATGCCAAATCCACTTCACGTGTCATTAAACTTCTTCCTAATTATAATGACTACCACTGTAAATTTTAGAACTAACATGAATCCAATGGTATTTGGCATGACACTCAAGATGGCTTCTTGTTTCTGGCATTTATTTATTAGGTTTGCTTTATTCCTAGTTTTTACTTTCCCACATAATAAACCTTGACACAAATCAAATATCTTAAAAGTAATAAGTGGTGTTTATCAACCTGTGGTACATTTCAGATACAAATAAGTGAGCTCCAAGATCAGAGCAACAAGATCTCTAGCAATTCCCAGTACTCATGCTTGCTCAGTTATACGAATTCCAGTGTGGCATCATTTGTTCATTCACAGTTGGTTGCAGAAAGTGTGACCATCAAGGTCAGACATCTCTCCAACATGGTCCAGCTGTAGAGGTGGACTTATTTTTGACTACTTTTTCTTAGTTCTCTAACAAATTTATCCACATATCCTACCACTTCTGCCTGGTTCCATACTTACCTCTTACAGCGATTCTCAATATAATAAGCAAATTCTCTTGCTATTTTAAGCTGTTCAGTTTTTTTGCTCAAACCTTGAGTAGATAACAATTTTTGTTGAGATGAACAACAAAAGTTCAGCATCTGCCATGTTGGAAGTGTGTATGATAATCACAGTAAGCTACAACTTTATGTCCACCAGGACAGAGAAACAGCTGTGGTCAGTTCAGTTGTTTCTTGACATTACACTTCTTTGCCTCAGAGGTGACACCATGCATGCTGGAGTTTCGACCTCAGTGTGCACACAGGTCGAAACTCCAGCATCTGTCTTTAGCTTCCATTTATTCTGTTTATTTCTAGTATATTTTCTGTGCCTCTAAAGAATGTCTTTAATAAAGTTAGCTGCTTTCCAGATTTTTGTCTTTAAGCCTAAATATCTTCTTTAAGCCAGGGTGGTGTTTTGGTTTTGGTGGTCATTTGTGAGTGGGTTTTTTTTTTCCCAATTTGTTAAATATAGAGGTTTTTTTGTTTGCTTGCTTGCTTTTGACAGGGTCTCATGTGGCCTAGGCTGGTCTTGAACTCAATATGTAGCCTATTATTCCTCAACACCCTTGCTTCTACCTTACAAATGCTGGACTTAAGGTGTATACCCCATTCCCAAATTATGAGTTACTTGAATTTTAAACTATTTCATTTGTACTCAACGAAAATTTCAAGATATGAGGTCCTCTGCAGTCTTCAGGATCAGTAATAGTTACTAATGTCAATTTGTATTTAAGTAGAATCAAAGTGTCAAGGTAACAGGATACCTGAAAATTTTAATTTTACTGTGATTCTGCCACAAAACAAATACTTAAGTTTTATTTTCAGTAAAAATTTTTCAAATGCTGTTTCCATATGGTTTTAGCTTTATTTTTTATTGTGTCTCTCCCTTTGTTTTGCCTTTTTTTTTTTTTAATGGATGAACAAAGAAATTGTATGCTGCTATGCATGAGCCAGATGGAGTGGCTGGAGTAAGTGCAATTCGAAAAGCAGAGCCATCCCTGAAGGAACAGATTCTTGAACATGAAAGTATTGGCTTGCTGAGGGATGCCACTGCCTGTTATGATAGGGCTATTCAGCTAGAACCAGACCAGGTAAGATGACCATTTAAAAGCTGCTAAGTAAGAATGGTGGCAGGCTTGGTTTCAAAACCATATTGCTCAGTGTCATGTATCTGGAAAATGTTTAAACTTTAATTTCCAGACCATTCAAATTTGAGACTTGTGCTTTATTGTTTTGGAAATTCTTTTCAATGCCAAATTTCTGTGACTTAAGAAATTCCTTAATGAGGGCTATGTAGATAGCTCAGTCAATAAAGTGGTTGACATGCATGAAGACCTGAGTTCAGTTTCCAGAACCCCCATAAAAATATCAGGTGTGGTGCCATGCACTTGTTATACCAGTACTGGGGAGGTTGAAACAGGCTGGGTTTTGGGCCTCCCTAGCTAAGCAGCCTAGCAGACTTGAAGAGCTGCAGGGCATGAGGAACTGATCTTAAATGGGTAGGGAGTGTTGGTGCATAATGCAGCTCTTGAGGAACAGTACCCAAGACTGACCTCTGGTCTCTACACATACACATGTATCCCCACACACAATAATACAAACATACAGACAAAAGAACTCTCCTAAATTATTTAGAGTATATTTATGATAAGTACATTTAGTAATTCTATAATTTATTTCTTCATTTTCTTTTTTTCTTATTTATTTATTTATTTAGAGCAGGATGCTCATAGTGTCATGTAGGTCAGTCTAGCCTCAAACAAACTGTCTTCTCATGATGTTCAATTTAATTAAACACATGATGCTTATGTTAATTATCATCTTGACAGAATGTAGAATCTTTTTGGACATGAGCCTATAGGCATATCTATGGGGAATTATCTTGTTTACTCCAGTTAATGTGTAGACCTATCTTGACTGTGGGTAGGACTATTTGCTGAAGGGTTCTTGAACTATATAAGGTGAAGAAAATGAGCTGAACAAGTGACTTAGAAGAATTGTCTCCTTCTAAGAGGTTCTAGATCCCATTAAGTTGGTAATTAACATTAGCCATGATAGTATTAGAACCCCATGTCTATATTAACGTTGTATCTGTTGACTTATGATGCATAATCTTAAGCAAGATGTTAAATATATTGAATACTTTTATTTTCTCTATTTGACCTGAACCAAAAATTGCAACAAATATGGAAAAATGTAATAAATTCAACTAAAATTTTTTTCTGTTATGTTCAATATGTTATAACATTGGTAGTGAGTGCTGCTACATAGCCAAGCCAGATAATTGGTAAACTAGGATAGGTCCGTGTATGTGGCAATATAGGAAACTAAGATGTTCTTATTTCCCTGGCTGTATTTGAAATTAAATTATTATCTTAAATGATTTTTCTTTTAATTTCTAGATCATTCATTATCATGGTGTCGTGAAGTCCATGTTAGGTCTTGGTCAGCTGTCTACTGTAATCACTCAGGTCAATGGAGTGCATGCTAATAGGTAAGGTTTTATTAGAGAATAGTTTTATTATTATGGATAGGAACTTTTTGATTTGTGAATTGCATGATTTTATATTCACTAAAGTACCAAAATGTTTTATATGCTTTTATGATGTTGGAGATAACACCAAAATTATCATAGGCAGGGTTTGGTGGGAGAGGCATGCATGTGTGGAAGTCAGAGGCCAATTCTGTGGAGTCGCTTCTCTCTTTCCATCCTTATGTTGCTTCTCAGGTGTCAGGCTTATATAGCAAAAACCTCTCTGCACTAAGCATTCTTGCTGCCCTTTTTGTGCTTTTTAATCTTTCATCTCCCAGCTAATAGTTTAGCTTTTATTCATAGAGTCTAGAATCATTCTTGAATTAGGTTGTTCTTTTGTTTTTATTTTTCAAGATATAGTTTCTCTCTGTAGCTCTAGCTCTCCTGAAATTCATTCTGTAGACCAGGCTGGACTCAAACTCAGAGACACACTTACCTCTGCCTCCTGAGTTCTGGGATCAAAGGTGTATGCCACCATGCCCAGCTAAATTAGATTGTTCTTTAAGGCAAGAACTTTCCAGAGTTCACCTGTCATTGACAAAGAAACCTTGTCTTGAAAAACAAAAAACCAAAACAAACAAACAAACAAAAAAAACCATTGATTGAACTGACTTGGGGAGGAGAGGGTTTTGGCACAAGTTACCATCTATCATCAAAGGAAGCCAAGGCAGGAACTCAAGGAAGGATTTCAAGGAGTAAAAGAGAAGAACATGGAGGAACATTGCCCCTAGCTTAACTACCACTCTCACATTTACCTACTTTTCTTATACTGAACAGACCCACCTGTGCAAGGATACCACTCATAGTTCAGAGGGCACCCCTACCTCAATTAGCAATCAAGAAAATGCCCACAGACATAGCCACAAGCCAGTCTGATGCAATTTCTCACTTTACGTTCCCTGTCCTTAGGTGTGTCAAATTGACAACTAAAGAAACCAGGACTGTGACACCTACCTGTATTGCAGTTTCTCAGGAGGTTGAGACAAAAGGATAACATAATTAATAAGCCTAGGACTTTGAGACCAGCTTTGTTAACATAGTAAGGCCACCTTTTAAGAGATAAACAGGCATTGGGAGGCAGGAAAGGTGGAAGAAGAGGAAAAGAGAGAATTATTACTGATTTTGCAAATCAAAAATTCCTAAATAAACCGGGCAGTGGTATTGCACACCTTTAATCCCAGCACTTGGGAGGCAGAGGCAGGCGGATTTCTGAGTTAGAGGCCAGCCTGGTCTACAGAGGGAGTTCCAGGACAGCCAAGGCTACACAGAAAAACCCTGTCTCGAAAAACCAAAAAAAAAAATCCTAAATAACTGAAAATAGACTAAGAAAACATATTGATTGTAGACAGTTGATTTTTTTATATGCTGTAAGAAACTTTCTTAAATCTTTCTATTGGGTAGCCTATGCTAGCCCCAACTGTCCATGACTCATACAAGAAATCCAAGGTGTTTTCTAGAAGTGCTTTGCTCTGCCTTAAATTAGCTCTCTTGTTCATGATCTTGTTTTAAGTTAAGCACACAGATAATTTTATAAAGAACTGTGTTATTATTGGGCAATTAACTCTCTTCTGATATATGCCAAGTTTCATTTTGTCACAAAAAGTAATTTTTAAACATATTTATATCAAAAATAATTAGTGGAGGGCCAGCAAAATGCTCACTGGGTAAAGGCATCTTGTAGCACATCTTACTGAGGTGGATTCAGTCTCAATGACCCACATGGTAGAAGAAACAAACATCCAACAAGTTGATGTTTTTTTACCTTCACATATGTCCTGTGACACATATTCATATGCATGCTGAATGAATGAATGAATGAATGAATAACTAAATAAATAAATGAGTTTCTTTAGAGAGTTTTTGTTCAGCTGGTTGCTTGGTTGGTTGGTTGATTAGTTGGTATTTCCTTAGAGGAAAGTAGCCCATTAATTGGGGATGGGTGGCTATTTTAGTTTGTTTCTCTATTGCTGTGATAAAACATTGATCGAAACCAATTTGGGGAGGAGAGGGTTTTTATTTTGGCTTACAAGTTACCATCCATCATCAGAGTCTCACTGTGTATCTTTGATGGCCTCAAACTCAGAGATACACCTGACCCTGCCTCTCTGAGTGCTAGGATTAAAGGTTATGCCGTCGTGCCTGGCTTAATTTTTTAAAAATTAGTGGAAGATGTTCTTCAGCAACAGGACTAAAATCTTTTTGGTTGTTTCGGGTAATTACTTTGTGTCATACTGTGAAATACAATATAAATACAACAGAACAGTAAATAAGTAAAATATCTAAACCTATAAAATATAAGTGCTGCTTTAAATGTAAATAGATTAAAATATAGTTGATATGCTTCTCTCTGAATAGGTCTGAATGGACAGATGAATTAAATACATACAGAGTTGAAGCAGCTTGGAAACTGTCACAGTGGGATTTGGTGGAAAACTATTTGGCAACAGGTAAAGTCACTTCTTTTTTGTTAGCAGCTTTACATTGCTATAATTATTCCAGTTTAGATATTTTAGCAAATTCACAATTAATCTGGCCCATTTTATGATTGTCTGTTTAGTTGTTTGAAGTAGGAGAGAACCATTTGTTGAGTATTTCTTCTGACCCTCTTATAAAGTGTAGCAAAACCGGCTGCTCCTGGACCTGCTCGTCACATCATTTCTTGACTTTTTTCAGATGGAAAATCTACAACATGGAGCGTCAGACTAGGACAGCTACTGTTATCAGCTAAAAAGAGAGACACCACAGCTTTCTATGACACATTGAAACTAGTGAGAGCAGAACAAATCGTACCTCTCTCAGCAGCAAGCTTTGAAAGAGGCTCCTACCAACGTGGCTATGAATTCATTGTCAGGTAATTTGCGTATACCACTTTTATATTTCTCCTTTATATATGTCACCCAGGACAATTTTTACATGTAAATAATCTCATAATAATTTTGGTATATTGCTTAATAACATAAATTGGCTCTTTCATACTTTTATAAATATCCTGACATAGTCTCCTTTAAGTCTACTTTTTTACTTTAGGAAAAATGGTAAAATTAATGCTATAATTTAAGTACTATAAGTTTAAAAGCCAAATACAATTCTTTGTTAGAATTTATTACATTTTTTATGATCTTCAGTAATATCTTAAGTGAAACCAGTTATTGGATCACTGAATTTAATTTCATTCTGTAGCTACTCAGCTACTTTTTTTTGTGCCTTCAACACTGAGTCATAGACACTGAGATGGTATGACTATATCATGGCTTCTATCATCTAGGAAAAATTAACTATTTACTAAAAGTTACTATATTTACTATATCAGGCCCTCTTAACATTAATACCAGTATTATATAAATATTTCATATTCATTTATAATGAATAAACTTATTGTCATGTTGGCAGTAAAGTTTAATTCTTATACATTTGAGTTTAGTTTTTATGTATCCTTCAATTTAATTCACAAGAATTGAGAGATAACTCCAAGGTACTGAATGTTTTAGTGTGAATACATTGTTGTTTACACTTAATTTTAAATTATATAAAAGTTGCTGTTTATATATCAAAAAAGTGTTAAAAGTTTGGTTTTTTTTATAGCTGACTTAAAATGCACACTTTATATCTGACATTAATAAGACTGAATATTGTAACATTTTAACATCTTCTGTCTGTCTTCAGATTACACATGTTGTGTGAGTTGGAGCACAGCCTAAAACCACTTTTTCACAAGTCTCCAGGTGACAGTTGTAATGAAGACTCTCTGAACTGGGCAGCTCGACTAGAAATGACCCAGAATTCCTATAGAGCCAAGGAGCCTATCCTTGCCCTCCGGAGGGCTTTATTAAGTCTCAACAAAAGGTTGTTCATACTACTTTTTTAAAAAAAAAAAAAAAGTCAGTTGCCTTAAATTTAGTATCATGCTCATACTTTTGGGGGGAGTATTTTTCATTCTACATCTACATTTTATGTTTTCAGTTCTTGGGAATTACTACATAGTTGAAACAAACCTAGGCCATAATAATCATTTTTACTAAGGACTGGAGCGATTGCGCAGTCCGTGGTTAAGAGCACTTGCTGCTCTTTCAGAAACCATTATGTGGGTGTTCCAGGCACCCACATAATGGTTTACAACCATCTGTAACACCAGTTCCAGAGGATCAGATACCCTTTTCTGGCCCCTGTAGGCACCAGGGCCATATAGTACATATATATACAGACAAAATACTTACATGCTTAAAAATAAATAAGTAAAAAAATTTTAAGATAAATAGAAATTTGAAAATGTTTAAAGAAAAATTTAAACAATCAGTTTTATAGCCAAGCATAATGTTTCATGTCTATAATCTCAGTATTCAAGCAGCTGACATAAGAAGATCTTCTTAGAAGACTTATGTAAAAAAAATATTTGGTGTATTTTATTTTTTTAACTTTTCAAAATATAACTAACAAACATGTCTTGGGAGGTGAATTCCAACACAAGTCAAGAATAAAGTCTTAAGCAAGAATAAATCTAATAGAGCACCTTCCTATCAAGTATTAGATTTCCGCTTGATTCTCAATACCAAAAAAAAAAAAAAAAAATCAACAACAAAAAAGAATAAAGCCCAGATAGACCTATAAGACACTGGTGGAACAGTTTGTTTGTTTGTTGTGCTTTACAAAGTAAGAATTGAAATAGTACACTAAGAATAGTTTATGTTGGGAAGAGCTGTTTAAATAATTGAATGTACTCACAAATGATATTTTTCTATGTTTTGCTATGTTTTTTAGGCCGGATTACAATGAAATGGTTGGAGAATGCTGGCTTCAGAGTGCCAGAGTAGCTAGAAAGGCTGGGCACCATCAGACAGCCTATAATGCTCTCCTTAATGCTGGAGAGTCACGACTTGCTGAACTGTATGTGGAAAGGGCGAAGTGGCTGTGGTCCAAGGTACTGGCCAAGGGAATCTCATCAGAAAATACTCTATTGGAATTGTACATGTCTGCCAAAGTCCAGCTGGGAAAACCCTTAGTCCAGATTCAGAACTCTTTTACTGTCACTTTTCTTCATTCTCTACTGTAGTCTAGGAAGAGGCTGCTGCTGCTCCTGCTGCTCCTGCTGCTCCTGCTGCTCCTGTTGCTCCTGCTGCTCCTGCTACTCCTGCTACTCCCGCTTCTCCTCTTTCTTTTTTTAGATTTATTTTTATTTATTTTATATATGTGAGTACTCTGTTGCTCTCTTCAGACACACCAGAAGAGGGCATCAGATCCCATTATAGGTAGTTGTGAGCCACAGTGTAGTTGCTGTTAAGTCTTATGGTAATGTTCTCTCAGTTTTCATCTGTCTTACATATTTCTGAGGAAAATGACAAATTCTCGGTGTATTTTATTTTCTGTAGGTATATAGGATATATGTAGTAAGTCCTCAAATATGTACTTCATAAATGATTACAACACCTTCTCACTTAATGACTTTGGGAAGAAACACTTCTGTGTGGACATGCCAGTATTACCTGTCAGGAAAGACTAAGTTTCAGAACAGATACTCCCAGCCTCCAGATTCTAGCAATAGAAATAGGAGCTTTCTAAATATATGAACTACTTACTAATTTTATGTCTCATATTTAAATGGTAGTCACCAGTTGAGAGTTAATAGTAGGCACAGCATGTTTTACAGTTAACATTTTGTAGCTCTATGTAATGTCATATGTGATAGTAGAAACTTAGTGGTGACTGAGAGAGGACAGGGAGAGTGGTAATCCTGTGTTAGATGATACCAGGGTTAGCCTTTGTGTTGCCTGAACTCATGCCAAGAAGGCAATTCAGTGTCTACTAATACCTACTGCTCTTTTCACATTGCCGCTTTTTCTGAACAAGCCAGGTTTCCATCCCTTTCTCTAGAACAAATCGGGGCTTTATCTAAACTCTTCCCGCACACTCACCTCCACATCCAGTCTTTGCTCTTTAATTTTAGAAAGTTTTTTGAATTATCTCTCTTTTTTCTCCTATTTTAATTCATACCATTATTTTTAGCACCTAAAAATCCTTCTTAAGGATCTCACAATTTCTGTTTACATTTCTGTAGTCTGTGACCTTTTCAAAACACACTTTGAAACATACTGCTTCTTTAAAAGATTAAACTCTTCAAAATAGTCTTCATACATTTTGGATTAAGTGTGAACTCTGGGAAATACACAAGTCCATTTCTGGTTGAGTGCTGTTCCGTGGCCTCAGCTTCATATGTCCCTGTCTCACATGCTTTATTTAAGCTTAACCTACAATGAGACTGCTGCTGCTGCTCAACTCATAGTGGGATTATATCCCACTAAGCTCACTGTAAATTGAAAAATACCTTAAAGTCAAATGCATTTATATCCCCAAACTAGCAAACATAGTCTCCTTCAGCTTTGCTTTCCCTGCTTTCAGCCACCTGAGGTCACACTATGGCTGAAAATATTAAATGGGAAAATCTCAGAAATGATCCATAAACTTTAGCACTGTAGTGATACATTTTTAAATTATTTAAATATTAAATCACTACCGTGTTTTAATCTCTTACTGCACCTTATTCATAAATTCAACATCACTGTGGGTATATATATATATATATATAGCATCTGTAGGATTTTTACTATTCACAGTTTGAGGCATCCACTGGCAGTCTTGGAATATACCTTTTGCAAATAAGGGGAATTTGCATACTGGTAAGTATCAATTGTTTACTTTTATTAGTATGTAGACTGGCATCTGTGGCTCACTACCATTGACCAGACACTGCATGATCATAGATTATGATTTAAAGTATTGTTTCTGCCTGATGTGGTAGTATTGGCCTGAAATTATAGTACTCAGGAGAAGAGAAATCAAGAACAGTCTGGTCTAGATAAGGAATTCTATGCCCATCAGGGTCATATAGTGATCACATTCCAAACTCTCAAGCACCAAAATTAAAAGTGTTTCTTCTGAGTCTGGAGAAATAACTGCTCATTAAGAATATTTGTTTTGAGGGGCTGGAGAAATGGCTCAGCAGTTATGAGCACTGACTATTCTTCCAGAGGTCCTGAGTTCAATTTCTAACACCATATTGTAGCTCACAGCTACAGGATCTGACAGCTACAGTGTACTCATATACATTAAAAAAAAACTAAAGAAAAACGAAAAAAAAGAGAATATTTGTACTTCAAGTACAGGACCTAGATTTTAGGCCCAGTATCCACATGAAGTGGCTTGAAACCACCTGTAAATCCAGTTCCAAGGAATCTGACACCCTCTTCTGGCCTTTGAGTACATCTGTACGTATGTGGCACGCATGTACACACTTAGGCCCACACTTGTACATTTGTACACATAGAATAAAATTTATCTAAAATGCCGTTTACTAAATTGCATGCCAGAAAAATTTCTACTCATTGACCAAATTCAGATTTTTTTTCTGTTTAAAATTGAAATGAGATTTTTTTTCTTTCCTAACTACTGCTTGCTCCCTCTTGCTCTCATTCTCTCTCTCTCTCTCTCTCTCTCTCTCTCTCTCTCTCTCTCTCTCTCTCTTTTTCTCTCTTTCTCTCCCTGTCTCTCCCCACCTTTTTTCCCTTCCTCCCTCCCCCTCCTTTGGATTTTCAAGACAGCATTTCGTTGTGTAGCCTTGGCCATCCTAGAATTAGCTCTGTAGACCAGGCTAGCCTTGAACTCACAGAGATTCACCAGCCTCTGCTCCCTGAGTGTTTCCTGCTCTCTTATTTATCTGTATCTTTAGATAGATTTAGGGGACTTTCTTTTCCCTTAAAATACTTATCTATGTTTATATGTTATAACACTTGTTGGTGTTTTACATAGTTTGTTTCCTTAGTTGATTGTGAACTTTTTTTGTTTTATTCTTGTTGTTTGGTTGCTTGGTTCTGTTTTGTTGAGACAAGATCTAAACTGTAGCAAAGGCTGACTTTGAACTTGTGAGCCTCCTGCCCACATTTCTGAGTTGTACAAATATTATAGACATACATCATCACATCCAATTAACTATGAATTTTTTAAGCCAAAGATTTTATGGTTCATTGTTATTCCAGATGCCTTGATCTCCAGTGCCTTGTACTTTAATTTTAAAATGAATGAATAAACAGATGAATGATTATGGCATTCTACATGAAATGAGTTAATGCTTCTTTAGATTTTTAATAAGAAGTGATAGATAAACTTGAATTTACAAATGAATTAGTAAGTCAGAGATTTGTCTGCCTCTGCCTCCAGAGTGCTTGGATTAAAATTGTATGCCAGCATAGCCTGGCTATGGATATATTTTTAAATTAAAGACTTATTAATTGCCTTTTCCTTTTAGGGTGATGTTCACCAGGCACTTATTGTTCTTCAAAAGGGTGTTGAATTATGCTTTCCTGAAAATAAATCCCCAACTGAGAGTAAGCACATGCTAATCCATGGCCGCGCTACACTGCTAGTTGGACGGTTTATGGAAGAAACAGCTAACTTTGAAAGCAATGCAGTTATGAAGAAATATAAGGTGAATATGTGTGTACTGTAAACCATTTAGGTTTTTCAATGTCTTTTTGGGTCTAGAATCCAATTCAGGATCCTATACAGTATTAGCTGTCATTTTTTATCATCATCATTATTATTATTATCATTATTAATGTATTCCAGTATATCCAAGATACCTTTATAGTAACTGTAGGTAGAAAATAGATGGCAAATTAAAAGAGATAATCAACAGTTTAATAACTATGTTAAAGGAAATTAACAGAGGATGGTCATTCAGTAGCATTTCTAGATCCGAAGGAACAAGATTCGAGAGCATTTCCTGGACTAAAGGATTATTATTGTAGGAAGGAGTAATTGGACCACACCTGAATTCAGGAGCAGAAACAGCTCAGTAGGAAGGAAGCCAGAGAATATGACAACCTTGACCTCAACTCCTACTCTCTAATCTCCCAAACCTGATTAGAAGCTAGAGGGTGAACAGGCTCAGTAATAGAATTAGCAGAATTGCATCTTTAAGTGGGATAGAGAATCTATAGAGCAGTAAGTATATCTGTTGAAGAAAACAGAGACTAGCCTGCAAACATATATCAAGACCTATAAAGATTTTACAATCAAAATACTATATTTATACACAGTTAGATGAACCAGAAGAACAGAATAAAGCCCAGACAGGCTATAAATTATTATAGGGTACTAAAAAATAGTCTTCAAGACATGGTGCTATGTCATTTAGACATTTTACAGGGTGAGGGAGTTGATCCCTTCACATCATAAACAAATCAACTGTTAGTCTAAGTCAGAATTTCCTTTTTAGGGTGGGATGGGCAGTTGAAATCAGATCTTGCCTTGTATCTCTGGCTGGCTGGCTGGGTACTTAGGCAGCTCATATATATCATATATATATCCCAGATTTGTCTCAAACTTATTGAATCTGAGTGCTAGAATTGTAAGTGTTGTCTGCCACACCTGGCAAAAATGTTTTTCAGCATCATTTGAGCTTATTGTTCTGATGGAATACTATGTATTAAACCAAAGTAACACGCAACTTGAATTTGCTATATGATACATAGTTGGGGAAGGTCTGCTTAGAGATGTGACATGTCTTTTTATAGGATGTGACCTTGTTTCTGCCGGAGTGGGAGGATGGGCATTTCTACCTTGCCAAGTACTATGACAAATTGATGCCCATGGTAACAGATAACAAAATGGAAAAACAAGGTGATCTCATCCGATATATAGTCCTACATTTTGGAAGGTAAATATGAGAACTTCATGTTAGAGATTAAAAATGGATGAATGTTATCACACACCATAGGATAATCAGGGCCTTTCCTGTTTTACTATGCTTGAATTCAATCTACAATGTAATTACAGAGAATATTTTTCTTTATTTTTATGTGTATGAGTGTTTGCCTACTTGCCTATATGTATGTTCATTTACCATGTGCATGTGTAGTACTCTTGGAAGCCAGGAGAGAGTACCAGATGTCCCTAGAACTGTGAACTGCCTAGTAGAGTAACTAAACTCAAGTCCTCTATAAAAGCAGCCAGAACTGAGCCATCTCCAATCCCAGAATATTTTTTTTTATACAGTTTCTCTCCTTTGTCTTCAAAAATGCCTTTTGTGTGTATGTAGAAAAAGTTTACAGATACAGTTTTGTAGAAAAGGTGTTATAGTTACAGTTTTAAAAAATCAACAGTACTAGACTGCAGACATAACTCAATAGTAGAACATTTGCCCAGCATATTTAACAAAAAAATATTTTTTACTCAGCTGTTTTCTGGAAATGGTTGGCCCATACCAATAATCCCAATATTCAAGAGGCTGTGATAGTCACCTTTCAAATTACCATATATAGTATTTCAGAAGACCATAGACTTAATATGTTTAATTACTAAATTTAATGGTAATTGAGTGTATCTTCCTAGTCAAATCAGTAAAACAACAAAAAACAAAATAAGGACATTATTTTGAAGTTATATGGAATAAAGAGCTTGGTTTTCTCCTTATTTTGCTTTTTCATTTTAGAGATAGTCTTGCTCTATAGATCAAGATGTTCTTGAACTCATACTTTGCCTCAGTGTTCTCAGTTCTGGGATTACAGGAGTGCACCACCACATCTGTCAGGAGCCTGTTCTTGAACTAGGCAGAGGATGAAATAGAGCCTTTTGTTTTGTTTTGTTTTGAGAGGTGGGATTGTATGGGGCCCAAGCTAACCTCAAACTCACTATGTAGCTAAGTCTGGGCTTGAACTTCTGATCCTCCTCCTATGATTGGAATATAACTTTAATTTCAGATGCCAATACATACACAGATCTATGTGTATGTTTACATATATATAAATATATATAGTCATGCTTAATATTTATATTTGGCAATTTATTAATTTTTGAGTACATAATTTTTGTAATGTTTAGCCAAATTTCATTTTCCTAAGGAAATTTCAATTTTTGAAAAATCTAGTCTTATTTGTTTCCAAAGTTGTAATTGCTAATAATTATAAATACTGTTGGTTTTCTTAATGGCTTTGTTATTAAATTCATGGCTTGTGATATTTGAAATTGAATCAGAAGCTGGGCAGTGGTAGCACACGCCTTTGATCCCAGCACTTGGGAGGCAGAGGGAGGTGGATTTCTGAGTTCTCGCGGCCAGCCTGGTCTACAAAGTGAGTTCCAAGACAGCCAGGGCTACACAGAGAAACCCTATCTCGAAAAACCAAAAAACAAAACAAAAAAAAAAAGAAGTGGAATCAGAAACAAGAAAATTATTAATTGAATTTTTTCTAGAATAAACAATTTAAAAAAATTTTTTTCTACTCTTAGTATATATCAGGGTCTTTAATATATAGAATGTACTCATTACATTTCTTAAATCACACTTCCAAGAAGAAAGGTAATTTGTGTTGTTTTTTTTTTTTTTTTTTCTGTCTTTCGGTTGTTATTGTTTTTGTTGTTGATGGGGATTTTGTTTGCAATAGGTTCTTGCCTGTATTGCCCAAGCTGGCCTCTCACTCTTAGCTTCCTAAATGCTGGGATTATTAAATGTATATAACCACTCTCAGCTTCTACAGTGTGTTTATAGCTGTGATACCGTAAATTTTGGATTTTATACTAGTATTTAAAGATTTTATTATCCAATTTCCTTGTTTAATTTTATGTGTGTTTTGCCTGTATGTATGTATGAATCTGTACCATGTATGTGGTTTTTAGTGCCTATGAAGGTCAGAAGACGGCATAGAAACTGGAGTAATAATGAATGATAATAAACCACCATATAGGTGCTAGAAATCCTAGGTTCTCTGCAAGAGCAACAAGTGCTCAAGTGCTCTGAGATACTACACCATCTCTCCAGCCCCTATATTTATATTTTTAAAGGAGTAAAAATTAGCTATTGAGATATTCTCATTTGAATATCTGAATGTACCTTAATAACTATGTTACTACTGCTTTAGTGTGAATGTTTGTCGTCAAAAACAGTTTAATTATATTTAATGAAACCTTAAATATATAAAACATTTAGATAATAGTTTGTAATAGAACTTGTGTGTAGATATAAAAATGAATGATACAAATATTTAAAAAGAAAGAAAGGAAGGAAGCAAGCAAGCTTGCCTGCCAGAGAAGTTAAAGATTGAGGATCAGTAGGATGGTTTTTCTTAGGCTGAGCTTAGCCATTATACTCAAGATGTGCTGTCGCATATGGTTTTTCCAAATGTGGGAAAGCTACTGCATAATTTGTGGTAGTAAGGGTTTGTGTTCCCACTTTTCTCTGGGAATGGATG
The DNA here is from genome assembly GCF_011762505.2 of Arvicanthis niloticus. Classification (NCBI taxonomy): domain Eukaryota; kingdom Metazoa; phylum Chordata; class Mammalia; order Rodentia; family Muridae; genus Arvicanthis; species Arvicanthis niloticus. The sequence continues at coordinate 16,430,786 of NC_047678.1, forward strand.
GAGATGTATATGCACCATACCAGAAGCAAAGCAGACACATGTAAAGGTTATATACTCTGGGAAAGTCTGTGATAAAAACTCAAGCTACTGGCTTCATGATTATAAACATTGATCTTCTGCATCATCTGTGAAAGGGGTAAAAACATGAAGAAAAATGTAGAAATGAATCTCTCAGAAATAGAAGGATTAGGCCTGAGCATTAAGCTTACTACCATGGAATACAAATTGAGGTACAGATTTTAAGGACCATTTGAAGGAAGTATTAAAAAGCCTTTTGACTAACTCAAATCATATAATTTTTGATGTGGGCTACCTGAATACTTTAGCAAGAAAAGATAAAAGAAGGGAAAATAACCTAGAAGAAATATCAGTACTATTGTTTCAGGGCTAGGGCTATACCACAGTAGGTAGAGTGCTTTCTTAGCAAACCTGAAGCCCTGGGTTTGATAGGTGGCACCAAATACTCACCCATGTCTGTAGTCTCTAACTTAGGAGATAGAAGCAGAGGATTCAGGGTCTCATCCTCAGCTACATACTGAGTTCAGGGCCAGATAGATGGATAAGTAGATGATATCATAGTTTTTATCAGAAGACTATATATAACTAAAGTTTAAGCTTTTACATTCCAGTTCATATAACCTAGAAAAACAACCTCTGTGGTAATGGTATTTCTCACTTATGTAATTACAGATCTCTTCAGTATGGAAATCAATTCATATATCAGTCAATGCCACGAATGTTATCGCTATGGCTTGATTTTGGTGCTAAAGCATACGAATGGGAAAAAGGTATAACTTCATGTAAAAATTTTAAGGCACTAGGAAGAATTATAACTTTGGTATGAAATACCACTTGGCATCACAATTTTACTTTCTAAAAACCAGTAAATAATTTGATTATTAAAATATTATAATGTAAGAAACATACGTGTGAGGGGCTGGAAAGATAGTCCAGCAGTTAGAGCACATTACTGTTTTTGTAAAAGACCTGAGTTTAATTCCAGTACCATATCAAGCAGTTTACAACTACTTACAACTCCAGCTCCAGAGAGATCCAAAGCTTTTATCCTCTACGGGTGCATGCACTTGTGTGCATATGTGTGTGCTACACCCACACAAACATACTTTTGAAAAATAATAAAAATCAATCTTACGAAAACAAATTAAGTGTGAAAAAAAAGGAAAGATAAAACCATAGACTTAAAGTAATTGTAACTCAGGAATGTAAAGAAATAGTCTTTTCATTTCTTGATAACCCTGATACTTGGAAAGATGTCAGTTTAAGCATGTAATACCATGAAACTTCCAGCAGATGATGAAAACAAATGCCTCTTCGATCTGAACGCTTCTTCTATTTATACAGTCTTGTCAGACAGCTAGCTGAAGGCATAAAATGTTGTATTTTCAAAGGTGTTTTTATCAGGTTTTTTTGTTTTCTGTGAAATGAATTGAAATGCTGATGTTTGTTTTTCCTGTCTTAAAATGATTTACCCTCAGGTAGTCGTTCTGATCGTCTGCAAATGAGAAATGATTTGGCTAAAATAAATAGTGTACTCACAGAGCACACAAATCGGTTAGCACCGTATCAGTTTTTGACTGCTTTTTCGCAGTTGATCTCTCGAATTTGTCATTCCCATGATGAAGTTTTTATTGTCTTGATGGAAATAATAGCCAAGGTATTTCTGGCCTATCCTCAGCAAGCAATGTGGATGATGACTGCTGTGTCAAAGGTAATCATTAGTTACCACAGTGTGTTCTACCACTTATTATGTCATCTATTTTTTAAGTAAATATAGAAATACAAATTCCAGAGTTCTGGCCTATATTGTTAGTAATTTTTAATTATTTTTTATATAGAGAAAATTTTTACTTCGTTTAAATATTTTGAGATACTTATCATATGAAATGAAGTGACCAGTTGTGAAGATTAAAGACTTGAATAGTGCTGTCCTTGTGAAGTTTTTAGTAAATAATTATAATAGCCACTTTTTAAAAGATGTATTTTATATGTATGAGTGTTTTACTTGAATGTATGGTTGTGTACCATTTACATGCCTGGTACTCAGGTCAGGAGAAACTGTTGAATTCACTGGAATTAGAGTTATTAACAGTTATAAATTGCCATCAGGGTGCTGGGAATTGAACCCAACTCCTCTGTGAAAACAAGGGTTCTTAATCCTTGGGCCATGGCTCCAGCCTGTGATAACTTACTTTTCTTAAGTGTTTTAATCCAAAATCTTGAAAATCTATTAGAGGGGATATACAAGTTGATTAGTATATTTAATAAGTAAATATTATAGAAAAGTTAGTATAAAGATAAAAAGAAAATTAAAATTCAGACTGTTCATTAGTACTTTCTTGTAACTTTTTATGTTTTTATAATCATATTTTAACAGTAAATTTTAATTAAATTGTAATTGGACAAAATTACTAAAATAGCTGACCATTCATTAAATCATTAAGGTTTTGTTTTTCCTTTTTATCTGTTGTGCTACATCTCAAAATACTGGATTGTTTCTTTAATGTAGAGCCCATCAAAAGTATTCATAGGTTGTAGGATTAAAATGATGTTATTGAATTGATTTCCTGGATACTTATCATTATAAACTCACATCTAAAGTATTCTGTTAAGTTGATTCTTGCCAGTCAGGTTTCATATATAATTATATTTACCATTTTTTTGATTAACAGTCTTCATATCCCATGCGTGTAAACAGATGCAAGGAAATTCTTACCAAAGCTATCCATATGAAAAAGTCTTTAGAAAAATTTGTTGGAGATGCAACTCGCCTAACAGACAAGCTACTAGAATTATGCAACAAATCGGTACTGTCACAGATCGTAGTGCTTATCAACCAATGTGAAATAATGTCTTATAGAAGCTTATATGTGATTTGGGCTTATATGTTTCATTAAAGATTTTAGTACATTAGTATACACATATCAAAATATATCAAATGGTATATTTTAAATATGTATCTTTATATTTTTTCTCCCTGCACCCCACTCCTTTTCTTGATATGCTAAAGATTGAACCAGAAACTTGATCTTGCTAAACAAGGGCTTTACCACTGAGATATACCTCTCTACCCTCTGTATGATTCATCTTAATAAATCTGTTTTTATTAGTTTGTAACATATGTCTCTCTTCTATATGTCCTCAATGTTTCTGAATTTTTCTGAAAGTATATTTTAATAGTTGCCAGTAGTTTTAAGTAAAAAATATTAAATCAACTATAAAATATATATAAAATACATTAAAGCAGTCTCTGATTATATTGTCATATCCTTAAGCTTTGAAAACTCGTATGTTAATCTACATATATGGTAGGAAAGAGAATGAATGGTTTTTTGTTTGTTAATTGGTTGCCTTTTTATAGTGTTAGATATTAAACCCAAGGCTTTATCCATAGTAGGCAAGCACTTTATACATGAGCCCTTGATTTTCATTTTTTTCAGGGTATATTTCAGTGCACAGGCATTGTGATGAGGAACAAAGATGACTAATAGAAATCTGTCTAGAGTTGCTGGCACATTTGTAAGAATCTAAGCAATGGCTGTCATCTGGAGTAGTAATTATTATTTTCAATACACTTGTGACTGAAGTAGGAAAGTGGATAAAAGAGTAAATTACTGTTCTGTGTAAGGACTAGGGGAAAAAGCTAAATGTAGGAGAGATTAAAGTGTATAGGGATGATTATTAAAAGGAAAGATTCTTTATCAAGTAAACAGCTAGTTTCACTTGATGATCAAAATCCAGAAACCATTTCTAGGTAAAAACATACAGGTGACCCTATTTTTTCCCCTTCCTTTCATGAATAAACTATTCTTAAAAGCATACTCTTTCATTATTTTCATTAATTCTACTTGACTTCTGATGTACTTGACACTAGGAAAAGCTTACGTATTGGATGCTGGCCCTGTAAGTGCTTTACATGTTCAGGTGCTTAGTCCTTTATCTGAATCCTTAGTTCTTTATTGAAACTACACTTAGGAATTCAATTTTTTTTCTGATTTTAAAGGTATTCATACTTATATTGGCTATTGTAACTGATGATAATGTATCAGAATATCCCATAATCAAACACACATAGCATTCATCATTACATTAAGAAATTCAGGATCATTTTGTTGCTAGATGAGATTTGGTAACCAAAGTTATTTATAGATTTTTCTTATGTCTGATAATAGGTCTCTGGTTTCTACTATCTCCTCTGATCACTAAATACTCTATGATAGAGTAACATTATATATAAGGTAAAAGAGGTTTAAATGAGATGATTAAAAATACTTAGGACATTGCATACTGCTGAGTAATTGAGACTTTGAAAGGAAAATGTCTACTGTGATTAATGTTCTGTGATTCAAGGTTAACTCAGAAAAATTGAAATATACTGTTTGCTTGTTTTTTTTCAGGTTGATGGAAGTAATTCCACCTTAAGCATGAGCACTCACTTTAAAATGCTTAAAAAGCTGGTAGAAGACCCAACATTTAGTGAGATCCTCATTCCTTTGCAGTCAGTCATGATACCTACTCTTCCGTCAATTCTGGGTGCCCATGCTAATCATGACCCCTTTCCTGGGCATTGGGCCTATCTTGCAGGCTTCGATGATGTGGTAAACTTCAGTTTTTTGTAACTACAATTCTTAAATGTAGTTAAGTTTATACCTACAAATTGAGCTAAAAATTTAACTGAGTTTCTTTACAAACCTTAGAAATGTAAAGAAGTGAAACTGTCTTATCCTATAGTACAAAGTTAAGTGATGAGGAATCCTAACAAGCCTAAAAGTTTGATTTTCATATGCTCTTATTTCACTATGGTTATTTTTTCATAATTGTATTTTCCTGTATTTTCTTTTGTCTTAGAAAAATGGAGACCAAATGGAACAAAATAATTTTTATTTGTTTCTTATGAGAAACAAGATTCACATAGCTTTTTATTTTCTATGTGTGCATGAGTTATATGTGTGTGTGCCACAGCCCACAGGAGGTCAGAGAATAACCTCGGTCCTCACCTTCTACTTTGTTTCAGACAGAATTTCAGGCTAGCTGGCCCATTAGCTTCGGCACTTCTGCTTCTGCCTTCTACCTCATTATAAAGCACTATATAACAGGCGTGCTCCAAACTCAGTCTCACACTTGCTCCGCAACTGTTCCACTAACAGAACATTTCCTCAACCCCCTCCCTCATTTTTTAAATGCACTGCTGGGAAAGAGCCTGTGACCTCTCACCTCTTACCTGCCAGGCCTCCCCTTTTCGTCTGTCCCACATGCCTGCCCATGAAGGATGGCTGTAAATGTATGCCTATTTTAAGGAAATAGTCCTAGGGAAAGGCTTTTTAAAACTCCATATTTATTCCAAAATTTCTGTGGCCTAGGACATTTTAAAACTATTTTTAGAACCACTTACATTGTACATTATTACAATTATGTTTTGTTTTTATCTTAAGCAGTATTTTTTAGCTTATTTACCTCATGAGGTAGGCTTTATTTTAGAGAAGTTTCTTTTTCAAAAAACAAAGTACTGCCAGGCAGTGGTGTGCACGCCTTTAATCCCAGCACTTGGGAGGCAGAGGCAGGCAGATTTTTGAGTTCAAGGCCTGCTTGGTCTACAGAGTGAGTTCCAGGACAGCCACAGCTATACAGAGAATCCCGTTTCAAAAAACAAAAAACAAAACAAAAAAAGTACTTTTAATTCATAAACTTACTCTTTGAAAGTTTTATACATTTATATGATGTATTTTGATAATACTCTTCCAACATTATGATAAAAATTATTACATAAAATTTCGTGAATGCTTTGAAAGGACTACCTGAATATGCATGTATAAGTACTTGTTTTACTGACAAAGTCAGGGTTTTCTTAATTTTTTTTTTACTTCCTGTATATTTCCAATGTTAAAGAAAATAGTGCCCAAGCCAGGTGGTAGTGGCGCACACCTGTAATCCCAGCAGTTGGGAGGCAGAGGCAGGCAGATTTCTGAGTTCGAGGCCAGCCTGGTCTACAGAGTGAGTTCCAGGACAGAGCCAGGACTACACAGAGAAACTCTGTCTCGGAAAAACCAAAAAAAAAAAAGAAAGAAAGAAAGTAACGCCCCTATTCATAGATAACCTTACTTTTTAGCTTCTAGATAAATGTAAAAGAAAATTTTAAAACATAAATTTATTACATATTCCCACTTACTCTTTCTTATTATGATAATGCATAACTCAACATAATATTCAAATTTACAAAGAATTTCAACCTTGTCTTAAATAAAGCACTCATTATTTTTTAGGTAGAAATTCTTTCTTCTCTTCAGAAACCAAAGAAAATCTCTTTAAAGGGCTCAGATGGAAAATTCTACATCATGATGTGTAAACCAAAAGATGACTTGAGAAAAGACTGTAGACTAATGGAATTCAATTCTTTGATTAACAAGGTTGGAAACAGTTTGCTTTTTTAAAATTTATCTATACTATTTATTTATTTTATTTACTATTTTATTTATTTATTTACTATTTTTATTTATTTATACTATTTTCAATGTGTATATGTATGTGATTGAATCTCTGTGCACATGAGTATACAGGTGCCTACTAAGTTCAGAGTCATGAGATTCCCTGGAGCTGAAGTTAGATGGCTGTGGGACACCTGAGATAGGTACTGAGGACCAAATCTGAGTCCTCAAGAAGAGCAGCTCCGATCTGCTATGCCATCTGCCCAACCTCGTTGCTTTTATTAAAGAATTAGGAAAATAATTGTCATAGTAATTTGGACTTCTTAACAGGTAGATAGATTTCTATTGAAATGGAATGTATGTTTTAATTTTTTCATTTTTGTGGTAAAATATAGATACTATCATTTAAATCAGGTATGTATTTCAGTGCCATTGAGTGTATTTACATTATTTATCTACTTATTCATTATGAGTGCTTGAGTTTCCTCCACCTGATACTTTGAAGATCATACCAGTATTTTTTCAAGTCCCTCTTATCAGATTTTTGGATATATTCATAGATTTAAATTGTCTGCTTCAGTTAATGTTTAACAATTATTGTCTATAGGGGATATAAGACATTAATGAAGGAAAATATTTTCTGCTTAATGGCTTTGTATAAAACATTCTTTCTTCTTTTCTAGACCTCAGGGTTTTTGCTTCAAAGCTAGAAAATCAATAGGTTCTGTTTTCATGACTTCACTGTTTAAAAATAATCATTAGCATTTTTTCATTCTGTTGGTGCTTGCTATCTGACTCAAAGAAATATGGGAATTGTAATTCAAGCCTTATTAGTAGAGTGATGGTGGTAGCACTATTGAGGGGATTGGATCGGGAAGGTTTCAAGAATACGTAGTCTTCAAAGAATCATCTTTAGGGAAAAATTCATTTTTCTGTGCAGAAGTCACAGTTCTCTGTTTAAAAAAAAAAGTCAAATACGTCATGATATATAAGCTGAAAATGACTTAAGAAAGGATTGTAGACTAATGGAATTCATTTTTTTATTAGTAAGTTTTGCAAGGAAGATCCAGTCTCAGAATAAAAGGTTAATTATATGTATTTATATGTAGACTTATGTGCATTCCAGGTTTGGGGAATTTTGTTTTGGGGTAGATAGTATGATTCCTTATGATGTTTTCAGAGAGGAAAGTAAAATAACAATTCTTATATTAAAATAAAAATTCTTATATTAAAATTCTTATTCTTATATTAAAAATCTCAAGTGCTTACATTAACCATTATCTGTAATGTAGTAGAAAAGAAAACAATAGTGCTTTGTTGTTGATATGGTTATAAATACTGCTTTTCAAATGTGGTATTCTGTTACTTGCATAGTGGAAAGCTAAAAAGAAGCTATTCCACAAGGCATTTTAAGGTTTAAATGTAGACTAGGGACATTATCCCATAGCTTCCTCCTCTAACTTGGAATTATTCATTACAGGCTGCCATCAGGGCTTTCCTTAGGAAATGAACAATATTTCAATATATTTGACATAATAGGAATCTGAATTCTATTTTTTTTCTTTTCTGTCTATGTTTTCCATAGAGCTTAAGAAAGGATGCAGAATCACGTCGAAGAGAACTTCATATCCGAACATATGCAGTTATTCCACTGAATGATGAATGTGGGATTATTGAATGGGTGAACAACACTGCTGGCTTGAGACCTATTCTGACCAAAATATATAAAGAAAAGGGTATTATATTTATTCTTACAAGTGTATACTATGAGGTTGTTAGCTACAAACATGTAAAATATGAATATAATAGTTTGTATCATATCAATGCATATATATTACCTAAGTCTAGTAAAATTTATATTCTATACACAGAAGCATATAGGTTTTTTCTTCTTCCCTTCCTTCCCTTGAAGCCTTTCTCCTTTTTTCAGTATAAAAAACTTTTGAGGTAGCTTACAAATAAATCTGAACATTTATTTTTCTGAAATACTTGTTAGCAATTCTGAAATTCTGAAATCTTTATCTGCCTATAGCAAATAACCAAATATTCTTTGAATAACAAAAGTCAGTTTTCTAACTGTCAGAGAAATGAGAATACTTGGCTGGATTAGAAAGATGCTCTAGCTTGGGATGACTTTAGGAAAATGATATTGATTGTAATTATTATAACCCATGAAATAAAATAAATGTACCTTCCTACTTAAATGAGCAAATACTTTTGAAAAAAGGTAAGTAGGAAAAGGTTTTAATTGTTGTAAAATTGGAATAAATAAATGCCAGACTGAGGAAATAGAATATTACGAACTAGCAGACACCGTAGGAATGGATATCATAGGCAATGATTATAAATGGGTTCTAATAATAATAGGCAAAGGTAGTTAACCATGGTGATGCTTGTCTGTAATCCCAGAACTGAGGAAATACAAGGCAGGAGGAATATGAGTTCAGTGCCAGCCATGGCTGCAGATGATACTATGTCCCAAAATTTAAAAAAAAAAAAATTAAGGCAAAAGTATGGTAAGAAACAGGTCATTTGTAGTATCAAATCCTTTTTTATGAATGAGTCAGGGTTCTCTAAAATCACAGAACTTATAGAATGTATATATTAAGGAAATTTACTGGAATGACTTAAGTCTTCAGTTCAACCAACCCAATAGGCAGCTGTGAATGGGAAGTCTAAGAGTCTAGTAGTTGCTCAGTTCTATGAGGCTAGGTGATTCAGCTTGTCTTCTGTATAAGCTGGAGTCCTAAAGAAGTATGTTCCAACAGATGTCCTGGCAAGTAAGTGCAAGCAGACAAAAAAACAAAACTTCCTTTTTTTGTTGTCCTTATGTAGGCCTCCAGCAGATGGTATGGCCTAGATTAAAGGTGTGCACCACCACACTGGACCTAAGCTGTTCTTTATGTGGAACTGGCTTTGTCCCAGGCTGGTCTTGAACTCAAATTCATGTGCCACCTTGCCAGGGCCTAAGCTTTTCATAGTCACTATACCTCAAGATCTAGGTCAAAGCATGTGACATTCCATGTCAAGATCCAGAGATCAAAAGTCTGTGCCTTCCAGCCTAAAGATCACAATCACAAGTGTGCCCTCTGTTTCTGGATTGTAGTTCATCCCAGATATAGTCAAGTTGACACAAGTAGCCATCACAATGAGAGAATTGTTTATTGTGAGAGAAAAAAAACATAGTAACTGTATAATAGAAAAAAAATAACTGATCAAATGTCTGTGTTGTAACATACCTATTTTTTTTTGTTTTTTGTTTTTTGTTTTTTGTTTTTTGAGACAGGGTTTCTCTGTGTAGCTCTGGCTGTCCTGGACCTCACTCTGTAGACCAGGCTAGCCTCGAACTCAGAAATCCGCCTGCCTCTGCCTCCCGAGTGCTGGGATTAAAGGCGTGCGCCACCACCGCCCGGCACATACCTATTTTTTTTGTTGTTGTTGGTTTTGTTTCTTTCTTTTTGATACAGACTCTTACTATGTAAACTAGGATGGCTTCATACTCAGAGGTCTGTCTGCCTGTCTCTGCCTCCCAAAGTTTGCCCAGACTAAAGGTGTGCTCTGCCAAATATGCCCCCCTTTTTTAGAATTTTTAAAAATTATTTTTAAACAATTTTATACATGAATACAGTATACTTTAATCTTTCTCTTTTTAAATCGGTGTACATAAAAACAGCTACAGTGTGCATGTGATAGTCAGAGACGAACTGAGGTGTCAGTCCTCACGTACCTTGTTTGAGACAGGGTCTCTAGTCAGGATGTAGGCCAGGCCTTGAGCATTCAGAAATTCTCCAGTCCCTGCCTCCCATCTTGCTCTGGAAAAATTGGGAAAATAGGATGGCACTTCTGTATCTAGCTTTACATGACTTCTCAGGATCTGAAGTCAAATCCTCATGCTTACATGGCATTTTATCCACTGGCCCCATCTTCCTGGCATATCCCTTTTTTCCTACTATAAGAATACAAGTTGTTGCCGGGCGGTGGTGGCGCACGCCTTTAATCCCAGCACTTGGGAGGCAGAGGCAGGAGGATTTCTAAGTTCGAGGCCAGCCTGGTCTACAGAGTGAGTTCCAGGACAGCCAGGGCTATACAGAGAAACCTTGTCTCGAAAAACAAAACAAAAAACAAACAAAAAAAAGAATACAAGTTGTTGGATTATTGAATTATAATTCCACCATAATACACTCTTCTTAAACTTCTTAAACTTAAAAATGCAAAGATCATATTTCCAAATAATGTTGGGAGTGTTGAGACAAGGTCTCTCACTATATAGCCCTGGCTGTCCTTGAACCTACTATGTAAACCAGGCTGGTCTTACATCCACAGATATCTCCTTGTCTTTGCCTCCTGAGTGCTGGAATTAAAGTCATCCACCACCACAGCAGCTATTTGACATAATTTTTAAAGAAACACAATTTAGTTCATAACAATAGTAGTATTGACAAATTACAATAGTATGGGTATTATACTACGCATGTTATATAGATCATTTCATTCATTTACAAGCCAAATTATCTAAATAACTAGTTCAAGGTTACATGGTGAGCAAACATCTTGAACTGAAAAAGACTCAATCAAATGTTAAGAATCCATTTTATAAATATGGTAGAACTATCCAATGAATGAGGCTAGAAGTCTCAAACTATGAGCTTGTCCATAAGACTTTAGTATCCAGATGATTTTCAGTCTAAGGTTTGTCTTAAAAATTAGTAATATGCTAAAGCTAGGAGTGTTGATACAAGCCTTTTTTCCCAGCACTTGGAAGATAGAGGCAGGTGGATTTCTGTGAGTTTGAGGCTAGCCTGATCTCATAGTGAGTTCTAGGATAGCCAGAGCTACATAGTGAGACCTGTCTCAAAAACAACAAATCAAGCAAACAAAAAATTAGTTACATGCCAGGCATAGCTGGACACCCGTTAATCCTAGCTCTTAGGAAAGAGAGGCAGGCAGATCTATTTGAGTTTAAGGTCAGTCTGGTCAACACAGTGAGTTCCAGGCTATCCAGAGCAACATAATGAAACGCTTTCTCACAAAAAGAAAAGACAGTCAATAACATATTGGGTGTAATGGCACATGCCTATAATCAGCACTCGGGATGCAGAGAAAGGAGGATTACTAAAAGTTTAAGACTGCCTGGTTTACAAAATAAATTTCTAAATTCTAGGATAGCCCTGGCTGTAGAGTGAGAGCTGGATTTAAATAACAGTAATAGTAATTCAGGAGTTTCATACACTAGCCTTAGAATAAATTATTTCAGAGTACCAATTTGTCCTTTTTACTAGTAGTTCAATTTACCCCAGTATGACATTCTGATCAAGAACAATTACTATAATTTTAGTAACAGTGTAGCATTTTTGCAGTTCAGAGTAATAGCTCACACCTGAATTATTCTGAACCTTATATTCTGGGGTTATTTGATGAAACATTGGGTTTGTTTGCTTATTTGTTTATATTAATTTTCAATAATAATAGGCTGTCTTAGTTAGGGTTTTACTGCTGTGAACAGACAACGTGACCATGGCAAGTCTTAGAGCATTTAATTGGGGCTGGCTTACAGGTTCAGAGGTTCAGTCTATTATCATCAAGGCAGGAACATGGCAGCATCCAGGCAGGCATGGTGCAGGAAGAGCTGAGAGTTCTACATCTTCATCTTCTAGAAAGCTGCTAGCAGAATACTGACTCCCAGGCAGCTAGGGTCTTAAAGTCCATGCCCAAAGTGACACACCTATTCCAACAGGCCACACCTCCAAGTAGTGCCACTCCTTGGGCTAAGCATATTCAAACCATGACAGAGGCTGTACTTTTAATAAGTATTAAAGAAAAATAGTAGGGTTTATTATTATGCTGTCAAGTTATAACCATTAATATGCATAATTGGTATTTTTCCATTCTTGCTTTTCAGTTGTAGCAAAAGTTGACACTGTCATATTTTAACAAAATTATTTTGCTTCTTTTCTCATTTGGCTGTACAAACAATTAAAATCATTTTGCTTTGTAGGAGTGTATATGACAGGAAAGGAGCTTCGCCAGTGTATGCTACCAAAGTCAGCAGCTTTATCTGAAAAACTCAAAGTATTCCAAGAATTACTACTGCCCAGGCACCCTCCTGTTTTTCATGAGTGGTTTCTGAGAACATTCCCTGATCCTACATCATGGCAAGTTACCAAGAATATTGCTATAGTTTAATGTTCCTTTTTAAATTTTTATCTTTTTTTACTTAACCTGGCACAACGTATTTGACAAGCATCGTACTTCTTTAGGTACAGTAGCAGATCTGCATACTGCCGTTCTACTGCAGTCATGTCGATGGTCGGCTACATCCTGGGGCTTGGAGACCGTCATGGTGAAAATATTCTTTTTGATTCTTTCACTGGTGAATGTGTACATGTAGACTTCAACTGTCTTTTTAATAAGGTATGATGTGACTTCGGTTATTGGATATATTCCCTTGAATTTTCTTTCTCCAACAATTGTTCTCCCTAGCTATACCTTTTAGTCATAGCTGCATAACACAAAGTCTCTTGACTGATTTTCATCAGTGGATCCCTTAGGAAAGCTATTTAAGATGCAGAGAAGTTGGAAGAATGCTATATGAAAGGTATGAACTTTAATCCTGACTTTGTTGGTAGCTATGTGAACTTGGGCAGATCAGTTCATTTTACAGAGACCTAGTTCCATAAAGCTGGAGTTGTTTAACATTTCCAAATTTGACAGTATATTTAAGTCTGATCTAGGTTAACGAAAAAGTCAAGCTAGGGTACAGTTCAGTAGTAGAGCACTTACAAAATATGCTAGGTCCTGATTTCAAGCCCTAGCAACTAAATGGTAATAACAGCCACAACAAATAGTACCAAAGTGGGTCCTTGAGAGTAAATTAAGGCTAATGGATACATCTTTAAGTACTTCAATAATTTTCTCCTATTACAATTCTAGAGGAAGATTAGAAAATCATTTCAGTTTTCGTTGACCTATCTTCTTTGGGATGCCATTAGCTATCACAGGAAGATGAAAAAGTCCATAGATTCGGCTGAAAAGAAATCAAAGATAAATAAATGGTATAGACCAAACCATACAAAAGGAGAATTTAGGACCATAGACATGAGAATTGTTGCACATTATGTTATTGAGAATGAGTATTGAATGTGTAACTATGCAGTATAATATTCAGTATACTAAACTGGACAAAGTGAATCCATTCATCTTCTTGATCTTGTATCTACGATTAAGCCATGGTTTCAAATTGACCAAAAGCAAAGGCAGTATTATATGGCTCTTTTCTTTCTTTTTTTTTTTTTTTTTTTTTTTGTTTGTTTGTTTGTTTTTTGTTTGTTTTTTTGATTTTTGTTTTTTTTTATTTTTGTTTTGTTTTTTTGAGACAGGGTTTCTCTGTATAGCCTTGGCTGTCCTGGAACTCACTCTGTAGACCAGGCTGGCCTCGAACTCAGAAATCCACCTGCCTCTGCCTCCCAAGTGCTGGGATTAAAGGCATGTGGCACCACTGCCCGGCTATATGGCTCTTTTCAACAGATGACTCTATGTACTTATATAAATATTTGGAGGATATTTTTCTCTTTCCTAAGAGTCTAGACATGAAGTTCCAAACTGTCTGAGCAAAGGTTTTTTAAGTTTATTATTGCCATTTATAAAACTCTTTATTTTTAAGGGAGAAACATTTGAAGTTCCAGAAATTGTACCATTTCGACTGACTCATAATATGGTTAATGGAATGGGTCCTATGGGAACAGAGGGTCTGTTTCGAAGAGCATGTGAAGTTACACTGAGGCTGATGAGGGATCAGAGAGAACCTTTAATGAGGTAATTATATGTACTTTGTAAATAATCTACTAGTGACCTTGAATGTAAATACTGCTCTATTAATACATATTCTTTACATAGAAACCACTCTGTGTTACTTAAAGTATATTTTTAGAAATAATAACTTGGGGCTTCGCATGATGGTCCTTGGATACTTGTCATTCCAGTACTCAAGAGACAGAGGCAAAAGAATCATGTAAGTTCTAGGCCATCCCAGTCTATATACTGAGTTCCAGTCCAATCAGTACTAGTAAGATCTATCACCTCCCACCCCACACACACACAAAAAAACTTTTCTGAGGGTTTCAGAATAGTTCCATAATTACTCATTCACTAGCATTCTCTAATTTTAAGATATGTTCGGCACCTGACACAGAACACTTCTGTGGGCATTACCAGTTCTTCTCAATTCCTTCCTCCTTTCCCCTTCCACTAATCCACTCCCTATCTCTGGCTTTAGTGGACATTTAATGTCAGTTTGATCATTTAATGTGCCACCTTTTGTGTCTGTCTTCTTTCATGTAGCATAGTGGTTTCAAGGTTCATCATATGTAAGTACTTGATTTCAGTTACCAAGTAGTGTTCTATTATATTAATGAGATCATGGTTTATTTATTCAACTACCAGGTAATAGACTGTTTCTTTTCAAATTGTAATGCCCTTCCTTCCTTCCTTCCTTCCTTCCTTCCTTCCTTCCTTCCTTCCTTCCTTTCTTGTCTAAATACTTTTAAAAGAAGAATTCTAGACATTCTAGAATAATACTTTGTCAAACATAAAGGAACACTCATCATCTTATGTGTCAGTAAGAGAGCCACACACACACTTTTTTTCTAGAAAAGTCAAAAAATAACCGTTTGAAGTGGCTGAAATCTTAAATCACTAACCAAGTACAGGAGAAAAGTATTCTGAGAAGTAAAAGTAAATGAGTTTTATGAAGGAAATTTTAAAAAAGAAATGAGAAAAAGAAATGAGTTCCAGGCTATACCTGAATGGAGCAGTGGTAGCAGAGATGGAGTGAGTAGGGGGATTCTGAACTGGTTTTGTATGTAAAACTGGATGACAGATGAACAACAGTTAAGGATGATAGTTTATTTTTTGTTTAGGGCAAGAGTACAAATGATGTTTGTTGTTGATTTAGGAATATAGAAAAAATAGCTAGAAAAAGACACTTAATTTTGTTTGGAAGATAATTTGAGATGTTTATAATATATCCAGACAAGTTTCCAGAGGCAGTTGGAGTTAATATCTAGAGCACAGAAAGATGTGGGATTAATCTGTATGGTAACTGAAGGTATTATATATTCCTTGAACATAGTAGAGAATAAGTTAATACTCATTTAACAGTTGACAGTATACATTTTGAGATGTCACAGAATTCATCTTATTCTCCCCAAGACATCTGAGTCCCTTCAATATTACCTCTCTACCTTTCCCTTACCTTGCCCCTTCCACTCCCAAAATAATTTCACATAAGCTATTTGAAAATATAGTATACTCCTATATCTTGTAATAATACCTTTATCTTCCTATTCTTCACTTATTCTACTTTTCACTTATTCTACTTTTAAGTATTGATTTAAGTAAGATTTCTTTTCTGCAAAGGGAATGAATGTATTACTACTAATTATATGTTTCAATTTCAGTGTCTTAAAGACTTTTCTGCATGATCCTCTCGTGGAATGGAGTAAACCAGTGAAAGGACATTCCAAAGCACCACTGAATGAAACTGGGGAAGTTGTCAATGAAAAGGTTAGGAAAAGCTGCAGCTTGGCATGAGCTAATAGTTTCTTTCTCTTTAAGTGAGAACTGACTCCAGATATTATCAGTGACCAGAATAATTGATTACCCTGAAATCGAAAATTTGTTTAAAACCTCAGAGTTGACAGATACACACTGAAGATTCCTTCCCCCCCCCCGAAACCTCCTTTTTCTGCTTGAAACTCAACCAAAGACCTTGCGTATGCTAAGTATATGCTTTAATTAATGTTAACAAATCCCAGACTTCATCCTGCAGTCCGAAATTATTTTTCTAAGTAACATCATTCTTGATTTTGCATTCTGATATGCTTTTTCTTAAGAGAGATGTAAAGAATCCCAAGTAGTTATTTAAAATTCCATTGCATGCACTAATGTAAGCTTACTAACCAGTAGAGTATTGCCACCATTGTTAGAATCTTCACTAAAGGCCAGGCAGTGGTGGCCCATGCCTTTAATCCCAGCACTTGGGAGGCAGAGGCAGGTGGATTTCTGAGTTCGAGGCCAGCCTGGTCTACAGAATGAGTTCCAGGACTGCCAGGGCTACACAAAGAAACCCTGTCTTGAAATACCAAAAAAAAAAAAAAAAAAAAAAAAATCTTCACTAAAATATTTAAGAACAAACATTTTAAAATAGGTTGCTTTCTGTTTGCTTTATTTTGTTTGATAGTGGAAGGGAATAAAACCCAGGGTCTCCTGTCTACTAAACAGGCAATAGGCAATCCACTGCTGAACTATACCTCTTGCCCTCAAAACAGATGTTTCAAATTATTACTTTTCCTGGAATTGTGATGTGCATGCAGAGTTACCTAATGGTTTTTATATTGCAGAAACATGTCCCATTAGTACATATTCAGTCATTGTACACATCAAAGTGAGCTCTCAAGTTAATTGAATTTGTTTCATTTCTACAATGGGATATTGTTTAGTCAAACACTGCTAACATTAAGTGAGAAAAGTAGAAACTCCAAATTGTATTGGGTCTGTAGCCTTAATGACTTTCTGTATCTTTTTTAGGCCAAGACCCATGTTCTTGACATTGAACAACGACTACAAGGTGTAATCAAGACCCGAAATAGAGTAACAGGGCTCCCGTTATCTATTGAAGGACATGTGCATTACCTCATACAAGAAGCTACAGATGAAAACTTACTCTGTCAGATGTACCTTGGTTGGACCCCATATATGTAAAATAAAATTATTTCAAAGAATATATTAATAATCTGAAACCCATGTTATTAATCAGTGGTTTGCCTTTAATTCTAAAGTACAACATACATTTACTTATATTCTCAGAGAAATTAGTATGTCTCTGTGATTTTTAACAGTATCTAAAATAACGGGTTTAATTATTAAACACTGATTTCTTAGTACATGTTTAGTCCAACTAGAGAAATAAAACATATATTCTCATGATCAAAAAATAATGTGATTGCAAGGAACCAGCCAACCTAATTTCATTTTATACTTTATATCAATTTTCTTTTCAAAGTGTTAGTATAAGGTTTTGTTAGAATAGCAACAAAAGTTATATTGAATTCATGTTGGTACTGGACTGGACATGTACCCAGAGCTGCCTCTTCTGCCCTGTAGGAAATGATAGCTTATCATTAAATTCACTTCATAAAGCTCTAGTATATGTGAAAATGTGATCAAAGAAGAGAAACTAAATCAGCTGTGTAATTATTGGTGATACTGAAGACTGAACCATGCTAAGTATATGTTCTACCATTGAGCCACATCTTAACCCCAACATTCTGTACATTTAAAAACACCACACTGTTGATGTGCCACAGTACTCAGTACAGTAGTTGTAGAAAACACCAATATTTAAAATTGGATAAGATTTTTAAATCTAAAGTTTTTAATTTGTTTAGATGTTTTCTGCACATTTACTAATAGATTAAAATGAAAAGAATTGTAAAGTAATATTTATTACAGTCAAATGGGAAACTGCTGAATAGAACTCTGCCTTGTTTTTTCCTATAAGTAAAAATATAATGAAGTAAACCATAATAAACCAGAAGGCATGAGTGTGAAAACTGAACATACAATTTCCTACTCAGATTTGATACAAACAGTTAAGGACAGGATAATTAGAAAATCTTTTTAGATACTCTGTGTGTTGGGGGCATGCATGTGTGTGCTTTTTATCCATTTCAATTTGATTTAGGCATTTTATTCATATAAACATGTTTAATTAGTTAATTTTTATTGATGGATTTTAGTTGTACATAGTACTAGATTACATAAAGATCATTTCAAACAAATACATAATATACTTTGAACAAATTCCTTCCCCACTTCCTGTTGTTCCCCTGCCTCAGTCTCCTTTGTTTCCTTCAACAGTATTGTCTCTACTTTCTTGTCACATATACATACATGATTTTAAGTAGCTATATAAAATCTAGGAACCATATATGAAAGAAAATGTTATCTTTCTGAGACTCAGTTAATTTACTTAATATGTTGATCTCCACTTGCATCAATTTTCCTACAAAAGATAGATAAGTTATTAATTATTGAAAATATGTACATATGTATTACATATTCTATATCCATTCCCCATATATATTTTTTTAAGAATCATTTTCTAAATACAATGTGTGATGGTTTGTATATGCTTGGTCCAGGGAGTGGCACTATTAGGAGGTGTTACCTTGTTGGCATAGCTGTGTCTCTGTGGCCATGGGCTTTTAGATTCTCCTCCTAGCTCCCTGGAAGCCAGTCTTCTGTTTGCCTTTGGAACAAGATGCTGAACTCTGAGCCTGCCTGAATGCTGCCATGCTTCCTGCCTTTATGATAGTGGACTGAACCTCTAAACCTGTAAGCCTGCCCCAATTAAATGTTGTCCTTATAAGAGTTGCCTTGGTCATGGTGTCTTTTCACAGCAGGTCAAGGTCAATGCTTTATAATTTTTCATTTCCTTTTTTTGTTTGTTTGTTTTGTTTTGTTTTGTTTTGTTTTTCGAGACAGAGTTTCTCTGTGTAGTCCTAGCTCTGTCCTGGAACTCACTCTGTAGACCAGGCTGTCCTCGAACTCAAAAATCCACCTGCCTCTGCCTCCCAAGTGCTGGGATTAAAGGCGTGCGCCACCACTGTTCGGCTGATTTTCATTTCCTATGTGAGATATTTTTTACAAATCTAACCTGTATAAAGACAATGAGATTTGGAAACACTTTAAGAAAAAAGCTGGGTTGCCTGTAAATGGGATATATTCTAGCTGGACTATCTTTTCTGGACTCAGTCAGTGGGAGAGGAGAGAACTTGAAGTGTCAGGTTAGAGGGAGAAGGAGAGGGAGAAGAGGGGAAGAATTGTAGGAGGGGTGACCAGGAGGGAGTCATTCAGGATGTAATGTGAGTAAGTAAAAAAAAAAATTAAATTAAATTTTAAAAAAAAGCTGGGTGTAGTGGTACACACCTCCTATCTCAGTACTTGGGAATCAGAAGCAGGTGAATCTCTGTGAGTTCAAGACTAGCCTGGTCTACATAGAGTTTCAGGATAACCCACCATACAGAGATACTCTGTCTCAAAAAAAGAATAAAACAATATTTTGTGTGAGTTTGTAGATATTAAGAGGAGAAAGTACTTGTGAATGAGTTTTCTCTATATAACCCTTGCATGGAGACTAAAGTTACATATATGGAACATTGTCCAAGTGCTAATCATGGAAGACAAGCAATGCCAAAGGAAAGAATCCAATAACTTCTGAAGTACTTACTGTAAGGAAAGTCACATAATTAATAAAAACAGAAACAGAAATGTTCATAATAGTTTTTCTCCAACGGGCAGTGGTGGCGCACACCTTTAATCCCAGCACTCAGGAGGCAGAGGCAGGCGGATTTCTGAGTTCGAGGCCAGCCTGGTCTACAGAGTGAGTTCCAGGACAGCCAGGGCTACTCAGAGAAACTCTGTCTCGAAAAACAAAAAACAAAAAAAATTAGTTTTTATCCTGTTTGGTTGAAGCAGGGTGTCATGTAGGGCAGATGAGTCTGGAACTTATGTAGATGAGGATGACCTTGAACTGCTGATCTTCCTGCCTCTATCCTTCAAGTGCTGAGATCCAGACTTTGATGCCACACGGGTTTATGAGTTTTGGGGTTGAGACTTTCATATCACCTGGGATCTCCCTGAACTTCCCTGAGGATGGCCTTTAACTTCTGATCCTCCTATGCCTCCTAAGTGACCACAACAGGCTTTTTGAATTTTGTTTGTTCGTTTTGAAACAGGGTATCCAAAATTGTGGGTGAGGGGAGAAACCCAGAGTCTAGGAATTGTGGGAAATTGCTCTTTCCCATAATACAACTCACAGACCTTAGGAAGCTTAACAAGCTTAACAAGAAGGAAGGAAACCTACTTTGAAGGTGAACAGTAATCATGGGGGGGTAGAGGAAGGAAACTGGGTCAGAGAGGTGAAGGGAAGTGGAAAAGGAGGGGCGGGATCAGGTATGTGGATAGACAAGTGAGATGCCCAGAGGGCCAGGAGAATGAATCAAAATATGCAGCAGTGGAGGTTAGGGGAAAGGGGAACCTCTAGAAAGTCTCAGAGATATGGGATGTGAGAGGCTACCAGGACTCAATGGGGATAACAGCCAAAATGTGAGGTGGGGGCCGGTGTGGAAGCATCCTCTCAGAACTGGGAGGAGGGGTGAAGAACTCCGGGAGAGGGGGCCAGGAAGGGGGTCAAAATTTGGAATGTAAATAAGATAATTTAATAAAAGAAATAAAGAGGAAAACTAAAACTCTTAAAGGCTAGAAAAAAAAACCAAAAAACAAAACCCTCTTCTAATAGGTTTACATTGCTCAGAGAATTATTCCCCTCACAAACTAACCAGACGTTTTCAAGTCTGTGTTGAAAAATAGTGAATTTAACGATCCCATAGTACAAATGAAATGTCCAATACCTGTTTTACTTAAGGTTTCCATTGCTGTTATAAACACCATGACCAAAAGCAACTTAGGAAGGAAAGGGTTTATTTGGCTTACACTTCCACATCACAGCCCATCATCAAAGGAACTTGAAGGAGAAATCGAAGAAGCTATGGAGGACCATTGCTTTCTGGCTTGTTCACTCAGCCTCTCTCACATACCATAAGACCACCAGCCCAAGCAAGCTGCTGACCAGATGAAGAACCAAGAGCAGCTGGCAGCAGAACTTGCCGAATTCACTGCCAAGATCGTACTTTTAGAAGAAGCCAAGAAGAAGGAAGAGGAAGCTACTGAGTGGCAGCACAAAGCTTTTGCAGCTCAAGAAGACTTGGAAAAGACCAAAGAAGAGTTAAAAACTGTAATGTCTGCACCTCCTCCCCCGCCCCCGCCCCCGCCCCCAGTCATTCCTCCCACAGAGAATGAGCATGAAGAGCAAGATGAAAACAGTGCTGAGGCCAGCGCAGAGCTGTCCAGCGAGGGGGTGATGAACCACAGAAGCAAAGAAGAGCGGGTAACAGAAACTCAGAAGAACAAACGCGTGAAGAAGCAGCTCCAGGCATTAAGTTCAGAATTAGCCCAAGCCAGAGATGAAACCAAGAAGACACAGAATGATGTTCTTCATGCTGAGAATGTCAAGGCAGGCTGTGATAAATACAAGACTCTCCGACAGATTCGACAAGGCAACACCAAGCAGCATATTGATGAGTTTGAAGCCATGTGAGAGTTGTTCTTGTGATCCGTGTCCTTCATAAGCTGAACCACCTGAGAAAGCAGGCCTATGCAGATGCAGTGGAGGCATCCACCTTGCCAAAGCACGGATACCACTTGACTGTGCTCATAGCAGAACACTGAAGGGCGTGCTTCAGCATTAAGGCAGTGTGATGTCATATTTGGTCATTTTTCTTTTGTCCAGGGAATGGATAATGGCATTCTGTCACCTTTTTGTACATTTTTCACTTTTTGTTTGTTTCATCTTTTTCAGTTGAATATTAATACTGATGGCCATGTCTGACAAATGTGTGTATGTGCTTTGAGCACTGTGTACATCTTAGGATAATGGTGGACATTTCAATGCATGTTCACTTAATGAGCTCAGTTTTCTTTGCCCTTCCCATGTTGTAGGCTACATACATCTCCATGTCATTCACGTGTTTTGTCAATGTGGCCTTCTCATGACCTCTCACGATAGAGCTGTAATCCTGGTGTCACACAGATCAGACTGGAGGTGTTTAAAATGAGTTAGTTGGGTAGACAGACAGATATGGGACTACATCACAAAATGATTAGAATGTTGGACAGCACAGTATGCAGCCATTGGTTAATTATTACAGAAGTCCCCTAATTACTTTATTGAGTGTTTGCTTTACTTAAGTACAGTCATCTCAGCTTGAGTGATGGTTTTTCGTGTCCTGTAGTCCTATGGTGGCTTTCCTTGCCTGTCATTTCAGCGATATACCCACTAGGCAGTTGCTCTTAGGAAAATTATTCATGAAGCACTGCCTGTAAGTTCGTGGTCTCTGAAAAAAATGCAAGTTTTGTTCTTAGGATGATTTAGAAACACAGATGTTCAGTAGAAGGTAACTCTTGATGATAGCTAATTCTAATTGAAGGGGAAAATAAAAACCCAAACCATGGCCTTTCTGCAAGGGCAGCATATGGAAACATCAATTCCAGGAACATAACACTACCTCACTCTTCACATGGTGACCGTTCACACACAGTCTGTTACCCATGGGCAGTCCCAATCATGTCCTTCATTGAGTATGCTTTTGAGATACCAGTGCTAATGTTTTAACTGCCTTTTTGTTGAATTGTGGGACTCTGAGTTGTGTTTGGATTATATATTCTCACTGGTGTGCTGTTCCCTGATGGGTGTTCTGTGTCTGAGGAAGTGGAGTGAACCTTTGTGAGAAAGACATTGCCTTTGCAGCACATGAAGCATTCCCACTCTTCGTTCTTGATGGGATGGGTAACATCGTTTTAGCATATTTGGTTTCTAAATCACTGCTTATTTTATTTGCAATCTCTAAAAACAAATTTTATTTCAATTACGTCTTACTGAGGAAGTCTTTCCAGCTAGAAAGCTGTTCTTACATTCTCTGATCATGAAGCACCTGAATTTGAAGCTACAGAAAGCCTTGTTTTCTCTGTGTGGTTCAGCTACTTTCCATTTGGTATTATGCACTCAAACTTAACATTTATCAGTGACAGTTGCCATTTTATTAAGCAGTTTTCACACACAGTAGATTCAACTTGGTTTTGTGCTGTTTTTTATTTTTGCTGACTTAAAAAGGATTAATTTGGGCAGACATTATAAAAAGGAAAAGGTTAATATATTTTTTGGACTCTGTAGGACAAAAGACAACTGGTTAGCCTTGAAGTGACTGTTGTACAGTGGTTGTGCACATGCTTCAAAATCATAGATTTTGAGAGATCGGAGGCCTTACCACTCAGACAGAGAGGGAGAGACTGGAGGCCTTACCACTCAGACTTTTCAAAGTATGAGTGTTCACTTTTCCAAAGCATCAGAGCAATAGTCCTTATTGATAACAGAATTGACTTCCCTCAGATTTTGACGTTTTTTTTTTTCTATTTGCATTGTGTACTTTGTCATTGCTATACTAGTTGTTACAGTGTTGAGAGGATACCAGTTATATTTGCTGTTAATAGTCTATTTGTAGATTAGGATTAAAGTGGGTTTAATCCATTTTTATAGATGTATGAATTTTTCTAAACAGGAACAGCCATTTGCAAAATGGGTTTTCATAGTGATTGCATCAATTATAACATTTATCATTAGCAGTTGAGAGCACATGTTCATATAGCAATGTAAAAACACACTAATGAGTATTTGGTAATTTCCCATTAGCATAATTTCATGTTCTACAAGTAAATTACAATTACATCTCTAATTTTGGATAATATTCATTGGTTAACAAGTGACAAAAGCTAAAAAAAAAAAAAAAGAAAGAAAAGAAAAGAAAGAAAGAAAAAGAAAAAAAAAAAGACCACCGGCCCAGGGGTGGCAGCAGCACACAATCAGATGGGTCCTCCCGCATTGATCATTAATCAAAATATTCCCACAGGCCAATCTGGAAGCAACATTTTTCTCAGTTGAGGTTTCTCTTCCCAACGACTCTGCCATGTCTCAAGTTAACATAAATCTAACCAGCTGTCCCTTAAACGTTCTCATTACCATCTGCAAGTCCACACCTCAATCAATTGGCATCTTAAACCTGAGCTCGCCTAATGCACAGATCACGCCTCTTGCGGTGTCACCACCGGGTATGGAAGAGTAGAGAGGCAGCGGGATAGACAGGACCCACCGCCCACCAGTGCCGTCCTGCCCCTCTAGGCCCTGGGTTTGCTCTATGGTCTGGCGGACCTTGTGTTGTCATCCTCCGAGCGACGGCCGGAGGCGGCGGCGGAGGCCCGGGCGGGGCGTTTGGTTTCGTTTCTGCACCGGCTGGAATTAGTGTCGACGGTCAAAATGGGAGTCCCCAAGTTTTACCGATGGATCTCGGAGCGGTACCCCTGCCTCAGTGAAGTGGTGAAGGAGCATCAGGTGGGTGAGCTCAGGCCGCGGCGCAAAAAGCGGGCCCGCGGGCCTCTCTGCGCTGTGGGACCCTGGCCTTCCAGCTGCCGGCGGTGCTGGTCAGCGGCCGGACGGGAGGAAGAGAAGGGGGACCCAGGCTTGCACCTGAGCCGCACTGGGTAGAGGCAGGTCAGATCAGAGTGGCTTGTGGCAGGTCTGCGCCCCCCTGGGAGAGCACTCCAGGACTTCCAAAGGAGCCCTTAGTAGGAAGGCTTTTAATGAACCCTTTCTGTCCTCCTGGGAACTGGACCTGGCGCTTCGCTTTAGGCTGCGAAGCTGTGTGGGACGTCTTCTCGGGTCCCTCATCCCAAGCAAAGCAACAGAAGGTGTACAAGCAATAACGTCCCTGTGGTGGAATCGCGGAATACTCCAGCTGTGAAGAGCTGCGTTTAACCTCGACTCCTGGACCGGTTGCTGTAGGTAGCTAGTGTCTTAGGTTTTGATACTTTTTCCATGCTCCTGTTAGCCCCCTAGAAAGTACCGACCCCCTATTGTCTAAACGAACAAAACGTTTGGATGGAGCGCAGGGACGGGGAGGGTGGTGCTTAAAGGCTTTGATATGACAGCAAGATCTCGAAACATTATTACTAATACTTAGTGTATAATGACTCCACAGTAGCCTTTATGTGAGTTCTTAAAGTGTGTATTTGTATATTTATATACTAGAATATATTTGCATGTTTGAATAACGGAGGAGAGAAACCAAATGTTTTAATAGGTAAACTAGACTGTGATAATTTAGTATGTCACATTGAATGGCTTCGATAATGACTTTGGTTTACAGAAAAAAAAAAAGCCTTATTTTTGAAATTTGTATAGCTAATTAAATTACTTGTGATAAGTAGTGCTGCATTGATGCTGGGAATTGTCAATTATTTGGGATTTTTGTTTTGTTTTTAAGGTATTTATAATTCTTTCGATATTAAGTTCTAATGGTAGTTGCATATAAAAGAAATCTTATAAAAGTTCTAAAATGCTGACTTGTCTTCCACTTAGTTAAGTTTAGATGGTATTTATTTGATTGGGTTAAATTTAGATGGTATTTATTTTCAGGGAGAAAAGTGAAAATGGAGACATTGTTTTTCTTTTTCAAGATCTTTGACCAATAAATACTTTCTAGCATCTAATGTGTTCAATAACATTTTTATTCTGTGCTCATTGGTCACAGACATTTATTTGGTTAAAATATCTTGAATTCTCCATCCTGAGAAATTTTGTTGCAAAAAAAAAAAAAAAAAAACAATCTTTTAAAGCAACATTGTGACACAGAAAGCAAGATAGATTTTGTGAAAGTTTTACAGTAGATTGAAAAACTGAAAGTAAGAATTGCTTTTAAATTACACTAAAAGTAAACTGTAAAATTTGTTGGTGCATCAGTGGGGCATGGTGTCCTACACCTTCAATCCCAGCAGAGGAGGCAGAGGTAGGGAAATAGACAGGTACACACACACACACACACACACACACACACACACACACACGGAGGATGGAGAAATGGCTCTGTGGTTAAGAGCCCCAGTTATGAGGACCTGGGTTTCTAGCAT
Source organism: Arvicanthis niloticus (assembly GCF_011762505.2). Lineage (NCBI taxonomy): Eukaryota > Metazoa > Chordata > Mammalia > Rodentia > Muridae > Arvicanthis > Arvicanthis niloticus. The sequence goes on from NC_047678.1 coordinate 16,456,861, forward strand.
CCGCAACTGTTTGTAAATGGAGTTCCACAGCATGGTACACAGACCAGGCAAAACACCTATAAAACACCTATACAGAAATAAATAAACAAATGCATAAAAGAAACTTGATGTATCAAGGTTAGGCCTTTCACAAATATTTTATAACAGAAGACCAAAAGAGGGAAACTAGGAGGGGAGGACCCAAGTCCCCACATAAAGCCGGGAGTAGCATAGAGTGCCTGTAGCCAGTACTAGAGCACAGGGATGGGTGGAGCCCGAGGGCTCACAGGCCAACTTGTCCAGCTGACTAGTGAGCTTCAGGTTCACTGAGACACCCTGCCTTAGAAAACAAACAAAAAACCTAAGTGAAGAACAATTTCCTGTGTGGGTGCCAAGGTGAACAGGAGTATACCTGGAAGGAGAGGATGAGGAGCAAGATGTTTTGGGAGGAGAGGGAGGATGCTATCAGCACAATTATTCATCCTTTGAATCATCACATGAAAATAGAAAGAGAAACTAGATAAAGTCCATAAAACAATTATAACAATTCATGTGATACAGTATCCCCATGTTACTGAGTCAAAGTACTACTAGACAGGGCAAACTACCAAGAGACAGTGATGAACTTTGTGAACAGAACTCCAGCATACTACCCTGTAAGTTCCAATAAGGACTATACTAGCCAATTAGATAACAGTACCTAAAACTAGGGGTGGGGGGATCTTAATTATTTTAAAACTGATCTGTCAGAAGAAAAGGCAGTATCCCACCTGTACATTCAAAGCTGACCTACCAAGGGACCATTATGTGGCACAGTATGTATACCCTAAGGAGAAGTGACTGAGAATCAAACAAATGTTATCATGGAGGGGATACTAGAAACAGAGAAGAAAATTATCCAGATGAGAGGAAGAATTAGAGTCAAGGGATCTTAAAAAATACACTACCATTTTTTAAAACATTCTGCAAAAGAAAGCTTGTGAAGTTGAAGCTTTTCTGACCCCTACTCATTCTAAAGTGCAAGAAATTTTGGTTCATATAAGAAAACAACAAAAAAGTATTGAGGCCAAATGACACACCTTTATTTGTTTACTTATTTCAATTTTTTTGGGTTTTTTGGGGTGTTTGTTTGTTTGTTTTCCAAGACAGGGTTTTTCTGTGTAGCCCTGGCTGTCCTGGAACTCACTCTGTAGACCAGGCTGTCCTGGAACTCAGAAATTCGCCTGCCTCTGCCTCCCAAGTCCTGGGATTAAAGGCGTGCGCCACTATTTCCCGGCTCGATTCTTTCATTTTTATGTATATGATTATGTTACCTGTATACCACCTGTATGCTTGGTGCCCCTAGAGGTCAAAAGAGAGTCATGGATCCTTGGGACTGGAGTCACAGATGGATTGTGGATCACCATGTTGGTACTGGGAACCGAACTTAGGTCCTCCAAAAGAGTAACAAGTGCTCTTAACCATTGAGCCATCTCTCCAGCCCTGAATACAAGCTTTTGTTTACATCCCCCACCCAGCTGTGGTGATACACGTGTGTAATCTTAGCACTAGGGCAGCTGAGGCAGAAGATGGCCATTTGAAAGCTAGCATGAACTACAGAGTAAGAAAGACTTTTATCTCAAAAAAAGCAAAGACTGAGCCAGGCAGTAGTGGCCTATGGATCTCTGAGTTCAAGGCTAGCCTGGTCTACAGAGCAAGTGTCAGGGTTATACAGAGAAACCCTCCCCCCCCCAAAAAAAAAAAAAAACCCAAAGACTTGAGTGTCATATCATATGTGTTCCCCCACCCCAAGACCTATACCTGACATCCCAACTACTCTAGAGGCTGGGTTGCAGGACGAGTTGAAGAACAGTTTGAGTGACTCAGAGAGACTATTTCACAGTAAAGCCTTTTCACAACAGCAGTGGGGATAGAGCTAGCTCCATGGGAGGACACTAAGGTTTAATTCCCCAGTACCACAGAAAGGGGGGAGAGAGAGGCAGAGGCTGGGATTGTGGCTGCAGAATTTAATGTCCCAAAACTTCCAGAGGGGAAACAACTTTTTATTAGTGTGTATTTATTATGAATGATACACATGTGGGAATGTGGGAGCATGTCATGGTGCGTACATTGTATTGTAAAGGTTAGAGAACAATCCTCAGGAGTCAGGTTTTCTCCTTCTACTGTGGGTTCCATGAATCCTTCTTAGATTGCCAGGCATGAGGCATTTTTTAGGCCAAATTATTTAGGTTTTGACCAGGGCCTAAAGATCAGACAGACAGGGAGACAAGAGACAGGAAGCATGGACAAGAACAGAGAGGCAGAGCAGTAAGAACATGTGAAAGGGCACAGTGGAAAGAAGCCAGCCGAGAGATTGCCCCAGCAAAAGCCTACAGCCATACACTGTAGAGATGTCTCCAAGTCTCTAGTACTAAACCACAAGCGGGGCCTCAAAAGCCCCGAAGTAATATATAAAAGCTGGACTCCCCTTTCTTAGAAGCATCACTGTCGTTATTGTTAAAAATTGGCTAATTCTTTAAGTCTAAGCCTCCTTGTGACCTGGTTGTGATGCTAGTTGTTTAAGCTGGTCTTCTGTAGAAGTAGGTTCCAACAGAATCTTCCTCCTTATAATGTCCTTATGTAGGCCTCCAGCAGAAGGTGTGGCCCATATTAAAGGTGTGCACCCCACGCCTAGATCTGGAATTTGCTTTGTTCCAGGCTGACCTTGAATTTAGTAACCTGCTTGCCTCAGTCTCCTGGAATTAAAGGTGTATACTACCTTGCCTGAACTTAAGCTTTTCAAGGCCACTATGCCTCAAGATCTCCATGTCAAGATCCAGGTCAGAAACCTGTGTCTTCCTACCTCAAGATCTGGATCACAATTGTGCTCTCCATTTCTGGATTGTAGTTCATTCCAGATGTAGTCAAATTGACAACCAGGAATAGCCATCACAATGGCTAAAATATTTTTCTATGCTAGACTGGCTATTTCTCAGCTGTGTTCCCCAAGTTACTTACTGTTTGAGTTTTGCCTGGGCTGTTTATGCTCCATCAGTCTGTCCTCAGGGAGTACTTCTCTTAGTCACATGCTTCTAGTCTATCCCATCTAATGGAGACCTGCTCTGTCCTTCCTCCCTTCTTCCCTCCCTCCCTCCCTCCCTCCCTCCCTCCCTCCCTCCCTCCCTCCCTCCCTCTCAGTCTCTTCTTCCCTCCCATCGCTCTCCCTCACTCACCTGTGACCCTAGCTGGAAAACCAAAGCCCCATCTACCTCTTTTCTCCCTAGTAATTGATTGTCAGCCACTTTTATTTCACCAGTTAGAGAATAAAGATGAGCAAAGTTTACACAACATCATTTGGTGTACATGAGAAAGTGCTTATTCTGGACTGCAACCAGATCTTGGGGGCTAGTATTTAGCATTAGAATACATAGTAGCACCAGACCAACCTCCAGCAAGCCTCCAGTCACACAGGTTGCTCTGCAGACATTCTTCTCAGGATGCCCACAGTTCCTTTTGTCTTTCTGGCTAATAAAATAATTTTAACTTTGGTTCAGTCTCACTCATCAGGAAATTCTCCTCTGTGGTGGACAGCAAGGACCCCCAGATGTCCCCAAGATTCTGAGAACTCTTCAGGCTACACTGCTGACAGAGGCCACATTTGTGGCCTATCCTGCTGACAGTTACATTCCATTTCATTGTGGATGAGCTTCTGGTTTGATTTTAGAGCCGGTAGCACCACACTGAGAAGGGAGGAGATAGCAGTTGTGGTCAAGGTGTAGTTCTGTGGCACAGCACTTGACTAATATGCATGAAGCCCTAGGGATAGCTGTTGTCTAATGTGTAGAAAGCCTTCCTTTTTAAATCCGCTAGTACAAGCCCATTCACTCCTTAGTAGACAAATGTGCTTGTCTGAGGCTTCCCGTAGGGTGGATGTTCAGAAAGGAAAGAAAGTTAACACCTATTCTTGACCTGTCTTCTTTACAAAAATCATACAACTAGCATCGTAAATCCTTAGAGCTGTATAGCTCTTTGACCTAGCACAATGCTATTAAAATAGCTAAACCTTTGGGACTAGAGGACTCTGTAGTAAAAAATGCCCCCTGTTCTTGCGGAAGACTGGCATTCAGTTCCCAACACCCAGGTCCTCAGGAGGCAGTCTGTATAACTAAAACTGTCTTTTAGGGCAGCTTACTGTGATTCGCTGTCGCAGACTCCTGCACCATCCCTTGTTCTTGGCTGGAGACCCCCATTTTGGAGTTTCCAGAATCTCTCTGGTTTGGCAGATCATAAAGAACTGATGCTCTGTTGGGTGAATTTCTGCCCCCACTGCTTTCTGTTAGATGTCTCCTGTCCTCTATGACATTTCTGTCAGATGTTCTCTGCTTTCTGCAATGTTGGTGGGCTTTGTTCTTCTCCAGTCAAGTGTTTTTCTTCCAACCATAGTGAGTGCCAGATGTAACTGTAACTTGTATTATCCTGAAGTGATTGTTGTCTCAGAGGCAGTCCTGGAAGCTTGTCTAGGTGCTTATTTAATGCTATAACATGGAGGTTTTAGATAAATGTTTGGCAGTGTTAAAGGATTTAAAGCTTGCCACCCTCAAATCTCACAAGGCATGTCATTTTTCAATAACAAGAAAATATATTGTTACCTGCACGTTTTTACTAAATAAGTTCAAGCTAATTTTCTTTAATTAATATATAAGAGAGACTAGTCAAAAATTCTTTGATGATACTAGACAGGACTGGCTAGTTACAGCCATTTAGCTTTGTATTATTGTACATTTGTGTCAATAGTGTTCCCATTACTTACTTGAAACAAAAATAAATGAAAACAGAGTCATGAAGATCTTAAAAGTAGATAGCACAGGCCCTCACCTACCCCTGCTGTTAAGGCCTAGGTAACTGTTACATATCTAGCCTGCTATTTTGTGTTGTTACTGATAGTATACAGAAACTTTCTCATATGTTGTTACAGCTGTTACCAAGAAACTTTTTCATGCCCAAGTTGGTTGCATATTCTGTTATTGTCTGTACTCTTGGAAACCAATCACAATAGAATAAGTTAGAACTGCTTTGTATACTTAGCCACTGCTAAACTAACTACCAGGCAGTACTTCCTGCACCTCTGTATAAGCTTTTATGGCTTTTACTTTTATAAGCTTCCTCTAGGATGGACCCCAGCATAAGAGAGACACTTGCACCTATTTAGAATAAGACTTCCATTTTGAGTAAGGGTCGAGTAAAGTTTTAAGTTCCCAAGACCTCCCTAGGAACTGACATCCTGATTAGCAAATTAAGACATGAATGTTAGGCAAGACAAGTCCCCTGCCACAGTTCAGTACCCCAACCAATGGGAGCAAGATAAATGTACAACAAAGACATGTTCCTAAGGAAATCCTTTATCCATAAATCCTGATTAGTGAAATAACTTGGCCCAAATATCTGTGTGTCTTAAGCTTAAAAGATCTATAGAATTCTAACTGAACACTGCAGTCAGCTCCCAAGTCTGGCCTGCAGCCCTGATCGATCAATCCTGGGGGAATACTCAATAAACTATCCCAGTCTGAGCTGTCTGACTGAGATCAGTGTTCCTGTGGTCTATAAGGTGACTCCTGGACCCCAATACAACCAAGCCCCACAGTGACATCAAGAGTCTGACTTTCTAATGTTATCAGGTCATCTCGTCAGCCTCCATTTACTGATTACCTGACTGTTTGTTTGTTTGCTGTTTGTTGTTTGTTTTTCTAGACAAAGTTTTTCTGTGTAGCTCTGCTATCCTGGAACTCGCTCTGTATACCAGGCTGGCCTCCAACTCAGAGATCTGCCTGCCTCTGCCTTTGAGTGCTGGGATCTAAAGCATGCACCACCACTGCCCAGCTTCATAATCTAAGCTTTTAAAAACTAATCTAACTAAGTAAATGGCTCTGATCGAGTGAACCAAATGTAAAATTAAATCTCTTGTAATGTTTTTAATACTCTTTTATTAAGTCTTTTGATGTAAATGGGCATTATTTCCCATTTATAGAGGAAATTGAGCCTTTGAGAAGTCACGTAGCAAAAAAGGGAGGAAGCTAATATTTTGAGTACCATATTAACTAAGCACTTTGCTTGGTATTTTCCTTAATTTGAATAAATAATTTCCTCATAGTGAATTTGATGAGGCCGCTGCATAACTCGTCTCTGCATTCCTAGTTCCTCCTATTTGCTTTTCTTTACCTGCTTTATTCAACTGTAATTATTTAAGTTTTCTTACGGTTTATTATTTTAAGTGTATGTTTGTGTGTCTGCACATTTGTACCAATGCATGTGGGGCCTGAGGAGGCCAGAAGAGGGCATTGGGTCCCTGCAGGCTGCAGATGTAGATGGGTGTACCCAGCCTCATCTAAGTGTTAGGATCCAAACTTGGATCTCTAGAAGAGGACCCCTGGAGTTTTATATAATCAGAATACATTACATCCTGGCTTGGTTTGGTTTGACTTGGTTTTTGTTTTGAACTGTGGAAGAATCACTTTTCTTAGGCATGAAAATAGTTACAATAATTAATAATCTGGAACATATTGTTCTTGCTTTTTAGATCCCGGAATTTGATAACTTGTACCTGGATATGAATGGAATCATACATCAGTGTTCTCATCCTAACGATGACGATGTTCACTTCAGAATTTCAGATGACAAAATCTTCACTGATATTTTTCACTACTTGGAGGTGTTGTTTCGAATTATTAAACCTAGGAAAGTATTTTTTATGGCTGTTGACGGTGTGGCTCCTCGAGCAAAAATGAACCAGCAACGTGGGAGGCGTTTTAGGTAATCATGTAAAACAGTTGACAAAATACAGTGCATCTTCTGTTATATTTGTTTTCTATTTAAATCCTCACAGTAATTGCTGTATTTTGTACTTAATATTGCTTTTGACTAGTCAAGTAATAAGCCAGTAATTTTGGTGACTCATCGTATCTCAAAGCTCTTGTTGGATTTCATGTAAAGTCACTGTTCTCAGTCACAAGTTTCCAACCTCACTTTGATAATCTGAAAAGTAGAGGTGGAGGGTCTTGGTGATCCCCCTTGATGTAGTCACTGCAGAGTGGACCAAGAGGTTCATCCAATGACAGCCATCCAATAAGCCTCTATTGAATGACTAGCTCTTAGTCTAGATGATGGTTTTGAGTAAACGTGAGCCCTAATTGGGCAGTAAGGCAAATGAGATTAGAAGTGATTGATGGACTATTGGAAGAAAGTTCTATCAGGAACTTGGCATCATCATCACCACTGTGTCGAAGTAAAGGGGTTAAAGATAAAAAGAGCCTTAAAATCAAAATTCTGCATGAGACTGAACTATAAACTTGTGTGAAGGTATCCGAAGTTTTTGGTGAGTCGTTAGCATAATGAAAGACTCCTTTAAACATAGGGCAGGATAACAGAACTATTTATGCACCAAATGTCAGAGTTGTCAGGAAAGTTGGAACAGTGTCTTAGGGAGATCTCCCAGTGAAACCAAGGAGAAGATGGCAAAAAGTATTGATTTAACTATTAAAAGGAAAACAGTCCCAAAATACTGAAAATACTGAGACCCTTAAATTCAAAGGCACTCTTTTAAAAAGATTTATTTATTTTATGTATATGTGTACACTGTCGATCTCTTCAGACACATAAGTAAAGGGCATCAGGTCCCATTACAGATGGTTGTGAGCCCCCATGTGGTTGCTGGGAATTGAACTCAAGACCTCTGGAAGAGTAGTCAGTGACTGCTCTTAACTGCTGAGCCATCTCTCCAGCCCAAGGTGTTTTTCTTAAATCCAAAATTAAGATTTCTAAGGACTACTTAAAGACTTGACTTAATTAGAATCTCCATGTTCAAAAAACTATTTATACTAGGCTGCCATAGTATTTATTAAACTAGTTTTAGGGAATCACTAGCATAGAAATTCATGTTAAGATTCTGATGGTGCGGTGGCTCGAGAGATGGCTCAGTGGTTAAGAGCACTGACTGCTCTTCCAGAGGTCCTGAGTTCAATTCCCAGCAACCACATGGTGGCTCACAACCATCTGTAATGGGATCCGATGCCCTCTTCTGTATGTCTGAACACAGTGACCGTGTACAATATACTCATATACATAAAATAAATAAATCTTTAAAAAAAGATTCTGATGGTACAGTGCCTTTATTCCAATACTTGTGAGACAGATCTCCTTGAGTTCAAGGTTAGCCTGATCTATATAGAGAATTCAGCCACCAGAAGGTATCAGTGTGTCTTAGCTTTGTCTACTAGTTCTATATTAGACAAAATAGACACCCTACTCATTGCTTCATAGCAACGAGTTACTAAGTACTGGGCTCTCCTCTGGTCATTCTTAGCCCATGGCTGAGACCTCACCCCCAGCAGCCCTAGAGCTTCCACTATCATATTGATATCATCAGACTTCCCAAAGTTTTATGAAGGCATCTAACTAACAAAAATCAACTCATTTCCAGAAACCTAGCTTTAGGAAAGCCTGGCAGCTCTATCTGTTTTTAACTTCATAACCTTTCAGTATCAGCAGTACAGAAGAATACTGGCTAGGGACTGAGGACTATTCCATTTTAACGTCACAAACACATAGTAAATGTTAGGCTGTCACCAAGAGTCCCATGTTTCCTAGAAAGTCCCCCAGCAGCCTCATACTTTTTAATCTGTAATGTCTTAGCTCTGAATCTGCCTTCTGGATTTTATCTATACTGTGCCATTAAATTTCCTTACAAGAGCTCAGGCTCATGTCCTAAGCCAAAGAATAAGTCTGCATTGCTTCCGCTGCCCACAGTATCAGTGCTCATCCTTCTTCCTTTCTGGAATTTCTCGTTCCATGACCTTCATGTAGCTTCGCTCTGCTTGTGCCATGTTTGACTCTATCAGCTTCTTTTTACTGAAGTTACCATTAGATTAACTTCCTTAAGAGCCAGGTTCCCTGTGGCATGCTTTTAATACCAGCACTCTGAAGGCCAAGGCACGCAGGTCTCTGTGAGTTTGTGGCCAGCCTGGTTTACAAAGGAAGTTCCAGAATAACCAGGGCTGTTACACAGAGAAACCCTGTCTCAAAAATACTACTATTACTGCTACTGCTACTGCTACTGCTACTGCTACTGCTACTGATGAAGAAGAAGAAGAAGAAGAAGAAGAAGAAGAAGAAGAAGAAGAAGAAGAAGAAGAAGAAGAAGAAGAAGAAGAAGAAGAAGAAGAAGAAGAAGAAGAGGAATTACTTCTTTGAGTCTATGTCCTGAGCCCTAAGTGATCACATCTAATGACTTTGATTACTGTGTCTGTGCTAATGACTCCCAAATTTATCTTTATGGTGTTTTTCTCACTCCTTAGTTCCTTTGTATTGAAATGCTTGCCGAATGCCTCCTTTTGGAGCCTAGATACCAGAAGGCTCACCATGTTCAGAACTGAATTCATCTTCCCCAAAGCAGCCTTTTTAAAAAAACTTTTATGCTGCCATACTGTGTGATGAGCTGCCCCACCCAAAGTCTAAGAGTAGTTTGTGTTCCTTCCCGTGTCTTTATTCCTTACACTACAACCTACTTACACATGTTTTCATCATCTTTGTCAAATCTAGTCTTTCCGAGGACGCTTTCACTGTCTTTACCTACCTTTTCTTACTAATCTTTTGTATGTTACAGCTAGATTAAATATAACTATTCATTATCTCCCTTGTAAAGTGTAGTCTTTAAAACCTGGAGTTATTATTTTTTTATATTTTGTATACTCATATCATTGATGATTAATAAAATATTAAAATAATCAAATGATATAATTAAATATGGCAAACTTAATTGACACTTAAAGCTTTTGATCTTGTTTCTGGAATAAATTAGCTATATATTTATGTTAGAATTATGTAAGTGTTTGTAATGATTTGTGTGCTTTTTACTATTTTAATGTCCAGCTTCTATAATCTTCACATTAAAAAAGAAAAACCTCAATTCTGTAAATAAAAGCAAGAAATTACTCATTTTTATTATAATTATTTTAAAAAATTTACCCTGACATCATGGTGGTGCACAGTTTTAATCCCAGCACTGAGGAGACAGAGATAGGCTACTGTCTGTGAGTTCAAGACCAGCCCAGTCTACAGATCTAGTTCTAAAATAGCCAAGGCTACAGAGAGAAACCCTGTCTAACAGAAATATATATATGTAAATTCTGAACTGTAAGGTTGACAACTTAGTGTTTTATTTGTAAAAGCTTATAAATAATGGTTTGTGTAAAAATGTTTATTTTGTAGAAAATATAAGATATTTTTTCCCTTTGACTTTTAAGGTCAGCCAAGGAGGCAGAAGACAAAATTAAAAAAGCAATAGAAAAGGGAGAAACACTTCCTACAGAAGCCAGATTCGATTCCAACTGTATTACGCCAGGTAAATTGACTGAGAGACATTCTAAAGATGTAAGATAGCAATTGAACTTTTTTTTCTAATGTATTTCTGATTTTAGGTTGTTTGTCCTTGGGCTTTAACTAACCGTATTTCCCCATTTGTGTACTCCTAAGATGATCTACGTCATTATGTTGGTTGTGCGTGTTCCTGTGAAGACCTGCTGTAGGTTCTCAGGTGTTGATGAGCAGGGATGGAAAGGACTTGGTCAGCTACATATAGTTCCTGACCTGGAAGGAACTTAGAGCTTTCAATTTACTGTGGTCAGTTATCAGTATCAGATTTGTGACTTTGTGATTGATTTGTGATTTACCAAGTTTCTATACCTACCTTATTATGGGTTTCAGGATGAGAAACCTATTCTTTTAGTCCATGGAGTTTATTCTTCTACCTCCCTAAGGTAACTAGGACTTCTGTGACTTTAAGAAAAATAGCTCAACAGATAAAGGCTCTTGCTGCCCAGCCTGATGGCCTGAATTCAGTTCCCAGGACCTGCATACTGGAAGAGAGAACCAACTTCTACACATTGTCTTCCGGCCTCCACCTACACAAATAAAATAAATACATAAGTGTAAAAAATAATAACTTATTATTTAACTTAACTTTATGTACATCACCCTGCTTGATACGCTTGAGGGGGTTCACTGCATTTTTATAGTCCTTTATTTTGAACAAAAATTGTAAGTGTAACCTTTGAAATTCCATACAAATTAGTACATTTTTTTTTATTTCTAAGTGCCTTACATACACATTGCTCAAAATAACCATTTTTTTCCTGGATATAATTTAAGATACTCTTTTTGTTTGTTTGTTTGTTTTTTGAGACAGGGTTTCTCTATATAGCCTTGGCTGTCCTAGAACTCACTCTATAGACCAGGCTGTCCTTGAACTCAGAAATCCTCCTGCCTCTGCCTCCCAAGTGCTGGGATTAAAGGCGTGCACTACCACTGCCCGGCTAAGATAGTCTTTAGCTGTTGATCATCTGACATTTTCTATGGCATAGTCATTGTATACTCATTTTCCAGATTTAAAAATAATTTTTTCATGTTAAGAATAGTAGTTATTGAGATACAGAGGTGGCTCTTACGGAGAACCTGGGTTTGATTTCCAACACTCACATAGGGTAACTCCAGTTCTAGAAGATTAAATGCCTTCTTTTGGCCTCAAAGAGCACTGCATGTACATGGTGCACATACATATGTGTAGGCAAATATGACATACATAAAATAAATGTTTTAAAACTTAGAGCATAGCAGTTATTAGTTATAGCTCAGTTCAGTAGAGTGCTTGTCACACAAACATGAGTTCAATCCCCAACACCCATATAAGAAACTTGGTGTGGTAGGGCACACTTGTAATCTGTGCTGAGGAGATGAGTCAGAAGGATCCATGGGGCACACTAGTCAACCTGGTTTGTCTACTTTTTGAGTGCCAGGTTCCAATGAGAATCTGGGTCTCAAGAGACAAAGTGACTGAGCATGGTGGCATGTGGCTTTAATACCAGTACTTGTGAGGCAGAGGTAAGAGTGTCTCTGTGAGTTTGAGGCCAGCCTGATCCACGGAGCCTGAGATACATAGAAACCCTGACCAAAAGATTAAAAAAAAAAAAAAAAAAAACCACAAAACCAAGGTGGATTGTGTTTAAGCAAGAACCAAACACAAGTTATCCTTTGGGCTCCACAGAAACAGCTGCTTCTACATGAACTTGTATAAACACACAGAAACATTTGTTGGAATGGAACATAGTTTTATTTGGTAGACTCTATGCTTCGTATTCATAAGATCCTGGTTTCAATCCCTATCATAGTATAAATCAGGCATGATTGTGCATGCCTATAATTCCAGGACTTGGGAAGTTTAGGGTTATCCTTGGCTCCTAGTGAGATCAAGACTAATCTGAACTACAGCCCTGTCTTAAAGGTGAAAGCAGTATTAGTTATTAATAATATACATGAACAATAATAGTTAATATTGGCAATCTGATTAAAACTATGTGTCTTAAAAATTCTTCAAGATATTCACTGGGTAAAATTTTTTTGCCACATAAGCTGATCTGAGTTTAAAGTCCAGAATTCCATGGTCAGTGGATAGAACGAACTACCAAAAACTGTCCTCTAGCCTTCACATATGTGCCGTGGCATGCAAATGCTTACCTTCACATGTTACATATCATACGCTGACTTAATAATAATAAGTAAAGTTAATAACATGCCTAGGAATCCAGAAGAAATATAGAAAATTGGAGTTTATTAGAGTTCACACTGCTCTTAGGTGAATATTTTTGTTTGTTTGTTTGTTTTTTGTTTTGTGTTTTTCGAGACAGGGTTTCTCTGTGTAGTCCTGGCTGTCCTGGAACTCACTCTGTAGACCAGGCTGGCCTCGAACTCAGAAATCCGCCTGCCTCTGCCTCCCAAGTGCTGGGATTAAAGGCGTGCGCCACCACTGCCCAGCAGGTAAATACTTAAAGCATAGTCTATACATGGTATAAAATTCATGACTTTACCTTTTTGACACTGACTAGTGACATTTGAAGTATTGGAGAATAAGCAAGAGAACTTTGGGCTTTGAAGTTTACTGATTATATGTTGTTACTGGGAACTTACCTGTTTTTGTTATTTTCATCTCTTTCTCAGATTAACATTTTAAAGTTTTTTACTTATAGGGACTGAATTCATGGCCAGGTTGCATGAACATCTGAAGTATTTTGTAAATATGAAAATTTCCACAGACAAATCATGGCAAGGCGTTACCATCTACTTCTCAGGCCATGAGGTTATAATCTTTTTTTAATCTAAAGAATTTTTTTAAGTTTATTTAATACTTTGAAGCATAGCATATTACCACCTTCTTTTTTAAACATAATGTTTAGACTCCTGGAGAAGGAGAGCATAAAATCATGGAATTTATCAGATCCGAGAAAGCAAAGCCAGATCATGATCCAAACACCAGACATTGTCTTTATGGCTTAGATGCTGACTTGGTAAGTATAACACTTGTTGTTATAAGCTTGTGTCATAGAGCTAAATACTGAAGAGATGGACTTTTAATGAAGAAAACTTTTCTGGCTGTAGCAATAAATACAAAGGCAGTGATTGCTACATTTGCCATTATCTAAGTTCTAAAGAATTGGGAAAATAAGCTTTGTTTGTTTGTCATATATTATGGGTAACTGATCTTGGTCTAGTCTACAGAGCTGAGTAACTCTAGTCTATGAAAGTGCTGCTGAAAAGCAAAGCTGTTACCTACGGTCATGAATACCTCCTCTCCTAACTCATAGGTCCATGAACTATATGAGCATTTTCCCTGCACATGTGAGTACCACATGTGTGCCCAGTGCCTGGGCCAGGGGGCCATCAGATGCCCTGGAACTGAAATTAAGGATGGTTATGAGCTGCCCTGTGGGTGCTTGGAACTGAACTGAGCAGTGAGCTCCCATTAACTGCTGAGCCATCTCGCTCGCCCCATCAGAGAAGTTTTCATATTAACTAATCCTAAGCAAGCAAGCTACTATGATGACCTTCCTTGTACTCTTCCTTAGGGTTTTTGGTTTTTTTTTTTTTTTTTTTTTTTTTTGAGCGGGTGTTTGGTGGTTTTGGATTGGTTTGGGTTTGGGGGTTTTTGAGGCAGGGTTTCTCTGTGTAGGTAGCTCCTGCTGTCCTGGAATTCACTCTGTAGACCATGTTGTCCTCAAACTCAGAGATCCTGCTGCTACTGCCTCCAAGTGCTGCAATTAAAGGCATGCACCCCCGTGCCAGCAAGTTTTTCTTAAGTAGTAATTTTTTAAAACTTAATATAGTCATCAGCCTCCTTACTACCAAGCTCGTTTATTGAAGCAAACCCCATGCCCTATTATCTCTTAATACATACAAGTTTTCATAGTGTTTCTATAATAAGCTTTTAAAGCACTCAGCCACAAAGTCATTATCACACATATAACAATCAGTTTTTAACATGCAAATAACCACATCTCCTGATTGCCTCATGTTTCATTTTGTTTTATTATTTGAATAAGAATTTAAAGAAAGTAAAATATGTGTTGCCATTGGCTCCCATGTTTGAGCCGACTTTTGGATTCTTGCGAGGGAGTAGAATGAAACACATGAGGAAATTAAAGTGCCCTTTTCTGTTTTGGAATAAATTCTCATATTAATAATACTGTGACTTCTTAGCATCTGGCATGGAAGGTCAGTGCTTCTAATTTCTACTCATAGAAGTAGGAATATGTGAGAATCCTTAGGCAGTTTTGTGCTTTAGGGGAGGAGGGGTGGAGCACTTGGTGTCAGCTACAGAGCGTGTGGGCTCCAATGTGTACTTAGTGTCCTCACATGATTCCGTAAATACCCGCCATTGGAACAGCTGATTCTGATTTTCACATTTTGACTTTCAAATTATTCCCTGCATAGAAATTTTATTAAATTGCTTTTGTAAACTTAATGGTATGAACAAAGGTAAAATAGCAGTATTTTGTAATTACTTTTTGACAGATTATGCTTGGATTAACAAGTCACGAGGCACATTTTTCTCTCTTAAGAGAAGAAGTTCGGTTTGGTGGAAAAAAAACACAAAGGTAAATTAGATGTTGGGAGAAAGAACGAAAGCATGGCTGGTAATCCCGTAGCACTTGGTTCTGCCAGTATTCACTGTTAATCCGTAGGTGCCTGTTTTGATGTAGTCAGTTTGTCTTTGTCTTTTATTGCCTCTTCTTTTAGTGTCTAGTATCCAAGAAAACACTGCCAAATCTAATGACATAAACATTACCTCTACTTTTTATTCTAAAAATTTTGTAGAGAGGTTGGTTTTTGTTTTTTCTATTTAGAGCTTTTGGCAGGACTGGGCTGGAGCCCGGTGGTAAGCACTCAGCCTCTGAGCTACACTTTAAGTTTTGTAGTTTGTTTTATTGTTGTTGTTGTTGTTGTTATTATTATTATTATTATTATTATTATTATTATTATGCCTTCTCTTTACTAATGGAATGTCCACATGTGATTTAGAAATCTAACATTTTCTATAAGTTTGTAGTCTTAACTTAGTTAATCCAGTTCTATCCTTTGTGGATTTTCTGTCACTACTTGTTGAGGAAACTGCTCTTTCCCATGGAGAGTCTTAGTTCCTTGTTGAGAATCATTTGCTGATGTATGCAGAGTTTTATTTCTTATGCTTTCTGTTTTATTCTTTGTATCATTACTGGTGTATTCATACAGATATAATGTAGTTAACATTGAAATCAAGAAGAGTGACACCCAACTTTATTCTTTTTCAAGATTATTTTTCATTTAGGGTCTCATGAAAGCATGAGGTTTTTGGGGGGGGGGGCATTTTCCTGTTTTCTTGTAAAAAAAAACATCATTGGGATTTTGATAGAGATAGTTTTAAGAAAAATTTAAGAAATCTATAGGTCTTTTAAAACATCTTATATTGAAATAGTCTTCTAATCCATTAGCAAATGTTTTGTGTCTTTCAAATTCTTTATTTTATAGTTTTCCTCATATAGCTCTTAGGTTAAATTTATTCCAAAGTATTTAACTATTCTGAGTGCCATTTGTATATGGAATCATGTCTTTCAGATTTATTTTATTTTATGTGCATGAGTGTTTTGCTTGCATATATGTGTATGCACCGCATGCATGTGTGGTTCCACCAAGGCTAGAAGAGGATGTCAGTCCTCAAGACTAGAGCTACAGATGGTTGTGAACTGCTGGGTGGGTTCTGGGAGCTGAACCCAGATCCTCTGGAAGAACAGCCAGTGTTCTGCCCGTGTTCTTATCTCTGAGCCATCTCTCCAGCCCCTGAAATAAGTTTCTTAACTTTGTTTTGGTTTGTCCTTTGATGGTGTACAGAAATACTGCCTATCTTGTTACCTGTAGATAAGCTATTTGTTTATTATCACTAATATGTTTTTATGTAAACTATGGGGGTTTCTGTGTGTAAAATCACACCATCTAAAAACAGATAAAGTTGTACTTATCCCTTTCCAATTTTAATTCCATTTCTTTATCTTTCCTGCCTCATTGTCCTGGCTAGGAGTTAAAGAACAGTGTTGAATAGCTATGGTGTGTTGAGTAGCTGTGGTAAAGTAGGTATCCTTGTCTTATTCCTGGTCTTAGGTGTAATTTTTCCACTCTATAATGTTAATTGTGTGTTTTCATAAATGCCCTTTGTCATATTAAGGAAATTATCACTATAGCTCTTTTCCTTTCTCTTTTTTTAGACTATGTTGTACATATATGTGTATATGACAGAGAGCGAGAGTGCGAGAGCGATAATGAGAACGAATGTGTGTGGGGCACACATGCAGTGCTATGGCATGTGTGGAGGTGAGGATAGCCTGCAGTAGGCACTCTCGTTCTGCCGTGTGGGCTCTGGAGATCAAACTCAGGCCATCAGACCTAACAGCAAACATCCTTGCCCACTGAGCTTCTAATTTTGCCCACTCTAATTTTGACACTGTTTATTTCTATAGGCCAAGCTAGCCTAGAACATTCTCTTTATGTAGACCATTCTCTTTATGGCCTCAAATTCATTATCTTTATGCCTCTGCTTCCTGAGTACTTGCATTTCAGGTGTTATCATGGAAGAGTGTTTAAATATTATTAAATGCTTTTCTGCAAAATGATTGTGGAAAATTTCCCCCTTCATTCTACTCATGTGCTATATGATGTTGGTTTTCTTATGTTGAACTGCCTTCACATTTTTGCTATAAATCTTGCTTATATCTTATCTAATTAAATATAATACTGTCTCCTAATATTATTCTTTATAGCTAAATTTGGAATATAAGCCAATATAGAGTCCTGTCAATGCAGGAGATAAACTATATTTGAAAGTGTGCACACACCCTCACTATTTGTACACTTCCCACAATGACCAGGTAGTTTCTTACATGAATTCTATATTTTATTTAGACCTTATGAATTCTGAGTCTCTCCACCAAACTTACAATGTAAGCCTATTACTTTATCATGTTTCATCCATTAGGATAGCATTCTCATATAATTGAATATAAATTACTGCTTTAAAGATAAGAATTACCTGTTAGTGATAATTTTTACTTAGCCATTGCTGCATTTTTGAAGTTGGACAACTCTTTTGATCACTTGACTAATTACAGGGTATGTGCACCAGAAGAAACGACGTTTCACCTACTACACTTGTCTTTAATGAGAGAGTATATTGATTATGAATTTTCAGCATTAAAAGTAAGTGTTAATTTAGCCATGGACTATTATTTTCCATACAGAAATTTCTATAGGATTTCACTTTGTTCTCCATTTTGCTATAGGAAAAGATCACATTTAAATATGATATTGAAAAAATTATAGATGATTGGATTTTGATGGGATTTCTTGTTGGCAATGATTTTATCCCTCATCTACCTCATTTACATATTAATCATGATGCACTGCCTCTTCTTTATGGAACATATATTGCTATCCTGCCAGAACTTGGAGGTAAGACCACTTTATTGGTAATTTAGTACCCTGTTTACTAGTTTACTGCATATGTGACTATATTCGGAAAACAGTGTGTGTTTCTTTTAGTCTAAGTGGTAGGCACTGAGATGGTCATTTTCAGTGGTTGCTAAAGAAACTGACAACAGGTGAACAACCTCACCCATTAAGTAACTAGCCTCACCTTTAACTCCTTAAGAAAACCAGCAGCCTCACTGGGTTCACTTCATTCATTCATAATTCTTTAGAGAAATCCAGTTGTTCTAAATATATATGAAGTATTTAATATAAACCAAAACAGTTAAAAAGGAAAATTGAAAAAAAAATTATCTAAATTACAAGAACTTATTCCTTTGCTTTCTTTTTCTTTTTGAGGTGAAGTCTTACTATGTATTCCTGGGCTGGCCTCAAACTCAAAATTCTCCTGCCACAGCTTCCCAAAGGATAGGATCCAGGTGTGTGCCACTCAGCCAGCTACACCTTTTCTTATAAGAATATGTCAAGTTGAATAATCAGACTGTAATACATATGGCATTGTTAATGGTTGGAAATGTGGAGGCCTTATTATTGTATAACCTCAATTTCTAATATTTTATTTCAGTGCCTAAAATATAGTAAGATAAAGGTTATAGAAACTAAAGCTGGTTTATAGATAGCAAAGCAATTAAAGGGTTTTCTTCATTAAAAGAATTATTCAGTTTGTGGAAAGAATTTTATAGAGCTGTTTAGAACATAATGTCAGCTTATACTACAAGTTTAGATTTGGTTCATTTTAGGTTATATTAATGAAAGTGGACATCTCAACTTACCTCGATTTGAGAGATACCTTGTGAAACTATCAGATGTAAGTAACTACAAGGTTTATTTTCCTATCTAGGATTGCTATAAATGGTCATTAATTATTTAGTTAATACCAGAAAAAGACAGTTTTGTAGCGTTGTTCTGATCATTCATTCTGTATCATTTCACTTGAGCTATTTCTTTATTAGTTACTTATGTTCAGTTTCCAGACTTCGTGATATTATGTGCGTGTATAAACAAATATTCTTCAATATTCTGTACCCCAGAAATAGTTCTGTTAGAAGTTTAGTTTGTAATCTTTTAGTCATGTTTAAATCATTTTAAAATTGATTTTTGTTCAGTTTGATCGAGAACACTTCAGCGAAGTTTTTGTGGACCTCAAGTGGTTTGAAAGCAAAGTTGGTAACAAGTATCTCAATGAAGCAGCAGGTGCAGCAGCAGAAGAAGCAAAGAGCTGCAAGGAGAAGAGAAAACAAAAGGTGATCAGCTTCTAGGGGTCATTCTTTGTTTTTCTTTCTTTTTCCTTTTTTTTTTTGTTTTTTTTTTTTTTGTTTTTTGTTTTAAACTGTAACAGTAAAACTAATATTCCTTGTTTCTCATTTTCCTTAGGTTTCAGGGACTTGTTTCATTTTGATTTCTTCTACATGAACATCTAAAATTATTTTGGTTTTTGTCTCTCTGTTTCTCTCATATCATAAATAAGTATTTAAGGAAAAATGAGTTTTTTATTTTTACCTCTAAGGAATAGTGATGTGTTTTCTCTATTAAGAAGCCAATAAATAGGTCTGTAAAGATAGCTCAAAAGTCAAGAGCACTTGCAGAGGATCCAGGTTCAGTTTCCAGTCCCCAAATGGCAACTTACAATGCTCCAATTTCAGGGGATCTACCACCCTTTCTGGCCTCTGTGCATACTGGGAATATATGTAGAATATATACATACATTCAGACAAACACTTGAATATATATAAGATTAAAAAAATCTAAAGAAGTGAATAAGTTAACTTTTAAAATAAATGATTTAAGTTGTGCCATTTGAAAAACAGAAGAGCACTGAGCTAGTTTATACTTACTTGGGACCTTAGGAGTTTTTTTTTTTTTTTTTTGTTTGTTTGCTTCTTTATTCAAGACCAGCTCTTATGTAGTCTAGGCTGACCTTGTACTCCTGACCTCCTATGAGACCACTATGCCTCCTATGAGACCACTATAATCTCTAGGAGCTGGGGACATGGCTCATTGGTTAAGAGCACTTGCTACTCTTGCAAAGGACTCAGGTTTGGTTCCCAATACACATTAGATGCTTATAACCATCTGCAACTCCAACTCCAAGGGATCCAACACTCTCTTCTGGCCTCCACAGACTTCAGGCGTGCATATAGTACACTTACATGCAGACAGAACATTCATATGCACTAAATAAGAATAAATACGATTTATTTTAAAAATAGTACAATATCTAGTAAATATTTCTGCTTAATGATTAATCATTAAGAATAATGATTAATAATGACTCAGAATATTCTAGTGTTCTGAATCAAACAGTGTCTTGTTTGTGTTAATTTGAAAGAGAAACCTCAAATTTTCTTAAGCCTATCAATAATGATGGGAACCTGATTCTATTTAGGTTCAAGACTAATAATAATAATTAATAAAATAATAAAATAAAAAACTAATACGTTTTCCCCTAGGAAATATAAGTATCCTGATTTTCTCTGGCACAGTTTTCTATTTCTTAATTTTTTTTCTCCTGTTTTTCACATTTGAATGTGTGATGTATGTGTGTATTTGTGTGTGTGAGTGCATGTGTACCCTAGTGTATGTGGAGGCCTGAAGTTGTCGCCTTCAGTTGCTCTTCACTTTATGTATTAAAATAGGTGAACCAATTCTAGGTAGTTTGGTAGCCTCCTTACTCAGGGTGTTTCCCGTGTCTGCCTCACAGGTGGTGAGACTCTAAGCTGCTGCCACAGCTGTCTGGCTTTCTATTCTATGGGTGCTGGAGTTCTGACCCCAGTCCTCATATTTGGCATCAGGTGCTTTATCCAGCAAACCATCTCTCCAGCCTAACATTTGTGAATAGCTCTTTTTCAGTGGAACTGAGCAGTAATCAGTCTGATTCTACCACATATGTTTCTTCTAAGAAAACAAGCTTTGTATTGAGTACAGTGGTCCTACTTGAAATGCAGAGACTTGGGGGTCTTGACCTTCTGAGCAGGCTTGGACTACATAGTAAGGCTATCTCAAATAGAAAGAAAGGAAAAGAAAAAAGAAACTTTAAAGGGAACAAAACCTACATGTTAATAACTCCTAGCTCCTCTACCTTAGCTCAGTCTTTTCTCCAGTCTTCCAGGAATGTGTGAGTTATATCAGAGATACATGCAGTTATGACCCATGAGCATAAAGCTCCTAGAGGCCAGAGTTACATGAAAAAAAGCTTATGGGTGTCACTGCTAGTAGCTGGGCAATCAAAAACAAGAAAGAAAGGGTTAAGATCATAAAATATATATAAAAGAAAAGTAAGCAGAAAATGAAAGATATAGTAGGTTGGAACAGTAATAGTCTTGAGAATGATAAGATTATTTCATTTTTGTTTGTATTGCAATTAATGTTTAGATACTCTTGGTCTTGGTACATATAATTCAATATACTTTTTTTATTTAATAAAAATCATTTATTATATATCTGAGTTGTATATAATAAAAATGTATAACTTTAGAAAACAGTTGATAACCAAAACCATCCGGTATCAGTTTTTGTTTTTAATCTTATTTTTACAGTAAGCTGCTAGATCAGTCTCAGTTATAGTTAGTATTTTTTCTAATCTCCCTTTTACCTCTGACTTGGAAACATGACCTACTGTTCATCTTATGATGATTTATGATTTTTTATAGGGCCAGGAAAACTCTTTAAGTTGGGCTGCGTTAGACAAAAGTGAAGGTGAAGGAGTGGCTTCTAGAGGTGAGTACGAGCTGTGTGTTTAGTATTCCATTGACGTAATAGTTGTCTTGCCTTTCCTTCATTAGTACTAACCCAGCAATGGGGAGCTGGATAGATTCCTATGCTAGTCTGTAGGCATCAGCTTTTATATGCATGCATCACAGCACAAGGTGGAAAACAATATTCATGATTATCAGTCACATCTTTCTGATTTTTCTCACAGATAATTTTGAAGATGAGACTGAAGATGATGATCTGTTTGAGACTGAATTTAGACAATATAAAAGAACATACTACATGACGAAGATGGGGGTCGATGTAGTGTCTGAGTATGCTTTTGATGACTGTTTTATTTTGAAGTAAAAAAGTAGATTTTGAAGTTCTTCAGAAAACAACATGATTTTGATGTAGTGTGAGATTTATTGTTTTCATAAATTCAGAATACATTTCATGATAGTGATTCTGGCATGTGTTCTATGACTGATAAAAATTTCTGAGTAGATGAACTAGGGAGATAGCTTAGTGGGTAGCATTTGCCACACTTCCTGAGGACCCACGTTCTCATCCCTAGCACCTGTGTAAATGCCCAGCTCAGCTCCAGAGCAAGATCTTGTCTTTAAGAGAGGCTCACTGAACCCCTGGCTGCTTATCTCTTCTCTCAGTCTCTAGAATCTGCACCGCTAGTAAATGGTGATTGCAGAAAGTTACTGACAAAGTTACTGACAACTCCAGAAGATGCTGATAGTTGTTTTAAATTGGATAAACAAAGACTAACTTTGGTGTGTGGCTAGTCTGAGCTATTTGGGAAGCTAAAGCCACAGGCTCACTGGAGCCCAGAAATTCACTGGGCAAGATAGCACAGCCTCATCTCAACAGTGACTGAAAAGCAGCGAACTGAAGCAGCTAGTGATTGCTAGAGGGTGATAAGACATTTTAAAGATAAAATTATTCCTGGAAATACAAAGATAAGAAATTTCTAAGTTTTTACTTTGAACTATGGCTTGTTTTGTTATGGTGATTTGAAGATTTGTTTAACCCAAATCTTAAGAATGATGTTTGGCTTTCAAGAAAGGAGACTAGAAGGGAATCTTGTTCAGAAGATAGAACATTTTTTAAAAGTTGTTATAATTGCTATTGTGAGATTTCTAAGAACTCTTGTATTTATTCTCAATCCTACTAATTATGTGAGTGATGGGACCACTTTGTAGAAAGTTTATTAGATGACACCAAACTCTAAGGCAAAAATATGACATACCAATGACCTAGGTACACATAGCAGGTTTAATTATGGTGATCGTTGGTTTAGAAAAATGGAAAAGCAGCCTTTTATGTGACAAGATGGAACTGTACAGAAATTGGAATTTTTCTGTTTATAATTTTTTAAGTATTAAAAATGCATTGAAGACATTGATCTATCTCCAGAAAACAGCATTGTAATGAAAATGCCTCTTTCTGTTTCAGTGAGTTTCTAGCTGATCAAGCTGCCTGTTATGTTCAGGCTATACAGTGGATCTTACACTATTACTATCATGGAGTCCAGTCCTGGAGCTGGTAAGGCATCTCAGTGTATATGGTTCCTACTAGTAGACTCTCACTTAAACATCTCTTTCCTTTTATTTATACTTAATCCTCATACATTTATACAGTCAAGTTTAAATTAAATATGGTCTTTTTAAATGACTAAGAAAGATATTTATAGCCCTATTCTTTGTTAATCTAAAGTTGCAAAATTCTGTATCAATCTGTATCAAAATGGGTAGGGTTATAGCTTACAATAAAGCACAGGAATGAGGCTCTGGGTTCAATCTCTAGCACCAGTGAAGTCTGGGATTTATTTCCTAGTTCCACCAGAAAAATAAAAGCAAAGGGGACATTATGAATAGCAGTGTCTTTTTGTTTGTTTGGTTTTTTTTTTGTTTTTTTTTTTGTTTTTTTTTTTTTCCCCGAGACAGGGTTTCTCTGTGTAGTCCTGGCTGTCCTGGACTCACTCTGTAGACCAGGCTGGCCTCAAACTCAGAAATCCACCTGCCTCTGCCTCCCAAGTGCTGGGATTAAAGGTGTGTACCACCACTGCCTGGTGAATAACAGTGTCTTTAACAGTAGTTTTTGAGTCTGGGTGATAGTTACATGAGGGTCTCTGCAAGAGTCTCTACATTTTTGTGCACTCAAAAACAGTTCTCTTTAGGAGGAATAATTTCTGAAGAATGAGCTACTTAAATGTGTGGCTGAAACAGTGAAAGAAAGGCTTTGCTTGTGTTACTCACAATAGTAATAATTCTCCATTTCTCTAGTGTTTCCTGTAGTGGTCAGATTTTGTCCCTGACAGGTTTCCTGACAGGACAACTTAGAAGAAAGATCATTTGACTTGTGGTTTCAGGCCTCAGTTTATGCTCAGCTAGCTCCATTCTCCTTTGGCTATGGGGAAACTAAGCATTATGACAGGGTGTTCATGGAGGAGCCAAGTTCATACCTCATTGTGACCAGGAAGTAGTGAGAAAGATAGAGGAAGGCCTGGGACATGATACAGCCCCTTAGGACATTGACCCAGTGGTCCAAATCTAACTAGTCCCACTTCCTCAAGTTTCTAGGACCTCCCAAATAGCACATCAGGTGGGAACTGGGCTTCTGTACATGAGTATTGTGGGGATGATACTTCATGTCAGAACAGTAATGAGAAAATTACTCTGCCCATTCACTAAAATACAAAAAATAACATCCAGACATGGCAACTCACATCTCTAATCCCCATCACAAGTTCAAGGTCATCTATACCACATAGCAAGATTTTGCCTCAAAAGGAAGGGAGGGAGGGAAGGAAGGAGGAAAAAGAAAAAGGAAGAAAGCAAAAAATAAACCCAAATTGTAATGCGGCATATAGTAAAGGTTTCTATGTGATAACTGTTCCATTTGTCTTCAAAGCACTTGTGGTAGACTCTATTTCAGACCACCATCAAGTGGCTCCAAACAATGCAAAGTGATGTGGCATTAAGGATTAATTCACTTATTGGCCAGCTCTGAAAAGAAATTCTTACAGAGTGTAACACTCTCAGGGGCTCTCTCAAGAACAATATGAATCAAAAGATCTTTATTTGTGACTTTTTTAAAGGCTATATGCCAATTGTTCCTGTTTAATTGCCAATCAGTAAAATCGGGTACTTCAAAACCATATTTTCATACACTCATGGTAGACAGTATTTCTTTGCTACAAATGAAATTAAAGTTCAGAAAACGTAAGTAATCATCTCAAGATTGTACAAAAGTCAGCTCAAGCCTAACTATTTAAAACATCAGTGTATTTTATACTATTCCGTATGCCCTCTGCCTTCTAAACTTTCCTGTCTGAGTTATGTGCTGTAATTATGGGATGTGAAAGTGTTAGGCAGACCAGTTGGCTAAGCAGGTAAAGGTTCTTGCCATCAAGCTTAACAACCTGAGTCCACTCATTGGGACCCACATAATAAAGAGAGCTGACTCCCACAAGCTGTCCTCTGGCCTCCACATGCATGCACATCCCCATATACAAACTAATAAAATGTCATTTAAAAATGTTTTAGTCTCTCCCTCTTTTCCTTTGTCTATATCCCAAGTCTCTTATCGCCCTGTGTCCATTGACTCTAACACCTAGAGAATATAGAAGTGTTTTATGTTCAAAGCTCTATTAAAACATGTCTGTAGTTAAAGATGGAAAGGTAATAATAAACAGTGTGTATGGTTGATTAGTTTCACCTTTATCACAATACAGTGATGTGTGTGATTCAAAGATAAGCGTTCTTAGAGTGGTCTGATAATGGCTGTAGGAGCCCAGACCTACCGTTCTTCTTTATTAGGGCCTGGTCTCAGTACTCAAGTGGATACAGAGTACCAGTTTGCTTAGAGGTCTCTGGTTCAAGTGACTTGACTGAAGCTTCCTAACCACCCCATTACTGTCCAGTATTTTGATTAAAAGGTTCATGATCCACATTTGGGAGTTAAAAAGGAACATTCCAGTGAATGGTCACCCTGGGAGACAATTAACCAAGTTGTGATTTTGAGGCCAATCCTGGCTACATAGCTGAAACCCTGTATATATGCCCCCCTCGCCGTGTGTGTGTGTGTGTGTATACATACATACATTCATATACATGCATATATTTTTTTCATATATATAGTTATTGCTATCGGGTCAGCTGAACTTTACGAAGCTGCTAATTCCTTATATTCAAGTGATAGAATTTTGGATGATGTTTTTAATTATTCCTATGTTTTATTAAATAAGTATAGAAAAATGTTTAGTACTGACTGTTTTCTATAAAGTTTTCAGTTTAAAATTCATTTCCCCCACAGGTATTATCCCTATCATTATGCACCCTTCCTATCTGATATCCGCAATATCAGTTCACTAAAAATCCATTTTGAACTAGGGAAACCCTTCAAGCCATTTGAGCAACTTCTTGCTGTACTCCCATCAGCTAGTAAAAATTTGCTTCCTACGTGCTACCAGGTAGGTTTTACAATTGAATGATTTTTCTTAATGTTCTTTTTAGAAGGATTTAATTATTTTATATTATGTGTATGAGTGTTTTGCCAATGTGTGTGTATATATCTACCTTATGTTTTCCTGATGCCCACAGAAGCCAGGTGAGGGCATTGGATTCCTTGGAAATGAAGTTATGTATGGTTGTGAGCTGCCACATAGGTTCTGGGAGACAGGGTTTTTAACCACTGAGCCACCTCTCTAAGTTCTTATGTACTTTTTTGTATTTAATTCTTCATATAAACATTGCTGGGAAATCCTGGAAACATTGCTACACAAATTAATTTAATAAACAGATTTTTATTTATCTTAGACAATATTTATTTTCAGTTTTTTTGTTTGGTTTTAGTTTTCGGCTTGTTTTTTCAAGATGGTTTCTCTGTGTAGCCTGGCTGTCCTAAAACTCATTCTGTAGAGCAGGCTGGCCATGAACTCAGAAATCCTCTTGCCTTTATCTACCAAGTGCTAGGATGAGAGACATGCACCATCATTGACCATTTTTACTTTCAGTTAAATGCACAGTTTTAGCAAACCTTTGGCAACTAATCCATTCACTTTTAATTATATTCATGGGCTTTTCCATCTGCACTCCAGTTCCTGAATCACAACTCAGAGGCTTAATATTGATAAATGCCTAGGCCATAAGCTAGCTGGTCCCCATTAAGTCTTAACTTACTATCCTGTTTATTCTAACCTAAGTTCAGCTTCAGGGCTGTTCTCAACCACTTCTCTCTGTCTCCTCTTCCTGATTGAGGACAGTAATCTCTCCTGACTCTTTCCCAACCAGAAGTCCTACCTTCTAATCCTGCCTGGGCCCATTGACCATTAGCTTTTTATTGATGCTTCTACACAGAACACAGGAGGTTATCCCTACAGTTTATTGATTTTTTTTTAATGCAAGCTCTATAAACTTTTCAATAGTTTATTCATTTTCAACACTTTAAGCACATCTTTATTTCTACATGAAGAAATTAACCTAAACCAGGTAAAATGCCATCTCCTCTTCTATATAATTAAAGATGAATTCCTGTTCTCTTAAATCCTCTATAAGAGTGAGGACAATTCCAGCAAATCATCATCACCAGTGTCCCCTCAGGATATAGGTATTCTTTTAAGCATTTCACTTAACAAATTGAAGGACTTTCCTCTTATTAACATACTTCATATAACAAGAGGAAGACAGGGTGTCTGAAGTCACATTAAGCTTACGAAGCAGATTATAAAAGTAATTGCTATTCAGTTTCTCTAGGATTGTATCTGTACCTCTAATTCCATGCCTGGTCTCAGGACCTGGGGTAGCTGCAGGCATACACCCACTGCTCTGTCATTGCTTTAACATTGTCATATCCCTTCTTAATATCTTTGATGTCTTCTTTTGTTTTTCTCTTCAGCTACATCAAGCTTTGATAGCCTACCACTGTTAGCCAATAAGTATGCTATAAGCACATTTGTTTAGTGTTTGTGCAGTAGCAATTAAATTTTAAATTATCGCCTTAGGAATATGCAACTTTATTTTTAATTTTTGTAATCTTCCCTTTTCATTTTCTGATACTTTTTTGCATGAGATATTGATATGGTTTCTTTGTCTACCTTTTTATAAAATATAATAGAAATCTATGTTATCAGCCTCTTATTAATGGCATTGTGGGTCTTGGATTTGACTTTTTAAAATTATTTTGATGCTAGTAATCATATTACTAGA
Source organism: Arvicanthis niloticus (assembly GCF_011762505.2). Taxonomy (NCBI): domain Eukaryota; kingdom Metazoa; phylum Chordata; class Mammalia; order Rodentia; family Muridae; genus Arvicanthis; species Arvicanthis niloticus. The sequence continues at coordinate 16,484,622 of NC_047678.1, forward strand.
ATCAATTGATTAGGGAATAAAAGTAAATTATTAATTTGAGGTTGAGATGGAGAACTGTTGGAAGTGTGAAAGGAAATGAACTGAATTTATTAGTAAGAAAACTGAATTTAGGTGGTACATCTTATAAAATGAAAAGACAATAGAAAAATAAAAATGGGGCTGGCAAGAATCTCAGCAAGATATATACTGCCACACCTGGTGAACTGAGTCCACAGTACCCACATAGTCACGGAGAGAACTGACTTCCACAGGTTGTCATCTGACCTCCAGAACACACACCAAGAACATGTGCACCATGACACATGGGTGCATAAATACAAATACAGAACTGTAATAAAAATTTCTAAGTAAAAATGACAGAATTAAAGCTACTATTGGCTGGGAGGGGGGGTATACACCTATAATTCCAGCATTCTTGAGGCTGGGACAGGAGTGTCTTGAGTTCAAGGCTACCCTGGACTACTTAGATAATGTCTCAGGATAGGGATTTGAGAAAGAGTGAGAAGTAACTCATAGTAAAGGTAATTTTGCCCCATAACTAAATTAAAGAAACATGAAAAATGAGTAGCAATACAGTTGAAATTCTTACAGTTTGCTGAGCAAGATGTCACAGGCTTGTAATCCTAACAGTGGAGGCTAAGATCGAGTGGATTTTAATTTCAAGACTAGTGACATGCTGACTCAGAAAAAAGAAAAAATTTTAATTGAAAATTATAATGTACTAAACATACTGTTGCAACCTAGTAAATGTTCTAAGTACATTAATGAAAAGTTATATTTATATTGTCTCTCATATTTCAGCTTTCCTGTTTATATTTTCACAGCATTTGATGACCAGTGAAGACTCGCCTATTATAGAATATTATCCACCTGATTTTAAAACTGATCTAAATGGGAAACAACAAGAATGGGAAGCTGTGGTATTAATACCCTTTATTGATGAGGTCAGTATATGAAATAATTACATAAATACACTTAGTCTTTTTATTTGGGGCAGGCAAAGATAATCTTAGGTGTAATTCTTCAGAGACCATCAGACACCTTGTTTTTGGAGCTTGCCTCCTAGGGACCTTCCTGTCTCTTTCTACCCAGCATTTAGGTTGTGTGTGCCACCATTCCCAGCCTTTTATATGGGCAAGTTAGGAATCAAACTCAGATCTTGACAGTTTTTATATCTATTCACTACCAACCAACCTGTCTCCCCAGCCCCCGTCATTTGTTTTCTTGATGATGGTCATTCTAACTGGGGTGAGCTGGACTCTGAGTTCTTTTCACTTCTCTTTCCTGATGGCTAAGACTGTTGAGAATGTTTTCATGTATTAGCTATTTGGATTGATTCTGTAGAGAACCAACCGTCTGTCCAGTTCATTTCCCTACTTATTAAATGATTTTTTCTATGTCATTTTTGAGAGTCACTATTGATTCTAGATATTAATCCCCAGATGTGGAGTTAGCAAAGATTTTCTTCTATTTTATACATTGTCTCTTAATTTTACAGATTGTTTACTAGTAAAAATATCTTAATTTCACTCAATCTTGGTTTTGAATTCTTAGGATCATATTCTGTGTCCATGGGGTCCTTTCAGAAAGTCTTTGCCACCTACTGTTTGGAGATATGTCTTTATTCTTTCATTTCTAAAGCCTGGAGGTGTTATTTATTTGAGATAACTGATGTTTTTCTTTAACATAAGCATTTGTAGTCATCAGTTTTCATCTTATAACTCCCTTAGCTGTACACCAGAATGTGTAGTACGTTGTGCTTCTATTTCAAATTGATTGTAGAAACATTTAAAGTTCCTCTATGATTTCTTCAATTGCCCACTTCACGCAAGCATATATTATTCAGTTTCTATGTATTTGTGTGGTTTTCATAGTTTCTCTTTGCTATTAAGGTCTTAGTATCATTCCACTATGATCTGATAATATATGAGGAATTATTTTGAATTCACTCTTTTATGGCTTTTTGAGATGGTCTCATAGTCCAGACTTGATTTGTTGTGTAGCTGAGAATAACCTTAAACTGTCCCTCTAGCCTCTGCCTCCCAAGTGCTCGGTCTGCTGGGGCATACTGCATAGCTCCATTCCTTTATATTTGTGAAGACTTGACTTGTGGCCTAGAATGTTGTCTTAAAGATGGTCCCATGGACTGCTGAGAAGATTATATATTTGATATCTCTTGTAGGTAGGTACCTCACACATCCATTTGGTCTTGGTATAGTTTAACTCTGGAGTTTCTCTGTTAATTTTTGTGTGGATGAGAATGCATTAAAAGTCATCTGTACTAGTCAAGGTTCTGAGAAGGGGAACTTACAGAATGAGTATATATGTGAGATTTATTGGAATGACTTACAGATTACAGTCCAACTAATCCAACAATGACTGGCTGTAGTTTTTCAGTCCACAAGGATGGATGTCTTACTGGTCTTCAGTTTATGTTAGAATTCCAAAGAGCTAGGCTCCAATGCCAGTGAAGAAATAGACATGCTAGCAAGGTGAGGGCAAGCAAGCGGAGAGCAAAAGCTTCCTTTCTCCATGTCCTTAATTAGGCTTGCAGCAGAAGGTGTGGCCCAGATTAAAGTGTGTCTTTCCTCCTCAAGATCCAGATCAAACACATGTGTCTTCTGACCTCAGAGGTGTGGTCTAGAAGTGGATTCACCTTAAACCAAAATAATCTTTCACAGGTGTGCCCTGCATTTTCTAGATTCCAGATAGTTGACAACCAAATATAGCCATCATAGTCATTATTATTCTGTCAAGATCTGTGAGACTTTTTATGCCTATTGGTGTTTATTTTATAAAATTGAGAGCTGAAACATTTAGTGGATGTATCTCAATCATTATAACATCTTGATTAATTTTCCCTTAATATATAATGATCTTGTTATCTTTTCTGATTAATTTGGTTTGAAATCTCCGCTTTCAAATATGAGATTATGTACATCGGCTTTTTTTTCTTCTATTCACTTGACAGGCCGACTTGGAGTTCTTCTGGTCACAATTTGTGGGTGCCTTTGCCAGTGAGGTGTTTCTTGGAGAAAACAGTTGGGTCCTGTTTTTCAGTCCAGTCAGCTATAGTCTGCATCTCTTGTTGTTGTTGTTGTTGTTTTCTCTTCTTCCTCTCCCTCCTCCTTCTCCTTCCTCCTCTTCTTTCTCTTCCTCTTCTTCTTCTTCATTTACATTTAAGGTTATTACTGAAAAAAGTTTGCTAATATCTATATATTTTTTTAGTATCTTTGGTGGTGGTTGTGATGGTTTGTTGAATATAATCCAGGTTGATTGGATCAGGTTTTGTTCTCTTTTTCTCCCCTATTAGTGTTGAAGGTTTACTGGCTTTCTATGTTGAATCATGGATTCTTTCTTACTTTCCTTTCATCTTGCGCCCCACATATGTGCCACAGTATGTATGCATCTATGTACCTGTGTACACACACACATAATAGTTTAATTTTAAAAAATAAAAATGGAACTGGAGAGATGGCAGTTAAGAACACTGACTGCTTTTCCATGAGACCTGGGTTCAGTTCTAGCACCCACACGGCCACTCATAGCCATCTGTAACTCCAGTTTCAGAGGATCCAGTGCCCTCCTCAGGCCTCCTCAGTTCCTCTACAGGAGCATACATAGCACACCAACTTATATGCAAGCAGAACACCTGTACACATACGTAAACCAAAAATGAAACCAATCATCAAGTGGAGAGTGCTAGAGAAAGACATATTGGTGTCAACCTCTTACACGGCAAGCATGCCTATGTGTGTGCACAAGTCAGTAAATCAGTAAACAAATAAAACTTAAATATTATGAACAGACCTATGCTTTTAGTTTTGATATCAGTTACTTTTAGTTTATGAATTCTTAGCTACGAATTTCTGGTAGCTTTTATCTCTTGATAGTACCACATGCCCAGCTAGGCATACTTCTTTTTTGATTCATAACTTGTCTTTTAAATTCTCTCTTTCTGTCTTTGGATATGAGTCTGCTTTTTCTTATCCTAAGTTTTTTTTAACACTCTGGTAGCTTCTAGTTTGCCTTCTTACTCGGTAGCTCATTCTCTCCTGATCTTTTGTTGTTTATTTTTGTCTCTGGTGTTTTAAGACAGGCTAGTGCATAAAATGACACTAAACTCTCATTTTGCATTTATTTGCTGTGTGTGTGTGTGCGTGTGTGTGCATGCTCTCATTCATGACATGTTGCACAGGTAGAGGCTAGAACACCTGTGAGAGTTATCTTCTTCCATCATCTGTGTCTCAGGAATTTAACTCAGGTCATCAGACTGGCAGCAAGTGCCCTTACCTGCTGAGCCACCCCATCAGCCCAAGATTTTTTTTTTCCAGAGCAAAATAGTATACAAAGAAGAAAATATTTTTCTGTATGTTATTATGGGATTTTTTTAATCTTTTACTATTATTTATATCAGAAGCGATTGTTGGAAGCCATGGAGACATGTAACCACTCCCTCAAAAAGGAAGAAAGGAAAAGAAACCAACACAGTGAGTGCCTCATGTGCTGGTATGACAGAGACACAGAGTTCACCTATGCCTCTCCATGGCCAGAAAAGTTCCCTGCCATAGAACGATGTTGTACAAGGTAATAGTATTTGGTAATTTTTCCCAACAATAAAAAACTCACACACATACACAGGCTTGAATATCTATGGGAAGAATTAATATTTTGTGACAGTTAACTGATATCCAATAACTTAGGTATAATAATAGTTCAAGCCTATAGTCCCAGCTACTTAGGAGTCTGAGGTAGAAGGCTCTTGTTTGAGCCCAGGAGTTCAAAACCAGCAATATAATATGTCCCAGTCTCAGAGTGAAAGTAACAATTAGTGAGCAACACCCCGCTCACTAAGCCCCTCTCTCCATCGGTCATGTCATTCTCTGTTTGGCGTGGGTACTTACTCTACCTCCTTCTACAGTTACATATTTTTTCTTCCTAGTGTATCTCTGTACTTTATAGACAGTTTCTGTTTTAAATGTGTGTATAGTTTTGTTTTCATTGTCCATGTCTCTGTCCCCAGCATCACGCTCTAACTGGTCTCTGTCCCCAGCATCACACTCTAACTGGTCTCTGTCCCCAGCATCACGCTCTAACTGGTCTCTGTCCCCAGCATCACACTCTAACTGGTCTCTGTCCCCAGCATCACACTCTAACTGGTCTCTGTCCCCAGCATCACGCTCTAACTGGTCTCTGTCCCCAGCATCACGCTCTAACTGGTCTCTCCCCAGCATCACACTCTAACTGGTCTCTCTCCCCAGCATCACGCTCTAACTGGTCTCTGTCCCCAGCATCACGCTCTAACTGGTCTCTCCCCAGCATCACGCTCTAACTGGTCTCTCCCCAGCATCACGCTCTAACTGGTCTCTCCCCAGCATCACGCTCTAACTGGTCTCTGTCCCCAGCATCACGCTCTAACTGGTCTCTCCCCAGCATCACGCTCTAACTGGTCTCTCCCCAGCATCACGCTCTAACTGGTCTCTGTCCCCAGCATCACGCTCTAACTGGTCTCTGTCCCCAGCATCACGCTCTAACTGGTCTCTCCCCAGCATCACGCTCTAACTGGTCTCTGTCCCCAGCATCACGCTCTAACTGGTCTCTGTCCCCAGCATCACACTCTAACTGGTCTCTCCCCAGCATCACGCTCTAACTGGTCTCTGTCCCCAGCATCACGCTCTAACTGGTCTCTGTCCCCAGCATCACGCTCTAACTGGTCTCTCCCCAGCATCACGCTCTAACTGGTCTCTGTCCCCAGCATCACACTCTAACTGGTCTCTGTCCCCAGCATCACGCTCTAACTGGTCTCTGTCCCCAGCATCACACTCTAACTGGTCTCTGTCCCCAGCATCACGCTCTAACTGGTCTCTGTCCCCAGCATCACGCTCTAACTGGTCTCTCCCCAGCATCACGCTCTAACTGGTCTCTGTCCCCAGCATCACGCTCTAACTGGTCTCTGTCCCCAGCATCACGCTCTAACTGGTCTCTGTCCCCAGCATCACACTCTAACTGGTCTCTCCCCAGCATCACGCTCTAACTGGTCTCTGTCCCCAGCATCACGCTCTAACTGGTCTCTGTCCCCAGCATCACGCTCTAACTGGTCTCTCCCCAGCATCACGCTCTAACTGGTCTCTCCCCAGCATCACGCTCTAACTGGTCTCTGTCCCCAGCATCACGCTCTAACTGGTCTCTGTCCCCAGCATCACGCTCTAACTGGTCTCTCCCCAGCATCACGCTCTAACTGGTCTCTGTCCCCAGCATCACGCTCTAACTGGTCTCTGTCCCCAGCATCACGCTCTAACTGGTCTCTCCCCAGCATCACGCTCTAACTGGTCTCTGTCCCCAGCATCACGCTCTAACTGGTCTCTCCCCAGCATCACGCTCTAACTGGTCTCTGTCCAGCATCACGCTCTAACTGGTCTCTGTCCAGCATCACGCTCTAACTGGTCTCTCCCCAGCATCACGCTCTAACTGGTCTCTGTCCCCAGCATCACACTCTAACTGGTCTCTCCCCAGCATCACGCTCTAACTGGTCTCTCCCCAGCATCACGCTCTAACTGGTCTCTGTCCCCAGCATCACGCTCTAACTGGTCTCTCCCCAGCATCACGCTCTAACTGGTCTCTGTCCCCAGCATCACGCTCTAACTGGTCTCTCCCCAGCATCACGCTCTAACTGGTCTCTGTCCCCAGCATCACACTCTAACTGGTCTCTGTCCCCAGCATCACGCTCTAACTGGTCTCTCCCCAGCATCACGCTCTTAACTCGCCCGTTTACTACCATCAACTACTTAGCCACAGACAAGAAAAATCCAGAACCCCTATTTTGCTCCTTCAATCTGTGTTTTCATTCTCTTCCCATTAAAATTCCATTCCCATTTTTTCTCTTTTTTTACCTTCCCTGAAAATAATGTTTGTATTCAACAGCTGAGCAAACATTTTCAGTTGGAGTAATTTTTTTGTAAAAGTAAAACATAAAATAGACTGAAATGTTAATCTTTTAGAACATGAAAGAGATTGATGTTATGCTTTATGTTTCCCTTTGTTTGTATGAGTCTAGGTTGATATCTCTTTCTTAGTCATTCTGTACTTGTATTTATTCATTTATTCATTTATTTTGAGATAGATTTTTCTCACTGAACCTGGAACTCACCAATTTTGTTAGACTGGCTAGCCAGCAAGCACAAAGATCCTCCTGTCTCTAGCTCCCCGGCACTGGGATTGCAGAGACATATTGCTCCAACTGCCTTTCAAGTGGATGCTGGCCATTGAACTTAGGTCCTCAAGTTTGGGAGGCAAGCATTTTACTGCCTGAACCATCTCCTTGCCCTTCAGTTTTTAAATTATATATAGCTTGCCCTAAATTAGTAGGATTAAAAAAAACCCTTTACTTAGTGATCTACAGGCCTAATAGTATCTAGACTAGTAACAGCAGAGGAGCTGCTTGTATTTCTTTGTTTATGTTTGCTTTACTTTACATTTTTTGTCATAAAATTTTTGGTGTTTTTTTTAATCTGTAATGGGGATGCATATGCATGCATGCTTATGAAAAAGTGTGCTACAAGTATATGGAGATCAAAGGACAACTTTTGGAAGTCAGTTTTCTCTTTTTACCATGTGGGTCCTAGAAAGTGCCTGTACCCACTTCATTGTTCCTGGTTGGTTGGTTGGTTGGTTGGTGGTTGGTTGGTTGGTTGGTTGGTTGGTGGTTGGTTGGTTGGTTGGTTGGTTGGTTGGTTTTTCCTGTGACACAGGATTTTATTCTATAGTTTAGAATAGCATTGAACTCAGAACAGTCCAACTACCTCAGCCTAACTAATTTGGGATTATAGGTATAAACCTCTATGCCTGTATTTTCTTTAAAGGAATAATTCGTGTGTCTGTGTGTGTGTGTGTGTGTGTGTGTGTGTGTGTGTGTGTGTGTGTGTATTGCTGGTGGTTGTGGTGGTTTTTTAGATAGAGCCTCACTATCCTTCTTAGACTGGTTTAGAACTCATTCTATAATTCACACTGGCCTGAACTCGTAATCTCCTGCTGCTGCTTCTCACGTACTAGAATTACAGACATGTGCCACCACCCAGTCTCTCTTTTAAGGGAACAGTGATTCTTGTCAATAATAAAGAAAAAGATGAAAGCTATAATTGCTTGTAATGTTTAAATTTTAAGTTAAATACTTTGATTTATTTTCTAGGTATAAAATAATATCATTAGATGCTTGGCGCGTAGACATAAACAAGAACAAAATAACCAGGGTTGACCAGAAGGCATTATATTTCTGTGGATTCCCTACTTTGAAACACATCAAACATAAAGTCAGTGGCTATTTAATTCAGACTTTTTTCACTTTATTAAAAGTGAAGTGATTATAAAGAATTAAAATTAAAATTTTTGAATTCTTTTAAAGTTTTTTTTGAAGAAAAGTGGTGTTCAAGTATTCCAGCAGAGTAGTCGTGGTGAAAACATGATGTTGGAAATCTCAGTGAATGCAGAACCAGATGAACTTGTAAGTACTTTGTTTATTTATTTACAGAATATTTGCCATGCATAAAACTGCTTATATCTGCCAAGTTATTTATGTGCCATAACTCAGATTCAGCTTTTAAAATGGTCCTAAAGGCCTTTCTCACCAGTGCCGTGAATGCGATCTGAAGAGGAGATGGACTGTGCTGGCTGTGCTTGGAGACACGTGTCGATGGGCAGAGGCTCGAGCCAGGTGCTGAGAGATGTTAGGATGGAGGGAAGGCTTTCTTGTCGAAGGAAGCCTTATCAACTTCAAAATAAATAGCTGTGGCCAGCCGGTAGTGGCGCATGCCTTTAATCCCAGCACTTGGGAGGCAGAGGCAGGCAGATTTCTGAGTTCAAGGCCAGCCTGGTCTACAGACTGAGTTCCAGGACAGCCAGGACTACACAGAAAAACCCTGTCCAAAAAAAAAAAAAAAAAAAGCTGTGATGCATTATCTTTTTTTTTTTTTAACCTTTAAATCTACCAGAGAAACTGAGACAGATTATGGAGGATCTTGAATACCAGGCTAAGGAGTTTGGATTTTCCCTTCTGTGACTGTTATTTTGAAATTGATATCTTCATAAAGATTAATCTGATAGTAGTGTTCTAAAGTAATTGAATAAAGGAAGAAAAGAATAGTAGAAGCTACAAGTTGAGAGTTTGTAGCCTTAATTGATAATATAAGTGAGGTAACAATAGATCTAGAAGGACAGTAGTGACTGTGGCTGAGATGTCCAGGCTAATGAGCTAGAAAGTAAGAGTAGCTTGCTGGACAGGAAAAGTTACAATAGGAATGTTGTTGGTTTGAGAGGTTAAAAATCTTAAGGTGGTTACTAAGATACCTAACTAGAGCTATCCTGATAACCTTTCTTAACCAGTGTTTCACAAAGATGAAACTCAGTTTAAAAAGCTGCTCATACATAAATTCCTCAAGCTAGAGGTTGGAGACAGATGTTGTTAATATAAGTTCCCTGCAGAGGACTGATGGCTGAGGCCTTGAGATTTATTTCCCAAAACAAGGCTACACTCAATGTTCACGATCTCAACATTAAAGAAAATACCTGGGCTGTGGCGATGACTTGAATTGTCACTCTTGAAGACCTAGATTTGGTTCCAAGCACCTACAATGGTCTATAAGTCCAGTTCCAGGGTATCAAATGCTATCCTGTGGCTTCTGTAAGCCCTAAGCACACTTGGTGTAAGCATACATACATGTAAACAAAACACTCATACACATAAATAAGTCTTTTTTAAAAATATTTATTTATTTATTATATATACAGTGTTGTGCCTGCATGTATGCCTGCAGGCCAGAAGAGGTCACCAGATCACAGTATAGATGGTTATGAGCCACCACGTGATTGATTGCTGGGAATTGAATTCAGGATGCCTGAAAGAGTATCCAGTACTCTTCTGAGCCATTTCTCCAGCCCAAATAAATCTTTAAAAAAAAAAAAAAAAAGCAAATGAAAGGGAAAAAATTAGATACCCACAATAATAAAGAATGCAAAGGAGCCAATTAAAGTGACATTGAGAACACAGAAATTACCAAGAATGACTCCCAAGTTAAGTGGTATCACAGAGACTTGGGGCCAAAGATTTTTCTTGCAAAACCTTGAAAGAAAGGAAAAACTGAAACAGTATCTGAATTTCATTGCAGTGCATTGGTGAATGCAGAAGTTCAATTCTTAAAGACAGGAGATAGAAGAGTGGGTGCATAGGAAATAAAGGAGGCAGGCAGGCACTGAGTCCTTGACTAAGAAAGCTGTGGTTGGAGTTGAAGAGATGGCCCACCATTAAGAGTGCTTGCTATCCTTGTAGAGGCCCAGAGTGCTGTTCCCAGTGCCAGCTCAGGTGGCTAGAACTCAACACCTAGGATCTGGTGCCCACTCTGGCCACCATGAGTGCCTCACACCAGTCATATGTACACATAAAATAAAAATGAACTTTCTTAGCTGCTATGTCTTTAATCCCAGCACTACCAGACCCAGAGGCAGGTGGATCTCTATGAGTTTAAAGCCAGCCTTATCTACATAGTTCCCAGCCAACCAGAGCTACATATCAAAACCCTGTCTCAAAAAAAGAAAAACAGAGACTTTAAAAAAATTTTTTTTTTTTACTTTTATTAGTACAAAGAGAACTGAAGGCATAATTGTAGGCAAAGAAGAGGAAGATTATCCAGAAAGAGCGCGGCAGTGGTGGCACACGCCTTTAATCCCATCACTTAGGAGGCAGAGACAGGCGGATTTCTGAGGCCAGTCTGGTCTACGGAGTGAGTTCCAGGACAGCTAGGGCTACACAGAAACCATGTCTCGGGAAAGAGAAAAGAAAAGAAAAAAGAAAAAAAAAAAAATATATATATATATATATATATAAAAAGTAGGACTCCTGGGGTTTCTTAAGGCTTTTATAATGGAAAAGGATGTGTATAATAGCAAGACCACACATGACATAGTAGTGGATTTCACTCAGAGCTTCAGGAAGAATCTTGCAGAGAAAGGTGCTTTGTTCAACTGAAAATAGGGGTCTGAAATAAAAAATTAGTATAGACAAAGGAAAGAATAATTGAGTGAACTCAGTTCTTTTGTTTGTTTGTTTGTTTGTTGTTGTTTTTGTTTTTTTGAGACAGGGTTTCTCTGTGTAGCCCTGGCTGTCCTGGAACTCAGAAATCTGCCTGCCTCTGCCTCCCAAGTGCTGGGATTAAAGGCGTGCACCACCACTGCCAGGCTTGAACTCAGTTGTAATATTGAAACCTGCTTTCCTGGGCAGCATTTTTTTTCTGTAGTTTTAGATGCTCACTCTAAGAAAAATCTGATTATTGAACAGAATATAAAAACAATCATTTCTTATTGCTTAATTTTTTTTTGTTTCTGTTTTGAGATAGGATCTAATGTATCCCAGATGGCTTCAAATTTCCTAAATAAGTGAGGATGACCTTGAAGTCCTGATACTCTTGCCTCTGTTTCCCAAGTTTAGGATAAAAAGCAAACCACTGTGCCCTGTTCTATAGTAGTGAGGATTGAACTCTAGGCTCTGTGAATGCTAAGAAAGCTATCTGCCAACTCAGCTGGGAATGTAACTCTGTTAATAGAGTGCCTTCCTGGGATGCACAAAGCCCTAGGTTAGATGGTTAGAGCCATACTGAACTGGACACGTTAAAGGGACACATCTGTAACCCAAACTTACCTGCTTGGTAAGTGCAAGCAGGAACTCAGCATAATCCTTGGTACATAGGAAGTCCCAGGCCATCCTAGGTCTTCATGAGATCTTTCTTGTCTCAAAACAAACAGCAAACAAACAAACGAATTTAAGTGTAATTTTAAAAATAAATAAAATTTATGTTTAAACTTTAGATTCTTTTTAAAAGCTGAAATTTTTACGTAAGATATTACTTAATGTAGAATATTGTATAGAATTTTACACTATTGTGTTATCATTTTTCTTTATTTTCAACATTTCAAGGAAGATATTATCCATTCTGTGCATAAAGGAAACCATAATTTGACCAACTTTTCTGAAAGGAATAAAACCAAAATTTGGAACTGTGCTTACTAACTTCAAATCTAATGTTTATTTTTGTGAACATGCCATCTAGTGATGTAAGAAACTTCTTTTTCTTATGTTTCTTAGATGCTGCCTTAAGTGTCAACCCAAATGAGTCTATGGAAACATCACTAACACCCCTTTCAGTCTTCTTTCTTATGAGAGAAGTAAGAAAGATAAATAGGAATCGCACAAGTGAACTCAGCGTTTTCCTGGTTAAGGGATTTAGTCACGCCGAATCCTTCTCATCCATTTCACATCTTACACTAAATGGAACTGCAGAATTTGCCTCTGAAAAGTTTTCTCTTGGACTTAAACTGAAAGAACTTTTCTTGTTTTGCTTTTTAGAATATAGAGAACATAGCTTCATCAGTGCTGGGAAAGTCAGTCTTTGTTAACTGGCCTCATCTTGAAGAAGCTAGAGTCGTGGCAGTATCAGATGGGGAGACTAAGTAAGATACAATTCATAGGTTCTCTGTTATATTTGCTTTGCTTTTTCATAACTCATTTATTTTGAATGATAAAATTATTACAATAACATTTACACTGTGGTCCAGAACTATACTCACACCACTTGAATGTCAACCACTCTTGACAGTTTATTTTATGCATTGCTCGGGATACATTAGATATATTATATTGTGTTAGTTTCTTTTCTTCTTATTAGGTTGGAAGTTTTATAACCTAATTCTTTTCCGAGCAATAACCACTGTGTTATTTAGCAAGTATATTTATCTTTCTGATAAGAATTAGTAACATATATAGCCTTTCCTTTTTCATATTCTTCCCAGATTCTATTTCAATAATACACTGATTGTACACGGATGATGGGGGGAAGGGGGTCGGGGCATGCAGTGGAAGTCAGGGAACAACATTTGGTAGTCTGTTCTCTCCTCCTACCATAGACTCTAGGTGTTGTCAGGCCTGTGCAGTAAGGTACTTCTACTTGCTAAAATAAAATAGGTAGTCCATTACTTGAAACAAAACAATGAGACAGAACCTTGCTGTGTGGCTCTGGCTTATCTGGAACACACATGTTGCCTTGTAGTCTGTTTTTTTTGTTTGTTTGTTTGTTTCTTTTTTTGGTTGGTTGCTTGGTTGGTTGGTTGGTTTTGTTTTATTTTGTTTGATTCATTTGTTTTATGTATGTATATGAGTGTTTTTCCTGCAGATATATCTTTGTATCATGTGTATTGACTGTTGCCTCTGGAGACCAAAAGAGGTTATAGGACTGGAGTTTTAAATAGTTGTTAGCTGTCATGTGAATGCTCAAAATCAAACCTAGGCTCTTTGGAAGAGCAGCCATCTTAAATACTGAACTTTCTCTCAAGTCTCCCTTGTCTTATTTTTAAAACATAATTTTTGCCATTTTATTTAAGTTCATATTTCCTTAATCAGTGAGTAGTTAGGCAGGTCTTTCTTACTCATTTTAAACTTATTTTATATAAATCTTGTTATCTTTTTTACTTGTGTGTAACTAAAACTAAGTTTTGTTCAAGAGAAATTGGATCAGAGTTGTATTTTCTGGTTATTACATGCCAAAAAGTATCTTTACACATAGGATTTTGATTTTAGAAGATCAGTCTTTTGTCCACTCTCCTCTTCCCCTAATGCTGCATACATCCTGTAGTGTGCTCTTTAATGAATGTTATTAATAAAAAGCCCCTATCATTATGAATCTTTACTCTCACAGGCATTAGTTTTTCTGTGAGAAATCTTGAGGACCCTTTTTTGGACCAGTAAACTTTAGTTCTCTCTTTTGGATGTAGTCGAAATTGCTAATATTTTCTTTCAAGTATTTTATGTTTTTATGATCTTTTACATTAAGTCAGTGATCTATTTTAAATGAATTTTTCATAATTTTTTTACAAATTTAGGTTGTATAATATATTTGCCTACAAACATCATTTGTTAAAGATTATCTTTGCTTTGCTGGATTGCTTTATCAGAAGTTGGTTACAGCAGCTGGAGAGACTCCTCAGTTAAGGCCCTTTCACTCCTGCAGAGGACCTGAGTTTGTTCTCTGCTCTCACACGGCATTTCACAGCCATCCCTAATTCCAGCTGCAGGATCCAAAGCCTCTTCTGGCCTCTGCAGGCCTTCAGAGCACAGACATGCACACAGACATTCACACTTTATACATAAAAAATGAAATATGTATTTAAAAAAATAGAAAACAAGAGTTATAGCCAAAGAATCTGGATGGATGGGAGAGATTTTATCTAGTATGTACAGAGCCCTGGCATGACAGCAGCCGACATTTTTTTTAAGCTGAATGTATTCGTGTGGATGTTTTTCTGGTTCTCTAGTCTACTCATGTTTATGGACTCTTTATGCAGATGTATTGATTACTATAACCATATGCTGTCTTAACATCAAAGTGATGCATTTGACTTTTTTTAAAGCCATTTTTTTTGAAATCATTAAAAATGGTTTTAGCTCTTCTAATTTGATTCTTTTTAAGATAGATTGTTCTATATCTGTGAATACTGAAGGAATTTTTATAGAAATTTTATTAAATATGAAGGACATAGTTGGTCACACTCATAATCCCAGCACTGTAAGCTAAGGCATGAAGATCTCTACAAATTCAAGACTGGCCCAGGATACAAGGAGGTTCAAGGCTAGCCTGTACTACATAGCAGTCCCCTGTCTTGAAAGAAAAATGGGGGAAGAGAAGAGGAAAGAGGCAGGGTAGGGAGAGCTTAAAAATAAGAAAAAAAGTTTCATACCTATAGATGAGTTTGGGAAAGTTTGATACTTTTGCTAATCTATGAATGCCATATGCTTCTCCATTATTTAAATCTTTGATTTTTTTAGTTAGTGTTTTATCTTTTCATTATATAGACAATATATATATATCTTGTTCTATCTATCTATTAGATGAAATATCTAAATATTTCATCTTTTCTTGAGGTGAGACAGTATCTTGCTGTGTTGTGTAGGCTGGTCTCAAATTCATGAAATAACCTCTTCCCCCAGTTCCTCAAGTTGCCAGGCGTCCAGGGACATACCAACATGCAAAACATAGGAAAATTTCACACATCTTTATTATCTAGTTTATATTATTGTATATTATTGTTTTATATTATTGTATTTTTAAAGGTTCGGGTTTGCAGATTTGGGGTTTTGCAGTTCCACCATGTAAATTTTTTTTTACTCCGAACACTAACTCTGCATAAGCTCTACATTAAAGCACAAGTTTGGGCCTATATAATTTTTACTTTGTTTTTATTTCTAAGGTTTTACATAGAAGAACCTCCAGGGACACAGAAGGTTTATTTGGGAAAAACTGCTCCACCATCTAAAGTCATCCAACTTACAGATAAAGAACAATCAAACTGGACTAAAGAAATACAAGGAATTTCGGAACAGTGAGTGTCATAGAAAAAAGTCTCAGAGGTTAAGGCACACACATAGTACACAGACTGACATGTACGCAAAACATCCATACACTTAAATAAATACATTTTAAAAAGATAATGTAGTTGAGCATGATGGCACACAACTTTAATTACCATACTCAGGAAGCTGAGGCAGGAGGATTCTGAGACTGATTCAATCCTCTTAGCACAGTATCAACTCTGTGCCTCAGAGATGTGGATAAAGAGTGCCAGGGCTGGGCTTCAGCTCAGGATGTTCAAGGCCTGCTCAGTCCCTCAAGCCATTCAGAAGAAGAGAAAGACTGGAGTGTTAAAAAAGTATGCAGATTTTAATTGAAAGCAAAAAGAATCAGTAAGGAAGAGGTAATTATGTAAAGTTTATGTCACATACAAATAAATCAAATGGGCCTTTGCAGTGAATAACATACTTAAAATAGTCCTGTTTGGTGAGTTTCATAGTACCTTTTTTTTTCACTTCCTTTTAAATTTAAATTTCTCTTTATGTTTATTTTTGTGCCTGTGTCTAGCCTTCCTTGAATGTGGAGTTCTGCATTTTTACAGATTTTTATCTTATTCAGTCACAAAGACAGTGGAGAAATGGTGTACGGACTAAAATCAGTACCGTCAAAGGTTTTATAGCAGCAGTTCTCAACCTGGGGATCTCAACCCCTTGTGGTTGAATGACCCTTTTGAAGGGGATACCTAAGACTGTTTGAAAACACAGATGTATTTACATTATGACTCATAATAGTAAGAAAATTACTGTTATGATTAGCAATAGTAATTTTATGGTTGGAGGTCACCAGAGCATGAGAAACTAACTATATTAAATGGTCGAAGCATTAGGAAGGCTGAGGGCCACTGTTTATATTTATAGTGTTGAGAACTGCCATGCATTTGTTTGCAGTGATACAGGTGTTTGATTGTAATTGGTTTAATTGATGATTATCACCTGGACTGGATACATACTTCCTTATATAGATCTTTCTTTTTCATTCTCCCTTTAGATACCTAAGAAGAAAGGGAATAATTATAAATGACACATCTGCTGTTGTGTATGCTCAGCTGCTCACAGGTCGCAAATATCAAATCAATCAGAATGGTGAAGTTCGTCTAGAAAAACAGTGGTCAAAACAAATTCTTCCATTTGTTTATCAAACTATTGTTAAGGTAAAGTTCCCCAGCTCTCAGTGCTCTATGCTCTCTTAATGTATACTCTAACACAATGTATAAAAACTCCTTCCAGAAAGGTCTGTGCACACACCTGTAATCCCAGCTGCTTGTGAGGTGAAGTAGAAAGATTACAGGTTCAAGGTCTATCTAAGCAAGATAATGAGTTCAAGGCCATCTTAGGCATCTGGGCAAGGTAGCAAGAGCACATCTCCAAAGACAGTGTCTTAAAGGGCTACAGACACAGCTCAGAAACGGACTACTTGCCTAGTATTCATGAAGTCCTACATGTTTGAAGACTCAGCAACAAAAGAAAAAAGAAAAAAAGACAGTTACACTAATATTTATAAATAGAATAATGATTTATCAATGTATAATACAGCTTTTTAAACATAATTTATAAAATATATTATTTGGGGGTTGCCCAGATGACTCAGCAGGTCAGAATGCTTGCAGCCAAGCCAACAACCTAAATCCTATCTCCAGAACACCATACATGAGGACTTAGTCCCTGGAACCCTATGATAGAAAGAGAACCAGCTCCTACAAGTGGCCCTCTGACAAAAACCAAAACAATAAATGTTTCTGTTCTGGTTTGGGTTTTTAATAATTTTACTAAATGACTCCAAAGTATAAGGGTATTGGTACTGGTAATTAAATATGCTTCCTACCATGAAAAGATGAAACTTTTTCTCATATGCTGAGGGTGGTCTGAGTACAGATAGTAAGGGTGAATATCCCATCCATGAAGTTGTGGAGGGGAGTTGTAGTTTCACCTTTGCTGCTGCACTTCAAGCTTGGAGCGTATGCCCACATCTCATCATGGAGGCATTGTATCATCACATCATTACATGAAGGGAAGGGAAAAAGGGAAGAGAGTGCAAGGCTCTGAAAGGAAGGGGCCACATTGAGAGTCTTCTATTGCTGTCATCTCTCACTGTTATCCAGTGTCATAGACTGTTATGTATAAAAAAGAATTCATAGATGTTGGTACTGACAGTGGTTTCAGACATACACAGTGTGGAAGGAACTTGAAATCTAATCCCATCTCTTGGATAAATACTGCTGTATATTCTAACCCTGTAACTTGTGTTTCTCTCTTAATAAGCTATAGCGTAGTAATTAAGATCACAGACTGTCTGAGGTGGCTTCTTTGCTATGTGACCTTGGACAATGTTCATCCCCTTTTGTGACAGTTCACAAATGAGGTTAACAGTGAATGTCTACCCCCCCCCAATGGTTATGTAAGAAGTAAATGAACTAGATAAATGTATGAAGTGCCTAGAAGAAAGCATACTATAACAAGTCACTGTGTCTTAGATTTTGGTATTATTTTACAGAAAATCTTTATATTTGATATTTGCTAACATTTCCAATTTAATCCCCTAAGAAAGATCATATGCAGATTTACAAATATTAGCTGTGATGATTTACTCTTCTATTTCATTTTATATAGGATATCCGAGCTTTTGACTCTCGTTTCTCCAATATCAAAACATTGGATGATTTGTTTCCTCCCAGAAGTATGGTGTTTATGCTTGGAACTCCTTATTATGGCTGCACTGGAGAAGTTAGTTTCAATTTTCTTATTAACTTTTTTTCTTCTTTCACATTAATACAGTTCTTGCATCTTAAGTGCAAAATAAAATGCAATGCTAAAACGGAAACATAAGAAAGAATTTGCTCGTGTAACTTAAAAACACAGCATTTAGCTATAGTGACGAGCCAGCGATCAGGAGGTGGGAAAAAGAATTCAAAGTCTGGTGTTTTTTAATACACTTGTTTATTGGATTATATTTGAAGGAATTATAAATTATTATTATTTTAAGAAGGTTTTATGTACAAAGTTAATACATTTTTTAATGTATTGATATTTTTAATAATTCCACTCCTCCTACTGAAAAAAGTGCATACATATATGGAATAAGAGAAAATAAGAAGAGTCTGTAGGGGAGAGATTGGAGGTACTAGTAGGAATTCTGAAGCATACATGCTTATAGGCACATGTTTGTGTGTTTATACATGCATATTTTTCAAAAGCATAAGAAGCAAAGACACTCTGGTAGCAGTGAACACACAAAATACCCAGATCTTGACCTCTAAGATCATAAGACTTCTCTAAAAACTGCAGTTCTTCTCAATAAAGTACCTACCTGATTGTAGGCCTTGAGCAGAGATGACACGAAATAAGCTTGCTATATTTGATGCCAAGAAGTAAGAAGTGCAAAAAGAATGAAAGAGTCATGTTAGTGAGCACGAGAGGGAGGTGTGAAAGGGCTCCTATGGCCACATCCTAATGGTTTAAGTAGCAGGATAATGAAGTACACTAACAAATTAGAAGTTAGTGCAGCAAATCAGGAATTCATCATTGCATGGTGTTAATAAAAAGATAAACAAGAAAGCTTCTATTGTGGATATTGATCAGTGGTGAAGCACCTACCTAGCATGGGTTTGATCCCCAGACCACAAACATAAACACATGGAAAGGGGCTGGAGAGATGGCTCAGAGATTTAGAGCACTGATTGCTCTTCCAGAGGTCCTGAGTTCAGTTTCCAGCAACCATGTGGTGTCTCACAACCATCTGTAATGGGATCCAGTGCCTTCTTCTGGTGTGTCTGAAGACAGCTACAGTGTACTCATAAATAAAATAAATCTTTTTAAAAAAATAAGAATGTACAAAGGAAATGATGTCTTTAAGATATCCTCAGAGATTGTAGTACATGGTTACAACCCTAGCACTCAGGAAGCTGAAGCAGGGAGTTACCAAGTTTGAGACCAACCTAAATGAGTTCAAAGCTAAGCTGAAAATACACACTGAAACCTTGTTTCAAAATAATAGTAGTAGTAGTTGTTATTGTTGTTCCATGCATATAAATATGAACATAGTATACAAATATTAAAGACACATTTGTTATGGTATTAACAATAGTGAATCAAGGAAATGTTTTCAAATATTGTTTGCAACATTTTGGTAATTTGATGTTATCTACAAGGAAGTTAATTTTTATATGTGATTAATATATATTAAAGCAAATATAAAATAACTCATTCTTACAATAGTCTTGATTCCTGTTATAAATTATAAGAAAATTTCCATGTGTAATTTTATTGTTGTGTTCTATTTTAGAAGAGTAAAATTTAAATAAGGAGAAGCATAAATGAATGTAATAACAGATTAAAACAGTGTGGTTTCCCCCACCCCCAGGTTCAGGATTCAGGTGATGTGATTACAGAAGGTAGGATTCGTGTGGTTTTCAGCATTCCATATGAACCAAACCTTGATGCTTTAATACAGAATCAGCATGTAAGTACAATAATTAGTGTTGTTTAAAATAAACTTTTCTAGTGCTAGGATATTTTTCTGCCTCCTTAAGATTAATTTCAATATTTTAAGAATAAGTAAATGGGGTAAGGAGATAGTTCAGTCAGTAAAATATTTTTAATGAGGCATGAGGACCCTAGTTCATATCCCCAGTACCGCTGGATGCAGACTGAGCTTAATGCTAGTAATGGAAGATAAGACACTGGAGCTAGCTTTGTCAGCTAGCCGAGCTTAACTGATGAATGCCAGGCTCAATGAGAGATCCTGCCTCACAAAAGAAAAAACTCAAGTTGATGGCATCTAAGGAATGATACCAAGTTTATTTTCCACACATACACTGATATGCGTGTTCACTGATAAACATACACACACTGAAAGTGTAAGGGAAAAAGTATAAATCTATTCTCCCAAATTCATATAGATCTATTCATAACACTCTAACATAGCATGTTAAGTACCCTGGTTTAATCCATAACAATGAAACAGTATATACGTATATGTAAATCTTTAACAAAAAATGCAGAAATTACATTATTGTTTATGTTGTATTGATCAGGTTTAAGGCATTAAGCATTGGCATACCCATGAGGGAACTTTAGATATAGAAGACAAAGGTGTCCCTTAAAAAAAATCTTACCATTAGCTCTCTATGATAGAGAGAACTTCGACATGTCCAGAAGCCATCCAAGTGTCCCATTAGATGCATAAGCTGGGACTTTGTTTTACAAGTCAGTGAAAGTGGAAGAACTTGTGGTCCTTGTACACACTTGTCTAAAAGAACACAAAGTATTCCTTTCATGCTTTCTCTAATCCAGTATTTTAGCTATACTTTTTATGTTTTCTAGAATATTATTGGTCATTTTAATTAACCTTTAATTGCAACACAGCTTACAGTTCTCAAATGGAGTACCATTTATGCTTGGGACAGGACACCTGTACCAATGGCAGCCATATAAATAGGACATTTGCCCCAGAACACTAAATGGTAGTAACCTTGCCAATTATCGTAACTGAATGTGCCTCTGCACATTTCAAAGTACTTGTTAATAAAGTGATAGTTCTTACAATTAAGAAATGCCACCTTAATTCTTTGGATTTGTTTTACAAAGCATACTTGTTCTATATTATATCTGTGGTGGTCTGTATATGCTTGGCCCAGGGAGTGGCACTTTTAGGAGGTGTGGCCTTATTAGAGTAAGTGTGTCACTGTGGGTATAAGTTTTAAGACTCCTCCTAGCTGCCTTCTGAACATGTATGCTTAGCAAGAACTAATAGTGCTATTCCCTGGGCCAAGCATATACAAACCATCACATTCATCTAGATCAGTATCATTACTAAATCTGATGATACCTTGTTGATCAACCATGTTCTGTGTGTCTCTGTAACTATGGAGACAATATTTTAAGTAATACAGGCTGGCCTACATCACTGAGTAGCCAAGGATAATTTGGAATTCCTGATCCTACTTCCCTCATCTCGATCCAAGTATTAGGGTTATGAACATGTACCACCGCATTTGACTACTGACATATTTATATATTTTAATAGTAATTTAATATTCTAGCCCACCAAAAACAATTACTCATTAAGCATCACTATAGATACATATAATCAGTAAAATAATGGTATCTGGTTTAGTTCCTTACCAATCCCAAGACATTGATGTTATATGGTAAAAATATTCCTCCATTCAGCTACGAACGTAAAGTAAGACTATAAAGTGTTGGAGCTGAGAGTGTAGCTCATTTGATAGAGTTCCTGCTTAGCATACTTGAGGCTCCAGCACTGTATGAACCAGTTTAGTGGCCCAAGCCTATAATCCCAGAACTTAGGAGGTGGAAGCAAGGAGGATCAGAGGTTTAAGATTATCCTCAAGCACATAGCAAGTTTAAGGCCAACCTGAGCTACATGAAACAGTCTCAAATATATGTATTCTATATTATGCTATAATACATATAAGCTATTCATATAACTTACAAAGCATTAAAAATAAATAAAAATTAGTATCTATCCGTATGTATCATATAAGGATTGGATATGTTTGTTAATGCTAGTTGGTATTGAGTTTGTAAATTGTTTGCTTCTTGGTTAAAAATTATCCCATCTGATATTTTTTCGTTTGGTTGGTTTGTTTGCTTGTTTGTTTTGTTCTGCCACTTGAAATATTTTACTTTTTTAATTGAAAGTAGATTTTTTTCTTATAGTATATTCTATAACAGTTTCTCACTTCTTCTTAATTTTACACTCATTAACTACACAAGTTAAGTTTCCATTTATTTGACTGTGACTTTCATATAATAGTAAATATTAGTGGAAAAGATTTACATTCATATATAAAGGACACTTTTACTTTCCTCACTCATAACTGTTTTGATGATGCATTTATGTTTGACTTCAGTATGTATAGTCATTTTTAAGGTCTTGTTTTTATTCAAGCTATTTGCTAGCTAACCCTGCTTAAAATATGAAAATTAATTTTAAAAAAGGCTATGTGAAGAATTTTGTGTTTAGTACTTACAGAGTTTATTTAGTGAGACAGATTTACAAATTGTTTCTTACTCCTTCCTTCATCCTTGGGAAGTCTTTGTTTTAAAGAGAAAGAGAAAGGCTTTCAGATCCTTCAGGGGTGGGGTGGGGGCAGTAGTATCTTAACTGTCTTTAGATCTCAAGGGTAACCAAGTAGTACTTAATGTAGGCATGTGTTTCTATGATTGACCTCTTTATTTTTATATTTAAAGAAATACTCTATAAAGTACAACCCAGGATATGTGTTGGCCGGTCGCCTTGGAGTGAGTGGATACCTTGTTTCAAGGTTTACAGGAAGTGTTTTTATTGGAAGAGGATCTAGGAGAAAGTAAGTCTGTGTTAGGGACATTTGCTTAAAGTGGAAGAAAAATTAAATGATGGAGATTAAATGCTTACTATCTCACTATTGATTTTTTTCCAATTAATGACTGTGGACTAAGTTGCCTATAAATTCCTCCAGCAGTGGTTCTTTACATGAACGGCATATTTTTTAGATGCTTTCAAAGACAGTTTGTATTTTTAGCAGCTAACCTTGAAAAAAGGTATCAGAGGGTGTGTGTGAGCCTCAGTAATATACTTCTATGAATTTTGTTATTTTCCTTTTTTTCTAATAACATAATTGATTTATATGCTTTCTTAACTTGGATTTAAAAACCTGTCCTATAGTTTTTAATTACTGCTAATTAAAAGTAACCATGTAAACTAAACTGTAGAACAGTCAGAACTGAGCTTTTCTCAACCTTGAAAGCAGATGCTGAGTTTGGTGGTCTAGCTAAGCGGCACACTTGTCTGGGTGTGCACGCCTTTGGAGTCAATCCCTAGCACTGTTTAAAAGAAAAACGTAATTTTTCATTTTTGGACAAATTTTAAAAACACTTATATGTATATGTGATTTAAACTTAGCCCTCATGGAGACCATAAAGCAAATGTGGGTTTAAATCTCAAATTCAACAAGAAAAACGAGGAAGTCCCTGGCTATACAAAGAAGGTTGGGAGTGAGTGGATGTACTCGTCGGCAGCGGAGCAGCTTCTTGCAGAGTACATAGAGAGGTGAGTGCCAAGCAAGTGTCTCCCAGTCTCTGAGCTCAGCGTGCACTGCTTATTTGCCTGCCTCATTCTTGTTTGAAAGAGAGATTATGTCCTTCAGTAAAATGTATAGCATCAGCTAGGCATGGTGGCATACACCTCTAACCCCAGCACAAGGGAGCTACAGGCAGAAGGATTGGGAATTGGAGGCCATTCTTATAGGTAGTGCATTTAAGAACAACCTGGGCTGTGTCTCAGACCCTGTTTCAAGGGGGAAAAGTTGCATTAATAATAATTAGGAAATGTATTACCATTTTTATTAGCAAATGTTAACTGTTACCTAGGTGTATACCTAGATATATAGTTAATACAGTCACCTCTGATTTACAGCTTAATATTCTTTCTACCATAGTTTCCATCTTCCTTGTCATTGGGGATCCCTATATTGGTTTCACAGGGCTCTCATGATAAAGTACCTCCAGCTAGCTGTTGTCACCAAGGGGACTTAACTGTCTCACCGTTCTAGTAACCAGAATCAAGGTGTCAACAAGATTGTAGTCCCCTAGCTCTCTCTTACTTTCCTATTACTTGGCTTGTAGATTGAGCATTCCAATCCTCTATCTTAAGGTGACAATCTCTCTCCCCCCTTGTCTTTATATAAGCATTATCAGCCTGTCTACATTTCTCCTTTACAGTGGTACCAGTCATACTGGATTAGAGCCTTCTAATAGTTGTCTGTATTAGAACCCCATTTTGAAATAATATTATTTTAAATTTGTATTAGTGTATCGTGTGCATGCAGAAGAGACTGCACATACACATACTGAGGGAGAGGCGTGTTCCACCATGTGGGTGGGGAAGTCAGAAGACAACCTTCGAGAGAGTTCTTTTGGACCATTATGTGGGTTCCAAGAATTTATCAAGAGGCAAATGCTTTTATGCACTAAGCCATCCCCCTGCCTCAACATTCTTTATTTTTTAGAGGGTGATGGGAAGATTCAGATACATATTGCCATATGAAAATTTAGCTTGTTTCTCTACTCATTTCCATATTTCCTTAAAAGGCCACATCAGACTTCTTCTTCTTGGCCTTGAGATTGAAGAACATCTATTTAGTGTGGTCAAGGCTCTGGGCTTGGTCTGTGGCACTGCAAACAATAAAGTTTTT
Source organism: Arvicanthis niloticus (assembly GCF_011762505.2). Taxonomy (NCBI): domain Eukaryota; kingdom Metazoa; phylum Chordata; class Mammalia; order Rodentia; family Muridae; genus Arvicanthis; species Arvicanthis niloticus. The sequence continues at coordinate 16,509,258 of NC_047678.1, forward strand.
GCTTGTGTAGTTGTCACACAGCCATTGATTTCCAACTGTGAAAATTCTCTGTGAACTTCCAGCTCCTCTTCTTTCTCTCAGTTCCCTATAGACATGAATATATTTCCTCCCACTACTGTTTATATTATAAGTTTTGGTTAAATCTATAAGCTTTACAAGCTTATGATAAATATTTGCAGTTAGACAATATGATAATTACATTTCTTCCTTGCTCACATTTTCATTTTCAATCCTGTTTTTTTATTTGATTGTTATCTGTACACATTACACATACACATTAGCTGAGCCATAGACCCTGCCATACACATGAGGGGATCACTTTGTTCTATCTCTGTCCTAAAGCCTCTGCTTCAGCTGAGACTGACTGAGCTTGTCACCCAGCTCTCAGAGACACTATCATTGTGTCCCTATACAAATTCTTTATTTTCTGGCTCTCATTGTTTAATCTTTATATCTTTATATTAATTGTACATTATTACTTTAGTAATAATTAAGTACTAAAGTAATAATGTACAATTAATATAAATTTACTTGCAGTACTCTTGTGTCTGGGAGTATGTTTTTCTTTCTCTCATACTTTATTAGGTTGTCTAGGTAGGTTGCGAGTCCTAGATGGGAGATTATCCCACTCAGGATTTTGAGAGCACTGCTCCATTGTTTTCTCGTCTCCTTCATTGGCACTGATGAGTCCTGTGTGTTCTCCGTTGATGCTTTGCATTGTCATCTGTTTGCCTTAGGTTATTTTATGTGTCTGAGTACTTTGTGTGTGTGTATGCCTGTGTCCTACTCGTGTGCCTCATGTCCATGGAGGGTCAGAAGATGGTATCTTTGCCCCTGGAACCAGTTACAGATGGCAGTGAATCACCATTTGGATGCTGGGAACTGAACCTCCATCTTCTACAAGAACAGCCAGTGTTCATAGCCTCTAATCATCTCTCCATCCCCTTGGAACCTATATCCATGTTCTGGACCCTGTCTGTTAATTCTGTTGACTGATGATATATGCTTTGGTACAGATATTTTCTCTATCTCTTCTATTGTTTAGCCCCTGGAAATGATAACCCTTAAATTCTGGGAGACTACCTTATGATATTTCTTTAATAATTGACAAAACTCAACATTTTCTTCTTTCTGCTGTTTGTGGGACTCCTGGATTGATAGATCTTCTTGTCTCTTCTTTTTCTAATCTTTTTTTCATATGGCCTACTCTAAGAGACATTTTCAGTTTTATCTTGGTTTTTGATGGTTGGTTGGTTTTGGTTTTTTGTTTTTAAGGACAAGATCCCCTCCCCTGAGGCTGGCCTGAAATTTGTAATCTTCCTGCCTCTGCCTCCTGAGTACTGGTATTATTGTCATGTATTAATATCAATACACTCACACATACACAAGACACACCCCTTATGTTTTGGGGTGCCTGCAGAAGCCAGAAGAAGACATCAGATCTCCTGGAGCTAGAATTACAGGCGGTTGTGAGCTGCCTTTTTTTTAATTTCCAATTTTCTCCAAATTATTTTTTTCTCCTCTCTTTGATTTATTGCACCTTGTATGTCAAAGGGTTTTTTTTGTTGTTGTTGTTTTTTGTTTTTTGTTTGTTTGTTTTCTCCACTTCTAGTGCTTCTTGATGTCTATTTAACAAGGATGTGCCAAAAAGCCTGTTGGGAATTTAGTGCACTTGAATGGAGTTTATTACGTGGAACATTATTATTTCTAAAAATGTATCTTATTCTAATATCATTATGCTGTGTGTATATCTTCTCTCTAACTGGCTAACTTTTCCTAGAGAGGTATCTTTTAGCCTTTTTCTTGCATGATGGATGTAAGGAGCTATACTGACTGCTAGTATTCTGGGAATTAATTGGGTAAAATGGGTTTTGTTGCCCTGTGGCTTCTGTGATTACTTCCCACCCACCCCAGATTTTTCTTAGACTGAAGGATCTTTTCCCCTGGAATGGCAATGCTGCTAGCAGCCCTCTCTGCAAGCATTCTTCTGGAATTGTGTGGATAATGAGAACTGCCTTACCTAGAGTCATGTTCTCTTTTCACAACATTGTGTCTGGTGTAGGAAATACGAAGGCAAAAGCAACTTGCCTGCCCTGTTCCAGGACAAATCTGAAGGGCTCCCCCGGTTTGAGATCTTTGTGGGACTGGCCATGAAATTCACTGAGAACAACTCTCAGCTCCACATCTTCCTGTTTCCATTGCCCAGTTCTGCTTGTTTTCTTTTCCCTTCCCACAAGTATTGATTTCACAGGTCTCCCCTACACTTGTGCATGTCTATGTCCTTCTCAGAGTCTGCTTCCTCAAGATGCTATGCCCTGCATGCTGTATAGTTGCTACCCATGCATGAACTCCACACATGCTCAGCACCTAGCCTTTCCTCCTTGTACCATCCCTACCCCCTCAGCTCTCTGTCTCTGCTATAACCACAGTTAGAGTATTTCTTTGCTAACCTGTCTAAAATATAACTGCAGCTATTTTTCAAGAGTGATAGACAAGTAAACACCTATTTCAACTGTATGCTATATGCATTTTCAATATAAATGCTATTAAATATTCCTGAAGGCCATAATTCCTGAGGGTTTGCAGATTAAAAAGAACAGACTTTTTTTTTTAAAGATTTATTTATTTATGTATACATGTACACTGTAGCTGTCTTCAGACACACCAGAAGAGGGCGTTAGGTCCCATTACAGATGGTTGTGAGCCACCATGTGGTTGCTGGAATTGAACTCAAGACCTCTGGAAGAGCAGTTAGTACTCTTAACCACTGAGCCATCTCTCCAGCCCCAGTACAGACTTTTTTGATTACCTATTTTTTTCAGTTGTGTGAGTCTATGCTGCTGCATAACAAAAACGCAGTTCACAAGTGAGATCCTGACCTGGGAGTAAGAAACTTGCTTTTAGTGCAGTTCATAAAACACTAGGCAGAGGTGTTGTGACCTTTTTGTGACTAGTGGCTGCTCTCTCATCTCTTGACTGGCCCTGAAGCTTAGTCTGCTTCTTCCTGTCTATCAGTTCAGCTAAATCTCATTTCTCCAATGTCTAACGTCAAAACATTTATTCCCAGATCCTATGGCATTTCATGCCCCATTTTTTTGGTTTTTGGTTTTTTGAGACAGGGTTTCTCTGTATAGCCCGGTTCATCCTGGAACTCACTCTGTAGACCAGGCTGGCCTCAAACTCAGAAATCTGCCTGCCTCTGCCTCCCAAGTGCTGGGATTAAAGGCGTACGCCACCACTGCCCGGCCTCTTTTTTGGTCTGTGACCAGTTTTCTACTTCATTGTCATCTTAGTGGACTGAGAAAGGGCAAAGATGTGTTTAACCTCCTTGGATGTACTATAGAACCTTATGTTTATAAAAGAAATGTAATTTTGAAGAATGTCAGAAGAAATTTGTAAACTTTTAATTTGCATATGAAATGTTCCAGCTTTGTTACAAAAATTGAAAGTTAACTTTGGAAGCTAGTCTGGTTATTATCCTAGCACTGAGGAAACTGGAGCAGGAGGATTATAAACTTGAGATTAGCCTGGGTTGCATAAGAAGCCCTATCTCAAAAAAGGGGGAAAAAAGAACCTACAAACACTATTTCCATGCATCTAATTCCTCACATTTTAATCAAAGAAAACTAAGTCATAATTGGATTTTTTAAATAATTGAACTTTTTCTTTCTCAGCCAATGGGAATTTTCTTAGAATTACAGGAATATTCTGGCTAACCAACCTTTCAGTCTCATTCCTTATTAATAATATTCCTTAATAGTACTATAGAATCCTCAGTATTTTTCACATGTCCCCATTAGAATACAAAATCACTTAACAGGAAGTTTATGTGAGGCTAATTGCATATTGTAAAGCAATACTCTATTTTTTGTTGACTAGAGCACCAGAACTGTTTAGTTATATAGCAAAAAACAGCCAAGAGGACGTGTTCTACGAGGACGACATCTGGCCTGGAGAGCACGAGAACGGGTAGGCTGAATGTGTGGTGCTTACATTGCCCTGTAGTTCAACTCCAGGCTTTCTGTTTGAAAGTTCAGCTAATGTTACCTTTCATTTTATATTATTTCATGTTTGGTTTAATTACTTAAATCTGATAGTTCACAGGTCCCAGAAAGTTCTTTTTATTAGATCCTTAATATAAACCTTCAGAAATTTTTAATCAATGTGAAAAAATTACTACTGTTTTTATTGTAGGGCTGAGAAAGTTCAAGAAATTATTACTTGGCTGAAAGGACATCCTGTCAGTACTCTGTCTCGGTCTTCTTGTGATTTACACATTCTGGATGCAGCCATTGTTGAAAAAATTGAAGAAGAAGTTGAGAAGTGCAAGGTACTAACTTTGAGGAACCCTGATTCCTGATACAAGCTGAGGTTAAAGTGAATAGCATGTTATTGGTTTTTTATGTTTCAGCCGACTAATGTATGTACTTATGGTTATGATTAGTAATCCTGTAGTAGTTCCAGCGACTCTCAGGAAATTTACATGAATACCTGTAAATAGACTTCAGTATACAAATATAAAATTTAAAATTTGTTTCTTTGTAATAGTTCTAATCTCATAACTCTAGTTGCAATAGAAAGTTTGTGCATGAATAACAGTGATGATTCCCCCATCCTTGTTATTGTAATTACATTCTTTAAAGACACAGTTCAGAGCTGGTGAGTGAGGTGGCTCAGGTGGCCATGTGCCTGATGACCTGAAATCAACCACTGAATCCGCATGGTGGGGAAAGAACCAACTTCCCAAAGGTCGTCCTGGAGCCTCCATATTTATTCCATGGTACACAGGCATACACCTTCACACACTGGAGTGCAGTCGCACACAGGCGTGCACACACTAATCTCTTATCTCTTTATTCTGCTATCTCAAAGCAGCAGACTTCTGTAATTGACTCAACCTATTTTATCCATTTTAACTAAATGGTATAATAGAAGTGGGTTGGTTATATTGGTATTTTTTAAAAACTTTAATTCCTCTTAATTTGCTTTGTATTAATGATGCCATGATAACACACTTTCTTTTTTGAGTTAATAGAAAAATCAGTCAAGACTTGTGCTCAAAAGCCATTCCTACCATATTGAACTTAAGACTCTTTTTCAGTGTTTTAATTTTTTCATGCATCCATTTCATCATTGGTATATCAGTAATAAAATACTGCCTACCTCACAAGTTATGGTCATCAGTAAGATCACCTGGGATACATGTTCTTTTCAGGCCTGGGAATGTGACTCAGTCTATAGAGTACTTTCCTAGAATATACAAACCCTGATTTTATCCCAGCTCCACATAAAGCCAAGAATGGCAGTGCACACCTATAATCCCAGCACTCCAGAAGAAAAGACAGCAGAAGTGGATGTCAGAATTATCTTGTATATGCCGGGCATTATGGCGCACGCCTTTAGTCCCAGCACTTGGGAAGCAGAGACAGGTAGATTTCTTGAGATCAAGGCCATCCTGGTCTACAGAGTAAGTTCCAAAACAGGCAGGCCTATAAGAAGAAACCCTGTCTTAAAGAACAAAAAAAAAAAAAAAAACAACAACAAAAAAAAAAACAGATTATCCCATATAATGGGTCAGAGGTTAGCGTGAGCTACATATGACCATGTCTTTTTTTTTTTTCTTTTTAAGGAAGGAAGATAGATCTGTTTACAGTACACAGCTGCTATTAATGGTGGTGGTAGTATTAGAAAGAAAGGGGGGGGAAAAGGAAGGAGGAAAGGAAGGAAGAAAAGAAAGATCTACTTATACAACATAGCTGCTAGAAAGGAAGGAAGGAAAGAAAAAAGACGGCCATGCGCTCGTAGTGTGCAGCTGTTATTAACAGAAGTGTAGTGTTTGGCTCCCATGGCACAGACTCAGAAACTGTGATGATCATCATGAAAACCAGAAAGAAAAATTACAGACTCCCAGTCAAGAGAATTGTTTGGGTCAAACTTTGTTTTGTCTTCAACACTATGACTTAGACAAGGCTGTTAACACTGAGATAACACCCTTAGCCCTAAGAGTTTAATTATTCAGGCCAGGGACTAGAGAGATTGTTCCATGGCTTGTTGTTGGTGCTTATAGAGAGGACCTGGGTTCAGTTCCCAGCTCCCACATGGTGACTCCAAACCACTTATAACTCCAGTTCCAGATGACCCAAGGCCCCATTCTGGCCTCTGTACATACTGCATGCATGTGGCTACTTTCATATCTTCAGGCAACATCTATATACACATAAAATAAAAATAAATATTTTAAAAATATATTCAGGCCAATGGGCTCAATTGGACATAAAGGATTCTATTGTGGCTCCCACTTATGACCCCAGAACTTGGAGGCTGTCATGCATGGGTCAGGTGAGCAGGGGAGGTAGAGGTTGTTAGAAAGGTAACAGCAAGTTTCAGACTCATGGAAGAGGCTCTGTCTCAGACAGAAAAAGAAGCATGACAGAGGAGGACTTTTGATACCCTCCTCTGGCCTCCCCTGTGCCTTGGGCCTACACCCAAAACAGCACAAAATATTTTACTCATTTTTTATTTATTTTGCAAACAAAAATACGTACACAAAATTGTAGTTTATTATTTTTATTACAACATATAAATCAGAAAGAGTTTAAAGCTTATTTATGTGTAAAAGGAGTATAATTAAGAGTTTTAATGTGTTATTACAGTAATAAGGAAAGAAGACAAAATAAATAAAATGTTCTGAAAATGATACAAACTTCTTTATAATATGATGCCATCATTAAATTAGCGCATCAGTGGCTTTTAAGGTAGGATGTGCCTCAGTGGTAGAGCACTTACCTGCATGTCTAGGATTTGGATTTGATCCCTCACACTGCAAAAATAAGTGAGTTTTCTTATTAGACGGTCATTCTCATACTGGAAGAACATTTTTAAACATCCATGTTCTACCCAAGAGCAATGCTTCTTAAACTTTAAGGTACAAGTAAATCACCATGGAATCTTGGTAAGTATTGGTTCTGAACAGCCAGATACCATGGTACACACCTGTAGTCCCACACTTGAATGTGGCCACAGGAGTAGGGCCGTAAATGTAAGCCCAGCCCAGCCTTGGCAAGTTCCAAGTCAGCTATGGCTACATAACAATACCCTGTTGGAAAGAAAAGGAAGTAGGTCTGTTCAGTTTGATATGCAGAAGATGGCCTATGCAGAACCTCCAAGCAGTTCCTAGTTTCCTGAGTTCTGAGCAGGTGCGAGACTAAGTTGTACTATATCTGCAGTTCTGATAGGTCCCTAGCAGATAATATAAGAAACTACATTCTAAAGTGCAAAGCCAAGCCAAGTAACACTTGTTTAGGTGTAACTATTCTTGGCCTGGAACCTTTATTATTTCTTTTTCTCCAGTTCTTATAAAAGTTTTTATTAATTTTTTCCTAAATTTTAAAACTTATTAATTTATTTTAATTAAAAATTTTTAAAAGCAAAGTTATATATACTTATATGTAACATTGTCATATTAGTAATTTTTTTTCTTGTATATCAGTATAAACTAAGTTAGTTTTGAGGGGAGTGGCTGTTAAGACAAGGTTTCTCTATAGCCCTGGTTATTGTGGAACTGGGTCTGTAAACCAGACTGACCTCAAACTCAAAGACCCACTTCCCTCTGCCTCTCAAGTGCTAGGATTAAAGGCGTAGGCCACCACCGCCCATCGCAATGTGTTGGTTTTAACTATAATTTGTCACAAGTTTAGATAACTAGACCTTCAGAAGATCCCTGTGAACTTGACTGCAGGAGCTGTGGTTGTCAGGTCTAGGTTCCAGAGTATGTCAAGGAGACCATGTGGTTATGAGAACTAAATGTATTGTACATGAAAATGGGAATGTGTGTGACCAGGAGCAGCAAAGGCACAGACGGGTACCTCACAAGTTACATCCCAAATCAACCTATTTTTAGTTGTTTTGGAACAGACTCTAGGTTTTTACCTATGCACATTTCCCCATTTCTCAGGCTGTACTTCCCAGCCTTCCTCATGGTCAGGTGTGACCACAAATGTAGTTCTGGTCAGAAACCTGTTGCTCGCAGAAAGGCTCACTGACAACTCCTCCCCGCTGTCTAACTTACTCTTTTATCACAAGTTTTTTATGTTTCTACTCTCTTCCCTCCTTTCTAAAAGACTGAAATATGATAGCTTTGTTAGCTAGGTTAGTCTGTCTTACGAGCTTGAGCATGGAAATCTATTTTAGCCAAGCTAGAAAGAAAAGACAATCATTTTATCCTAGGAATCCAATCCTTTTCTTCCTTCCTCCTAATTCTTAATGTATGTGTATGGGTGTGCAGTAGGGGTCTAGATTGTTTTGTTTTGTTTATATATTCTTTTTAAATGACAGAATAAATTCCAGTCTGTTGCATCATATAATGTTGTTATACATAAGTGTTTTATACTTTTTCTTTCTTTAATACAAATCTTTGTTAGTATAGCATGGTAATAATACCTATAATCCCAGCACTTATAAGGCTTGTAGGAAATCATCATGAATTTGATGATACCTTGGTTACAGAGTGAAACCTTGTCTCCAAAAAACTTCTGTTGACTTTTCTATACAATTCTTTTTAGAGAAAAAAAGTATACAAAGTTCAAAACAAAATATAATTTTATGTATTAAAAGTAAGTTTTTTATGTTATACTTAGTAATCTTGTTTCATGGGTTAGGCAGAGCTCCACATCAGATGCACCTACAGCAGGGATAGAGACATAGCTCCAAGTAGGGTCCTTTTCTGGCACCTCTAAGGACCCTAAATTAACAGCTAGCACTTGGCGGGGGACCTGCCTACTACTTCTTACCTACTCGTGGGGGTAAATTAATTTGATTTTCTCCCTTCTCAGGACTGCACTTGAGTAGTTTAAACAACTAATCTGCAGTATACTTCTAACTTTGAAATTTTCTTTCTTATACTTCAGAACAGTTTACTGGGGCCAGTGAGATGACTCAGTGGGTAGCACTGTTTACCATCAAGCCCAATGACCTGAGTTCTAATCCCCAGGATCCACGTGATGAAAAAACAGTATTGATTCCTCAGGCTGTCCTCATATCTCCCCATCTAGGCCATGGCACATGTGCACATATGCATGCATACACACACACACACACACACACACACACACAGAGAGAGAGAGAAATAATAATAAATTAGACATAAATAAATATATTTTAAGTATTTTACTTTTAAAAACTTATGAATAAGAATTTAGGAGCATGGCATGTACCTTTAATCCCAGCATTTGGGAGGCAGATATCTGTAAATTTAAGGCCAGCCTGGTTTACATGGCAGGTTCTAAAATAACCAGATCTACATAGTGAGACCATATTAAAAAAAAAAAAAAAATTAAGGCCAACACAAGGGCTTAGCAGGTAAAAAGAATTGCCACCCAATGGAGTTTGATCTCCATATGTAAATGTAAAGGAGAAAGCCAACTCCACATATAATGATAATAATACCACCTTAAAATAACAAGATTTAAGAAATTAGGCTATATTTATCTTACCATTATGTATTTCACTCCTGCAGTTGCAAAACTTTAGGTATTCTTAATATTAAAATCTTTGTTTAGCTTTATAAAATTCATAGATGTTGGAAGTGGTGATGGCTTTATAATTTTCTGTCTGAATTCTCTTCCTCAGCAAAGAAAGAGCAACAAGAAAGTCCGGGTGACAGTGAAGCCCCATTTGCTGTACAGAGTAAGTGTCTATGAAAGGGCTCCAAGAGCGGTTTGTACTCTGCATGGTGGCATGCCTGCAGTCTCAGCACTCAGGAGACAGTCAGAAGACGCTGAGGTGGAGGGTAACTGAGGCTGTGGAATAAGTCTGCAGCTCTCGGGGCTGTATAGTAAGACCATGCTGTAAAAACAGAGAAGTCATAGACATTAAAATGTCCCTTAGAATACACACCTCTCCTCTGTTCAGCCTTTAGAGCAGCAACATGGAGTCATTCCTGATCGAGATGCTGAGTTCCGTCTCTTTGATCGTGTTGTAAACGTGAGAGAGAGCTTCTCGGTACCAGTCGGCCTTCGAGGAACCGTCATTGGAATTAAAGGGGGTAAGACTTCAGTACTGGATGTCTTTAGTTGTGTTCAGATTGGGAAGGAGAACATAGATTTGTGTGGTATGTGCATCTAAGCAGAAAATAAGTCAGCGAAAAGGCTGAATCCTTTTGTGTTTCAGCTGTTTTTACTTTTTTATTGTACTTTTCAGAGAAAACTTTCCTATCTCACATAATCATCTCAGAAGTGGTTGAAAGGAGGAGAGCTTGTCAAGAACTGTTGACAACTTGATAGTTTATATCACACTAAAATTATGCAGGGTCTCAGAGGGTCTACTTATAATTTTATGAAACTGAAAGAAAAATTTTATCATGTCTTAAACTTTTGTCTAATCTTATTCATAGGTTTACCGTAATTTGCATTGTAATATATAGGTTTGAATGAGCCTTGTAATCTAGAAATCTCTCAATACACACAATGTTATTTACAGTGAAAAGATTTTAGGTAATTATTAATTTGACTTTTATGAGTACAACTAGATTATAGCCAGTCCTAGTGGTCTACACTTGTACTCACAACACTTAGGAAGCTAAAGCAGGAGGATCAAAGCTAACCTTGGATACATAGAGAATTCTAGGCCAGTAGAGACTCCAGAAAGAGACTTTGTCTGAAAAATGTTTTAAATGGGGCTAGGGAGATAGTCTGTAAGTGCTTGCTACATAAGCATAAAGACCCAAGTTCCATCCCATGAGTTCATAAAATCCTGAGTGTCTTGGTAAGGATTTCTATTCCTATGATGAAACACCATAACAAAAAGCAACAGGGAGAGGAAGAGGTACTCCACTAAGGGAAGCAAGACAGGAACTCACACCAGGCAGGAACCTGGGTGCAGAAGCCGTAGATTAGCATACTGGCTTGCTCCCCATGTGTATTGTACATGGGTGCATATGGAGGTCAGAAGACAGCTTGTGGGAGTCGGCTCTTGCCTTTTATCATCTGGGGGTCCAGGGAGACCACTAGGGTCATCAGGCTTGTCATCCCTCCACAGTTCTTTTTAAATAAGCACAATAGTCAAGCAGATATTTCACCACAGGAGATATGTGCAGGAAAAAAAAAGATACTGCCAAACCCCAGCTAGACTAACTGAAGTGAATGGGAGGGTGGTGGCGCAGCTTGGTAGGTAGGTTGTTTGCCAGTATGCAGTGGAGCTCTGGTTCAGCGTCTAGTGCCACAGGCAACATGGGTAGGAACACAACTTCAGAGTCATCCCTGGCTCACATACTTTCAGAGACAGCCTGGGCTACAGCAAGCTTTACCTCAGAAGAGAAAGAAAAGGTAAAAGGAAAGAAAGTAAAGAAGTGACCAGGTGCCACCAGTGTCATGGAGTGAATAGAACTCTCCTACATTGTCAGTAAGAATTCAAAAATGATATAGCCACTTTGGAAAGTAGTTTGGTGTGTTCTTTTAAAAAAAAAAAAAAAAAATTTTTTTTTTTTTTTGAAGAGAGGTATTTTTATTTTTTTGACACAGTTTCTTCATAGCCCAGGCTAACCTGAGACTCATACTCTTTCTTCATTTGCAACCCAAGTATTGAGATTAGTTTGTGCACTAACATGCCTGGCTTCGTCTGTTAAGTTTCTCTGTGGCATGCCCTTGCTATGCAGCCAAGACTTCCCTGGAACTTAATATGTAGCACAGGCTGACCTCAAACTCAAAATCCTTCTGCCTCAACCTCCCAAGTGCTAGGATTATAGGTTTTCTAATAACTTCCTTTTCTTTTTAGGTTTTCTTTATTCTGTGTGTGTCAGGCCATGAGTGTGTACATGGAGTGGGGATGTGTATGCTCACTTGGGTGCCACAGTGTGCATGTAGAGGCCAGAGGATTATTTATAGGAATCATTTTCTCTACCATTGGGTACTGGGGATTATCATGTCACCAGCCCCTAAGTCCTTCAAATGTGAACATACACCAGCAAGGCTAAGTCATTCCATTCCTACATACAGACCCAGGACAAAGTAAGATGTGAATTTACACCAAGCCTTATGAGATAACGAAAAATTAGAAAAATCTAAATGCTTGCCAGTAAATGAATCAATACATTATTGGATAATATGCAATGAAATGCTTCTCAACAATATAAAAAGAAAAAAATGATATATTTAAAATGGATGACTCTCAAAATAATTGTGCTGATAGAAGCCAGACAAAAAAGAATATGAACTGTATAATCTTATTTACTTTAAATTTTAGATATATGCTGTAATCTATAATGACAATATTTTAATAGTTTCCTGGTTACTAAGGGCATATGCATTGCAAAATGACACAGGAGACTTTGGGAATAACTATCTTATTTATAATGGTCTTTTGGGTAATTGCATATGGTAAAATTGACTAAATTATACAGTTTAAATATGTATAATCTATCATGCCAATTTTATATTAAAATTTTTAAATGAGCCTGGGAAGTGGCGGCACATGCATTTAACCCCAGCACTCAGGAGGCACAGATGAGCAGATCTCTGAATATATCTCTGAGCCTGATCTGCAGAGCAAGTTCCAGGACAGCCAAGGCTACACAAAGAAACCCTATCTCAAAAAAACAAAACAAAACAAAAATTTTTAGTACATTCCTTAATACCTAGTAATTTCACTTCTAGGGAAGGATTAGCCTACATAGAGGAGACATTTACATGATATTTATAATAGCATTCTTATATTGTTAAAATCATAAACTAGGTGTTCATAGCAGAGGAAAGAGATAAATGATTGTATATTCATGGAGATATATATATATATATATGAGAAACACTGAGATATATTCAGGAAACAAGACTGAGTATCATCATTTTGAAACAAGCACAAGTGTATTACAAGAGTATATCCTCGATGGTAGATAGCTAGTTATAGACAGACAGAGATAGAGATGGATGATGCTTAGAACTTGTAAAACACTATATACATTATTTCAGACATGTCCATAGCTAGTAAAAATGTAAGGGGGTATATAGGAAACCAGATTGCTAAGGCAAAGGTTATAGTTGCCTTTTAAAGATAAGAACATGATGGTCTTGTAAGGCATTTGTGTTGTTTCCTGCCTTGGATGATGGACAGTGTACTGTTACATCTTTCTTCATATTTAAACAGTTTTTGTAAACTTTTAAAATAAAGCAAATGCTTCTGAGCATCCTTAAAAACGTATTGCTGGTTCTCATTGTACAGTTTTTCAGTCTGACTCCTTTCTTCATCTTTAACAGCTAGTAGAGAAGCTGATGTACTATTTGAAGTATTATTTGATGAGGAATTTCCTGGAGGCTTAACAATAAGGTTTGTATTTCCAAATAATAATTGTCCTCCGTGAATGCAGCCTCTCTCTGATTTTGTCTTCCTTATAGATGTGTGTGCCCAGTTTGACATCGTAGTTGCTATAGTGTTAAAACAGTGAGTACCTGTCTTCTCTCTTGATTTTTCACTTAAGCCAAGGAGATTCAGCAACTGATAATGGTAACTATTAAATTAAATGTGACAAGTGCATGAACAGTGGTTAACTGGGAAGAGGGGAAAGAATAGAGTGAGAAATACTCAGGAACACAGGATAGAACATGCAACAAAGAACATGTTCTGGTTGAATGACTTCAGGAATAGAGCTGGCTGAGTTCAAAGACATGTAAGTCTTTATCATCTAATGTAGTGGAGTTGTAGGTGCTGAACACGGTCATAGTAGCTTGGGGATTGAATGGCAATATAGATGGTAACGGAGACAGGAAACCTGAGTTTAGAGGATAAAAGCAGCAGTTGGAAGTTATCAGATTTAAAACAGCAGAGTTGAGTTGCTTTCATTTTAAAGCATATGAGTATGATATCACTTTGAGGGAACTCTAGCGCAAAGTTTGACACTACAGGAAGTACTAGCAAGGATGAGCTCTGTCACTTACACTTCGTAATATCTTCATTTGTGATGAAGATTACTAGAATATGAGGAGGAAGAAATAGAATCATTTTCCAGCTTTTCTTTCTAATTTAACTGTTGGGGGCCGACTTTTAGCAGAAAGCAGCTATCAGCTTTGCAGCCATCTTGAGCCATATACCCTGACATGTGACTTGGATTACAATAGCCTACAACAGCTGAGCACACTCCGATAATCTTGGTTTAGATACCTTGAGATTAAAGGTGCGTGAGATTAAAGGTGTGTGAGATTAAAGGTGTGTGACTTAAGAGTATGATTTAGAAGTGTAGAGATCAGATTTAGAGACAAGACCTAAGGGCATGATTAAAGGTGTAACTTAGAGGCGTGGTTTAGAAGTGAGACATATAAAAGGCAGAGACAGACAGTAGAGAGAGACATTAGGTAGAAGACACTTGGCTCTAGAGAGAATCAGACACTTCAGACATTAGGGAGACACAGAGGAGAGAACCAGACACAGCAGAGAGAAGACAGGTAGCAGGCACTTGGAACAGAACTTGGAAGAAGTAATTTGGAACTTGGAGGGACTAGGAGCTAGGGACTAGGCACTAGGAACTCAAGACTTAGGACTTAGACTGAAGAATAAACGGGATTGAATTACACTCTGTCTGGTCTGCATTCTTGGAGTCCGTCCTCACTCACTCTCTCTCTTGCTGAACCCCGACCCGCGGACTGGAGCAGCAGCTTGGGCCAGGATAGAGTGGCTGCCCCAAACTCGGGGCAGCTCGGGCCTCAACATTTTGCTTGGGCAGCGACATTTTTTGGCCGCCCCAACGTGGGGCTAGTGTGGACCCCAACATTTAACTACAAAGCTGGGAAAAAAATACTACAAAGCTGACATGAACTTAATTTCCTTTGCATCTGTGTTTTGATTAATGGGTAGTTACAATTTTACATTACTCTTGTTTAGCCTCCTGACATAAAGTCTTAGTCTATACTGAGTGGTCCCTACAGCATGCCATCATTGAGCCAGCTAGGTAGAGCAGGCGTAGGTGATTGCTGCACACTCCTGGCAGCCAGACACAAGGAAAGGTCAAAAGAAGGGAACAGCTGATTGCATACAGTTGTCCTCTGACCTCCTGCCCATGTGTACTCAATAATAATATTAAAATTCTATTATTTTGAAACTTTAATATGCTTGTTCCTCTAAGACCTTCCAGTTTGTACTCCTAGATGCAGCTACAGAATTTTGATATTTTATTCAATTGTTTAGTTTTAATAACTCACCTTTGTACAATAACTGGAGTATATATTTAACATATATACTACATGACTTTTTTCTTTTTGTGTGTGTGGTTTTTTTGTTTGTTTTTTGGTTTGGGGGTTTTTTTTGAGACAAGGTCTTGATCAAAGCTGGCCTCAAACCCAAGATCTTCCTTCCTCTACATTCCGAGTTCAGGGATGACAGACAGACAGGTTCAGGGGTGTGCAACCACACTGCCAAAATGCACCAGTATGTTGTACACTTTGGGTTTTGTTTTCTTTTTCATTGTTTTAATTTCTTTGACAAAGGGTTTCATCCAGACAGACTAGTTTCAGATTTGAAACATAGCCAAGGCTGGCTTTGAACATCTGATATTCCTGCCTCAGCCTCTCCAACACTGTGATTACAGGCATGCATTACTAGGCCTGGCTTGGTTTTGTTTTTTTTGTTTGTTTGTTTGTTTGTTTGTTTGTTTGTTTTTGTCTGTTTGTCTTCCATACATTCTTTTATCTTACTCCTAGTTAAGGGCATCAGGTAGAGAGCTGTGTGAAAGAATACTTGCATGCACATTCACTTTTATAATATAACTCATGAAAATAAATGTTTTGTAGCAAACTCGAACTCATAAAAGAACTCTACTTTTTCAGTGTCCACAATACAAAACGATGGTATTTTTGAAAGAGGAAAAACTATTAGAGTTGAAAAGGTTGACAAAAGACTTTCTCCCTTTTCTTAAGTTCAGGGATCTAACCCTGAATTGATTTCCAGTATTTTTTTTTCTTCTGTTTTGTTTTGTTTCTCCCACATCTTTGAGGCAAGGCTGTGCTCTGTAGCACAGTGTGGCCTGGAACTGCCCGTGTGTCTGGGGACGTCATTGAATTCCAGATCTTCCCACTCTTTCCTCCCACTGCCCACATTATAGGCATGCACAGCCAGACCTGCCGCTGAAATAACTTCTTAATTGTAGGTGCTCACCTGGTAGGGGATACCGACTGCCAACAAGTGCCTTGGTGAACCTTTCTCATGGGAGTCGGTGTGAAACTGGAAATCAGAAGTTGACAGCCATTGTGAAACCACAGCCAGCTGTGAGTCACTGTAGTGCAAACTCATCAGTTCCATCTGGGCACTTGGGAAGCCTCAACCACTCTCCTCAGTCGCTTTTTCTTCCTACTCAGGTAAGCTCCTCAGAGAGAACTCCTGAGTAGAAACCGAATTTGACTTAGTTTTCTTTTTTGATTTAAAAAAAAAAAAAAAAGGTAGAGATCCTGATGTAAAGACACATACCTTTTGGGTTGGGTTGGTTTTTGTTTCCCAGACAGGGTTTCTGTCTGTAGCCCTGACTGTCCTGTAACTCACTCTGTAGACCAGGCTGGCCTGGACCTTGCAGAGATCCCTCTGCCTCTGCCCCTATGCCCCCTCTCCCCCCCCCCCCACGACCCCCCTCTGCCCCTCTGCCCCTCTGCCCCTCTGCCCCTCTGCCCCTCTGCCCCTCTGCCCCTCTGCCTCTCTTCCTCTCTGCCTCTCTGCCTCTGCCTCATGAGTGCTGGGATTAAAGGCATGTGCCACCACCACCCAGCTAGATACACACACCTTTAATCACAGCACTTGGAAAGATGAAGTAGGATGCTATCCTGGACCATGTATGTGATGTTCCTCGTCAGCTACATACTGATGTCCCATATCAAAAAGACAAACGTTAAGGTACTTTTGGTAGTAGTATTCTATCTGCTACAAAGTTATAGTTATAGCAAAGAAGAAATACATTTGTTTAAATAACAAACTCAAGAATATTCTTATTTTTTCCTAATATATCTATTTTCTAATAAATACTAGTTTTAGATAGGTTTTCTATTGATGTGATAAAGCACCATGACCAAAATCAACTTGGGAAGGAAATGGTTTATTTCACCTTACAGTTCCACCTCTTGGTCTTTCATGAAGGGAAGTCAGGCTAGTAACTCAAACAGGGCTGGAACCTGGAGTCGGGAGCTGATATAGAGGATTGCTGCTTACTGGATTGCTTAGTTTGCTTTCTTATAGGCCCCTGGACTACCAGCCCAAGGGTAATGCTGCCCACAGTGAGCTGGGCCCTCCCGCATCTATCACCAGTAAGGGAAATGCACTACAAACTTGCCTCCAGGCATTTTCTCAATTGATAGTCCCTCTTCCCAAATGACTCCATTTTGTGTCATAATGACACAAAACTGACTAGCACAACCCTTAAATTTCTTATATAATCTAAATGCCCTGAACCTCTTATGAGTGACAATAAATTTGAATCATAATGGGGAGATTACGTCATGTATCAAAGAGTTTCAAGATAGCATGTGGTGACACACAACTGTAATCCTAGTGCTTGGGAACTGAAGACAGAAGGATGAGGAGTTTGAGGTCATCCTCCATAAACATAGCAAGAAGTAAATTTCAAATTCCTGCCATCCATTTCATGATTATGTTCTTCAGCTTTTGGAACATAGGGTTATTGTCTGTGAGACAGTTTTAATTCCTTCGTTCCAAGTCTTAGGCTTAGTCACATTTTTAACACATATCATGGATTACTTATTATTGCAAAATAGTAATTGTTAACAAACACAAAATTCATTCCAGTTGCACAAGTAACCACAACTAAGGTTTTCTTCATCTGTAGGTTCGTTTTGAACAGAGTCTCACTATACAGCCTAGGACCCATTATGTAGTCTAGACTAGGCTGGATTTACAGAGCTCTGCCTAGCTGCTTTGATTTACTAAGTGGTAGGTCCTAAGGCAAGCACTGCCTACTGGCCCAGTGTTAAGTTCTGGTGCAAGTTTTTCCTAGTCTTAATCTGCATAAAACCATTTATCTACAGTTTTTGTGTGTATTAGATTATGCCTGTGTAAGTTGGATATTTTTTGTTTTTAGACAGGTTCTCACTTGGTAGCTCTGCCTGGCTGGAGCTCATGTTCTTGCTGCCACCTCCCAAACACTAGGGATGCTAGGTGTGTGCCACCAGCTCAGCAAAGATGAAGACTTTTAAATAAAGTCTTGCAGTCTAAGTGTGAATGAGTTAATAGGTTACCATATTAGAAAAACATAAGTCTAATTTTGGCAATATTTTTTATCATTATTTGAAAGGGAGGTTGAGACAGGGTCTCACATAAGCCCAGGTTGTCTTCAGACTTCTTACATAGCTGAGGGGGACCTCAAACTGATGACTTTTATACCACTTATAAGTATCATCTTTATAGTATATTAAATACTTTTCAATAAAACCGTTTAGAACCATGTATATGAAGACTAATTAGATTCCATTGCAGTGCTTTTGGAGTTAGTACATTCAGCTCCAGAGCAGGGCAACTGAGAGGTTTAGTGACAGTTAAGTATTCTGTTTATCATTCAATACTTAGTAAGCAGTCTTATCTCTAATACTATATTTCATATAAATTTTTGTTTATTTACTAGGTACCTGCTAAAGGTGATGATGAATTTTGCAACATTTGGCAATCTCTACAGGGATCTGGAAAAATCCAACACTTGCAGCCAACGGGACAAGAGAAGGTTAGCATTCTTTGTTTGATGGACAGTTAGTTTAAAGAAAAGGGGTTTTCTTTTCATTTGCAGTGTTATATTTCTCTCCAAATTTCATGAGAGTTTCAATCATGAATTTTCATAATTCCTTTTAGGCATACATAAAGTTGGACCAGTAAATGGGAATATAACTTCTCTTCGAGATCAGTTTGGGCATAATTTTTACTTGTTCACAAAATTGTAATGATTACATTTTGAATTCAACAAAGGCCTTAGTGGCATCACTAACTTATTTTTCCCCCACTTGAATATACAATGTTATGCTGGTAGAGGGCTTTCTTAAATATGAACAAACATTGACAGAGATTAAAAAGAGGTCAGGGACTGTAGGCAGTGATTCAAAGCTCCTTACCCTACATGAGTTTAACCCTGGCCCTTCAACACAAGACAGAAGAGGCACTGGGAGATTGGCTTGGTTGGCAGAGTGCCATGGTGAAATCATGAGGACCTGAGTCCAATTCTCAGCAGCCACAGAAAAAGGCCAGGCGCAGTGCACCAGTCCCTGCATGGAATCTCAGTGCAGTAGAGGCAGATAGAGGAGGATCTGTGGGGCTTGCTGCTCAGCCAAGCTAGCTGAATCAGTGAGCTCAGGTTCAAAAAGACCCTGTCCAAAAAATAAAGTAGTGGGCAAAACACCTAGAGCACACATACAACATGAGCCAGCACATATTCACGTGCATGCACAAGCATGTGCATGTACATACACACAGACACACACAAGAATGTCTACATACGTGAAAGAATGACGTCTCCCATTCATGGTGAGATATAGATAGATGGATAGATAGATAGATAGATAGATAGATAGATATCTGTTACCCCAACAGATGAAGAGGCACTGGGATCAGTTACATAGGGAATTTGAGGTCAGCCTCAGCTACTCTGGAACCTTATCTCGAAAACATAAAAAAATAAAAAAAATTCATTAGCCTGAGAAAATTGCTCAATGTGGTAGTTTAATAAGAATGGCCCTGTAGGCTGATATGTATAAATGCTTAGTCACCAGGAAGTGGAACTACCTGGTAGGATTAGAAGGGCCTGTAGCCTTGTTGGAGGAAGTGTGTCACTGGGTGGGGATGAACTTTGAGGTTTTCAGAAGGCCTCAAAACCCCTGGCCCAGTGTTTTCTCTTTCTCTCTGCCTGTGTACCTCTGAGCTACTGCCCCAGCACTGTGTATGCTGCTCTCCTCTCCACCATGGCAATAGTGGCCTGACCCTCTGAAAGCATGGTTAACCCCCACAACTAAACACTCTTTACAAGAATTGCCTCGGTCGGGTTGTCTCCTCACAGCAGTAGAACAGTGACTAAAACAGTCAGTAAAGTGCTTGTCAGGTAACCTGAGTTCGTTCTCCAACACTTACATAAAGGTTGTAAGTGCCTGCCTGTAACACCAGAGGCTGAAACACACAGCCATGGAACTCACTGATCAGCCAGCCTACCCTTAGAGGTAAGCCATGTCTCAATTAGACCCTGTCTCAAAAACAAGTTGGACAGCACCTGAGGAGTAATAAAACCTTAGGTTGACTTGTGGTGCACATACATAATTAAAAATAAGTTAAATAAATTAAATAATAAAAAATAACTGCAGTGTATGGTGGTGCACACTTTTTACCCCAGTACTTGGGAAGCAGAGGCAGATGAATCTTTGTAAGTTCAAGGCCAGCCTTGTCTATGTATCAAGTTCCAGGTCAGCCAGAGCTACATAGTAAGACTGTGTCTAAGAAATAGTAATAACCTCAGAAATTATTTAACATAACTTGGTGGGTAACTACACCCACTACCAAGCTTTGTCACCAGAATTCAGACCCCAAGATGGCCTGTAGGGTAGAAGGAAAGAATAAACTGCTGCAGATTGTCCTCCAGTCTCCATGAACATGCCATGGCAAATACGCACATAGGTGCACTCGCACAGATACGGATAAATAAAGGTCAATTTTGAATTTAATGCTTGTTGGATAATGAAGCTGGAACTGAAGGTTTTGCTCAGTGATAAAGTACCTGCCTACCTAGTATATATGAGGACCTGGGTTTAATCCCCCACAACAAAAAACTGAGACCATAGATTTTAGCATGTTAATGTCCTTAGAAACCTTGACAAGGACAGTTTCACCACACAGGTAGGAGTAAAAGACTATTTGAGTGCGTTTAGGAGAGAAAGGAAAGGAGCTACAAAGACAGCTCAGTGATAAAGAATATGTGCTCTCTTCCGGAGGACTTGAGTTCTGTTCCAGCACTCAGGCCAGATGCCTCACAACTGCCTGTTAGATCAGCTGCAGAGGAGGTGACGCCCTCTTCTGGTCTCTTCAGGCATGACACATATGGCAAACATGTCTTTTTGAAAAGAAAGAAAAGAAAAAGAATTGGAAGTAGCAAACATAGGTGACTTTTACAGGCATTTTAAAATTCCTGATCCCTGTCTTACCTCCCAAGTGTTGGGATTATAGGTCTGCACCACTATACTGGCTGTAAAAGTATGTGCACAGTGGCACACATTTGTAGTCCCAGCTACTCTAGGAAGTTCAGAAGGCTAAGACAGAAGAAGAACCATTTAACCCAGGAGTTCAAGGCCAGCTTACATAATACAGCAAGACCTTGCTTCATAAAATGAGTGAGTGGGTGGGTAAGTGAGTGGAAACATTTCCCTGATTCTTGCATGTACACCTTCTATATTAACTCTTGCTTTTCCAACAGTTCACTAGAAAACCATTCCACTCCACTGAACTGAACAACTTTCCTTTTCCCTTATGCCTGACTAATGTCTTTGATTCTTACTTGTCTCTCAAGTATAAATAATCTATAATCTATGGTTCTGACCTCTTAATTAAGTATTTAATCCAGTATTGCCAGTCTGTAAAAAGGAGAAGTGTATGTGTCACATCAACCTCAAGATGTCCCAAAATTAACCCCAGCTAACACCTCTTCTCTTGTTCTTGTTTCTACACCATCACTACCTGGGCATACAGTCTCAAAAGCTTGGAATCAAGAACTTATGTCCCCCAAGATCTAGCTGAGTTCCCATCTGTCCTCTTCTGTCCACACTGGCTTTCTGCTGCTTTGGTATGCTGTCACCCCTATAAGAAAGTTTTAGTTGTCTTTTTTGTTGTTGTTGTTGTTATCTTTTTGTAACAAGATCCTAAGTCATTGGACTTCATGGTTCCCCCAGTCAGACCCTTAGATTTTCTTCCCCGGCCTAACCTGGCCTCTTCTCTTGTTCTGCTTGGCGTTATCTTTCACTTAGAGTTCTTTGTGTATAATGTTGTGCAATCTCTCTTAATGATCCTTTCACCTGAATTGGCCTGAAGGCATAATTGAGTAAGGTATTTTCTGGGTTGAAAACCGCTTTATGCCATGTCGCAGTAGATTGTAGTAAGTGCTAAACCTCAAGTTCTGGAATGCAGGCTGCATGACATAAGTTATACAATGTAGTATTCTGGACTGCTATGATCACACATATAAAATGAAGGCATTGGGGACTGCTGAGATCTTTGCCAGCCCTAAAAATATGTCGCTCTAATACTTTTGAATATATAGAGCTTCCTGCCCAGTACCACTGGATTCCAGCCTGACTCCTCCCACTCATAAGGTTTTTTGTAATCTATAGTTGATATGGAAGATAAGTAAGGAGTTATTAAATAACTGGCCAAAAACAATGGTGTAGAAATTGGCTTTTAAAAGCATCCTCTGGCCTGTGACTTCAGTACCATGCACCTAACCATGTGGTATGACAGTCCCTGTGATGCCATTCATGATAAAACAGTTCCCTGCTAGATGTATGGAAAGGTCTGAGATATATGGACAAGACCCAAAGAAAAACTCAGGCCAAGAAAAACATCAGGACAGACACTGACTCTTGAGCCTGCTCTCTGTCTTAAGAGTGCACTGGTGCTTTGCTCTAACAAACCTGTTATTGTTATTGTTATTGTTATTGTTCTGCTTTGAATTCTTTCTCTAAGACCAAAAACCTCTGGGAACTCTGGTCCAATAATGTGACCATACTAATTCACATAAATAAATGTCCAGCTATCTGATAAAATAATGTTGTCAATTAGATTTCACCCTTTACTCTGCATTTCGCACAAATGATTTTCATTTGGGATTGTGTGTTCTGTTGTTCTTTCCACTTAGAATATGCTTTCCTCCTTTACTGCTAAATCTTTCTAGATACAACCCATTTCAGCTAAACACAGCCATGTTTGCCTGTCTCTTGTATATCCCAAGAAGAGAGAGCTACATAAGTCACTTTTAAACTCATGAAATATTAATATTAAGAAGCTGAGTTTGGTTGGGCATGATGATGGCCCAAGCCCTTAATCCCAGCACTCAGGAGGCAGAGCCTGTTGTACAGAGCAAGTTCCAAGACAGCCAAGGCTGCCCAGAGAAACCCCTTCTCAGAAAACCAAAAAAGAAGAGGGGGAGGAAGAAGAGGAGGAAGAGGAGGAGAAAGAGGAAGAAGAGAAGGAAGGAAGGAAAGAGAGAGAGAGTGAAGAGGAGAGAAACTGAGCTTAAGTAAATTCTAGAGAACTCACCAAAAGTTAAAAAAAAAAAAAAAAAAAATACAAAAATTCAAGCATTCATTAGTAAAATATAGCAGTGTGCCCAACATAAATATCTTTACAGAAACATCAGCGAGGGTGCTGGAGCAGCAGCCAGGCAGTTAAGACTGGGCACTACTGTTCAGAACACCCAGGTTTGGTTCCTAGTGCCCACATCAGGCAGCTCACAGCCACCTGCGATTTCACCACATGCACACACACACATAACTAGTAAGTTGGCTTTTTGATGACCCAAAGAACTATTCACAACTACAGTATTTGCTTTCGATATAGAATTATATATTTGTTTTTTTAAGTACTTTAAACTTAAATTTTGGAGCTCAAATATCAGTAATTCTTCAAGGAAATTATCACTTTTGGACTTCAGTTTATTTATATGTAAGTTGGTGCCATTACTATACTGAAATTGAGATAACGGAAGCAAAATGCATTTAACGTACCTGGCAGTAATACACACACACACACAATATTTTTTTATGCCTGTCTATTGGTCCTTCTGTTCTAGTTAACTTCCTTAGGCCCAAAGCCCCTCAGAAAGCACTGCTGTTTCCAAAAGCTCTCCAGGCATCTTGCTCTGATGGTGGAGTCTCATGCCATGTAACTGTTAAGGAATGAAGGACCTGACTTAATACATGTTTACTAGTCTTTTTTTTTTTAATTGGATATTTTCTTTATTTACAATACAGATGTCATCCCCTTTCCCCATTTCCCCTCCCTAGAACCCCCTATCCCATCTCCCCCTCTTCTCCTTTATGCTTTTATACCATTTTGATTACATGCATGTATTAAGGTCAGTTCTAGGTTGAGGGACTAGCAATACAATAGATGCAAATAGTCAAGGAACAAGCAATACAATAAACACAAATAGTCAAAGAAAAAGCAAGGCATTAAACCCAATTACGTGAATTTTTGCCCAAAATTATGATTTAATTATAAGGTTTATTTAAAAGAGATTCCTTTACTTTTCAATTCTTGTTAATTTTTAATAGGTATGAGTTTTTATATTCAAAATTCTCATAGACAGTATTTGAAAATTCAACTTTTTTGTTCATATCAGAAGCAAATATAGGAGATTCAATGACTAAAAGTAGATATCAAGATATTGGATCTGAAGAAAATCATGTAAGTTTTATTTTGGATTTAACAAAAATGCAGCATTTCCTCCCAAACATCAATTATATGAGAAAATGAAACAATAACAAAGTACAATCCACAAAAGAAAAGCCAATACTGGGTAAACAGAAGGTAAAAAAGCAGATCAGAGCTTTCCAATTTTGCCTGCATATACAGTTTGTCCGTATGCTATATGCTTCTTTTAAAAATAACAAGATATTATGAGTAGTTTATACTTTATAAGAGATATCAGGATTCTTGGAGACTATACATTTTCTTTAATGATTGTGGTTTTATTCCTTATTTCATAAAATATAATAGTAATGATAATTCTGATAACTGAAAAAATAAAGAATTGGAAAGATAAAAAAGAAAAAAAAGGACTGAAGAGCCTGGCTTCCTGTTCCTGTGAGCTCACTGAGTTTTTCCAGCTCTGGCATATATCACAAGGACTTTGAAGCAAGCTCAGATAGGACAGCAGAAGGATTTTGAGTTCCTTTGTACCCAATGGGAATTTGAATGTGCCCAGAATTGAAGATAAATAGGGCTTGCCAAAAGCAAAATGATGAAAATTACTTTGTATTAAATCTCTCCAGCCTCTGCTTTTACTTCTTGCAGATTCATCTATAGCCAGTTGTTTCTTTTTGCCCTCTGGCTTTCTCTTCTTTACAACAAACAAAAGATCTTAACATTGGAGAGTTGGCTCGGTGGGTAAGGTGCTTGGATATGAATTTGGATCCTCAGTACTCAACTAAAATCCAGGCATCGTGTCAGATGTCCGTAGCCACAGCACTGGGGTTTTGGAGACAGGCACATACTAGGGGTTTGCTGGCCAGTCAAGTGTAGATAAAATGATGGTATCCAGGTTCAGTAAAAAACCTTGTCAAAAAAAATTATATTGAGAAGTAGAGCAGTATTTGAGGAAGGCATGAGGACATCAGTGTGTAAACATGTACATGTTGTCAACATCAATAAGTCAAGATAATAATGGAGGTGAGGGCATGTGTCCAGCCTTGTGCTTTTGTTACACCCACCTGCTCCTTACCTCCACTTACACTAAACATCTGTTTGTCTTGAAGTGAGTCTAGAGAAATTCTTAGAGACATTTCTAGGGGCCTGGAGAGAGAAAGGTCAGTAGTTAAGAGCACTTGCTGTTCTTGTAGAGGACCTGGGTTTGGTTGCCAGGATCCATCCACAGGGTGGATCAAAACCATCTGTAATTCAGTTCCAGGGGATCCAATGCCCTCTACTGACCTCCTCAGCCACCAGGTACACGTATGGTACACAGACAGACAGACAGACATGTAGGCAAAACACCCATACACACAAAATAATGGAAATATTTTTAAAAGATTTAGAGAAGTTTCTATTAATGAAGAAACATTCAAAATTTAGTGCTTTCTTTAGTTTCTGTATTCGTTAACTTCAAACAAAGTTATATTAAATTGTTTCTATTGAGAAGAGAATTTTGGGAAGGTACTTGTGTTTTATTTACCTTGCTTTCTAACAAACATATAGGGGAATCCTGGAGTATCATGGCCATTATATTAGTGATTCTTATTTCCAAAGGGGTTTTTGAGTAGTTTTTTAAATTCTATATAGTTTTTTGTATCTTTTTCTAAAAAGTTGTGTAACAATTTATTAAATTAATTTTGAAAGTTTTTGAAGTTATATTAAGGTTTTGTTTAATTGATTTTTGAGAATTTTAACTTTCAGGGTGCACTTCTACCTCAAGAAATAAGTCAAGTAACTGAACCTCAAAAATCTGGCTTTAATGACCACAGTGTCAGACATCAGCAAAGAAAACATGACTCTCACCGAAAATGTAAGTTTTAAGGTAGAAAAGTGTTTATGTGCTATCTTCCTTTTGTTGGGTTTTGTTGTTGTTGTTGTTTTGGGCTTTGGGTTTTTTTTTTTTTTTTTTTTTTTTGGTTGAGGTTGGTTGGTTAGTTGGTTGGTTGGTTGGTTGGTTGGTTGGTTGTTGTTTTTTTTTGTTTGTTTTTTTTTTTTTAAACAAATAGCTTTGTTGAAATGTAACATATACTTTAAAATAAATTCATCAGGCAAATGAAATGGCCCAGCAGGTAAAGGCTCTTGCCGTTCAAGCCTGGCAACTTGAGTTCAATCCCCAAGACACACATGGTGGAAGGAGGGAAACAACCTCCAAAGTTATCCTCTGATCGACCTGTATGCCATGTCATGCACATGCCCACACATACAGAGACAGACAGAATTACAAATAAACCCATCACTTTAAGGTCTACAGCAATGGGGAAGGGGAAGGTTAATATTCCTGTAAGTAGATGCCCAGTTGTTGCAGCACATTGCATTCTCCTGGTACCCTTCCTAAAAGTCAGTTGACTAGACATCTTTGTGGTCAGTTCAGGCCTCCAGTCCAATCTGCTGATCTATACACATCTATACACACAGCATGCTGTCTTCCTTACTGCAGCATTAGTATAGAAATCAAACAGTTTTGAGTCACCCAGCTTTGTTTGTCTTTCAGGATAGTTTCATTTATTCTGGGTCTTTTTATTTCCATATGAATTTTTCATAATTAATCTATTTCTGCAAAAACTGCCTGGAATTTTTATAGATCACATTGGATGGAGTGTCTTCAACACTGCACTGTTCCCCTGCCTGTGAACACAAATGTCTTTCCATTTATATAGTTCTTTCTGATTTTTTCCACTGATGTCTTTCCATTTACAGAACACAATCCTTAGACCAGTTTTGTTGAATTTATTCCTGCATTATTCTTTATGATACTACTATTGATGAGACTATGTTAATTTTTTGTTTTTAAAGACAAGCAGTCCTAACCTTGATCTTAAGCGGTAACCTTTCTGTCCTTTACGATCACATGTTATTTTTACCTATGGGTTTAATGTCCTCTATTTGGTGAGGAAAAACCATATTTTTTTCAATTCTTATTTTTACCTAGGAGGAGCTAAATTTTGTTAAATATTTCTTATTTTCTCTCTTCCTTCTGTTTTTTTTTTCTTTCCTTTCCTTCCTTTCTCCTTCCCTCCCTCTCTCTTTCCCCTTCTCTCTCTTCCTTTCTTCTTCCTTTCTTCTTTTCCGTTGTGAGGATTAGTACCTCATATCCACCAGGCAGATATTTCCACACATGCATACAACACACACAAATCAAATCCAACCTTATTTTATCTACCCTCCCCATGCATCAGCTAAAAATTGTGCATTTAATGAAAATGCACTAAAATGTTTCCTGAGATTGTTTTATACAGTGATGTAGGTTACTATGAGGATTTTATATCTCAACAAAGGCTTACCAACTGTATGTCCTAGCATTTTCAATTCCTTTTTATAAGATTACTTTCTGTCCTGCCTTCCTTCATTCCTTTTTTTCCTTCTTGTCTTCTATTTCCTTCTCATGTCCTGCTACCCTCTTCGTCTGCTTCTCTTGTATCTGCGCCCCCTCTCTTCTCACCTGTTTTTTGCTGCTCGCTGTGGTTTTTATTGGTGGTGTTTAACATGGGCTCCCTTAGCCCAGGCTGGTGAGGACCTCACTATGTACCTACAGATGACTTTGAACTGCTGACCCACCTGCTCCCACTACCTAAATGCCAGGGCCAGGGCCATGTGTCACCATGCCCAGACTTTTATTCTTCCCTCTCCACACTGGCTTAACAAACTGTCCAGTGGTAAGGAGTTGAAGATGAGTTATAACACAACTATAAAACCTAGTGTATGTGATACAGCAGTAGATTGCACACTAACTGCTGTCCTTTGCATCTCCTTCATCTGTTTAGCTTTTCATTGCCTAAATCTTATAAAGATATTCTCTCAAGTTTTTATTTCCCCCATTGTCATGTAACTTCCCCTTAACAGGAATAGTAAGATGGTATACACCCATAATCCCAGCATTCTGAAGAATGGAATCAGGACGACCCTGCCACAAGTTCAAGGACAGCCTTGAGCTACATAGTGATTTCCAGAACAAACCAGGATACAGAGCAAAACCTCTCAAAATCTGTCTCAAAATCAAACAGTAAAACCTGACTTCAGATCCTCAGCACACCTGTTGAAGCTAAGTGCCAAGACCTCTGTCTGTAATTCCACCACAGAGGGGAGCTAAGGCTGGAGACAGGCAGATCCCTGGGGCTCATTGGCTGCCAGTCTAGCTGAATGGGTAAACTCCAGGTTCAATGAGAAGCCCTATCCAAAAAGTAAAATGGGAAATGATAAGGAAGAAACCCATTATTGACATCTGGCCTCCATGCACATGTTTATGTATGTGTGTGCATATATATGTGTGTATATCTGATACATATTTATGTATATGTGTTTAGGTTTATATATGATATATACCACATATACATGTTTATGTGCATGATATATATATATATATATATATATATATCTCATACATTTACAAACTCAAAACACTTTTTTTGGTTGTGGGGGATGGTTGGTTGGTTAATTATTTTTAGTTTTTTTGGTTTTGTTTTTTATCATTGTGGTTTTGACAGAGGGTTTCTCTGTGTAGCGTTGACCCAGGCTGGCCTCGAATTCAGATCTGCCTGCCTCTGTCTCTGCCTCCCAGTGTTGGGATTAAAGGTGCACACCACCCAGCTTCAAAAATAAAACTTTAAAGAACTTTCTTATCTGTCTCTTACTCTCCTTTTATCTAGCCAGTAGTGTATTGCTCATAAATTAATCTCACTAAATCACACTTCTGATCAGATTACCTTTCTGTGCCTTCCCATTGCCTACAACCTAGTTCTATGTGTCACTGTCTTCCAGAGTATGACTCACCTGCTCCTGTAGTTCTAGTGAGCTCAATATCATTCCTACCCACCCCCCAGCTGACCCATTACATTTCTTTCTGCTTTCATGCCTTTTCTCAAAATCTTTTTTTCCCCCTAGAATTCTAAGCCTCCTCTTTTGTGCTTAGGGAATCTATCATATCCTTTCAAGGCCCAATTCAGATGACAAAGCCCACTTTCCATTTCCATCTGATTATCTACAATTATCTTTCTCTGTCTCAGATGGATTATAAATTTCTTCAGTTTGTATGTCTTCTCATTTAGGGCTATGCTCAGTGTTGGAGCACTTTCCTAGAATTACCAGCACCTAGGTTTGATCTCAGCATTGACAGCAGGGAGAAGGGACGGGGAGAGGGAGGCACAGACACAGGAGGAAACTGTACTCCTTGAAACCCTTTAAATGCTGTTTTACTATAGTGAATACTTGATGAACTTAACTGGTGTTTAGTAAGCACTTTCATCTTCTGAATTTTCTGTTTTCTTGTCTCTAGTTAAGGAAGAATACAAGAGTCCTAAAGCTGAGTGTCAGAATCAAAAGTTGTCTAATAAACAGGTAATTTTTCTTTGACCTTTTTAACAGCTGGATTTTTTTTATGCACTTGGTTGTTGTATAGCATCTAGTGAATTTTGCGGCCTTCTCATAAGCCCATAAGGAATGCAGTGAATATCATAGTCATCTGTCATTTGGATGGATGGTAATACAGCTGGAGTCCACAGTTCAGAATAGAGTCATCTGTCATCCTTGTTTTAACACTTAAACAGTTGAATGGTCTTGAGCAATTCTTAACGACCTCAACTTCTTTATCTCTAAAACAGAAATAAACTATTGGTTACTTAGATCTCTTCTCACGGAATATAAAATATGTGGGATTATCTGTTTGTACATACTGATAGGTTATTTCTCCACTGGAGAAATGAGCCAATTCAAGCCAGATTAGAATATTTTAAAGGCAGGTTTATTGGAAATTTGTTCTCAGGCAGATGAGTTCACTGGCCTTGTGGATGAGGCCAGGGAAGTTACCATAGGGAGTGGGGAGGAGAAAGAGGGAAAGCTGGAGCTGAGAAAGAAGGGGGGAGCGGGGTGAGAGACCAAGGTGTTTGGATTACATAGGGAAGAGTCTCCGAGGGAAGGACAACCAGCCCCTGGGCTGGAAAATTCAGGGTTGGGGGCAGGGTATGCCAGGTAAGGACTGAGAGGACCAGGAAGCCAAGTTTGCTTTGATATATAAAATTTGCACCTGGACCCTTGTCCTTGGGATCAAATATCCCAGCCTTGTGTTGATTATAAATAAATAAGGGACTCTGATTGGCCATGAGTACTTCTTGTTGACATTGGGGTGCAGTTTTGTTTATTGGGAGTGAGCAAAAATCTGGAATGTTGGTGAAGTTCAGGAAGAGCTGTTTTTTTTCTGTGGTCCAGACTGAAGCAGTCTGAAGTTAGGCCCAAGTACCTGTGGAGCTTTCCTGGATGCAGGTTCTGAGGGAATACCTGGAGCAGAAGATAGGAGTTTTAGGAAGGAAAAAAAAAATTTTTTTTTTTTTTGGTGTATATTTGAAATTCTTAGGCCCATGGTCTTGAGAGTTGGAGGAGGAGTTGGGAGAGGGGGCACTGTCCCAAGACTAGGGAAAGGGAAATAGATCCTACCCTCAGGAATGGGCAAGTGTAGAGGGAAACAGGCTGTTAATTGACAGTACTTAGTCAAATTGAGTCCATTTGACTGTGAGGAGGACTCTAGGAGATTCCCTGAAGCTTACAAGAATCTAAATTAATATACACCAGTAGCAAAGTTTAAAAAGCCAAACTGTATAGAGTTAGAATGGGAGGAGCTAAGGTCATACTTTTATTTGTTTTACAGTCTCTAGTTTTTAACAGGGAGCATGTCGATGTGTGAGGTAAGAATCAAAGAGTCTGGCATGCATAATTATGTATATCTTAATGCATACATACCATACTTTAACAAACATTTTTAACGGATCTCTTGGGTTGGGAACATCCCTCTGTGATGAGCACTTCTCTGCTGTGTGAAAAGCCCTGGTTCAGTTATGCCATTGCAAAAAACAAAAAGTGGCCAGACTTGGGATCAAATATTTTTTAGATAAGTTGTCATGTAGCACAAGTTGGTCTCTTAACTCACTTAGGGTAGCCTTAAACTCCTCATCCTTCTGCCTCTACCTTCAAAACAGTACCAAGATTAGAGGTGTGTGCCACTACACCCAGCCAAAATAATGCTTTTAGTAGTAACATAAGATACATAGGTTTGAGAGAAATAACTACTGAAATACAGTTAGGATCTGGTAAGATCCTGTGTCCTGTTTTCTTCTTGATCTTAGGTAGAAGCTCCTGTCTTAAATTCTGACCGGTTAGAAAGAAAGGGCTGTTTTCTTTATTTATTTATTATGTACAGTGTTCTGCTGGCATATATGCCTGCATGCCAGAGGAGGACACCAGATCCCATTACAGATGGTTGTGAGCCACCATGTGGTCGCTGGGAACTGAACTCAGGACCTCTGCAAGAGCAATTAATGCTCTCAACCTCTGAGCCATCTCTCCAGACTTTTTTCTCCTTTTGAAATTGTTCATCCCATCATGAGAGTTCTACCACATGACTTCATCTGAAGCTGGTTATCTCCATTGAGGTGGGAGAGCAAAAATATACAAACCATATCAGTGGTTATTATCTATATTCAAAATTGAAAGAAATCTAAATCTTACTTACAGGTTAATGAAAATAATAATTTTCCCTATTCAAGTTATTAGTCCCTCTTATCCCTTTTTTCCTTATGGCATCAAGAGAAAGCAGTTCTTGGGGCTGGAGAGTTTGCTCACTGGTTGAGAGCATTGTCTGGCCTTCCACAGGACCTGGGTTCAGTTCCTTATTTACATAGCATATACAGACATACATGCAGGTAAAACACCTACAAACAAGAGAGAGAATGCAGTACATAGAATATTTTGCTGAATTTATATAGAATATTATTAAATAGTAACTATAAATTTACTAGCACAAGAAACTTATTCTTTCTTACAGACTTCTGGAGGGTCTGCCAGATGTAATATTAAACTATTGAAGAGAAATGAAAGTCCAGGAACTTCAGAAGCCCAGAAGGTTGTAACTAGTTACCCAAATGCAGCTCATAAGGTAAGAAAATAAATAAGTAAACCCTTTATCCACTGTCTCTTCTCAAACTTTCACATCTAGGAAAATGGTTGACTAAAAGTTGAATTTTTTTAGAGTAAAATCTAGCTTTTTGCTACTTTCTACTTTTATCTTTACACATATTTATTCTTCTAGCCTCAGTCTGAAATTGAGAACTTTTTAGCATCTTTGACTATCTCTAAGGAGAGTGAAGCACAGTCACCTCATCATGGAGAGCCTCCAGAGGAGGGGGAGCATCTGTCGCCACAGTCCTTTGCTATGGTTCGTGTGTTCAGCAGCCTCACGTGTGCGCCCCATGCATCTGGTCAAACCGTCTGTCTCCTCTTGGGTGGTACCTCGTGTCACTGGTCATCAAGTGAGGAGAGCCAGGGTTGCTTGGAGCAGTTTAGCCATTCTTATGTTGTTGTTTTTGTGGGGTTTTGTTTTTGTTTTCCCGTTAGACCACAGAGCCCTGCTCTTTAAACACTGCTATTGTTAAATAGGTTAGAAGTTAAATAGGATAAATATTACTTTGAAATCTGAGTATATTCAGCCTTTGACAATCTAATTGTCTTAGATGAATTCAGTAAGCGGCTTAATTTTTTTAAAGAATTATTATTTTATGTATATGAGTACACTGTAGCTGTCTTCAGACACACCAGAAGAGGGCATCAGATGCCATTACAAATGGTTGTGAGCCACCATGTGGTTGCTGGGAAATGAACTCAGGACCTCTTGGAGCCATCTCTCCAGCCCAAGCATTTTAATTGTTAACAGCAGGAACTCTTTAAAAGAAAGAGCAAAGGCTGGGGAGACAACTCACTACTCAGTACTAGATAGAGCTCTTGTCTAGCTCAACAGAAGAGGGAGAAATTCAGAAAATCAAGAACAATGAATAAGCTACCTGAGTCTAATGTTTATTCTCTTCTCTCCCACCTACCTATGGATCATTTGCGAAAAAGAAAGGAACACGGATGCTTAAAGAAATTCTGAAAATTGATAGCCCTGACACAACAGACAGTAAGAACGATATGAAGAAATTTGATAATGAAGTCCCTGTTTCTTCTAGTAGAAGAGATGACCATGGACTATCATCGCATCCTAAGCCAAGTAAGAAGCTGGGTAAGTAAGTTAATTCCTGTTACCAATAGTGAGTATCATTTCCAAAAGCTTGGTTCATGTGGTTCCTTTGAAAAGTGTGTGTGTGTGTGTAGCACACATGGTGATCAGAAGATAACTTGGAATAGTCAATTCTCTCCTTCCACTGTGTGTGTCCTCCAACAATCACCTTTACCAGTTAAGCCATCTCACCAAATCCATTTGTTTTTTTTAAAACTACGGGCTGGAGAAGTAGCTCAACAAGTTAAGAATACTTGCCACAGGGCTGGAGAGATGGCTTAGTGGTTAAGAGCACTGACTGCTCTTTCAGAGGTTCTGAGTTCAATTCCCAGCAACCACATGGTGGCTCACAACCATCTGTAATAGGATCCAATACCCTCTTCTGGTGTGTCTGAAGACAGCTGTAGTGTACTCATATGAAATCAATAAATCTTTAAAAAAAAAATGCTTGCCACATGAAGACCAGCATTCACATACACAGCAAACATATAACAAGCCAGGTAGCCCATGAATACCTGTTATTCCAGCTACTATAGATGCAGTGAGAGAATTGCTGTCTTCTATCCAAGAAAATCAAGCCCAGGTTTAAGGAAAGACCCTGCCTCAAAGGAATAGACAATGACACTGGAGAATAACCTACATGCTACTCTGACCTCCGTGTGCACACACACATAAAGAAGACATAGGGCTAGAGAGATGGCTCAGGGTTAAGAGAGAACCAGACAGACTTTAGCTCCCACCAGCCACGTGAGGTGGTTAACATCCAGATACAGCTCCAGCTCAAGGGGATCCCATACCTCTTACCTCCTCATGGACTGCCCTCACGCTCATAAACCCATAGGTAGACACACACACACACTTTAAAATCACCTCAACAAAGCTTTAAAAAATTAAGTAAACAAACAAATAGCTACACTTTGAAGCCTGGCCAGGTGTCTCACACATGCAGTCTCTGCCCTTAGGAGGCTAATGCAGAAGAACTGTCATGAGCCTAAGGCCAGCCTGCCCCATAATGAGTTCCTGTTAAGCTTTGGGTACATAGCAATACATATCTGCAGTTTAAAATAATAATAATGATAATTTTGTTAATAAACCTTTTGTTTTGCTTTATTTTATTTTTATGTGTTTTTGTCTTTCATCTTTTTAAGAGAGAGTCTTACTGTGGAGGTGAAGCTCAATGCTGGAATTGCAGGCATAGACCAGCTGCCTTGCTTTGCTTCGCTTTAGTTTGTTTGTTTGTTTGTTTTTTGGTTTTTTTGTTACTGGTTTGGTTTTTGTTGTTGTTTTAGGGGGTTTTTGTTGGTGGTGGTGATGGTGGGTTTTTGTTGTTGGGTGTTGTTGTTGTTGTTGTTGTTGTTGTTGTTGTTGTTGTTGTTGTTGTTGTTGAGACAGTCTTACAATGTACTAATGGTCTAACAGCTAACCTGGAACTCACTGTGTAGATAAGACTGGCCTTGAATTCACAGAGCTCCACCTGCCAGTGCTCCCCCAGTGCGATTAAAGGCCAGGTTTGGTTATGTGCACCTTTAATCCTAGCACTTGAGGACCTAAAATGAGTTCAAGGCTAGCCCAAGCTACATAATTGGAGTCTATTCAAACATTTTATTGCTTGTGTATGTAATTAAATATTTGTAAGCTGTACATCTTCTTATGATAGCTTAAACTATTACAAATATATATGCAAACCTTAAGAGAATATCACCACAATTAGTAATCAACTGTTTTGTATTCTTGCTTTCAGTTTTCATTTCAACAAGCACTATAATTATAGCTATTAGAATAAAGTCTCTTAACTATTAAAAAAAAGAATATCATATCCTCTTTCCTTCATAATTTAAAAATGATTATGTACGTGCTAAATACATTTTTAACTTTTCTAAAAATCTTTCCAATTTATACAATAACCACAATCATTACAAATAACTTGTGATATTAATATATAAACAAAATTGCATTGTCCAATCTATCATAGATGCTATCAATTGATATCAGTATTAAAATAACCAGTATAAAAGCAGAAAAAGCTGTAAATCAATTGAAAAGCATTAGCAGGGGTGTGCACTGAAAGTGACACTTACAGTGTAGCATGTAGTTCAGTGCTGGATGACAGTACACACATTGTTCCTGCACCTTAGACCCTTACATTTAATACTGCACTTATGCAGTAGTCTGCCAAAAACTGACTAGGAAGAATGCTTCCAACAAAACTGAATTTGAACACAAGTTCCTCACAGTATTTAAAAAAAAAAAAAAAGTTTTGAGTTATTCAGTCTAAAGTTATTAAGGATCGAAATCAGGACCCAAAGCAGTGCCTAGTTCCAACATACACCAGTTGTCTTAGTCAGGGTTTCTATTCCTGTACAAACATCTTGACCAAGAAGCAAGCTGGAGAGGAAAGGGTTTATTCAGCTTACACTTCCATATTGCTGTTCATCAGCAAAGGAAGTCAGGACTGGAACTCAAGCAGGTCAGGAAGCAGGAGCTGAGGCCATGGAGGGATGTTACTTACTGGCCTGCTTCCCCTGGCTTGCTCAGCTTGCTTTCTTATAGATCCCAGGACTACCAGCCCAGGGATGGCACCACCCACAATGATCACTAATTGAGAAAATGCCTTACAGCTGGATCTCCTGGAGACAGTGCCTCAAGGGAGGCTCCTTTCTCTGTGATAACTGCAGCTTGTGTCAAGTTGACACACAAAACCAGCCAGTACACCAGTAAATATTGGATAATTAATAATTTTAAAGACTATTAGGAGCCAAGTTTAGTGGCACGTCTTTAATCCCAGCACTTGGAGACAGGGGCAAGTGTATCTCTGAATTTGAGTCTACATAGTGAGTTTCAGGACCTCCAGGGTTACATAGAGAAACCCCTGTCTTTAAAAAATTATATTTTTATGGTGAGATATGATGCTTTCTCTTTTTTTAATTAATTTATTTATTTTATGAGTACACTGTAGCTGTCTTCAGACGCACCAGAAGAGGATTCCATTGGTTGTGAGCCACCGTGTGGTTGCTGGGAATTGAACGTAGGACCTCTGGAAGAGTAGTCAGTGCTCTTAACCACTGAGCCATCTCTCCAGCCCAGTGCTTTCCTTTTTAATGGAATTTAAAAAATACTTTATATTTATTTACTGTGGGGTAGGGTCACACACATGTCATTATGCCATTTGGAAATCAGGACAGCTCATGGCAATCATTCCCCTTCTTCCACCATATAATTTGGGACTCAGATTTAGATCTTCAGACTTGTCAGCAGGTGGCTCTAACCACTGCAGATCCCACTGGCCCTCAAAAGCTATTAGAAATTGATTACATATTTATAATAGTGATAGACATGTTCCTGAAATAGATCAAAATAATTTTTAAGCAAAATGGATAAATTTCAAAACCAAGTATATTTTACTTAATTTTGAAAATGTGAAGAACTTAAGTAGCTGAGAATCTAGCCTGTGTCATATAGCCAACTGGCTCTGTTTCTTTAGGCAAGGTCACTTTACACTCCTCCCCCTTTTATTTTGTAAAGCACTCACTATTGGGGATTGAGCTTGGAGGCCTCAAGCAAGCTAGACAAGTAGTCTACTCCACCCCCTTTTTACTTTGCTTCTGAGGTCTCATTAAGTTGTCCAGGTTGTCCTTGAACTCATGATCTTCCTGCCTCAGCTTCCTAAATACCTAGAATTAGGGATCTGCACCACCAGGCCCAGATGTTTAGTCTCTTTGCTTCAAGGCTCTAATATAGCTGCTCAGTTGGTACTGCATAAGGTGTGGGGTGTTGGAGCACACTTATACTCTCAGCCCTTGGGAAGCGGAGGCAAGAAGATAAAGAGTTCAAGACCAGACTGGACTGTGTAACAAGTCTGAAGGAAATCTTAAGTTTCATGAGCTCAGTCAAAAGTAGGACGTAGCAGGTGGATATGATGGCACACCCCTTTAATCCAGAACTCTGGGAACAGAGTCAGGAGATCTCTGTGAATTGGAGGGCGTCGGGGCTCACATAAGTAAGCTCTACATCATACATAGTGAGAGGACTTGTCTCAAAAAAGAGGGCTAAATTAATTCTTCATTGAAGTACACTTTTGTTCGGGGGTGCTCCATTATACCCTGTTTTTAAATGTTTATCTTAGTAATTATCATTTATAAACTATAACCATCTAGATTTATGCCTTGGCAATTATTTCTTAACCTTTTCTCTTGGTTTTTGAAAACAGAATCTTATTTTGTATTCCAGACTAGACTCAAACTGATGGCAGTCCTTCTGCTTCAGGTTTACAGATGTCAGCCACCGTGCCCACCCAGCCTGTTGTTTTTAACCATTTAGTAGTTTTCTTCTTTATCTCCTATAAAACTGTAATAACTGGTAGCTTGGTCACTGTTCTCTTGCTATGAAGAGACCTCCATGACCATGGCAACTCTTATAAATGTTTATGGCCTTGCCTAACAGTTTCAGAGCTTTAGTCCCTAGTCATCAGGGTCCCTCACACGGCTCTGGAGCAGTGGCTGACAGACACTGAGCCTCTCCTGAGCTTTGGAAACCCACCTTCAGAGACATTCTTCCTTCATCAAGGCCGCCCTCCTTCTAACCCTTCTAATCCTGTCAAACGGCTCACTCCTGTAACTAAACATCCAGATGGATGAGCTGATGGGGCCGCTCTTACTCAAACCACCAGCCCTTACAGTCCGAGATCGGTTCATTCATGTGCATATTCCCTTTGCTTTCTTGATAGCATGTCATATGAACAAGCCTCGTGCTACTAGTGAGTACCAAAATGTGGCCTCCGTGGACAGTGTGTGCTGGCCTGGCCAGGTGCCTCCTGCGTCCACAGCAGTAACTGAGCTTTCTCGAATTTGCTCCCTTGTTGGAATGTCACAACCACATTTCTCCTTTCTGCGAACAGCACAGGTATAGTATGCTGCATTTGATACCTACACAAATATAAATTTTAACTGAGCAGAGCTGACTGAAAATCTTCAGCTAGAAAAAAAAAAAGTGCAGTGGTATGGAGGTTGGTTTGTTTGCATTTGTGTGAGTGTAAGGTTGTGGTTTTGTTTGTGGTTTGGGAAGTTGTTGCTGTTTTTTAGCAGCACTAACTAGGATTTGAACTCAAGGCCTCACATGTAGAGGCACACACTGTAACAACAGAATAGATAAGATACCACGTACAGCTCACTGACACAAACACCCAACTCAAAAGTGAGCAAAAAAAAAACTTTAAATAGACATTTCTAATTCAAAAAAGTAATATAGCCGGACATCATGATACATACCTATCATCCAACACTGGAGGCTGATGTTAGTCTGGCTACATAATCAAGAGCTTGTCTCCAGGTGCTGGAGAGATAGCTCAGTGGTCAGAAGGGCTGTCTGTCTGTTCTTCCACCCACATGATGCACAGACATATAAGCAGACAAAACACACACATAAAAATAAATAATTGTCTAAAAGATCCTATCTCCAAGCATTGTTTTTTGAATAGAATTATTATGTGCTCCAGCAATTGTATTTCTGAATATATACCCAAAAGAAAACTAAGTCTTACAGGGCAGTGGGAGCATGTCTTTAATCTAGCACTCAAGGCAGAGGCAGGTGGATCTCTGACCAGCTGCTCTACAGAGCAAGTTCCCAGACAGCCTGGTCTACAGAGTTCCAGGACTACCAGGGCTATACAGAGAAACCCCATCTAGGAAAAAAAAAAGGAAACTATGCCTGAAGGGTTTGCACTTTACATTTATAATGGCCTAGTTTGTAGAAGATGAACATAGAAGTCTACATCAAAAAAAAATTTTTTTTTTTTGAAAAAAAGTCTACGTTAAGGTATGATTAATAAGTAAATTTGATGTATCTCAAACTGTGGATATTATTCAACTTTAAAAGGATATTGTAATGTACTGCAGCACGAGTGAGCCCATAGATACTTAGTGAAGCAAACCACATGTCTGATGTACTTAAATAGTTGTTTCCATGGCTTGAATGGAAGAGAAAATTATTGATTGATGAGTGTAGAATTATGTTTTTGTTTGTTTTCCTTGTTTGGTTAATTGCTTGGGGTTGGTTTGGGGGTTTGGTTGGTGTTTGGGTTTTTTTTTTGGGGGGGGGGGGGAGGGCGTTGAAACAGGTTTTCTTTGTGTAGTTTTGACTGTCCTAGAACTCACCCTGTAGACCAGGCTGGCCTCAAACTCAGAGATCCCCCTCCTCTGCTGGGATTAAGGGCATGCACCACCACTGCCCAGCTTAGAATCAGGTTTATAAAATAAAAAGATTTCTGGAGATAGATGGTGGTAGTGACACGTAATATAACATTATTAATATTTGTAATGCCACTGAATTGTATTCTTGAAAAATTATTAAGATGGCAAATTTAATGTTACATTTTTTGTGGGGAGAGGTTTCAGAGGCATAGGCAGGCAGACCTCTGTGAGTTTGAGGCCAGGCTGTTCTACATAGAGAGTTCTAGGACTAGGAGACTACATAGAAAGACCTTGATTTCTGTTGTTATGTTGTTCTTTTGTTTTGTTTTTGGTTTTTTGTTTGTTTTTTTTTTTTTAAGAAAAGAAAGATAAGGCACAATTCTAAAATTTTTCCTGAAAACCTGAAACTTAGATAAGATTATCCTGCTGTTAGTCCAAGGAACTGGGTTCCTAGACAGATAATCTTACGGAAATCTGTTTTTTTCTTTTAGACAATGACAGTTTGTCAGGTAAAATTGTCTAATGGCTTACTGGTACATGGGCCGCAGTGCCACTCTGAAGGTGAAGCCAAGGAGAGAGCTGCACTTTTTGCTTTACAACAACTGGTGAGAACAATTCATGAGTTCTAAGTTTTTAAAATTGATGTGAGAGCGTGTGTGTGTGTGTGTGTGTGTGTGTGTGTGTGTGTGTGCGCGCGCATATTCAGAAACCAGAAGAAGGAAGTCAGATCCCCTGGAGCTGGAGTTATAGATGTTCTGAGGCCTACATTCATGCTGGGAATCAAACGTCCATCCTCTGGAAGAGTAGCAAGTGCTAACCACTGAGCTCTCCCTCCAGGCTGCTTATTAGACTCAATTAGTCTCTGCAGAAAGAAAGGTCTTGTTGTTTTGTCTCATTTCTTTTGAATACTTCCTTAGGGCTCCTTGGGTGTGAATTTTCCTTTGCCTCCACCAATATTTACAAATTATCCTCCTGCGGTACCACCTGGAACCATCCCTCCTGGAGCCGTCCCTCCTGGAGCTGTCCCTCCTGGAACCGTCCCTCCTGGAGCCGTTCCTCCTGTTTTTCCCCAACCTACTGGTAAGGTGGTTTGCTTTTCTAAGTATTTATCCTTCGATTCTTATTTTCTCTAAATTCTTTTAAGGACCACATTGTGTTTGGGGGGGGGTTAAATTACATTTTGTGTATATATGCATAATCAACATGTATGTTGATTTTTGTGTTTTGGGATTTGATTGTTATTGTTTTTTTTAAGGCAGTGTCTCATGTAACCCAGACTAGTTTTGAATTTCTAGTTTCTACCTCAATCTTCTGGTTAAGACACCCACCACATCCAGTTAAAGAACTATCTTCAAAAATCAAAAAAGTTTACAACATACAACTTGTAGTTACCTTCCCCCCCCCCCAACTATGTTTAAGAAATTTTAAAAACAAAACTT
The DNA here is from genome assembly GCF_011762505.2 of Arvicanthis niloticus. Classification (NCBI taxonomy): domain Eukaryota; kingdom Metazoa; phylum Chordata; class Mammalia; order Rodentia; family Muridae; genus Arvicanthis; species Arvicanthis niloticus. The sequence goes on from NC_047678.1 coordinate 16,550,318, forward strand.
CTGAGCATAAATAGATAAAAGAAGTATCAGCAGACTAGAAATTTGAAAGCAGCCAGTACTGGTGGCGCACGCCTTTAATCCCAGCACTCATGAGGCAGAGGCAGGCAAATCTCTGAGTTTGATGCCAGCCTGGTCTACAGAGTAAGTTCCAGGACAGCCAGGGCTGCACGGAGAGCACGGAGAAACTCTGTCTCGGAACAAAAAGAAACAAAGGGGGAGGGGGTGGGGGGGTGAGGTGATCTGAAGACAGTGTCAGTGAATGAACAGTTATTGGCAACTCCAGAGGAATACATGAGTAATAGAAAAGGAAGGAAGGAAGGAAGGAAGGAAGGAAGGAAGGAAGGAAACAAACTTAAAATTTCTTAGAATTAAAAGACATGCATCTCTAGAATGAAAGGAGCAACATTATAATAAAGAAAAATAGATTGCTTTGAAATTCAAAATACCAGGATTAGAGTCATGGCTCAGGAGGTAAGGGCATTTGCTGCAAAGCCTGACAGCCTGAGTTAAATCCTATGTCCCACATGGTGGACTGAGAGAACTGAGCCCCACAGATTGTGCTGTGATCTCCATACAAAGATTTCTGAGATCTCAGTAGTCTGGCTTACTAGATTTTAGTCACTCTGAATAGGAGTCTGCATTTCACAAGCTCTTCAAGTAGTTCAGAGAAACAAATAGTTTTAGGATCACCAGTTCAGTGTGCTTCCAGTAGCCAAAAAAAAAAGTCCTAGAATTACAGTGCTAGAATAGAAAAGAAACTCTACCTGTTCCTTGAAAGTGATTATATTTCAGAATTTGAGCTTCGGAGCTTTTTATATGCTGTGCTCACTGTGGAAGCCACTTAGCATTTGGTAAGGTGAGAGCCTTGTGATCTTTGTTCCCAGACCTTTCTTAAGTCTATACTTACTTAAGTCTTTTCTTAAGTCTATACTTACTTTCTTAAGTCTTTTCTATACTTTTTCTATACTTCAAGTGCGTATATGTGGTCATAAAACCAAACAAATAGGATTTTGAGAATAAGAAGGGCCAGAGTTCTCAGTCCACACTACTTTGTATTAGCAAGCCAGGGTCTTCTAAAGGAACCAAAATGATTCCACGGCCAAGTCCAGCTTCTTCCAAGTCCCATAATTACAACCATTCCTAAAGGTCATGTCAGCATTGGTACACTGTCCTCTATAGGCCAGCATCAGGATAATTGCATTTCTGTAGCTAGTTCATGGTTCTAAGAAAGGAGCCCAGGGATGACTGGTACAGGAGACAAGAGCAGTTAGAGTTGCCGCCTGAGCTGGAGAAGCTAAGAAGGGCTAGCAGAGAGGAGTCTTAACTCTCTGGATATTGGTATTTTACAGCTAATATAATGCCTTCATCGTCACATATCTTTGGCTCAGTGCCATGGAGACCACCAGTGCCAGTTGCTGGGAATACCTTCCACTGTCCTTCATATCCTGGAGCCATGCCCTTGGCTGGAGGGATGCCAGGCGGAGTGCACAATCAGTTCATACCTCTGCAGGTGAGGGCTGCTGGAAAGAAAATTATAGATTTTTTAACAGTGTTACTTTTTTTCTTTTTCTTTTCTTTTATAATATTCAGAACAAAACTACTGATAAAAACTTACCTAGTTAGTACTTACCAGTACTGACTAGAAATATTGTTTGTATGAATGAACTAGACTGGTCTCTCTGGTCTGAATTTATATTCTAATAAGTAATACTAAGTGTAGCAAGTAATATAAATATTTTTTAAAGATTTATTTTGGTTTAATTATGTCCAAGGAGGGAAAGTATGTTTACCCAAATTCAGGCACCCTGGGAGACCAGAGACATTGGATCCCCTGAAGCAGAGTTAGAGACCAGCAGACATGGGTACTGGGAGCCAAATTCAGATTCCCACTGAGCCATCTCTTCAGCCTCTATTATAAATATTTTGTTGCTATTTAATAAGTGGAAGTCAAAATCAGCAGTGATTAGCAAATATCCATGGCCTAGTTTATGGTATTTTCTGACATGGGCTTTGTGTGCGTGTGTGTGTGTGTGTGTGCGTGTGCGTGTGCGTGTGCGTGTGCGTGTGCGTGTGCGTGTGCGTGTGCGTGTGCGTGTGCGTGTGTGTGTGTGTGTGTGTAGATTGCTAGATAATTAGTTAATAATGCTTTTATTCCTCAAAGGTTACCAAAAAAAGAGTTGCAAACAGAAAGAATTCTGAGAACAAGGAGGCCCAGAGTTCTCAAGCCACGCCACTTCAGACTAACAAGCCAGGGTCTTCTGAAGCCACTGACATGACTCCACAGGAAAGTCCACCAGCCCCTTCCACATCCTCTCAGGCTGCTCCTCAGCCTGTGTCTTCTCATGTTGAAACTGCCTCCCAAGGCCATGTTGTGTCCCACCAGAGGTCAGCACCAAGCTCCTCAAGAAGGAAATCAAGAAAACTGGCTGTCAACTTTAGCGTTTCTAAATCTTCTGAATAAATTTGGTACCTGGGAATTAATTTCTTTTATCTCCATCTACCTTTTTATAAATTGATATCTATGTGTCAGAAATGTACTATTTTAGGATATGTTTAGATTAAATATTTTTTATTTTTAAGTTATCAGGCACTTTTCATGCTATTTAAGACTATATATCAAATTGTGCACTTTATATATGTGCAATTTGTTGTACATCAGTGATACCTCAATAAAGCTGTAAAAGAAGAGAAAATTAAATCTTATATTAAAATAAATATCAACCTGAGCATGGTAATTACCTATGAACATCGTGCTTGAGAGGCTGAGACAGAAGGATTGCCATATATTCAAGGTTAGCTAGGGCTACATAGTGAGTTCCTGGCCAGCCTGAGACCTTGCTTCAAAAGCCAAAAGCTACAGTAAATATGAGTGGTCTAAATGTTGAAATGTACCACTCTGACCATTGGCTTCCTCATTGGAAGGGTCCTTGAACTATAAATTAGTCATTATCTTATCATAATGACAAGCTTTTTTACACTATTATTGAGGGATAACTAATACAGCATGAATTAGGCCTAGTAATTTCCTAAGTATGGGTTTTATTTGTTTGTAATGATGGAGCAACATGACTAAGAGAGTGGCCCGTACTCTGTCCACAGCAGTCTGTTGCCAAAGTCAGTCCCTCAGATGCTGTGGAGCCAGCATACATGCCGGCCGTGGCCATGGAGCCCTGGAGCTGGCTGGTGCGGTCAGTGCTGCTTTGTTCTGCATCTTGTACCAAAGCAACCTTAGAAGAGTCTCCAGAGCATTCATTTGACTGCTTCAGACTAGAAATAACAATCTAGATTTGAAAATTAACGAAGTTTTTTTTAGATTATTCAAGAACCAGCATTCAGAATTCCTAATAAAATTAAGTTTCAAAATCTACAGGGTACAGTGATTACAAATCAGTCTTCAAATAGAGTACAGTACAGAACGTCAATTGCTATTCTTTTTTTAGGCTTCTTGGGTTATATTTGCTTTTTGATATTTTTTTTCTTTTGAGATGGGGTCTTGCTGTGTAGTCCTGGCTGGCCTGGTACTCATGGCAGTCCTCTGCATTCTGAGATTCCAGCGTGTATCACCACACCCCCTTGTGTGGCTTTTTCTCTGCTTACTTCACATATGTGAAAATTCATGTGGGTCTATGTGTAGAGCTTCCTGGGACTGGTAAAAATGTAAACTTCTAAAAAATTCCAAGATGTCTTTTTTTGTGGACATTGTTAGTGCCTGTCCCATTCTGGTTGTGCACTGTAGCACCTGCTGAACTACTCTGTGATGTCACATTTTGTCTCTGCATGTCACTCATGGGTGTGTGGTGTTCACACTGTTGAAATGATTTGGAATTTATAATATTTTCTTAAGGACATCAGGGCGTGCATTTATATATAAACATATATTTACCTTTTAGTTTTGTGATATGCTTATATTTTTAAAGAGTAAAATGATCAGACTTTTTAAAAAGTAGGAACCAGTCTTTATATGGAGCTGCTTATTGTGTGTGATTTAATTTAGGTCATTGAAAACTCTGCCATAAGTCTTAAAATGGTCTTACTGTTTTTTAAAATGCTGATGTTGAATTCCTTTCTCTGCTGATTTCAGTGTTTTTTAACGATGGCAGGATATGTGTACACTAGTAGTGCCTTTAGTGGAAGAGGTAAATGATCATTATCTTTAACTTCTATGGTCATGTGAATTTCTGTAACTTTGTTTTCTGTCAAAACAGAAGTTGAGCTGTGTGTCAGTGGGCAGTACTCCTCACATGCACTGGGGCACCGTGGGAAGGCTAAGGCCCTTCTCAGTGTTTGTCTTTGTTGCTCACAAACTCTGTTTTCAAGGGAAGCATCCATTGTAGACACAAGGGGAAGTCCAGTTATGACAGTGCTATGGTACCTCCTTCCGAGACCTTTAAAGTGTGTAGTGTTTGTTATCTCACTTACATTTACTGTCCATGCACTCACTCCTGTGGATGAATCCACCATGGTGTACAACCATGCCCCTGTAGAACACAGAGGAAGTTATTCTGAAAATTCCATGAGAAATTTAGTAAACACAATGCCATTGAACCTGTTAAGATGTTTCTCTAAAGTCTGAGCATGACAGCGAGCTAGTGATTCTATATGGAAACCCAGGAAGAGTATTTGACCTTCCTTTTAAAAATAAATAAAGTCTAAGGGTCAAGCTTGCAAAGGAAAGAAGAGAGGATTCCGTACTGACAGATAGGGAGCGGTGGCACACTCTCTGTTCCCCTCCCCTCAGCATCCCAGTCCAAACACAGGAAGTATGCAGCCTCTGTAAGATGTGAGAGGACAAGACTGCCTTAGCAGCAGGGTGCTGCAAGGACACTGGATCTCTCTCATGGAGCACATCTCTGAGACATACTTGGGCTGTGGTAACCATATAGTTTTCCCTGTTGGGATGAATCAGTCTGAAACCACTCTCAAGCTTTTAAAGTATGTTCAGTCAGCTGTTGAATTGAAGAACCTTTGATAGAAATGGTGCACTGTGGTCACAGAAGGAACCGTTTCCCCAGATCGTCTGTTTCTGTGTAACTAGAAAAGTTATTTGATTAAGCCTTCCTCTCCTCACTGGAAATTATTGTAAATATCTTTGTTCAACAAGTCTTTCTTTGTTAAGCTAATTAAGTTCATTTGAAGATGGGTCTTTTCTTCCATGGCTCCCTTTCACAATTTTGTACATTACCTGGTCAGTGCGTTAACTGACCTAAGGACTGCATAGACTAAAGGCTTAAATATCTCAACCTCAGTTGTACCCAAACATTATTTCCTCTGAGCATCAGTTTAAATCTCAGATTTTCCTTCTCTGGGCATGGTAGTGCACGTCTCTAGTTCCAGCATTCTGGAAGCTATCTCTAGCAGGAGGACTGTGAGTTCAAGGCAAGCCTGGGCTATGTGGACCCTGTTTGAAAAAAAATTCTCTTTACTTTTAAAATCGGCCAGTAAAGAAGACTGGAGGTATTTCCCTCCTTCGGTGACGAAGTGAATGAAGGTATTGCTGCCTCTTTCCTTGTATTTCATTTCCGTACGTATGATCACATGCTCACCTTGTGTCCAGACAGTTCTAGATTCTTGGTTCTCTAGGGAGGAGGTGAAGAGAAGAACACAGGTGAGATCCGTACTATTTGCAGACTTTAATGTACTGACTTAGCTCAAGGAAATGAACTGGTCGCTTTCTTTGTGCCCTTTTTACTTATCTGTTCTTTTTGAATCAGCACATATTTTTCATAGTACTTATCTAGTTTCCAACTTATATGGCAGAACTCCAGAGAAGGCAGGTATCACAGTTCTTCCCAGATAAATGTTCTGTGTACCCTCTTGCTTACAGAGTGTTCTTTCACTATAGAAGAGACTCTGTTAAAAATTACTATGAAAGGCATTCTTTCTGTATCTTTTTTTTTAAACAATCAGTCACTAAAAAAAAAAAAAGAATCATTATTTTTTAGAAATAGTGACAGGGCTCAAACTGCAGCTCTTTGTGTGAGTTTTATGTTGTCGTGGTGGTTGTGGTTGTTGTTTTCAACAAAGTGCTCCTTTTTACAGGCACTCCCTTTGCTAGAAGAAAATAAAGCTTAAGTATTTAGTGTTTTTCAGACTGACTTAATTCATATTCCTGTTAGGCACCCTCACTTTCTGCCAGGGCACACAGGAAGAGACAGCTGGAGACCAGCAGCGCTCTCCAGCAGCAGGAAAAGCAGACAGGCAGACCCGCTGTTAACCATCACAGCACGTGTCCTTTCTCAGAGACATGCTAGGCGAAAACAGTTGAAGCATCAAGAATGTTGAGAATCTTTGTGCCTTTGGGTGAAAACTCCCTGCTCTGCAATGATTGGTCTAAAGTGCAGAGGTGAAGGAGACTGCTTTCTAGACTACATTTTGACGTAGTGAAGCTGAGGACGTGAATTTCCCCACCAGTTGGCCCATTACTGCCAATGATTACAGAAGGCAAGGGTCTGTGTAGCTGCTTAGGAGTCAGAAGCCAAGTTCTTCTTCTGTTTCTCTCAAAATGATGGGGATGAGAATTTACTCTGAAGCCTGCTGTAAGTCCTTATAACACTTGCTCACTCAGGCTGTCTCTCTTTCCCCCTCTCCACTCTCTCTCAATACATAGCCCTTCAGTCCTGCCTCCACCTCCTGAGTTTTGAGGTTACAGAGTATGTCGCCGGGCCCAGTGTGCTTTAAGCTTTATTAATCCTGCCTTTCCTTTTCAGTTATAGGTGTGTGTATCTATGTGTATATGTGTGTCTGTGTGTGTTGGATTTTTGTCTTGTTTTTCAAAGCAGGGTTTCTCTGTGTAGCTGTGGTTGTCCTGGAACTCATTCTGTAGACCAGGCTGGCCTCAAGCTCACAGAGATCCTCCTGCCTCTGCCTCCCAGGTGTCAGGATTGAAGGCATGTGCCACCATTGGCCAACTGGATTTATTTGTTAGCTTTTTTTTCTTGGCCTCAAGTATCTTACATTTTCTTTTGCTGCACAAATTACTTCTGAGTGTTTTCACTTGACACTGAGTAATCGGTGGTGTGCTGTGTATCAAAGTGTTTAATATTTGCTTCATTTAAATAGTGTGATTTCATACATATCTATCTTGATTTCTTTTGTCATGTAACTATTTTGTAAGTAACTGGAATTTCTCCTTAGATCTTAGACAGAGCAGTATTTTATTAAAAATTGCAAAGGGAAGACTTCTTTGTGCTCATTTTATAATTTTTATTTTAAATATCTTTACATTGTATGTCTATTGCATTTAAAGTTTTTAAACTTACATGGAATGGACTCCAAATGTATTTTTATGTTGTACATTTGTAAATTCATAGCACGAAATTAGCCTCAAAATGTTATGCAAAGGGATTTTGACATGCAAACGTCACTGAAGGTCTGGACATTTGTGTCAACTGTGCTGTGATTTTGATTAAAGATGGGATGACGGCATGGTGCTGCTTCATTGCTGTTGCGCCTTAACCTGAAGTACAAGTGCCAGCTGTTTTCTCAGCCCCGCTCTGTTCATGGCCTGGTTGGAGTTTTCCTTGTTTGAGTCAGAGCCTCATTTCCCATCCTGATTTCAAAACATGAGATTCCTGTCTCAGACTCCTATATGCTATTGTTACAGATCTGTGCCACCATGCCCCGCCTGGATGTCCTTTTATTTTTCAATCTGCTGCTCCATTATTGTGTTAAGTCATTGTGGTTGATGAAAATCTGAATTCAGAGTCAGATGGTATGAGTCACATCTTACTGTTTGTAAATACATCGAAGTGTTGTCATTGACAAGTCCCCCTAAAGAAAGGAGAGAGACATCCTTCCCCAGGGGTCTGTCAGGGTAAATGATGGGTTGAGAAAAGACCCAGAAATGTTGGGGGCCGACTTTTAGCAGAAAGCGGCTATCAGCTTTGCAGCCATCTTGAGCCATATACCCTGACATGTGACTTGGATTACAATAGCCTACAACAGCTGAGCACACTCTGATAATCTTGGTTTAGATACCTTGAGATTAAAGGTGTGTGAGATTAAAGGTGCGTGAGATTAAAGGTGTGTGAGATTAAAGGTGTGTGACTTAAGAGTGTAATTTAGAGATAAGATTTAGAGACAAGACCTAAGGGCATGGTTAAAGGTGTGACCAAAAGGCGTGGCTTAGAAGTGAGACATATAAAAGGCAGAGACAGAATAGATCAGAATCAGACATTAGGTAGAAGACACTTGGCTCTAGAGAGAATCAGACATTAGGCAGACACAGCAGAGAGAAGACAGGTAGCAGGGCACTTGGAACTAGGGACTAGGAACTCAAGATTTAGGACTTAGATTAAGAAGAGACTGAAGAATAAACGGGATTGAAACACACTGTCTGGTCTCCATTCTTCGAGTCCGACTTCACTCTCTCTCTCTTGCTGAACCCTGACCTGCGGACCGGAGTAGCAGCTTGGGCCGGGATAGAGTGGCCGCCCCAACGTGGGGCTAGTGTGGACCCCAACACAGAAAGACTGAAGTCTCATATTCTCTCTCATCTGAGGCTCCTATCTCTAAATCTTCAGATGTGAGTACATAACCTGGAGTAACTTCAAAGACCAGAAAAGTAAAAAGGGAGCGTTGCATGGAAGACAGGAACATGGTAGACACAGACACAGGGCTGGAGGCCATGAACTGGATCTGCTCTGAAAATCTCTTTGAAGATTAGCTTTCATAATACTAGAAGATTCCATTTAAGCTTCCAAAGAAGGGAAGCAACCAACAATCCTACCAAACTATGACACCTATGAACCATAGCAACCCTGAGGGTACAATAGTGTCATAAATGTGTTCTTAGTGACCAACAGCTCTCTAGCTGGACATAAAACCCACTCAACAAGAGGAAAATCAATCCTTGTGGGAACCTAGACAACAATCCAGGGCCAGTGAAGCCGCAAATTTTGTAGGTGAACGTACATCTGTCACTTTACTAAGCCAGTGTAATCTTTAGCTAAATTCTAAACATCTATCTGTATTTACACATATAAATATAATCTTCACCCCCATTAAGGAAATTTCACTTTGCAACAGATGGAGACCATTACAGAAAACTACAATTAGTGAAAATGCATAGTTTGGCTGGGCAGTGGTGTCTCACGCCTTTAATCCCAGCACTTGGGAGGCAGAGGCAGGTGGATTTCTGAGTTCGAGGCCACCCTGGTCTACAGAGTGAGTTCCAGGACAGCCAGGAATGACACAATAGATATGATAATGTGGACAGGGGAAGGTTCATGAAGCCTTAGCCCTAGGCACAAAACTGCAGGCAATGCTGGGAGCAGGAAGTCTCCCAGAGAAGAGTGCATCCACACAAGTTCCAGCTAGTTATCCAATACCAAATTTTCACCAGTGAACACACATACATACCAGGAACACACAAAACTGTGTGGGTTCTACTTACATATTTAGGAATATACATATATATGTATGTAACAACTTTTTGTGGGGGAGAGAGTGAAGACAGCCTTTATCTGTGTGGCCCTGGCTATCATGGAACTCACTTTGTAGGCCAAACTGGCCTTGAACTCACAGAGATCCATGTGCCTCTGCCTCCTGAGTACTGGGACTAAAGACATGCACCACCACTGCCCAACTATAACAATTTTGTTAAGAGGCCATGAATTTGAAAGAGAGCAAGAAGAGGGGTATATGAGAAGGTTTGGAGGGGGGGAAAGAAAAGGAGGAAATAATCTCGATTATTTTTAAGGAGGCAGTGTCTCTTGGTCTGTCAGTGTGCACAAAGTGCTGATACCCACCAGATGTTCTGCAAGTATTAACAATAGTACAGATAGACTGAGAGCTCGAATCTGTTAACTGGGTTCTAGGCACACCCAAGATTCTCTCCACCATGGGGCTCAGGTCTGTTACCCTCTATATATCAGGTTTCTACCTGTCTATCTCACCTACTTCAACAGGGCCACACCTTCTAATATTACCAAGCATATTCAAACCACCACATGGGGTCCATTCCCTGAACCCCATAGTCTGTGAGTCTAAAGGGGCCATGCCTAGCCATACCATAATGCAAAATCCATTTAGTCCAACTTCAAAAGTCCCATAGGCTATAACAGTCCCAACAATGTTAAAACTCTAAAGTTCAATGTAATCCACTACATAAACAAACTCAAAGAAAAAAAGCCACATGATCATTTCATTAGATGCTGAAAATGCATTTGACAATAAGGGGATGGGGGCTTGGGGGGGGGGGGGGACACCGGGAAAGGGGATAACATTTGAAATGTAAATAAAGAAAATATGCAATAAAATTAAAAAAAAAATAGAGTCTTAGTATATAGTCCTGGGTGGTCTAGAACTCACTATATAGATCAAAGTGGCTGTGAACTCACAGACATGCACTTGTGTTTGTGTCCCAAGTGCTGAGATTAAAGGAGTGCACTACTACAACCAGCTAAAACATGTAGCCCAAGCTGACCTCCTGCCTCTGCCTCTCAAGCATGTTCTACTGGCATGAACTGCCATGTAGGGCCAGTTCTGATGCTAAGGTTCTATTCCTCAATTGGTTCTTGATCTGTCAGTAAAGAAGCCATGGGCCGAATGCTGGGTGGAAGGAATAGACAGCATTTCTGGGTTCCTGGAAGAAAAGAGACAGATGTAAGGAAGGAACAGAGTTTGCCAGGTTTCTGATAGAGAAAAGATGACTAGCCATGAGAGATCTTGAAACAGAGTAGTCACACAGGCCACTCCTAAAGATGGTCATCACAGGAGTTTAGCAAATAAAGTTGAGGGCAGGTGGGAGATGCAGAGCTGAGAGTGATTATAAGGGCGTAATTTTCCAGGCAGGAGATAGTAGTACTCGACAATTGTAGCAAGAAGGCGAGTTGAAATTGAACAACTATGTGTCTGTCTTTTATCCATGGATTCAAGGGAAGCTGGGTGGGTGCTGGTAGCATGGCTCAATCCAGGAGCTGGGGGGGGGGTGGTGGCGGGGGGGGGGATAGCAAAAGCTACACACAACACTATCACAACAGACAATATAATTTTAAAAATTAAGAAAATAACAATAGCAGTTAGAAATCCTGTATATAGACCAAGTGTGTATGTGTGTGTTTGATTGTTTGGTTGAGTCTTTTGAGACAGGGTCTCTCTGTGTAACCCTGGCTATCCTGGAACTCCCTTTGTAGACCAAGCTGGCCTCAAACTCACAGATACCTTCCTGCCTCTGCTTCCCAAGTACTGGGATTAAAGGTAGGTTTTGTGCCACTACCAACTAGCTAACCAAGTAGTTCTGATGAGTTGTCAGCTAACACCACTCAGGAAGGGTGCTTTTACTTCCATGCTTTATTGATAATACCCAGGAAGGGAAGTGATTAGCCTAAGGATACACAGATGTTGCCTAAGGATACACAGATGTTTGTGCCCTTCCCCTAGCTTTGAGCAGCCCTGAACAGCTGTGTACCACAATAGACCAAACAAACAATAGGACCCAGGAGGCATTGCTAGCCTTGGAGACCTGCAGTCTGCTACAGGAGTAGAGGAGACTAAACCACCTGCTGAGCTTGCATTTAGTTACCTCCAGGCTGAGATCCCCTCACCCACACTGGCTGAAGCAAGAAGTTCTGGTGGTGGGGGTGAGGGTTCCCCTTTATATTTGAAAGCAGAATGTTAAACTTCAGGCTTTGATCAGAGTACTTTGTCTTGGCCCCATGTTTTTTCTCACCCTCCATTCCCCTTTCATTCCCAGCCTTCCTTTCAGGTGAACCGGGTTGACTGAAGCTGCTGGTGGCTACAGATTGGCACCCGAAACTTGGAGCCTGAAAATGGAAGAGCAGCTGAGGAACACTGTCTTGGGTGGAGCTCCACAGAAAATGGAAGAAGATGAGTATCCAGAGCACTTGGTGAGCAATGAACAGCATTGATGCTAGCTAAGTTATGGCTGTGTTTGCAGAAAGTATGTTTAAGGGGAATACATGAGTAAGTGTTGAGCTCACCTAGGAGATGACAGTGAATTTTGGGATAGGAGAATTCTAATAGGCATCCGCCCGCAGCCCAAGAGCTGCCTCAGGTGAGAGGAGCAGGGTTAGAAGGATTTGGAAAGAGATGAAGAGTTAGTTCTTAAATATGAGAGAGAGAGGGCTTCAGAAAAGCAGTTTTCCTCTCTGGGCTGTGTTAGCAAAAAAGAATGAAAAGGCTATTTCAGAGCTCTCCTAGGAACGGAAGAAAATTCAAGAGACTTCGTGCAATTTTCTCTGGCTTTTACAGGAGAAATGTATAATTCTGCTCTTCTTTGTTTATTGTTTGTCCTTGGCATGCCAATGTCCACTTGTGTCAATTGTTTTCTTTTTGTTTTGAAGAGCCCCATACTCGGGAGACCCTTCCTCAAGCCTCCGAAATCGCGACCCCCCAAAAATCACAAGAAACCATACCTGGATGCAATCAGCAGAGGTTTATTAGGGGAGGAGCCGGCGGTCAAAAACGACATGCTCTTTAGCTCCAAGAGCAGGGTTTTTGGCCACGTGTGGTGGGTTAAAGGGTCTTTTATAGCATGGGGTGGGGGGAGGAAGGCATTTTCGCGCGCTTACACATGATTGGATATTTCAAACATCAGCAACTTGCAGAACTGGCAGAACTTGTAGAAACTAGGACCTCCCAGAAAAGGGAGGGAGAGAGAAGTAAACACCAGATAGCCCATTACTCACTTGGGCTTGTTTGGACTTGTCTGGGCACGCCCTTGCATGCCTTTATTTTTTGTCACCCTGCCCCTGCAGGGGCTTAATATTTTTATTATGACTATATTTAACAAATTGTTGGTGGTCTTTGCTGACCATGAATTTTTGTTATTGTTACAATGCTGCTTTCAAATTTTGTTCTCACAGTTTCACTGTCTAAATGATCAGTGTTCTATGTTTCATGGTGTTCTATGTTTTATGTTCAAAAGAAAAGATCATTAAAATTGCTTGATCCACCCCTTGGTCTAGTTTAACTTGGTTTTAAAGGCAGTCTTAATGTGCACAGATAAGTTACCTTACACCTGTAGCTAAGAGTCAAGCTAAGCTAGAAAAGCCTTTCCAAAAGTTGATTGTCAGTATAAGCTGCTTTTAAAGGAACCAGCAGTGTTTTGGATTCTATAAGGAAGCTAAGAGTTGTTTGTCCCAGAAAAATCTCTGTGACAAGTTGCTTTATCTTGAAGTTACAGCTAGAAAAAGCAAGAAATTTTGTTTGGTCTAAATATATAAGATATGTTGTCACTTCATTTTTGTTTCTGATTGGTTTTAAAGGTATAAATATGTTCTACATGTCTTCATTGTAGATTGTTGGCCTATAAATTTTTGGGTAGGATTAAAAATTTGCAACTTTGGTAACAAAAGTTGGCTTAAGATTGGTAATTCAGGGCTGGAGTTATTCAAAAACCAGATGTATAAACATAAGATTTAAAAACAATGTCTCTTTAGTGAGATATTAAAAGCTGCACTATAGTGCATTCATATATAAGAACTAGCAGCAAAACTTTGTAACATAAAGGTAATCTACTTGGTGTTGATTTTAGAGAAAATAAATTGTTTACATCATTAAAAATTGGTTTTGTTTCCCAGAATTATGGTTATACTCTAATGTTGCAAAAGAAATGTAAAAATGTAGTTAAACTGCCACTTTTCCATTGGCTGCAATTGGCAGTTCAATCCTGAGTTTGGGATTTTTTGACTCACCCATGTTTATAGGGAAAAAGATACAGCAGGTAGAGTTAAATTAAAGTTTAAGCCGGGCAGTGGTGGCGCATGCCTTTAATCCCAGCACTTGGGAGGCAGAGGCAGGTGGATTTCTGAGTTCGAGGCTAGTCTGCTCTACAGAGTGAGATCCAGGACAGCCAGGGCTACACAGAGAAACCCTGTCTTGAAAAACCAAACAAACAAACAAACAAACAAACAAACCTGGGACACAGTATAGGCCTACAAAGGATAATCTTTGGGCCAGGCTGTGGGGAGCCAACAGAAAGCGGCTATCATCCTTGCAGCCATCTAGAGCCATATACCCTGACAAGAGACTTGATTACATCAGCCTACAACAGCTGAGCATACTCTGATAACATCTTGTTTTAGATACCCAGGATCTTCCCTTGGGTGTGTGAGACTTAAAGCTGTGATTTAGAGCTGAGACTTAAGGGTGTAAATTAGAGATCAGATTTAGAGATAAGACCTAAGGGCGTGACTTAAGGGTGTGGCTTAGAAGTGAGACATATAAAAGGTGAGAGGCAGACAGAAGAGTTCAGTACAACTTGCAGTACAACTTGGAGTAGGAATTAGGCATTTGAGTCTTGGCACTTGGAGGAAGAACTTGGAATTAGACATTAGGCACTTAGCACTTGGAAGAAGGAACTTGGAAAAAGAACTTGGAGGCACTAGGAACTAGGAACTAGGGACTAGGGACTAGGAACTCAAGACTTGGGACTTGGACTAGAAAGAGAGACTGAAGAACAAACGGGATTGAATCACACTCTGTCTGGTCTCCATTCTTCACTTCCGTCCTCACTCTCTCTCTTGCTGAACCCTGACCCATGGACTGGAGCAGCTTGGGGCAGTGCAAGCTCTAACAGTTTAACCCCCAAGGCTTTTGGCAGTTCTGGTTCAAATATTGACAGAATGGTCCCCAACTTTTTGACCCCCAAGTGTGGGGCAGCTCAGGCCACAACACCAGGCCTCAGGAAACAGGCTGAGATTAAGAACATTTACATTTGAATTAAGACAATGCAGTCTGGGCTCGGCAGAAGCTTTGATGACAAACATTCCTTTTGTCTTGGTCTTCACTACCCTAGCTCCTAGAAAGGTGTTTTCCAGAATTTGTTTTTTGCCATGCTTGTTTCTTTCGGGGGGGAGGGTAAATCTAAGACCCAAAGACATTCACAACAGTCTATGGGCCAAGAGTTATAATGATTATGCTGGAGAAATTTAAATAATGGATGCTTCCCCCCATGGTATTGTAGTTGTCCCTGCTGGCAAAAGAAGTGTTCAAATTGTTTTGGTTACTTTGCATCTGCTTCCTTCCAAATTTGTTAAGAATGAGAAAGGACAAGATGGCTTTGGATCCTCTAATGTATATTGGGTTCAATCTATTACTAGCAAAGACCTAATCTTAAGTTATGTAACAATTATTAGAGGATAAGGTTGCCTTTGGCTTTGCCTTTATCTGATACTCTCACTCAGCTAAAAAGCATTGGTTATTCAATTAATCCAAAAAAAAGTTCAAACTTAAGATTTGTGAAACTAATGAGGCATTATAGCCTGACTTGCCTACTCCAGCTGCCATTCCAGTAAATACATATAGAATTATTATAGATCTAGAAGCTTGTTTTTATACCATTCCTTTACATTTCTGGTAAAGGTGGAAGGTTTGCATTCAGTAAATTTGCTCGTAATTTTTGAGAACCCATGGAGTAATATTGTTAGAAAGGTTTGCCTCGAAGAATGGTTAATTGCCTTATATTATAAAAATAAATTGCTGTTGCTTTAATACAAGAAATTAAGAGTTTGAATGTTTTACTGCATATTATTCACTGTATGATATTTTATTAGCTGATCTCCCTGAAGGAGTTTTTCTGCAAGCCCTTGCTCCAATATAATGAGCTTTAAAATTTTGGAGAACTTGTTGCTCCAGAAAAGATTCAAAGGCAATATGTTTTCAATATTTGAGACCTCAGGTATATCCTAAGCAGATTGTGGCACAGAAAATTCCAATAAAAATAGATAAGAGTTAAATTCCCAGCAATCACTTGGTGGCTCACAACCATTTGTGGTGGGATCTAGTGTCCTCTTCTGGCTTGCAGGTGTACATGCAAAAAGAAAATGATTTGCTTTTAATTTGATTTGCGTTTAATGATTTTCAAAAGTTGTTAAGAGATATTAATTGGCTAAAACCTTATCTTAAGCTTACCATAAGAGAATTTGAACCTCTGTTTGATATTCTCAAGGAAGATACAAGTCCTAATTCCCCTCAACAATTAACTGATAACGGAAAAATAGCTTTCCCGAAAGTAGAGTATGCTGTTAGTTATCAACAGATAAATTATATAGACTATGATAAATTGTTGGCTGTTTGCATTATTACTATTCATGTGCTCACAGCAGCCCTTTGGTGAAAAAAAATTAGTGTGGATTTATCTTTCTTCATCTACAAGTAAACTTTGAATATCCTATTATAAAACTATTGCTGTGTTAATACAAGATTATAAGATAGAATCCTAAAACCATTTTGGATAAAAGGTTTATTCCTTATTCCAAATAGCAATTAAATTGGTTGTTGAAAAATAATGATATTTGGCCTATTACTTGGCAAACTTTTTAGGCAAATTTGATGATCATTATCCAAAAGACAAGTTGTTACAGTTTTTCTCTATGCATGCTTTTATATTTTCTAAAATTTACTATGCATGCAGCCCATAAAAAAGATGTTTGCTGTATTTACTATATTTACAGATGACTCATCTATTGAGAAAACAGTATATGTAATTTGATCACATGTTCATTTTCTTAAGTTTCCCCTGCTTCAGCACAAATAATTAAATTATGTGTTGTAGCCACTGTTTGAAATGCTGAAAAATCAAGCTTTCAATTTGTATACTCATAGCCAGTATATGGCTCATGACTTATAATTGCTTTAAATTGTTCCTTTTTTAGATATTGCTAATTCTCAAATTTTATAGTTATTTCTAAAAATAAAGCTTAATTTAAGAAGCATGTACTGTTTCTTGACTTTATAAGACATATAAGAGCTCATATTGGATTGCCTGAATCCCAGGGCAATGCCAGAGTAGATTTGTATACTAGGCAGATTATGGGTCTTACAGAAACAATTGGCCATACAATCTTATTCTTTACAGCATCAAAATAGTAATATCTTGAGACAATAATTTGGCATTTTTAGAAAGTGTGCAAGTTAAATTGCAAAAACTTGTTCTCAGTATCTTCAATTTTTTTCATAATGGTATTAAGCCTTGAGGACTTATACGTAATCAATTTTGGCAAATAGATGTTACTCATTTTTTATTTTAAAAAATTAAAATATGTAATGTGACTTGACACCTTTTAAGCTTTCTAGTTGCAACTACTTTAACAAGAGAAGCAACTAAAAATATAATTAGTTATTGCCTATATTATTTTCCTGTGCTTGGTGTTCCATACCAGACTAAGATAGGTAATGAAACTGGCTATTGCAGTTATTTGACTACAGTCAAACATTTGAGATGTTTTGTTGTGAAGACCCCCAAACTCGGGAGACCTTTACTCAAGTCTCAGGAAGTCACGGCCACCCACAAACCTCAAGACACCGTACCTGGATGCAATCAGCAGAGGTTTATTAGGGAAGAGAGCTGGCAGCCAACGGTCAAACTGCTCACCCACGCAGGAGTAGAGTTTGACCAAGCCAGTAAGTCTGAGAAGGGTTTTTAAAGGGGGAAACCACAAACCTGGAGAGTGAGGAGGGGGTGAAAGGTTGCTAAGGAAATATAACAATAAAAATATCGGAGAATTCCAGAGGAACGCAACCTAAGTGAATCAGGGTTATGTGGAAAACACTCTGCACACCCACTCCTCACAAAAATGTGGTCCTGCCATGTCACTTGTTCAACTATTTCTCAGTTGTTGCCCTGTCACTCTGTCCAACTATTTCTCAGTTGTTACTTTGTCACTTTGCCCTGTCATTGTGGCTACTAGTTTCCCAGCCCCACCTAGATGACTTGCATCTTTTTTTGTGGTCAGGAATGTGTCTTCCTGCTTTGGACCTTCCCCACCCACAGGTGGGTTTTCTTCCCTGAGGCTTGAGGAATGTTAATCTCCTCTGGCTCAGGGATAATGTTCCTGGAATGTATCCCAGAGCAGTGAAGGCCTGAAATCTTACATTCAGTTCTGCTTTCTGGAACCTGCATTTTTTTGCTCAGGTCTAGGGATAAAGAAAAAGCCTTTATATATTTTATAAAATGGTCTTTATAATTTTTCAGTCTACAGTTGACAATTTAATATTACTGAGATTTCCTTATTATCCTGAAGGACAAAAAATTGTGAAAGAGAGATTATAAAACTTTAAAATAATATCTTCATAACTCTCTGAGTATGAGAAAAGCAGCTACTGGTGCTTCTTCCCTGCTTTTATAAGAAACTCTGAAAAATTGGCTTTTTTTAACTAGAAAGGGGGAATTATACCCCCTAAGGTCACCAAAAGCACACCTTGCTTTTGTCTTATTTGTTTTAAATTTTCTGCAAACTGATGCTAAAGGTCAGTCTGCAGCAGATCGCCACTGGCATCTGGTCAACTTCCAGCTCATTTGTCAGAGTCATATGGAGAGGCCCTTAACTAATACTTGGTGTGGTCCCAATCCTGTTTTAATTTGGGGTCATGGGTCAGTCTGCATTTTTTTCAGAAAAAGAAAATGGAGCCTGATGGCTGCCTGAAAGATTGGTCCATCAAGTGGACACAGATCTTGAGCCTAATAATTATGATTCTAATGATAAAAATGGCTCAAAATCAGTCAGATGATTTAACCTGGCATATAGTCTCCACTCTTACTGGAGAGTGTTTTTTTGTCATTACTTAAAGCCACCCACTATATACCTGGTGGCTAGATTTGTGTCTGATTCCTGCTAATTAGCAGTTGGATTAGATACTACAACATTTCTGTTCTCAACCATATTTTCTACATTGCTTTGAACCTTGTATTTTAAGCAGATTGATTGCCCTCACACAGGATTGGTTTCAGCAAGCTCAGCTATTCATCCTGGCAGTTACACATCGCTGTGAAGAATTGCATCTAGTGCATGCCCATAGGTCCTTTGGTCTGAATGTGGTTTTGGTCTGTATGGGAGAGAGTGTGCCAATGATGACCGGTTAGTCAAAGACGGGTAAGAGTGTTCTTGAGCTCCTATAAACCTAAGGCAGAGGCATACATCAATATGCTATGTATGTTTTCCCCGAAGATGGGTAATATAAAAGTAATATAGACACTGACCTAAGCCATACACAGTCGCCTGCCACTTGAGACCCTAGATAGGATGAAATTTTGTGCCCTGTCCAGATACTGGCACTGCCACCTTTAAAACTTGAGAGGGGAACTGTGCCCTTCCCCCCCCCTTTTGAGCAGCCCTGAACAGCTGTTTACCACAATAGACCAAACAAACAATAGGACCCAGAAGGCATTGCTAGCCTTGGAGACCTGCAGTCTGCTACAGGAGTAGAGGAGACTAAACCACCTGCTAAGCTTGCATTTAGTTACCTCCAGGCTGAGATCCCCTCACCCACACTGGCTGAAGCAAGAAGTTCTGGTGGTAGGGGTGGGGGTTCCCCTTTATATTTGAAAGCAGAATGTTAAACTTCAGGCTTTGATCAGAGTACTTTGTCTTGGCCCCCTGTTTTTTCTCGCCCTCCATTTCCCTTTCATTCCCAGCCTTCCTTTCAGGTGAACCGGGTTGACTGAAGCTGCTGGCAGCTACAGATGTTAAGCAAGAAAGGCAAAATCCACGTCTTCACAATTCCAAAGCCAACAGCCCTGTCACCATATAAACTGTCTGCTCCCTAGTGTAGCTACCAGAGGAATCCTCCAAATCCTAGGCCTGACCCTGCTGCTTCCCGGCTCAGAGCTCATCAGGAAGACTTCATTGTCAATCACACTGTCTTTGGAGTTTTTCAAGTGATAGAATATTTTAAAGCATGACTGAAGGAATCACTCTATTAGACAAACAAACTGAAACGTAGCTGACTTGGAAGCAGAGCAGTGACCCAGCTGTTATACTGGCTTGCACTGACATAGCCAGAGGGGAGTGGGCTCCATACAGTTTTCATACTCACGTCTCCCCACTGTTAATGTAAATGCGGATGTTCTTTCTGTGTCATACAAAATGTTTGTTAAATACTCAATTTTTGTCTTCTAGCCTAGACACCCTTACATGACTGAGTTGCTCACTGCAGCTCACTGACTTCCCATCCCCTCTAAGGTCTGGATTCTCTGATCAGGACCTCTACCTGTTTCAGCTGTAGCTTTCAGTGTGTCTTTCCTTGGTGGATAGGGAGGTTCCGTATCTGTCCCCTATGGAAAATACTTTCTTTTTAAATCAAAGAACTTTTTTTTTTTTTTTTTTTTTTTTTTTTTGGTTTTTCGAGACAGGGTTTCTCTGTGTAGCCCTGGCTGTCCTGGAACTCACTCTGTAGACCAGGCTGGCCTCAAACTCAGAAATCTGCCTGCCTCTGCCTCCTGAGTGCTGGGATTAAAGGCAGTGCCACCACTGCCCAGCGTCAAAGAACTTTTGCTTTGACTGCTTTTTCTGTCTTCAACAATCTATTTCTTTTGTTTTTATTTCCTCCCTGCTAGCTTAGCTTAATTGAATTTTCTTTGAGGGCTGAATGGTATTGGCATAAAAACAGACATGTTGATCAGTGGAATCAAATAGAAGATACAGACATAAATCCACATACCTATAAACACCTGATTTTTTTTTTATAAAGAAGCCACACAGTTGGGGAAAAAAAGACAACATTTTAAAGGGTGTTGATCTAACTGGATGTCGAAGAACTCACATCTATCCATATTTACCACTCCACACAAAACTCAAGTACAATTTGATCAAAGACCTCAACATAAAACCAGATATACTGAATCTGGTAGAAAAGAAATCGGGGAATGGCCTTGAACGTGTTGACAAAGGAGACAACTTTCTGAACAGAGCACAGCACAGGCACTAAAATCAACAATTAATAAATAGGACCCCATGAAACTGAAAAGCTCCTACGAGGCAAAGGACACCGTCCAAAGAACAAAACAGCAGCCTGCAGAATGGGAAACCATTTTTATAAACTCCACTTCCAATAGAGGACTAATAACAAAATATATAAAGAAGTCAAGAAACTGGATATCAAAAAAAGAAAAACAATCTATTTTAAAAATGGGTTACAGATCTAAACAGAAAATTCTCCATAGATGGATCTGAAATGCTTAAAGAAATGTTCAACATCTTTAGCCAACAGAGAAATGCAAGTCAAAACTACTTTGAGATCATTATGGTCTGAACCCCACCCCAGAACAGCTGTAACCATTCTGTTCCATGCCTGCCAGCTGTTTTATATGTTGCTGTGATATGCCTGGTACTCATTGACATTGAGGAATGACTCTGCTCAAGGGTATGCTAACCACACTCCCTGTTTTGTTCTGTATGTTCTGAATGTTCTGATGAGGTTTGCTAATCTTAAGAAATTCCACAAAGCTTTACATAGGACCCATCAAATCAAAGGTCAATATGAACTAATATGTCTAAAATATCTTGAGTCAGAGCTGACCACTGGGCAATCCTTCCTGTACCTACATATGAGCTCACTGTGGCTTTTATGGCTAACACTGAAGAATGCTACTAATAAGCCAAAATGTTATGATTGTAATACTCATGCTCTATTTTTTTCAATGTTCTGAAAGTCCTCTGTTCACCACCCATTCAATACTCCCCTTACCTTACTCAGGACCAATCAGCTTAAAGGTTAGCTGATAAGACTTTACCTAGGAAGCCAGCTGCTCCCCTCCTTGCCCTTTGAACTTTTGAACCTGGTTTTTCCTATAAAAAGCCTACTCTGAGAGCAGACTAGGACTACAATTAGGCTTCCAGGTCCTTTCTGCGGCCCTGAACATTCAGTATTAGAGTATGTATGCATTCAATAAACGATTCTTGCTTAACTGAGATCAGTGTTTGTTTGGTTTGAGTGGAGATTCCTGAACCCCCAACACAGATTCCATCTTACACCTGTCAGATGGCTAAGACCAATAACACAAGTGACAGCTTGTGCTGGCAGAAGTACAGCCTCTGTGGACATCAATGTGGTAGTTCCTAAGAAGATTGGGAATTGATTTGCCTCAAGGCCCATCTATACTACTCTTGGGCAGAGGATTGCTTCATCCTACTACAAGGTTGGACACTTGTTCAACCATGTTCATTGTGTCTTTAATCAGAACAGCCAGAAACCTTGAAACAACCTAGATGTCCCTCAACAGAAGAATACATAAACCAAATATGGTACTATTACACAATGGAATGTTACTCAGCTGTTTTAAAAAACGTTGTTGCTGGGGTAGTGATGGCACACACCGTTAATCTCAGCACTCAGTGGGCAGAGGCAGACAGATCTCTATGAGTTTGAGGCCGGCAGGGTCTACAGAGTGAGTTCTAGGATAGACAATACTATACAGAGAAACCTTGTCTCAAAAAATAAAACAAAACAAAAACAACAAAGACATTATGAAATTTGTAGGCAACTGGATGAATCTAGAAAAGATCATCGTGAGTGAGGTAACCCAGACCCAGAAAGACAAAAATGCTATGTACCCACTTGTAAGTGGATATTAGCCAGTAAGTAATGATAACCAAGTGACAGTCTGTAGAGGGGTGGGATAAAGAAAGGGGACTAGGGGATATGTATGGTTCTCCCCGGGAAGGTGAAATAGATTTGATCTTACAGGTGGACTTGGGCTGGTGGAGACAGACAGGAGGGATATGGGAGTAGAGTGAGGGACTAGGGAATGAAGGGAGAGAGTTCCAGGAGAGATGGCTGGAATTGGGGGCAGGCATTTGAGGAGGGGTGTGGAAACCTAGCTCAACAGAAACTTCCTGGAAATCTGGAAGGCAACCCTACTGAGGTCTCCTAGTAAGAGTGGATACAAAGTCTCAACTGGCCATCTCTTGAAGCCAGGCAAGGATTCCGGTGGAGGGACTGAGCTGAATTCAATTGAGTTGTTGGCCAAGAGAGTCCTGTGGAAATCCCCAAACAACCCAGAATGATGCTAAGACAAATGGTTGCTCTCTGCAGACTGACACTGAGGCTCCTTTGATGAGACAACACCCACACACCCACTCATTGGGCGCGGAGCAGTGGAGTTGTGGCCTACATGAAGCCTTCACCCTGTGTTATTTGGTGCAGGTAGGTACCCTGCAGGCTACCAAAAGAGAACTGCAGACATCAACCCAGCCACAGAACCTTTGACTACAATCTGTCCTGCCTGCAGGACATGCTGGGCAACGGACCTTGACACGGACCTTGTGGGAGTAACCAACCAATGTCTGACTTGACCTGAGGCCCACTCCTTGAGAAGAAACCCATGCCCAACAATGCTTGGGCAACCAAGAACCAGAGGCTAGATAGCCCAAAGACCTAGGGTAAAACCAAACATTAAAAGTCTAAAAAAAAAAAAAAAATCAATAAGATGATTCCTAATGATAGCTTGCTCTACTTGTACAACAGTACCTTATCCTGTCACCATCAGAGAGGCTTCCTCCAGCAGCAGATGGGAACAGGTGCACAGTCCCATAGCCAGACGTTATTCAGGGAGAAAGTGTAAATTGGAGGTCTCCATCAAATCTGTTCCCTCGGAGCTCAGAGAATCCCAAGGAAGAG
Organism: Arvicanthis niloticus; assembly: GCF_011762505.2. Classification (NCBI taxonomy): domain Eukaryota; kingdom Metazoa; phylum Chordata; class Mammalia; order Rodentia; family Muridae; genus Arvicanthis; species Arvicanthis niloticus. The sequence goes on from NC_047678.1 coordinate 16,573,679, forward strand.
GAGACAGAAAGACTGTAAGAGACAGAGAGGAGGGAGGAGCCAGGAGAACAAGGCCTTTGAATGAACAAGGTGAGGCACGAATGGGCACACAAAGACTGAAGCAGAAAGTACAAGGCTGACATGGGTCTGCACCAGGCCCTCTGTATGAATGTTAGAGCTATTAGCTTACAATGTTCATGGGACTCCTGACTGTGAGAATGACTGGGTATCTGACTCTTGTGCCTGCTCATGGGACTCTCTTCTGTTGGGTTGCCATGTCCAACTTGGACAGGAAAGTTTTTGCTTCATCTTAGTATGTTTTCTTTTGTTGTGTTTGGCTGTTAGCTCTTAGACACACGTTCTTTTCTAATGAGAGACAGCAGCGGAGTAGACTCATGGGGGGGGTAGAGAGAGGGACTGGGGGGAGTAGAGGGGAGAGGGAGGGAAACTATGATTAGAATATATTGTATGGCAAATGAATTTATTTTCATAGAAAGAGGGGGAGATTGAGAGGAGAGAGAGAGAGAAAGAGAGAGAAAGAGAGAGAGAGCACGAGCATTGGATGTCCTGATTACAAGGCATCCTCATTACAAGGCATTAGGTTAGACTGAAATTTAAATCTTAAAATCGGATCATGAGAGTTTAGCTCTGTGTAGTGAGAGCTGTTAAATGCAATGAGGAAATGGTGAGCTCCTCAATTAAATCCATTTGTCCTTCACGATAATGTGTTAAAAGTAAATTAAACTACAAGGAACCTAATTGTAGGATCTCTTTTAAATTCATGGATGAGGCTGCCACAACTCCTACCTAGACAGTTTTCTACCTCTGTCGGCAACTGTATCAATACCCGTGGGATATCACAGTGAACCCAGGATGAGGGTTAATGTTTCAAGGGTATTCTACACTTGTAAAGGCCCAAGAAGCAGGGGATTATGGGAACTTGAGTTAGTGAACACTGATGCATTTGGCCCAGCAAGGACTTAGTGTAAGTGGAAATTTCCCAATAAATATATAAATGAATTTGTTATAAGACAGGGTCTCATTACATGGCCCTGGACTGACCTCAAGCTCAGAGATTGCCTCCTGAGTGCTGAGTTTAAAGGGACACCCAACTCAAAATTTATCTTTAGAGGGTACAAAACATGACTAGGCTAAAATTCATTGAATTTATAAATGGATAGCAAGACTTTCCTTTGCATTTTTTTCTTTTTTGGACAGAGTCCTATGTATCCCCAGGGGTCTGGCCTCAAGTTTGCTATATGACTAAGAATGACCCTGAGCTTCTGATTGTCTTCCCTCCATCTCCTAAATTCTGCGATTACAGGCATGTGCCGTCTTTCTGGGCTGATGGTCACACCTAGGGCCTGGTGCATGTTAGGCAACTCTGCATTCACAGCCAGCTCACAACATTCACAGTGACCTACAGACTTGTTCACCTGACTGATCTATCTCGTGTGTGTGCACACACATCAAGGTACATGTGGAGGTCAGAGGGTGACATCTGGGGGTGGGGGTCCCCTCTCTCCGTCCACCATATAGAATCCAGCAATTGAACTCAGGTTATCAGCCTTGGCAACAAGTGCCTTTACCCTCTGAGCCATCTCACTGGTGCATAGGTTGGTGGTGGTGGGGTTTTGATGTTGTTGTTGTTTTTAAGAGATCTTTTTGGAGATAGGAGTGCAAACTTGTACAACCACTCTAGAAATCTATCTGGCAGTTTCTCAGTAAATTAGAAATAGTTCTACCTGAAGACCCAGCTGTACCCAAAAGATGCTCCACCATCCCATAAGGACACTTTCTCAACTATGTTCATAGTAGCTTTATTCATAATACCCAGACACTGGAAACAACCCAGATGCTCCTCAACCGAATAATGGATATAAAAAAAAAATGTGGTTTATTTACACAATGGAATACTACTCAGCTATTTAAAACAAGAACATCATAAATTTTTCAGGCAAATGGACGGAACTAGAAGATATTCTGAGTAACCCAGACCCAAAAGAACATGCATGGTATGTACTCACTTATATTAACCATAAAGTACAGGATACCCACACCACACTCCACAGACCCAAAGAAGATAAACAAGAAGGAAGGCCCAAGCAAGGATGCTCGAATCTCACTTAGAAAATAAAATAGTCATAGGAGGCAGATGGAGGGAGGGAACTGGGTGGGTAGGGTATGGGGAGGAGAGTGGGGGTTTGGGATCAGGTGTAGGGAGAGACAGGAGAGCAGGCTAGAGGGCCAGGAGAGTGAATGGAGATCTAAGGTAGATGGAGGTAGGGTGTGGGGGGCATTTCTAGGATGGGGGACCTGGGGTTGGGGAGGCTTCCAAGAATCTATGGGGGTGACTTAGCTGAGACTCATAGCAGTGGGGATATGGAACCTGAAGAGGCCACCTCCTAGAGCCAGGCAGGACCAGCTGTGGAGAGACACTGACACCAACCCACCCACAAAACTTTCACCCCAAATTTGTCCTGTCTACAAGAAATTCAGGGACAAAGATGAAGGAGAGACCAAGGGAATAGCCAACCAATAACCAGCCAAACTTGAGATCCATTCCATAGGCAAGCACCAATCCCTAACACTACTAATGATATTGGTTGTGCTTGCAGACAGGAGTCTAGCATGACTGTCCTCTAAAAAGCTCCACCCAGCAGCTAACTGAAACAGATGCAGAGACTCCCAGCAAACATTGGATGGAGCTTGGGGAGTCTTAAGGGAGAGTTGGGGCAAGGATTGAGGGCCCCAAAGGGGATGGGAACTCCAGAGGAAGACCAACAGAGTCAAGTAAGGTACTCAGACTCTAGGGGGCTCTCAGAGACTGAACACCAACCAAACCAACAGTGGACTGGACCTATGTCCCTAGCACATATGTATCACATGGGCAGCTCCTTCTTCATGTGGGTCCCCTAGCAACTAGAGTGTGAGCTGTCCCTAAAGCTATTGCCTGTCCATGGAATCAGTTCCCCTGGCTGGGCTGCCTTGTCTGGCCTCAGTGGGAGAGGATGTACCTAGTCTTGCAGTGACTGGATGTGACAGAGTGGGGGTATACCCAGGGGGTGCCTTCACCCTCTCAGAGGAGAAGGGAGGGAGGATTGGGAAGGTACCATGTGAGGGAGGACTGGAAAGGGATACAGCAATCAGGATGTAAAGTGAATGAATGAATGAATGAATGAATGAATGGAAAAATTAAATAAAAAGAGATCCTTTAAACAAACAAACTCAGTGTCTCATTTTGAGTTCAAGCTGGTCTCAGCCTCATAGTAACCATCCTGACTCAGCACTGGGACTACAGGAGTGAGCACAATGCCTGGCTTGAGTCTTAAGGAAAATAAATATACATGGTGAGCAGCCTCTGAGATAAGAAACTAGGGAAGTATAAAGGGACTTCTGTCTTATTGCAGCATGCAACTTTGGCAATCAGGGTACACTGGCTTCATTTGACACTTGATAACTGGCCTGGGAGAAGTTCACGGTGACCTACTTAGGTTATCTGATGAAGCCAAACTTGAATTATAAAAACATCAATCTGGGCAACAGCTTCTGGAGGGCGGCAGCTCAATTTTTTCCTCCATTATTTATTTTTGGTGCTGAAGGTTGAACCCAGGGTTTTCCTCATGCTCGGCAAGTGTGCTACCACTGAGCCAGGCCCCCAAACTTCAGGCCAATCAATAGCTTGCTGTGTAGGTTTGAAAAAAAAAAAAAAAAAAACAAAAAAACGGGAATAGTTGTAAAATGGTTTAAACTCAGATTATTACATCCTTCCTGGTTTAGTCAACAAACATTTCTTTCACCACAGCTGTGTGACTGATGGTGGTGACACCAGCTGTGTGTGTGACTGATGGTGGTGATGCCAACTGTGTGACTGATGGTGGTGAGGCCAACTGTGTGACTGATGGTGGTGACACCAGCTGTGTGACTGATGGTGGTGACACAATGACAGGTGGTCTGAGTCCCTGGCTTCAGAATGATCTCTCTCCAAGGAAAATGTTGGTTACGTAAGGTTAATGGGATCCAAGCTGACATAGCTACAGATGCATTTGAAAGGGCATGGGGGCATAGCAAGAATCATCAAATCTGTCAGGAAAGTCATCAAAAAGAAAGATGGAAGGAAGGAAGTGAGGGAGATGAGTTTCACCCCAGTGTTCATTATCAACATCTAATTCCAAGCAGGGAAGGCTTTGGCGTAGACAGCAGAACCCTGGGCAGGAGGGCCCCTGGGAAAGCATGGGTCACAGGAAGACTTGAACCGGGCTCAGGCTGTGACCGATGTCCGCTGCATCCTCAAACTTCCTCAGTACTTTAACCGCGCCCCCGAAACTAGAATCCAGTGAGGAATTAGAATAATGTCAAACAATATTAACTACCATCTCTTTGTTCTCTTTGATTCCAAATTAGGCATATAACATTTTATTAATTAATTTATTTATTGTGACTTTATTTGTTTGCTTGTTTTTGAGACAGGGTCTCTCAACATAGCCCTGGTAAGCCTGGAATCTTTTATGTAGACCAGGCTATCCTTGAACTCATAGAGATCTACTTGCCTCTGACTCCTGAGTGTACCACCATGCCCAACCTTTTTTTTTTTTTTTTTTTTGAGTCTGGGGACAAGATTTCGTTCTGTAGTCCAAGACGACCTCAAACTCACAGAATCCTGCTTTGGCCTTTTGAGTTCTGGAATTTAGGCATCCACCATTGTACACTGTGCTTTTTATTGTTATTGTTATTTTTAAAGGAAAGTCATCAAAAAGAAAGATGGAAGGAAGGAAGTGAGGGAGATGAGTTTCACCCCAGTGTTCATTATCAACATCTAATTCCAAGCAGGGAAGGCTTTGGCGTAGACAGCAGAACCCTGGGCAGGAGAGCCCCTGGGAAAGCATGCGTGCGTGCGTGGGTGTGTGTTTGATATGCACACAAGTGTGTGGGGAGCTGACAGCAGCAAGCCCCAGTGTTCCTTGTGTCTCCTCTCAGTGCTGGGTTACAGGCACACAAGGCTAAGCCCAGCGTTTCCCATGAATGCTGAGGATTTGAACTCAAGTTCTCACGCTTGTGAAGGAAGCCTTCTCACTACTTAGCCATTTCCTCAGCCCCGCCTTCTTAATAGTTTACTGTTCAAGTCAGCTGTTACTCGGAACATCACTCTGAATTTAGCCAATCACTTTCTTGTGATTGCAGTTGGATTCGATAATTAGATTGTTAGATAGAATCTGAGCTTGGTAACAAGCAGGTATTGCAAACAGTGGCAGGTAAGATATGGTGGGGATATATTCTCACAGCAGTTTAAGGAGGAAACACCAACAACCTTAAACATTTGACAAGGGAGGGGCTGAGCTGAACCTGAAGCTTTATCCACGAGTGCTGCACTCTAGATGAAATAAATAGATGTGGCGCTAGGAATGTCTCACCTACCATCTCAACACTCAAGAAATTTGGCAGGAGCAGTGCTAGGAGTTTGAGACCAGCCTGGGCTAGATAGTGAATTCTAGGCCAACCTAGCCTACAAAGAGACATCATGTCTCAGAAGAAAGAGAAAAGGAAAGAAGGAAGAAGAAAGGAAGGAAATAGGAAGAGAGGTTGGTTAATGTTTAACAACAGTAAAGACCCTTGTCACCAAGTTTGACAGCTTAAGTTTGATCCCTGGAACTCACAAGATGGAAGGAAAGAACTGACTTCTGAAAGCCATGCATTGGCCTTCACGTGTGTACCATGGTGTTTTTTGGACCGTACAAACAAGTACACACAGAGACAGATAAAATGAATATAATAAATATAAATGTAATAAAAAATTTAAAAGATAAAGAAAAGTTAGACACACACACACAGAGGTACCTAGAAGACTAGTACATAATATCAAGAAAGACATATTCTGAGCCCCTGAGTGTCAAGCAGCAGGTATGAATGGAGAGTGTCACCTCCTCACTGGCGACAGTTTTCTTCAGAGCTCCCTCAGGCCTTCCAACAGACTTCTTAGACTCTCCTTTTAAATATATTTATTTTTACAGGAGATTGGCTTCAAAGCTAGACATAGCATTCCCATCTGGGTGAGAGAACACATGTTTCTCAATAACGAGAAGAAAGATAAAGTCTTCCTCAGGCCAAAGATAAGACACTTTTGCCTATAGCCACCTTTTAAAATTTAGGTTTGGCTGGCCATCCTCTGTAACCAGGCAAGGCCTCAAGGGAAGGGATTGGGACATCAACCCAACCACAAAACTTCCAACCTATAGTTTGTCCTTCCTGTAGGATGTACTGGGATTGTGAGCCTAGCAAAACTGACATCCAAGAGACTTCATCCAGCAATTGATGGAAGCAGATGCAGAGACCCACAGACAAATATTATGTATAGCTTGGAGAGTCCTGTAGGGGAGGGGGAGGAAGGATAGGAGGAGACAAAAGGACTCAGGACACCACAAGAACACAGCCCACAGAATCAACAGACTAGGACTCAAGTGGGCCCAACAGAGATCAGGGAGCCTCTATGGGTCTGAGCTAGGTCCTCTGCATATATGCTGTGTCTGTGTAGCTTGGTGTTCTTGTGGGATTCCTAACAGTGGGAACAGGGACTGTCTCTGGCTCTTTTGCCCACCTTTGGGACCCTTTTCATGTTACTGAGTTGCCCCCTCCAGCCTTGATGTGATGGTTTTGTTTGCACCTGGTCTGATTGTAGCTTGTTCTGTTGTATTTGGTTGCTGGCCCGGGGGGGGGGGGGGCTACTCTTTTCTGAGGGGAAGGCAGGAGAAGCACGAATCTGGGGGAAAAGGAGATCAGGGGAGAGACTGGGAAGAGGGGAAACTGCAGTTGGGATGTAATGTATGAGAGAAGAATAAGAAGGACAAAAGAGAGTCAGGGAACTTAGGGGTTAGTCCAAATTGACTTGATCAATCAATGGGACCGTTGTCTGGGGCTCAGCAGGTGTGGGGATAAAATGGTCAAGACTTAGCTTTATCCTGAGCTCAGATAATGTGGCCAAGACATAAATTCTATTCTCAGTCTCTCAACTTTTCAACTTTGCTTTCTTAGAAGAAACTTCCCACTGTCTTTTTAGATTTTTTTTTTTTTTTTTTTTTTTTTTTTTTTTTTTTTTTTTGGTTTTTCAAGACAGGGTTTCTCCTGGAACTCACTCTGTAGACCAGGCTGGCCTCAAACTCAGAAATCCACCTGCCTCTGCCTCCCAAGTGCTGGGCTTAAAGGTGTGTGTCACCACCTCCCAGCAAGAGATTTCCCATTGTCAAGAGACATGGATTCCTTTCTCTATATTACACCTCTGCTTTTCTAGAGTGGGATCCATTGTCAAGGAAGGTTCCATCTTTACAAGCATCAGGGCTGCCAACTACATCTCTATTCTGTGTTCAGTACAAATGTACCACTCATCCTGAGGAAAAAAGAGATTTTTGCTTCTAAAAATTAACCCAAGGACTCCTTCTATCCTTCTCTATGGAGAAGTTTATCTGTCCATCCACGAGTCACATTGCATGGCCATCCCTGGAAAGGTATAAGGTGGTGTTAGGTGCATAGTTTCCATAGAACTGCTCTTCTGTGCTCTTCATGCTTGGCATGGCACCAATCCTAGTGATACATACCTGACAATAGTTTTTAAAATATAACTCCCCATCCTCCCCCAAAATATTTGGGTTTGGAGATGAAGAGATGGCTCTATAGCTAGGATCACAATCAAAAAGGCCAGATTCGACATGTTTGTAAGAGGCTGAGGTGAGGGGGAGCATCTCAGTGGAGAAGATGAGGCCAGACTGAGCAACATAAGGAGATCCTGTCTTAGAAGACATAAATAAAATGAATGGTAGGATTAGGGGTTTCCCAAGGTCAGTGTGTCTCTGCTGTGACACCAACCCCTGGCCTGGTCCTCAGGACCAACTGCTCTCAAATGGTATGGAGTTTGCACCTCTTGCCAGGCCCAAGTGCATTTGGACTTGTCTGCTTGCTGGCTGCCTTGACGGAAGTGCAGCAAGCTGATCCGGTAGCCACAGCTGTCACTGACACTCAGGGACTCATGGGCACTGGGTCACCTGCCAACTTGACTCCTCTCCGTGGTGAGGCCCTTGAGCTGAGAAGTCAATAGAGAAACTCCCCTGAGGCAGGGAAAACTTTTGAGGAGCAAACATGAACTTGTACAGGGATGCCCTTGGCATGAGCAATTTCTACAGAGAACTCCATTTCTACAGAGAACTCCATGAAAGGCAATTTCACGGTGTGGAGAAGAGATAAAGCCTGGGCCAGTGAGGACTCAGTGAGCTACCAAGCACTTGCAATGGAATGAAATAGCCGGAGTTTCTGCCCTGGAAACAACAAAGTGGAAAGAGAGAATCAACTCCCACGGGCTGTTTTCCAAGTATTCTCCATATGCTCACACAAGTTCTGTGTCAGGCACACACACACACCAAATAAAAAATAACAAAACAGAAGGAAACACACTGCAGAGGGCAGAAACCCTCACTAAGAGAATTTACACCTTGAGAGCCAGAGGCAAGCAAAGAACATGAGAAATTATGGCATTATTATGCTCAAAATAAGCAAACACAAAAAAGCAAAGAAAAAGAAACACTCAACAGCAGACTAATAAATGCAGAGTCATCAGACTCAAGAACAGACTGAATCTGAGCTGGGTTGTGTTTCAGTTGGTAGAGTGTTTGTCTAGTCTGCACAAAGCCAAGGTTGGCTGGATCTCAGCCTGGGGTGGAGCCAGGCACTGAGCATGGTCAGGCCCTGCAGCAGCTCCAGCAGTTAGAGCAGGAAGGCCAGACGTTCAGGCACTCTTGTCTGAAAAGTGAACCAAGGCCAGCCTGGGCTACACCAGAACCTGTCTTAAAGGAAAGAAGAAGAGGAAGGAGGAAGAGGAGGAGGAGGAGAAGGAGGAAGAGGAAGAGGAAGAGGAATTAGAATAGAAAACAGATACAGAGATAAGGTGGTGGTAGCCTGGTTCAATGCACAGTACTGCATCAAAATGTCTAAATTATTGAAATGTTAATACTTAGGTCAGAAACACAGCTGCAAAAAGAATAGATTGAAAATGGATGGAAAAGGTTACCCACAATGCATCACAAAACAGTAAATGCAATAAGCATAGGGGATCTATGGCAAATATTTAGAGGACAGAAATCAGGTGTGGTTCTGCCCCTGAGTCGAATGCCAGATACTGGAAGGAAGGAAGGAAGGAAGGAAGGAGGAAGGGAGGGAGGAGGGAGGGAGAAAGGGAGTTAGGGAGGGAAGAAAAGAAAAAAGAAAGAGGAGGGCAGAGGAAGAGAGGAGAGGAGAAGAGGGGGAGGGGAGGAGAAGAGAGGAGATGAGAGGGGAGGGGGAGGAAAAAAGAGGGGAGGGGAGGGCAGGAGAGAGGAAGGGAAGAAGAGAGGATGGGAGGGGAGGGGAGGGGAAGAGAGGAGAGGAGAGGAGGGGGAGGGGAGGGGAGGGAAAAAGTACATTTATTCACTTATGCAAATGAAAGACAAGCCAAAAATTGACTTGATGAATCAGCTGTGATAGCTCATACCTGTTAGTATAAGCATTTGGCAAACGAAGGATCCAGGATTTTAGAAAGAAAGAAAAAAAAAAGAAAGAAAGAAAGAAAGGGAAAGAAAGAAAGAAAGAAAGAAAGAAAAAAGGAAAGAAAGAAAGAATCAGCTGTGATAGCTCATACCTGTTAGTATAAGCATTTGGCAAACAAAGGATCCAGGGTTTTAGAAAGAAAGAAAGAAAGAGAAGGAAAGAAAGAAAGAAGGCCAATGAGAAAGCTCAGCAGGTAAAGGGATCTGCTGCCAAGCCTGATGACTTGAGTTCAGTCTCTGGGACCCATGTGGTGTAAGAAGGAAGCCAACATCTATAGGTTGCCTGTGCCTTTTACAATCAATCACAGTGTGGAATATGTGCACAGGCGAGCACACCGAGGATAGATAGATAGATGATAGATAGATAGATAGATAGATAGATAGATAGATAGATAGATAGATAATAGATAGATAGATAGATGGATGAATAGATAGATGGATAGATGAGAGAGAGAAAGAGAGAGGGGGAGAGAAAGAGATGGAATAACACTCAGGAGGCAGAGCGGGCAGAGCTCTGTGAGTTCGAGGCCAGCCTGGTCTACATAGTGAGTTCCAGGACAGCCAGAGCTATATAGTGAGCCCCTGTCTTGAGGGGACCAGGGGAGTATTCTGTCAAAAGAAGAAAAGACCTGCCAGGTGTCCAGTGCACACATGTGACCCAGAAGGCTGAGTGAGGCAAAAAGATTGCTGTAAGCTTAAGGGCAGCCTGAGCTACCTTGTGGGTAAAATTTGTGGTGGGCTGAAGCAGCAGAAAAAAAGAAAGAAAGAAAGAGAGAGAGAGAGAAAGAGAAAGAAAGAAAGATCAAGCAAGGAAGGAAGGAAGAAAAAATAGCAGGGAGGGAGGGGAGGGAGAGAGAAGGAAGAAGGAAGGCATGAGGGAGGGGCTGGAAATGAGAGGGGACTGGATGAAGAGGAAAGAAAGAACAGACAAATGAGAACAAGATGAATTGGGCTCCCGGAGCTCTCCTGTTTACAATACACTTACCTAAAGGATGTGAATGTTTACATATTCCAAAACATGCAAATGAACAAAACCTACAAGCCTAAGGGTAAACCTAAAATGAAATTCAAACAGAAAGAAATGTGAGATTTTTCTTTATGCATTTTTGTTTTCATCTTATTTCATTTTATTTTGTTATTTTATTTTTGTTGTTTGTCTTTTGATAGGATCTCTTATGAAGCCTTAGCTGACCTGGCCCTTACTATACAGACCACCTGGTCTCATGGCTGCACTGAGCCTCCTGCCTCTGCCTCTCAAGGGAGAGCATGACTGGTAAGTACCACCTACATGATTCCCCAAACCCTATTTCAGGCCTGTGCGCTAACCAACTGAGTAAAACAGCTGGCAGTCAGTCACACTTCACATGAAAACGGCAGCCACGTTTCCGGAGACAAAGTTTCAGCAATGAACATTTGACCCTCCGCCATCAGGTTAGACAAATATTGGCTTTTAGCTAGTAGACTTGATTTCACACAAACAGAGTAGACATTTTGGAAGTAATTTGTTTGCATTCTAAGATCAATTGAACTATACACGAGTCACAGGAGCGAGACTTCTCGCTGGCAAAGAAGGGAGTTACAGATATGGGAAAAGAAAAAGTGAGAAAGACTCTAGTTCAAGAAATCAAAACTGGAAATCCCAATATAAACCGAGCCTTTAAAGCAGGCCGGGCTGGAAAGATGGTTCAGCGTTACAAGTTCTTCCTATTCTTCCTGAGGACCAAAGTCTGGTTCCCGGCACCCATGTCAGGTGTCTCACTACTGCTTGTGAGCCATCTCCAGGGGGGTCTGACACCCTTTCGTGACCTTTGCACACATCCAAACACTGAGAACAAGAGAACACTCACACAGACAAACACACTAATGAGAATAAAATCTTTAAAAGCCAAAAATAGACAGCCAGGTCCAGAGGGGTGGCTCAGCAAGTAAGGCTCTGATGCCTTGAGTTGATCCCTTGAACCCACGCGACAGGGGACAGCCAATTTCAGTTGCCCTCTGACCACTTGTACCAAGGTATAGTATGTCCATACACATCACGCATTACACATGAGAGGTGGGGAAAGGGTTTTAATAAAAAGAAGGTTAGAGAGCTGAGGAGATGGCTCAGCTCTTGAAGAGGACCTTGGTTCAATTCCAAGACCCCAGATCAGGCAGCTCATAGCTGTCACTCCAGTTCCAGATCTGACACACCTGTCCTCGGTGGGCAGGACACTCATGGACACACAGAGGGAGGGGGAGGGGAGGGGAGGGGAGAGGGAGAGGGGGAGGGGGAGGGGAGAAGGGGGGGGAGGGGAGAAGGGGAGGGGGGAGGGGAGAGGGAGAGAGAGAGAAGGAGGCGGGGCTGAGGCTAGCATGCAGTGGTAGAATGCTCCCGACATGGAAGGTTTGGTCCCCAACACTGAAAAGAAAAACAAGAAACCATGAAGGGGAAAGGGGGTAAGGTCCTCTCAGCAGGGTGACACACACCTAATACCTGCACTCAAGTGACTGAGGCAGGAGTATTGTGAGTTTTGGGCCAACCTGGGCTGTGTAAAATAGTTCCTGGCCACCTTTAACTATCGATACTGTGTATAAACAAATAAAATCAACGTAGACAAAGACAAAGACTTTAAATGGTCCAGAGCACAAAGGAATGAAAGACTCAGGGCATTTGGAACATGATCTGGGATTTTTCTTGTCCTGTAAGGCAAAGTCTACGGCTGGTTAAATATGAATGAGCTCCCTAGACCAGCTCACGGGATTGTGCACGACAATTACATAACTTGTTTTTAGAAAAGTCCAAGTCAAGTAGTAACTAATGTTCAATGGCTCCGAGTAAACTACAGGAGTTGGTGCTGGGAACACAGCAACATTGGTAAGAGTGTTTGCACATCACACGAGAACCCCTGGCTTCCATCCCCAGCCTTCGTTAGTAGACTGGGTGGCACCTGCTTGAAGTCTGGCAGGTGCCGGCCAGAGGATCGGAAGTTCGAGGTCATCCTTGGCTATACAGTGAGTCCAGCATAGGCTACATGAGACCCTATCTCAAAAAGAAAACTATGCACAAATTCTTAGAGAAGATTAAGTGTATGTGGTGGTGCTAAGGAGGGGTAGGGAGAGCTCACATGGAAGTTCTTCCTGTTATCCTGTAGCTTTTCTGTAACTTTGAGATTATGCCAAAAATAATAGCTAGAGCTGCTGAGGTGGCTCGTTTACTGCATATCCTGATGTGCTGGCTGGTTCTGCTCAACTGACTCAAGCCAGAGTCATCAGAGAGGAAGGAGCCTCAGTGGAGGAAGTGCCCCCATGAGATCCAGTTAAAGGCATTTTCTCAATTAGTGATCAGTGGGGGAGGGCCCAGCCCATTGTGGGCGGTGCTATTTCTGGGCTAGGGTTCTGGGCTCTATAAGAAAGCAAGTTGAGGCTCTCCCCTGCCCCCACCCCTCTCCCCTCTGCTCCCCCCTCTTGCTCTCACTCTCTCTCTCACTCTGTCTTCCTCTCTCCCTCTTCCCCCTCTCCCCCTCTCCCTGTCTCTTCTTCTTCCCCTCTCTTCCTCTTCTTCTCTCCCCCTCTCCCCCACTTCCTCTTCTTTTCTTTTTGCTTGCATGCCTTTCTTCCTTCCCCCACCCCACATGGTGACTCTCCTCTTGCCTCAGTCCTTGGGATCAGCAAACTCACTGGAGAGCAGCTTCCCAATAAACATGCCTTTAATATGAGAGAGAGAGAGAGAGAGAGAGAGAGAGAGAGAAACACGCAGGTTGAGCCAGCTTTGTAATGTAAACAAAACAATAAGCATCCTCCCTCCTCCATGGCTCCAGGTTCCAGCCCCACTTGCTTGAGTTACTGTCCTGACTTTTTCCAACGACGAGCCTTGCTAAGTCGAATAAACCCTTTTCTCCCCAACTTGCCTTTTGATCCTGGTGTTTTCATAGCAGCAGAAGAAACCCTAAGACACCGGAGAACCGGAGCTCCATCCCAGGGACCACAGAAGGAGAAAACAGACTCCTCAAAGTTGTCCTCTGATCTCCACATGCATGCTACAGCACTCACCTGCACATGCATGCATGCACACACATTAATTAATTAGTTAATCAATTAAAAGTATAGCTGGCTGGCCAGGCAGTGGGGGCGCACGCCTGTAATCCCAGCAGTTGGGAGGCAGAAGCAGGTGGATTTCCGAGTTCGAGGCCAGCCTGGTCTACAGAGTGAGTTCCAAGGCAGCCAGAGCTACACAGAGAAACCCTGACTCGAAAAACCAAAAATAAATAAATAAATAAATAAAATAAAATTTTTTTTTTAAAAATATAGCTGGTTGTATTACCTAGGGTTTTCTAGAGGAACAGAACCAATAGAATAAGTAACAGGCAGCTGCAAGAGGAGAGTCCAGCACCATGACACATGCCTATAACCATAGGCATCAGAATTGTAGAGGTTAATTGGCTTCACTTCATGACCAGGGACTGGATAACCCACAGGGGTCACATGAACACTGGAGAGATAGCCCAGTAGCTGCTCAGTCCAGAACGCCAGAGACCTCACAACATCTGAAGGTAGCCCTGGTCCAAAGCTGAGGGCCCAGAAAGCCTCTGGAGACTCATGGCTGCAAGTCTACTTTGGAAAGTCGAAGAAGCAAGATGGCTGATGCTGGCAGCGGCAGACACTTAGGGAGGAAGACTCGTGTGCTTGCCCTTCCTTTCTTGTCTACTTTTGATCCCCCTCCTCGTCCTCTTCTTCCTCCTCCTCCTTCCCTTCCTCTTCCTCCTCTTCCTTTTCCTCCTCCTCCTCCTTCTTCCTGAGACTGTCTCACTATGTATCCCTGGCTAGCCTGTAGTTTGCTATGTAGACCAGGCTAGCCACAAACATGAAGATCTGCCTGCCTCTACCTAGTGCTTATTATTAGATTGTTAAAGCTGTGTACTACCTGGTTTATATCTTCTTAATGAATTGATCCTTTTGCCTTACAAAATATCCCTCTTTGTCTCTAATTAAATTTTCATTTCAAAAATCTTATTTCTAGGATAGTGGGGCAGTTGTTTGCTGGGATCATTGGCATACTGTATCTTTTTCCAGACTTTTACTTTAAGTCTGTTAGGATACTTAAATCTAAATTGTATCTTTTAGCCACTTTGATGGCTCACAAATTACAATCCTGACATTCTAGATACTGATGCAGGAGGATCACTATAAGTTCAAGGCTATCCTTGAATGCCAGGCTAGTCTGAGCTAGTGTAAGAAACTGCCTCATTAAAAAATAAAAAATGAAGAAAAAAAAAACCAGTTTTTCAATGATTTCCACCCCTCTTTGGGATTCAATATACATCTTAGGCCATCTTCAAACTCAGTCCTTCCTCTTTCTGCCCCTTCCTTTTTCCTCCTTCCTTTTTTCTTCGATGTTGTGTTTGTTTGTTTGTTTGTTTGTTTGAGACAGGGTCTCCCTGCATAGTCCTGGCTGGCCTGAAACTCACTGTGTAGACAAGACTGACCTCAGTCTCAACAGATGCACCTGCTTCTGTTTGCTGCTTCTGGGACTAAAGGTGTGTGCCTGCACTCCCAGCTGCTATCAGTTTTTTGACAGAGTTGAGTAGCCCAGGCCAGCCTCAAACTTGATAGTAACCTTAGATGATTTTGAACTCCTGCTGACCTCATAATCCTGCCTTAGCTCTCGGCCCCACCAAGGATTTTTTTTTGAATAAATTGAAATTAGGAAACGGTTTGTGCCACTGCATATAGCACCCTTATCTCGGGTTCTTTTGAGCTTCCAAGGATTTCTTGTCTTTGAAGTTGTTTAATGTGTTAAACATGTTTATTCTGATGTGCCCGTTCGTGGATTGTTGGGGTGACCTTTACTCACATTGTATGTCTCTGTATTTTCAATTGTTAATTCTGTGCCAGTAGAGAACTGCTTGCATGATTTTGGAATTCTCGTTTCTATGGACCATCACTGGGTTTTCTGTTTGTAAATGCTTGTCCTTTCACACCTGCCCAAAAAAAGAAGGTTAGGCAGCCCTCATCGCCTAAGACATTGGTTATAATAAAGATCTGACAGCCAATGTCTGGGTGTGGAAAGTATGGGGTGGGTAGAACTGGGCAGGCAGGAGAATTAAAGGAGAAAGGGGTGGAGGTGGGAACAAAAGGAATAGAACAGAGCTGTAAGCAGGGGGTGAAAACCCATGGGGAGACAGGATGCCGGCAAAGTTAGGATACCTTTATATGAGCCAACTGAGAGACTGCTCCAGTATAAGGCCAACAGCTTCAAACTGCATACAAGTCTTGTGTCTTTTTTTTTTTTTTTAACTGTTGGGGGTCAGCAAAAGTCCCACAATAATGAATTTCCTTGTGGTTTATCCTGTTGAGAGTCCATTGAGTTTCTGGTATATACAGGTTAATATTTTTCAGTAAATATGGGAAGTAAGCCGCCATTGTTCCTTTGAGTATCTTGTCTCTTCCCTTCTCTGCTCTGTTTTCTAAAATTGGTATTGGGTTTGAACGGAGGTCCTCTCCTGGGTCTTAAGGTGCTAGACAAGCAACCTACCATTAAACTGTGTCCCCAGCTTCCTCTCTTATCTCTCTGCTGCTACTGCTGCAGCAGAACAAGGTGGAAAGACCAACTATTAGATACTGATTTATTGATGTACAGGAAGCACTGTTTGTACTGCAGTCTTGTCAAGCATGACTTCACTTGCCATCTGATGCAGAATAACCTGCAAAATAGCTAAAACAATAGCATATTTATTTATTTGTTTATTTATTTATTTATTTATTTATTTTTGTGGCAGGGAGTTTTAAGACAGGGCTTCTCTGTGTTGCCCTGGCTGGCCTGAAACTCACTTTGTAGACCAGTCTGGCTTCAAACTCACAGAGATCCACCTGCCTCTGGCTCCTGAGTGCTGGGATTAAAGGTGTGGGCTACTACTACTCCTGGGTACAATGGGTCATTTAACAACCTGCTGCCTGCAACATAGACTCCTGTGAAAGCTTACTGTGCTCCGTGGCATTCTGTGTGTATTTGGGGCTTGTCGGTAGTTTTCATTTCTCTTCCTCTCTGGCCTTTGGGTCACACGATTGCCATTGATTTCTTTTTACATGCACTATTTTTTTTTTTTTTTCATTTTCGAGTTCAAAAATCTCGGAACTACTTTAAAAAAACAAAAACAAACAAAAAAAAAAAAAACCAAGAACTCAAAATTTGTAAGCCTGCATGGCCTGGAATTAAGTATGTAGGTTAGGTTGGCAGGCTCTAGACCACATGAGATCTTCCTGCCTCCACCTCCCAAGTACTGAGATTAAAGTATGCACCACCACATCTGGCTTGATCCACTTTTTGAGCTACCTTGATTTAAACTACTGGTTCTATTCATGTCCGTGAATGTTTCATTTCAAACTTTCAACTCCGGACCCTTCATATGGTTCTTTTTTATATTTTTTATTTCTCTGACCTTCTTTAGTTGGTGGAACATTTCACTTATGTTTATGAGGGCTGCGTTAAAGTCTTTTTCTTCTCAGTGCAACCTCTGACAACTGCTTCTGTCTGTCGCCTGATTCCCCACAGTGGATAGATCACATACTCTTCATGCCTTGTAGATGACAAATCAGACCAGTGCCAGGGGGCGGGTGCTGCTGCAAACCCCTGGTGGGGCTGTGGGAGTCAAGTTTGAGAGAGAGATTGGCTTCAAGGTAAAAGGCTGAACCTTGTTCTCAGAGGTACAGCGAGTGGGTCAGGTCAGGATGGGCAAGAAGGCGGACTGGAAAGCAGTCGAGAGCGCTGTATGGGTAGTGAGGGTCAAGCTGAGTCGGGGAGACTTTGGTCACTGGCACACACAGCAGGTATGAGATGGCAGGTTGGTGTTGAGCCATGCCAACACCATTAGGTGTCCATCACAGTGTGGAGGCCAAGTGAGGAAGTTGTTGCCTTTCCTTAGACTGCTGTTTGGGGGCCTTGTATGATTTTAATATGTCATGTGCTCCTACAGTCTCGAGTCACCCAATAAATGTATACCGTGGCTCCCTTCCTAGGAATAAGTCATTGGTCAGTCTATGAGGAGTGCTGTCTGACAGCCAGTGAAGTTTATGACCCACCCAGGGGGCTGCAGGTTATTCTGCTCAGAAAGAGTCTCCTTGAGCAATGCACAGTTAGAAAAAAACATTAGAAGCAATCTGGGATGACTTAAGAATAGAATGGAGGTTGATTTCCACACAAAGTACCCGGAGGGCAGAAGTCTCAAGGACTATTCTTTAAGTGGGAGGTGGCACATGCCTGTAATCCCTACTTCAGGAAAAAAAAAAATTGACTTCTTCAAAGGGGTATGAGCTTGGTTGAAATTATGATCCCTAAAGTTTTTTGTTTTGTTTTCTAAAAATGAGATCTCAGGTAACCTGGGGTTGGCCTTGAACTTCTGATCCTCCTGTTCCCACCTACCAAGTGCTAGAGTTATCTGCATTCACCTCAGCCAAGCTTCCAAGGTAGACAAACCTAATGGTACATACTGTATTGAAATAGCCAAATCTTGTGGATTTCTTGCTATTTGGTACATTCTAACGCTGTGGAAAGACAAGTGTTTATCTGTTTCTGGCCTGGTGCAAACACCAGCTCTTCTCAGAGCTGCCTCTTTCTCTAATCTCCTGGAAACAAGTGGCCAATAGTTTAACCTGTACCTTGTTGCTATTGTAGTTGAGACAGGGTCTCACATCACCAGGCTGGCCTCCAACTCATATAGCTGTAGAGACCCTGAATCTCTGATCTTCTTGCTTCTGCCTCCCAAGTGCTGGTATTACAGATGCTTTCAGGTGTGCCCCTATTTACCATGAATAACTATGGAAATCACAATAAATGGTTGCATATAAATGGAATGACTTCTTTGTATTTATTCAGAAGTGTCTTTAAGTTCAGCACTTGGAGAGAGTGGGGAAAGGAATGATATACATTTTAGTTCAGCCAGACCTTGTATCTCAAGAACCAGCCTGGCTCCATTTTGTTCCTGGGAGCCATTCTAAGTCTTTAGCTATGTTAAGTTTCTGTTTACTATAAAATTTGAATTTCTGTTTCTTAGAGTTGAGCTACACCCCATCCCATAACCATGAAATGTTCTGAAACAAATGCTCCAGGAAGATTTCCTTAACTGCTTTGTAAAATCCTGTCTGTTTTCCTTTCTTTAACTATGCAAAACCTGGCAAAACCTTCCATCCTATGTTTTGTCCTATAAAAGGAGCCTGAGAAACTGGCTCAGGGCTGGTCTTGTGAGCCCCACTATAGGGGAAGACAGTAGACAATTTGGCTTTGATGTGTACACAAATAAAGCTTGCTTTAATTTGGCTATAATTTGCATCGGTGGTATTTCTCCTCTTGTCTGTCATGGGAGATTAACAGTATCCATCCTGTAACTGTCTCTTTTATTTCCTCTGATGAAGGGATGACATGAGAGCCATACTCAACAGTGCCAATGCATGGCTTTTGTTTTCTATTCTAACTATCCCTAGAACTAGTCCTGGAAGCTTCCAGCATCCATATAATCTAATCTTCCATACAGACTGGTTCAATCTGGCTTCTCCCAGCTTCTGCCTGAATTGCTCTGCTTGGCCTCATACTAACTTGCCAATCTGTTCTAATCTTCTGGCTCTTCTGGAGGAAGAGTGTTCACAAAACATACCAGCCATGAGCCATAAGAATAACAATACCAAAGTTCTGATAGTATTCAGCTCTGTGTGGGAACAGAATTAACAACTGGACACACAGAGACACCTTCACACAATGTACCCCAACATCCCCCCTCCCAAAAGCAATGCAAAGGTGAAAGAGATAGCTCAGTCAAGTCTGAAGTTTGACCCAAGAACATTCTCCCTTCAAAAGTTGAAGCATGGTGGTACCCACTTCACAGTCAGGTGTCTGGGGCTCACCTGCCAGCCTAGCTCACTTGTTCAGCTCCAGGTTAGCAAAAGGCCTTTGTAGGTAAAAAAAAAAAAAAAAAAAAAAAAAAGCTGGGGAACTGCAGGGTTCCTCACACCATGCTGGTAACACTCTGGGTTCCTCCAGCTGGAAGTTAGGCTCGGCTGCTGACTAAAGGCCTCTCCACGGCTCCTCACTGCACGGCCCCAACACGCAAGAAAGTCCTTGGTTTCCAAAAATGGTTTATTGGCATGGCGGATGGTGGATGGTGGATTGATCTGGATGTGCTCCCCCCAAAACCTAGGGCAGACCTGAGTTAAATAGGGAAGGGAAGAGTGGGGAGGGGCTGGGGAGAAATGCTTAATTGACTCCACCCTCTGGCCTTCAGGTATCTCATTAGTATGTAAATCTCTCTAGGGCCTGTTCATCATGCCCTCCACCTGTGTACGTGACCAAATGGCACAGGTTGAATGGAGATTAGACCTCTTGACAGGAGCCTGGGTTCTGGAGGTATGGCTGAACCCACAACCCAAGAACCAGGATACCCTTCCATAGCCCAACAGGCCTTGTCACAAAAGAATAGTTGCTTTAGTAACTTTTCAATTGTTACAAAGAGAGTCGTTGACCAAGTCACTAGACTCCTTGACACAACTTCTAGAAGAAAAAAATTTGTTGGGGTTTACTGTTTGGGAGGATGAGTCCATAACTGTCAGGGCAGGGAGCATGGCAGGAGGCAGGCAGGCATGGAGCTGGGAGCAGTAGTTGACAACATCTGATCCACAAACATTAGGTAGAGAGAGCACAGTGTGGGCCTTTGAAATCTCAAAGTACTGTGCTTAAAACCCCCAAAGACATACCTCCTCCAACAAGGCCACTCCTTCCCAAACAGTTCCACCAACTAAAACCAAGTATTCAAATATATGAACTATAGGAACAGGTCTTATTCAAACCACCACAACAGCAGGTGATTCATGAGGAACAAAACTTAATGGAAAAAAAAAAAAAGATAATGCATATAAAGAAGGGATATTTTAAAGTGAGGATCACAGACTTCACAAACACTAAAGAAAACATTGTTAGATAGGTGTGATAGCTTACATACCCATAACCACAGTTCACAGGAGGTAGGCGGACAGGCAGATCTCTGTGAGTTCAAACCCAGCCTGATCTACATAGTGTTGGGCCAGGTTAGTCAGGGCTACCTAGTGAGATCTGTTTCAGATAAATCAAAAGAAAAATAAACATCAGATGTCGCTGAGCCTTGTTATTCTCAAAGTCCTGGTTTATAAACTAGTCCACCAGCTCAGATATGTTAATGACTCTAATCTACACTTGCAGATCGTGTTTTCTTCTTAAGCTACTTGGTGATTTCTTGGGCCTCTGTGGCTCTGGACAGAACAGTGAAGCCTTGGGCCACACAAACACTCAGCCTTCATCTGTCTGTACTTCTTATCCTATAAACATGTGTCCCCTTCCAATACTAGTTATGGTTTTCATGTTTCGTGTTGGTGATTTTGTTGTTTCCCAAGCATAATTCTGAAATTCTCACTATTATTCTTGACTTAAGCAGACTGTACTGGTGCTCACTTTGGCAGCACATATACTAAAATTGGAACGATACAGAGAAGATTAGCATGGCCTCTGCACAAGGATGACAGCAAGAAGAAGAAAAAGAAGAAGAAAGAGGAGGGGGGGGAAGGAAGAGGAGGGGGAGGGGGAGGGGGAGGGGGAGGGGGGAGGGGGAGGGGGAGGGGGAGGGGGAGAGGGAGAGGGAGAGGGAGAGGGAGAGGGAGAGGGAGAGGGAGAAGGAGAAGGAGAAGGAGAAGGAGAAGGAGAAGGAGAAGGAGAAGGAGAAGGAGAAGAAGAAGAAGAAGAAAAGAAGGCGGCAACTAAGAAGACTGTATTGGGCGAGAGAGATGGCTTACCAAGGAAAGGTTTGCCACCAAAGCTAACAACCAGAGTTCAATCCCTGAGACCCACGTAGTGGAGAGAACCAATTCCCACAAGACATTCTTTGTTCTCCACACATGCAGGTGCATGCCTCTCCCCCAGTAAATTAATAAGTAAAAGTGTAGAGCAAAGGTTGCTGCTGCTGTGACAGTCCTTGCCTATAATTCCGTTACTTAAAAGGATTAGGAGGGCCAAGAGTCATCCTTGGATACACAGAAAGTCCAAGCCAATGGGGGCTATGTAGGATCTGTTTTAAAACAGAAGCAAAAAAGGAGGGGATGCGTTCACTAGTCAGGCTTGCCCAGGCAGCAGTGACGACCATGGCTTCTACATGATGGGGCGCCTTTAAACAAAAGCATGCACAGATAAGCTGAGGAATTGATTTCCGGACGAAAATGTGACCAAAGGCTTGCAGGAACCTAATCTCACATTTCTTCTCAGAGAAATGATCCATATTTGCTAATGAAGTCTTAGCTGAGACTGTCATATTTATTTTATGGGGATGTGCTGACACATGTAGCTTTATGTGGTGTTGGGGGACACAGTCCAGGGTTTCAGGCATATGAAAAATGCTCTACCTGCCCGTGCCCCGCCCTTGTTTTTGTTCAGTGAGACAAAGTCTCACTCTTCCCCAGGCTGGCAACACAGTGATTGTGGCCATTGTCTTGCTTCTGCTTCCTGCCTGCTGGATTACCAGCAGCCACACCTGGTTTAGCAGATTTACAAGTAATGATTAGCTGTGTATTCTTTTGTTCTGCACCCTATCCCTGTGTGTGTGTGTGTGTGTGTGTGTGTGTGTGTGTGTTTTACATGTGTTTGCCCATGTGCTTGGAGACCAGAGAACAATCTCTGCATCACTTCACAGATGTAGCTTCTTTACTGAGATGGTGTCTTTGACTGGCCTGAAGCCAGCTGCCCAGCAAGCCCCATGGATTTACCTGCACTGGTATTACACATTACAGCTCTTTTAAAAAAAACAGTTCTAGGAATTAAACACAGGCTTTCTTGCTCGAAAGGCAAGCACTTTACCAACTCAGCTAACTGCCCAGTCCCTCCACTTGTTTTTTGTTTTGTTTTTGTTTGTTTTATGTGCACTGGTGTTTTGCCTGCAATTATATCTGTGTGGGCTGTCAGAACCCCTGGAACTGGAGTTACAGACAGTTGTGAACTGTCATATGGTTCCTAGGAACTGAACCTGGGTCCTCTGGAAGAGCAGCCAGAGTTCTTAACCTCAGAGCCATATCTCCAGCCCCACATCCATTTGTTTTAAAGACTCCGGCTAACCTGTGCTTATTATGTATACGAGGCTAGCTTCAAATTTGCTGCCGTCTTTCTACCTCTGCCTCTTGAATACTGTGATTACAGGCATGCAACACTGCACCTGTCATTTCTTTTCGGTTAAAGTTTATCCTCCTGTGTTTGTTTTGAAACATAATCTCAGGTGACCCCTGCTTCCCTGCCTCCACCTCCAAAGTGCTGGGTTTACCAGTATGCACCTGGGTAGAGAGCTCCTTTTTCTGCGTTCCCATCAGCACATTAACTCCACATCAGACAGAGTCTCACTGTCATTTGACATACACTTCCTTATGTTGAATTACCACACTGTTAGAGTGTTTTTTAAAGATTTATTTTTATTTATTTCATGTATATGAGTACATTGTAGTTGTTTCCAGACACACAAAAGAGGGCATCCAATCCCATTACAGATGGTTGTGAGCCACCGTGTGGTTGCTGGGAATTGAACTCAGGACCTCTGGAAGTCAGTGCTCTTAACCACTAAGCCATCTTTCCAGCCCCCTAGAGTTTTTATATGAAATGTTTCTCCAAGATGCATGTTTTGCACACTTTATCCTCAGCAAGGATCATTTGGATTCTGAAACTTTTGGATGGTGGAGCCTCATTAGAGGAAAGAGTCACTGGAAGCAGGTGCTTGCGGGTCCCTGTCCTGGGCCCCTTCCTTTTGCCTTTCCTATATTTCCTGGCACCCTGATGTGACCTTTCCTTCACCAGGCTGTCTGTATTAGGCATGGTTCTCTAGAGAACCAGAACAAATAGACTGTATGTAAATACAAAGAGGCTTTATTAGAGTGGCTTACAACCACATGGCTGTTTAGTTCAACAACAACCATGCACACGTTGGAGAGGCCAAGAAGCCAGTAGCTGTTCAGTCCATACAGCTTGGGACCTCAGCAGTCTCAGTCTGGCCGAGGGGGCCAGGAAGGGTCTTGGAGAGTCATGAGTCTTCAGTTCCTGGTGGACAGCTGAGGAAATTGCACTCTGCTGTCAGGGAAGGATTCATGAACTCACCTGCCACGAGCAAAGACAGGAAGAGCAACAAGCTTTTTCTGGGGACTTCTTTTATGTCCATCAGAAGGTGCTGCCAACTCTGTGGAAGGGTGTTCCTCCTTCATATAATCCTTCTGAGAATGTCCTCACAGACCTGCCCACAGGCATACCTCCTGGTTGATTCTGAGTCCTGCCAAGTTGACAATCAGAATTAGCCATCACACTCTTGATTGGCTCCTACTTCTGAAACTATGAGACAAAATTAGTATTTCCTTTTTCTCCCAGGTATCTTATCAAAGCAGAGAGAAATGTTATTAACGCACATGTTGCATCTCGCAAATATGTAACCAGTCAGGTTACACACCTACTGTCCTGAGACTTGGGAGGCAGAGGAATGCTGGTGGCAGAGTGAGCCCCTGTCTCAAAAACAAGAATATTCAACCATATATGTACAAGTCTAAATAATCATCTTCCTGGCAGGGCAAAACACACCTTTAATCCCAGTACTCAGGAGTCAGAGTCAGGTGGATCTATTTCTGTGAGTTCGAAGTCAGCCTGATCTACAGAGTGAGCTCCAGGATACCTAGGGCTATACAGAGAAACCCTGTCTTGAAAGACCTAAATAAACTGTCATCATCATCGTCATCATCATGTTTACAATAGCTTGAAAGTCACCTGGAAACTTAGCATTTTCAGATGGGCTTGATTCACAACGACTGAGACCAGTGCTAAGTTACATAAGAGAAAGGAATCATCTTATGTGCCCACTGTAAAGCATTGTGCTGGGAAGGCCTAATGAGAGGGATAGAAATCACAAGTACTGCTGCTGAAACGGCCAGTGAGGGTACCCACAGCCAGGCCTTATAAAGAGCACACCCATCGTGGTGTTCACCAGTGTCACCAAAGCTCCATCCCAGTCCAGAGGGCTCTGCTGAACTGACTTCTGTTTCAACTCTAGCGTAAGCATCTTATCTGGCCTGGTGGTCTGGACATCAAATACCACTATTTTTATTGTTAGGGTTTTTTTTTTTTTTTTTTTAAGTTTTAGAAGGATTCATTTTCTTTTGTGTGTATAACTGTCTTGTCTGCCTGTGTGTATGTGTATCATGTGTGTGCCTGATGCCCAATCCCGGGAGAGGTCTGGAGAGGGCACTGGATTCCTGGGGACTGAAGATATGAACAAGTGTGGGTCATCCTGTGGCTGCTGGGTACCAAGCCCAGGACCCGCTGGAGCAGCCAGTGCTCTTCTCTGTTGCCCCTCTCTCAGTGCCGTCTTTACTTTCTTTATTTCATTTCTCTCTCTTCTCATCTGATTTTTCCTATGGATTCCATGCTTTTCAATCTCAGGAAGGGATCTCAACTTTGTTACTGAGCTGAGAAGAGGAAAGGGCTTCTCTCAAGTGAAGGCCTTTCTGACGCACCAGCCCCTGACCTGAGTGGTCATAAGTCGTTAAGACGCTGGTTCACAACACTGTGTATTGTGTGGCCTCTTCCCTCCCAGGACTTGATAACAGCAGATACTTCAGTGGATGAAGAGATTTCCTGTCACTTAATACACTTCAGGAGGGAAGAATTTAAGAGCTGGGGAATGAACCTGCTTGTGTTTCTGACACCGGATGCTTCTCAGGGGACTGCAGATGGACAGGCGTGCCACTGTGACTTTGGTTTCCTTTAGATTGGAAGGTGCCCTGTTGAAGTCTCCCTTCAACTACAGGAAACTAAAGATCAACTACAGGAAAGATGACAATTTCTTCAGGGTTGTAGAGGTTCTGGCCAGGCTGAAACCTTGTAGCTACTCAAGTCTCTATCAAGACTGAAAACCAGTCCCACTGGCTTTTATGTACTCTTATATGGGTGACAGGTCAAGATCTAGTTCTTATCTCTGGAGATAGAGGAGGTTTTAGGACGCCCAGAGAACTACTGAGTAAGGAGAAATCCTGTTTCCATTACTCACAGGCTGAGCATTCCCTGCTGCAGCAAGGCAGTGGTCCGCTGCTGGGTTCTGGGAGACTTAAACATGGGTTCCATTGCAGTGATCGGATGGCCTCTGTCTGACCCAGTGCCAGGGACTCTGTCCAAATTTCTGGAGCATTGTGGGAGTTTGGTACACTGAGTTGGAACCATGGGTATTCTGAAAGAGGATAGAGTATAAAAGGTGACCAAGGTGAGGCAACAGTCAGGAGAGCAGCCAAGCCTGGGAGCAGAGAAGCAGCAGCCAGGCTGGATGAAGGTTAAGGCCCTCAGGTGGTGAAGATCAATGAAGCAGTGGCCTCTAGCTCCAGGTGCACACCTGTAATCCCTGCTGGAAGGGCTGAGGCAAGTGGACCATGAGTTTGAACTTAGATACACAGTGAGTCACTGTCACAAAAGGGGGAAAAGGAGGGAGAGGGAAACCAACAACAACAACAAAAAAAATAGAGTAGGAGGGAGAAGAAGAAAGCAAACAAGCTGACCCACTAGCCCACTAGCCAAGAGCATCTTGAGGCCTCCAAGGCCTTGGCCTATATGCCCTCTTTCCTGAGGGCAGGGCACAGGGAGACTCCCAGCTTGTTACTTCATCTTGAAATTTCCAATTCCCTTTTGAATTTTGATTCTTTTGTTTCCAGACAGTGCAGGACCTCAGGCTGCAAGTTTGAAGTTCTTTGTTCTAATTTCTTTTGACTCCACAGCTGGAGGGGGGGGGGAGTGGGATGGACTTCAGTGAACAGGTGTGAGGTACGGGCGGGGGCTACAGAGTCGCCCTACCCAGAAGCCAGCAGTGCTCAGCTATTTGAGAGAGCAGCCTCAGCCTCAGTGGGCATTAGAGCTGAGGGGCTTCCGAAGGGTTCTGCAACTCTGGGTGGGTGCATGGCAGGATTGTGGACACCACTTGGGTGTGCAGAAGACGGAGTTCAGGCCTTAGGGAAGAAGGGAGTTCTAAGAGCTAAATAGGGAGGAAAGGTTGAAGATTTTGTGGAACCCTAAGTTTGTACGATTTGAAAAGCCTACTTTCAGAAAAGAGCTGACCCAAAGACTTCAATTTTTAAATGCTGTAAAATACAGATTCTGGAGAATTTTTAGGGCTCATAACTAGGCCTCAACAGGAGGTAAGAGACCTGTTGCCTGAGCTTCAAGCCAGTGGTTTGACATTCATGTACTTAGTCTGCACCTGCCTCATGCTTGTCATGCAAGTTGGCCAAGAGTGTGCCTGTGGTTGTATAACCCCATCAACAAGGAGACATGGGAGGACTCAGCATCCTGTGTGTCTTGTGGCCAAGCCAAGCAGAAGATGAGATCTGGGACACGAACACACTAATTTGATGTTTCATTTCGTCACTGAATATTTTCTGTGCCTCAAAGGCCAATAAACAAACCAAGACTGAGACCCAGACCCTTCCCTCAAGGAGTGCATTGCATAGAAGCAGTAACCACCCCTAACCTGTATAGCTAAAACATTCAATGGAGATCACTAGAAGGACATGCATCTTCTTCAGACAAGTGTGCCGAGAAAACCAGACCCAAGCACATGTGCAGGAGCAGACTTGGAAGACAGGAATGCATGGGAACCTTGGGACTCTGTGTGCATCAACTGGACCAGTTTGTTTTGGTCCAAGTTCCAAGAAATTCTTCAATAAATACCTTACAATAAAGTGTAAGGAGCCATAGTGGTGGGGAAAGAGCCTGGGAGAGCAGCCACGGCTGGGATCTGAGAAGAGGCAGCTAGGCTAGATGCAAGGCCATGGCAAGCAGTGACCTCTGCAGAATGGACAATAGACTGACCTGTCCCACTAGCAGAGGTCATTTGGAAATCTCTGCACCCTATGTGCTGCAGGGATTTTCCACTATGGGCAAAGCACGGTGAGAAGTTCTGTTTGAAAATGAAGAACCCAGGAGACACACAGGATCTTTTATTTCTCCAGGTCTCTTCAGGCAACAGTCTGCCCTCTTAAGGTAGTAGGTGATTTTTTAAGTGAATCCTATATGTTCAAACTTCCCTGACAATATATGAACTTGTGGGTAAAATGTTAATTGTAGCTGTGCCCAGGTGGAGCCTGGCAGTAACACCAGCATTTGGGAGGCACAGGTAGGAGGACTGAGAGTGCAAAGTGATTCCTAGCAGTAGTCACTTCAAGGCTAGTCTGAGTTACATGAGACCCTGTGTCTTAGTCAGTGTCTATTGCTGTGAAAAGACACCATGCCCACGGAAACTCATAAAATGAAGCATTTAATTGGGGTCTTGCTTATAGCTTTAGAGGTTTAGTCCATTGTCCATATGGAGGGAAGCACGGCAGCAGACAGGCAGACAGTGCTGGAGAAGTAGCTGAGAGTTCTACATCTGGACCCAGACTACTGGAGGAGAAAAAACATCAATGGTATAACCTCCCAGTGAACTCTGAATGCTACAACACAGAGATGCTGAGCAAGACAAAATGGCAAAATTGTGGCATGAAGGTTATGGAGGTAACCACCTCCTGATTGGATCTGTGGCCTGCTTCACAGGAGGGAATTCATATGCAACATTATAAATCTAGGCCAAAGCTGATGGCTGTGGAGCTCACATGCCCTAGAGGGGAACCTATGATTGTTGTTTTGTTAAACTCTCATGTTGTCAAACTGACTTCTAAGTATTTATATTTCTACACACAGACTAGTGTTGCTGTCAGTCTTGGCCAGGGAAGCTTCTTTACATAGTGGACAGTAGTCAATGCAGACTTGTAACTAGTTCTTTTTTTGTTTTGTTTTTGTTTGTTTTTTTTTTTAAACTGAAAAGTGACTGTTGTGCTCAGCCCTGAATAGGATATCTATACCAAGCTCTTTCTCCCCAGGCTCGGGGGTACTCCATGAAAGTGGGGGCGGAAATAACGTGGGAGTGGGAGGCGGGGAGGTGTGCTGTGAAATGCTGCCTCCTGGACATCACATGGCTTTTGCACCTATGACTTCACTGCTGCTGGTGATTGACTTGCACAAAAACAATAGTCCAGTGGCAGCACTAATTGGATTGGACCCACTGGGTTGGGAAGGGCAGAGGGGAAGAGGAGAGGGGACCTGTTGAGAGATGTCCAGGGGAATACGAAGGGAAGATTGAGGATGAATATGATCAAGATAAATTGTATGGGGCTGGAGAGTGGGCTTGTGAGAATAAATTTTAGGTTGCAGCATGAAAGACTCTTAGGTTTGGAGTTTCAATTTACACTCAAGTGTTAGTTGCCCCCGGGGTGCATTCCAAGGGCTAGAATAAAGGTTTCAAAAGCACAAGATAGAGGCAATAAAACACCTGGGTAAAGTCACTTAAAAGGAATTCTCCCAGGAGCAAGATACATATGTAAATTAGGATAGAGCCTGGTTGTAAATTGGGATGGAGGCAGGATGAAAACCAGGCTTGGGAACGGATGTTTGAAATCTCTTTTATTGTCTAAGAAGCAATTGACTGTCTTTGTGAACTTTGTATATATGCCATCCTTTTTGGTCACTTGGTGTTCCTCTTTCTCGATTGAGAGTGGGGGACCCGGGTGCACCCGGCTACTGTTATTCCACCTATTCATCAAATAAATCTCATGCGATTGCAGCGACTCTCTTCCGTGAGTATCTCTGAAAGAGCGCTTCCCGTGGGTTTGGGTTTGGATCCTTAGAATCCAACAGGCTCAGAGGCTAAAAGTACTTATTGCCTGTGTAGAGGTCCTGGGTTCGATTCCCAGCACTTCCATGGCAGTTGATAACCATCTGTAACTCTAGTCCCAGGGGCTCTGATGCCCACTTCTGACCTCTAAGGGCACCAGGCACACACATGATGTACATATACATACAGGCAAAACATTCAAACACATAAGAATGTTTCAAAAGATACATTGTATGTATTTATGAAATTAACAAGGAGTAAATGATATTCTAAAAAACCAAGTTTTCTTCAGGTGACAACATTTGTCAAGGTTGTCAAAACTTGTTTGAAATCAGAAAGCTGTACTTGCTATGGTGGCACACTGCTGTAATCCCAATATGAGGCTAAGTCAGGAGGACTGGCTTGCGTTCTAGGTCAGGTTCTGCTACACTCAGACTTTGTCTCAAGAGAAATAAAACAAAACTTAGAAAACTGAGAGAAATATGCCAACTGTTAACAACACATAACTTTTCTTAGTTGTAAGCGGGAAAACTAATAGTTAACTGTATGTATAAGCTTGACTAGGTTATTTGTATGTTGCTGTGGAATGGGGTATTTTAGATGTGACTGACATTTAAATCAGTGTCCCTGGTAATGATTACCCACCCCCAAATATGACTGAGCCTCTACCAATTAGTTGAACAACAGGTAGGCTTTGAAAAAGGGCAAGAGCAAGCTTCAGCAAGAAGAAATTCTTTAAACTGTAGCACAGGAATGTGCCTTGTTTTCCAGCCTGCCAGCCTGCCCTACAAGTTTCTAGGCTTGCTTGGACCTACAACTGTGACTACCCAATTCCTTAAAGGCTCTTTCCCTCAGGGACTAGGAGAGGTACCTCAGTAGGTAATGTGCTTGCCAGTCAAGCATGAGGACCAGAGTTTGATGCCCAGAGTCCATGATAATAAAAGAAAATTTTATGGGTCCCATGAATTATAGATTCTTTTTCCCTAGCCTGAGTAGCTAAAGTTGTCCCTCTGGTTTGCCAACCAGAGGCCAGTTAATCCATAAACAAAGAATGCAGAGTTACAGGACAATGGGCTACGGAGCCATCCCAGGAATGAAGATAAGAGATAAACATCCGCCTGCAGGAACTGCTCCCCGCCCCCATGGACCGGTTTGGCCAGATGTTCAAAAATTGAAAAACAACCAATCGTGTGCACCCGCGCGAAAGTTTCTCCTTTTCCCCACCCCGAGCTTAAATTAAGCCTAAACCCTGGAGCCACGAGTTCGATGCCCCTGTTTCTCACATTGAGACACGTGTCGGCCCGGAATGTTCCGCCATTAAACTACCTCGTGTTCTTGCAGCAAGTTGGTCTTCCGTGTGTCCTTTGGGTGCGCGCCATCCTGTGACTCGAGTGGGGTCCCCTTTGGGGGCTTCCCGAGCCTTACAATAAGAGCATATATAATCCCAGGGAGCCTTAGGTCCTAGTAAGAGATTGCCTTCAGGAACAAGGTCAAACTTTAGTTGTGGTTCTCAGGCTCTGGCTCTGCCTTCTCTCTGGTATTTGTTTGGTTTTAAGTTTCTCAAAAGAACCAGACAGCATAGGACTATTAGTCATGCATACAATGCTGGGAAGTCACACACACACACTCATGACCAATTTGGTCAGCAGTGATATAGGGCAGACCTGCGCCATATGGAGCAAACAGGCATTGCTGTGTAGAGACAGACTATCAAGAGAAGCTACAAACAAAAATAAACATGGAGTTCACGTTCAAGTTTCAAGTGACAGCCCAAATCTAATTTGGTAAATCTATGGAAAGCAAGTAGGCTAACAGGGTAATACGAACAAGAAAAGATTCCTGTAAGCTGGTAAGTTACCCGCAAAACATTTTCACGAAATTTAATTTTTTCTCTTTTTATCTGTGTCGCGGCAAAGGCCCTTTAGCGTCATACAACACGTGGACATCTATTCATTGCTGTGTATAATACATGCAAGCTTTTCTGGGAAGGGACTTCACGAGGAACCTCCTTTACTTTTGGCTGAATGTCTTTTCATGGGACTGGAAAGATGGCTCACTGGTTAAGAGCACTAGTTGCTCTTGCTTTAGACTGGGGTTCGGTTCCTACCGCCTATATGGAAGCTCGCAGTGACCGCACGTCCTCTTCTGACCTCTACAGGGACCAGGTACATGTGGAACACATACATAAATACAGGCAAAAAAATTAAGTGGCATGAAAAAAAAAGTTTCAAAAATTTTCATCTCACTTTGATTTTTCCTAAAAGACATTGGTAAAAACTAATCTGGGCTAGAAGGGAACTAAAAAAATTTCAAAGTAACGGTCGCTGAACCGTAACAACCAGCACAATGTTGCTGTAAACGCCATCTTTGCCAAGTTCCCACGGGCTGCTCGGCGCGCTGCTCTGACGTCACGGTGCCAGGGGCGGAGCGTGGGGTAGCGGGGCCTCCCGAAGGGGCTGAGCGAGGCGGGGCGGGGTCTCGTGAAGGGGCGGGGCCGAACCTCGCGGAGGGGCGGGGCGGTGGTCTCGCGGAGGGGCGGGGCAGGGCGCGGCGTGGGCGTGGCGTGGCCGCGAGCGCTCCGCCTGGAGTCTGGCGATTATAGCTCTGCGCTGGCCCGCCCGTGGCGGCTGCAGTGTTTGGGGTCGCGATGTCAGGGCAGCAGGCGGGTGCAGAGCAGCGGCGCGAGGAGCCAAGCGCGCCGGCCTCGTCGCCCTCTCACTTCGTGCTGGGGCTGGACGTGGGCAGCACGGTGATCCGCTGCCACGTCTATGACCGGACGGCGCGGGTGCGAGGCTCCAGCACGCAGAAGGTGACTAGGCGCGGCGGGTGGGTCTGAGGCTCTGACTGCACGCTCGCTCTTCCTGCACCTCTGGGGGCTTTGGGCCGGCGTGGCCCGGTGCCTGTGGCTCGCTTCCTGTCCCACGGGGCTCAGCACTCTAGCTTTACCTGGGTGGAACCGAGGTGACTCTCCGGGCAGCGCGGGCAGGTTGTGTGTATGTGGGCAGAAGGTGGTTTGTGATTTGCCTGGTTTTTCTGCACTTCCTCATCCACCTTTCATGCCTTTTAGCTCTTCAGATTTTGCTAGAATGTAAACTGATTTTTCGTTTGTGCTATTTAAAAACAATTCGTTGCATTTATTATTTGTGTAGCAGTGTGTGCTCACATGCTATGGTGCACATTTGGGAGTTGGAGGGCAACTTTCTTGGGCATGTTTTTTTTTTTTTTCCTTCCACCGGTCCCTGGGATTGAACTCAGGTCTTCAGGCTTGGTAGATGTACTTTACCTGCCAAGGCACCTTCCTGGTTGTCATCGTTGTGTTCCTAAAATTGCTAGGTCCTCACATTAGCATCTAACTTTCATGGATACTGGAGACACTTCTTTCCATCTTTGAGAATTCATAAAAAGTATCTTCTGGCTTGAGAAGCCTGCCAAAGCATTGCTTGGTCTTTGTTAACAGATGATATTGGTCAACAGCCAACCCCCATTTTAATGAAGCACTGATTTCTATACAGTGGGCAGTGCAGTTGATTGGGTGTAGTGTTCTTACTCCTTTCAATACTAGCATTTTCTAATGTTTAAAATATCAGTGAAGGAATATGAGAGCTATTCAACTTCTTCTCTATAGTACTGGGCTCCCTCCTTTTTCCCCCGAGTGTTACCCTACTAGGGTGAGTGACTGCCTTGAGAATTTACTTTGAAGAAATAGACGTTTCCTTCAGGGTTCTGCTCTAGGAGGTGAGTTGCAGCGCCTGCCACTGCTCCCTCTCTGGCTAGCTGTGTAGGAACACTGCCTACCCACTCAGTCCATCCCTGTTCCAACCTTTAAGGACAGATAGGCACATACTGAACCCTTGTCTTATTGCAAGTCTTTATCATAAACACAACAATACTTCTTAGTTGTTCTTACAATTCTAGTCACAAAGTACTTTTGCTGAAATGGTGCCTTTTTAATTTTTTTTTTTTAATTAAGGATTGAGTATTTGGTTCAAAAAGGAGATGGATCAGCAGGTAAAGAGTATTTCTCAGTGCTCCTCAGGTTCACAGCTTGAATTAGATCCCTGAGATGGACAGGGAGAAAGGAGAGAGCTGGCTGTCCTCTATCCTCTGCACTTTAAACTATTGCACAAGTGTGCCCCCCACCCCCGAGGAAATAGGAAAGTTGATACATTTTTTAAAAGTTGGTAGACAAAGCTGCACAGTTGTTGCACAGTTTGAGGAAAATTTTTTTTTAGAAAGTATTGGGGTTTGGTGATGCACACCTTTAATTTCAGGGCCTGGGAGATAAAGGCAGGTGGGTCTCTGAGTTCAAGGCCAGCCTGCCTGGTCTGCAGATAGGGTTCTGAGCTAGCCAAGGCTATGTAGGGAAGATGCCTGGGAATTGATGTGAAGAATCCTGTCTTTGGAATGCTAAGCACTGTCCTAAATTGTGGTAGTTGATGTCAGAACTTAAAGGTATGCTTCTGTGTAGATAACTATATACATTAATAAGTTGTAGCAGTTTTTGTTTGTGTTTGTATATTGATCTTTCTATGTGTCCAAGGCTGGTCTGGAACTCTGTAGCATAGGCTAGGTTGGAAGTAGGAATCTCTCCCCTCCCACCCCTGCTGAGACACAACTAGTCTTTGTTTATGTGGTCGATTTTAAGAATAATTTTATGTCTGTTGTCTCTAGTGATAAAACATGGGACTTTCTTTGGAAAGTCCATAAAACATGGACTGACTGACTTACTTTCTTTCTTTCTTTCTTTCTTTCTCTTTTCTTTCTTTCTTTCTTTCTTTCTTTCTTTCTTTCTTTCTTTCTTTCTTTCTTTCTTCTAGAAACTTAATTGTGCATTAGATTGTTAGTCCAAGCATATTGGCCTGGCATGTGCAAGGCCTTGGGCCTTATTCCCAACCAACAAAAACAAAAAAAGGCACCCTCTGGGGCCGTACTGCAGAGAGCTGAATTCATTAAGAATGAGGTCTTGCTGGTCTATACTATTATTTAGCACTTAGTACTTCATGGGTGCAGAGTAAATGATATGAGAGCCGGGGCCTAGTAGTGTACATCTTTAATCTCCATTCATGGAGGGCAGAGGCACTCAGATCTCTGTAAGTTTGAGGCCAGCCTCTTTGTTCTTAATAGCAGGTTCCAAGCCAAACCAGGGCTACACAGTGAGACTCTGTCTCAAAATCAAAATAATTAAAATGCTAGTTTACTCCATGGGTTCTGTGACTTAGCAATATAATTTGTGTCTGCCTTCTCAATGGAAGTTACACCCCTTCTTATATAATGGAAAAATTATTCATTAAAAACCTAAAATCTTAGTGTAGGAGGATTTGCTTCATATAGCCAAACAAGGCACATGGAGAAGAAATCAAAAGGGAACGGTCATCCTTTGGATACTTGAGCAAGACATGATCTTTAAATAAAAATTTAAATCCAGACCTTTACATTCAGTTTGTATGAGGCTTCTCAGGAGAGTTCAGGGGTTTTGTTTTTTTGTTTTTTCATTTTTTATGGTGATGCTGCGTATCCCCACCCAGCCCCCGACCGCACACAAGATCTCATATGTAAAACCCACAACCCCAGTAATTTTATCCCTCCACTCCCTTTGGGGCCATTGGAATGGCTCACTGGGTAAGGGCACTTGCTGTCAAGTCTGATGACCTGAGGTCAATTCCTAGGACCCACATGGTAAAGCTGACTCATCCAAGTTGACCTCTGACCTTCTTACATGCTCTGTGGCATTTATCCACACACACAAAATACTGAAAAAGTCTTTATGGACAGGTAAATATTAGTGTTAAGTGCTAGAACAGTGGCCCATATTTGAAGCCCTCACATTGATGTTTTGTTTTGGAAACTGGAGAAACTTTATCATGTTCTTTCCCAGAACATGCCGTGCTTCTGTGAAAACCATAAAATGTGATGGTTGGAAGAACAGGGTAGAAAGTCCCAGCACATCAAGGCCTGCAGCATTGGCAAGCCGTGTTCATGCTTGAAAATCAGGCAGGCTCTGGCTTTTCATCAACTGAAGATGTTTTCTTCTGAACTTTCACTGTTTTCTGCTACTTTGGCTGAGTCGTCTTCTGTAGGGGGCCCATTTCTCATGTTACATCATTAGGGTTCCTAGTGGTTTGAGCTTGTTCCCAAGGATTAACTGTTAGAATCTTAGCCAGCTAGTGTGGTGCTTCCTGGAGCTATAGAGTCTGTAAGAGGTGGGTACTAGGGAGAAGTCATTACATCATAAAGGAGCTGTCCTTAGAGGAGATTAAGGTACTTCCCTGTTTAGCACACAAGAGATGGTGTGGTAACTGCAGGAACACTGCCTTCCTGCTCTCTGCTTCCTGTCACTTTCTCCTCCTCCTCCTTTCCCTCCTCCCTTCTCCTTTCTCTTCTTCCTCCTTCTCTCTTCCTCATTCCCTTCTTTTCTTTCTCCTCTTCCCTTCCTCTCTCCCTCCTCCTCCTCTCCCTGTCTGCTCATCTCTTATCCCTCCCCTTCCTGCTCCCCCACTTCTGGTGACTTCAAACTCTTGGCAACACTCCTGTCCAAGACTCCCAAGTGCTGGGATCACAGAGTTGTGCTACCATGCATGGTTCTTTCTTCTTGTGTGTGCTCCAGGCACGTGATGTTGTTTCCTTCTACCACAATATGATGCAGCCAAGGGAGCCCTTGCTGAACTAAGGAGGGTGTCGTGAGTTTGAACTATCAACCTCCAAAACTGAACTATAAAAACCTCTGGTGAAAACGGACATGGCATGCGCTGTACAGCAGTGTAGGTCATATAATCCTGAAGTCCCACCATTAGGTCTAAAGGCTTGGAGGCTTGAAGGAAGGGGATACCCACATGAAGTTGTTTTGAGAGAGAGAAATTGTTTGTAGCAGTTTGTAGTAGTAGAATGTAACATTCTAACATAATTAGAAAAGCCTGGCAAATTGCTTGGTGGGAGGGGAGTAGATTTTGTTAAACCTGCTTCCTAGGAACACTGGAGAATAGCAGACACCCCTGCCCCCCTCACCTTGTAACACATCTGGCTTTTCAGTTCTCATCTTGACTACTTCTTCCGTGTTGGACAGTTTCTTCAAGTGGTACTGTTGGTGGGCTTCCTGCTCACCTTTTGGTATCTAAAGTACTGATCTCTGGCTGCTGTTTGTAAGATCAGCTTCTCCAGAGGGTGAACCTAGCACCTGTTGCTCAGTGAGGAGAAGCCACAGTGTGGTTCAGGGGCTTCAGGGAACCTTTCATGGAGATTTTACCCCCTTTCCAGGGCTCAGCCAGCTAGAATCTCCACTCTCTGCTATGGGCTCTTCTCTTTGTTTGAGTGACTAGCACACCCCCCCCTTTGTCTCTGCAGTGCCTGAAAAGTCAGAGACACTCAGAGATACTGAGGGAAAGAAATAGGGGAGACACCTCCTGTGGGCACTCCTTTCTGAGGAGCAGAAGAGAGGTAATCTGACTCAGGTCTCATAGAGCATTTTAAGGAAGCATGATTTTACTTGGAGTGAAATGAGGTGAAGGCGTTGAATGGAATCTGCACAGGGCATTGTCTTCTGTCAAGCTGTCCCACCTGCCTGTTCTTTGTTCATATTAAAAACATTTGTTAAATCCACTCTGATCCTGTTTGTTCTCTTCTCTTTGTTCTTGTTCTGGTGCCTTCTTTTTGAGATAATGTCTGTCTGTAATCCAAGCTGCCCTGGAACTCAAAACAGACCTCCTGAGTGCCATGATGGCAAGCGTGTGGCTCATACCTGGTTATCTTTATTTTTATTGTTTTTCTTTTATCCGAGTCTTAAAAAAGTACCAGGGATAAATGTGTTTGTTCAAGCCAGTAGTTAAATTTGTAAGCTATAGGCTCCTAAAACATTTTTAAGGATTATTTTACGATTTTTGTGTCTGTGTTTGTATATAAGAAGTATGCCACCTGTATGCCTGCAGAGTCTAGAAGAGGGCCTCAGATTCTCAGCAGTAGGAGTTAAAGATGGGCGCGAGCCAGCTGACTCGGGCAAAGCAGCAAGTGCTCTTAACTATTAAACCATCTCGCCAACTCCGTAAAGCATTTTTATTTCTAACTATTAACTGAACAAAATGAAGGGGGAAAAAAAGCCAAAACAAGTTAGGTGCAGTGTGGGTAGCACATGTAACTAGGCACCAGGAGTTGAAGGGCCAGCCTGAGCTACATAGCAAGTGCCCACTGAGAAAAGCAACAGAACTGGGTAGAGACTGTGTGGCTAGAGCACTTGCTGTACCAGCATGAGTGTCATGTCACAGCGGGCCACAGTGGCAGAGACAGGCAGCTCACTGCAGCCTGGTGGCCAGCCATCCTAGCTGAAACAGTGAGAGACCATGTCTGAAAAAATAAGGTGGAACGTGACAGAGGAATTCCTCTGACCTCCACCAAGCACAGGCATGCACACCTGCACATACACATAAGTATGCCTGCATGTGTACGTGCACGCACGCGCGCGCGCGCGCACACCCCCCCCACACACACACCCAAACCCCCATCCAGCACAAAAAGGAATGGTTTTAATTTTTTTTAATTACCACCAAATTAAAACATAAAATGGAGATTTTTGGGGGGTGGTTATAGTTCTTTGAGTGTTAGTACCCATAGGAGACTAACCTAAAAACTCTTTCACACACTGTGACCTTACCGGCTTCCCACCAGCCCCTCGCTCAGTGTAACCACCTGTCTCTTCTCCATTACATAGTTCGGTCTTCTGAAGACGATCATATAAAGGTTGAGTGTGGGCCTGGAGGTATACCTCAGAGGATATTGTGCTTGTCGTACAAGCATGAGAACTGGAGTTTGTACCTCCAGCACCCATGTTTGTATTGGGTGGGCATGACAGCCCATCCATGATGATAGAGAGGGGGTCCTGTTGCTAACCACCTAGCTAGACTAGTTGAGTAGACAAACCCCAGATCCAAGTAGGAGACTCTCCCTTGTTGGTCTTTTTGCATAATTAGTGTTAACTGTCGACCTCACAAGATCTAGGAACATCCAGGAACGTGCCTCTGGCCTTGGTCCTGAGGGATTATCTTGATTAGGTTAAGGCCGATCTTAACTGAAGATGGGACCATTCTCAGGGCAGGGGATTCTAGCCTGTACTCGATGGGGGATGTAAGCAGAACACTGATCTCTCTATTTCTGAGTGTGGATGCAGTGTGACCAGCTGCTGGAGGTCCAGCCACCGTGGCTTGGCCACCATGATGAACTGCGCCCTTGTACTGGGTGCCAGAGTAAAGCCTTTGTCTTTTTAAGTTGCCTTAATTTTTTTTTTCCCTTGGAAGGGAGTTTTACTGTAGTGGAGAATCTAAGAGAAGAGAGACAGACAGTTCCTGTGTAACTGGGGTGGGTCCCCAGAAAGGGTTACCCTTCTGTTGGCTTTTATCAGGACATTTTGTCATAGTGAGAGGCAGAGGAGGAAAGCTATACATGTGCACACGTGTGTACACTTGTGTACCCGCACACAAGTTGGATATGACAGTGCATGCTTTCATCATGAGGGCTGAGGCAGGAGGGGCACCATGAGGTGTTATTCTGCAGCCTGCCACCTCTTGCAGCATGCCACGGTGAACATTTCTGTCTGTTGGAATTAAAAGGAAAGAGAACAATAGAAAAAGAAACGTCTTCTATGGACCCATACAGTAAGGCATGCCAGGGCCGAGTTATTCAGCTGATAGCCTTTCGAGATTTGCTCAAGCTGTGCGTATCCACGGCTCATTCCTGGTTTGTTGGTTTGTTTTCTGTCTGCTCCTGGGGACTGAACCAGGGCCTTGCACTTGCTAGACAAATGTTCTGTCCCTGAACTGAACCTCAAGCCCAGCCATTCCACCTTATCCTGATAGTAATCCGTCACTCGTGTGCCACATTCATTCTCCTATGGAGGGGCATTTAGATGTTTCCAGTTTCTGACAGTTACGAATAGACAGTGGGAGCGTGTGTTCTCAGTTCTCTGGGGTAAACACTCAGGAGTGGGTGTGTTGGGGCATGTGGTAGGTGAGTGTTTATCTGTTTTTTTATTTTGTTTTGTTTTTTTAAGACATAGACTCATCATGTAGCCCTGGCTGGCCTAGAACCCACTATGTAAACCAGGCTGGCCTCACAGAGATCCTCCTACCTCTGCTTCCTGAGTGCTAGGATTAAAGGTGCCATTATGCCTGGAAAGGAATGCTTATCTTAGTAAGAATTTGCTGAGCTAGGGGTGTGGGCCCACGCCTGTAATTCTATACTTGGAAGGCTGAGGCAGGAGAATTAGCAGTTCAGAGTCATCTTAAGTTAAACAGAGAGTTTGGGCCCAGCCTGAGTTACGTGTGAGACCCTGTCTCAAAACAGGTCAAAGCACATCACACCACCCCCAGCATCCACCCACCAGCACCCAAGCCCAGTCCTGTTCCTGATCGGGTGTACCATTTTGCATTCTTATTAGCAGTTCATCCAGACCCAGTTGTTCTGCATAGCCATCGGTATATGTAACTGTTTGGCTCATGTATTTATTCAGATTTACTATTATTGGGGGGGGGGGAGCTACATAGGCATGTCCATAATGTGTGTGTTGACTCAGTGCCATAGCGCTCTGTGGATGCCAGAGGGACAGCTTCATGACTTTAGTTCTCTTTCTACTTTTATGTGAGTTCTGGGAATGGGGTTCAGGCACCTTCTGCTGAGCCACCTGGCCAGTGACGGTTCATTATATCATCACCCGTACTGTACTTATCTACAGTTAGTGGTAACACATTGGTTTTGTTTTTGTTTTTTTTTTAAATATTTTTTTAGATGTTTAAAAATTTAACTTGTGTGTGTGGGTTGTTTACCTGCATGTATGTCTGTGCACCATGTGTGTGCAGTATCCATGGATGGGGACCAGAAGGGGGTGAGTGTTAGATCCTCTGGAACCAGAAGATGGATGTGAGCTACCATGTGGATGCTGGGAATTGAGTCCAGGTCAACTGTGGAGCGAGTGCTGAGCTTCTTGGGACAGGGCTTTCTTAGGGAGCCCTGGCTGTCCCGTAACTCCATATGTAGACCAAATTGGCCTCGAACTCAGAGAGATCCTCCTGCCTCTGTCTCCCGGTGCTGGAATTGAAAACATGAACCATCACACCTAGCTAGCAATTTGTATCTTTCTAACACCTAACGAGTTTTAACGTCTTTGTGTGCGTATTTACCATATTTTTCTTGGGAATTGCTTGTTTTGCTACTTTGCTCATATTTATTTATTTATTTATTTATTTATTTTTGTTTTGTGCATTTTTAAATTGGGCTGTTCATTTGCTTGCTGTTGAATTTTCTTTATATATGCTGAATCTAGGTCATGTCCTGGGTAGTCATATGCAGCTATTTTCTATTAATGTGTACTTTATAATTTAATTCTTTCTTCCGTCCCTGTCTCTCTCCCTCCCCTTTCCTCTCCCTGCCTTTCCCTCTCTCCCCTTTCCTGTCCTCTTTCCCTCCCTCCCCCTTTCCTTCCCTCTTCGTTTCTCCCCTTCTTTTTCTTGCCCCCCCTCTTTTCTTCTCCCTTCCCTCCTCTGATTTTATGACATAGGGTGGTCTTGAACTATCCTTGCCATTGAGAATCTTGAATTGAGCTTTCTGCTTCTGCCTTCTGATTACTAAGATTATAGATGTGTTCTCTGCCCATGCCAGGAACATTCATTTTCCTAAAAGCCCTCTTGACTTATTCATTCATTCATTCACTCATTCATGTATTCATTTGTTTACTTAGGTTTTTTTTTTTTTTTTTTTTGGAAAGGTCTCCCTGTGTAGTCCAGGCTGGTCTACAGTTGATGATCCTTCTGCCTCTGCCTCCCACCTGCTGGAATCGCAAGTGTGTGGCACTATGCTTGGCTTATCGTTCTAAATTTCCTGTGTTTGTGTGTGCACCATCAAGTGGTCAGGCAGGGAACTGGGCATCGGTCTGTCTCTTCATTCTCCTATGTCTTTAGTTTCCTAATCAGGGACTCATCTGGACCAGTGCAGCTTCTGTGTAAACCCAGGAGTTAATCCACAACCTCCTGGACAATATTTCTTCCTAGTTGTCTTTTTCTTTATTGCTGTTAATTTTAAGACAGGGTTTTGCTACATAGCCCAGGGTGGCCTGGAACTCACAATGTAGCTGAGGCTGTGAGGCTCCCCTGCTGTTTCAGCTTCTGAGGTGCTGCCAGATTTGTGTGCTGTTTTGTTTGTTTGTATTTTCTGAGACAGGGTTTCTCTGGGTAGTCCTGGCTGTCCTGGAACTTTCTTTGTAGACCAGGCTGGCCTCAGACTCACAGAGATCTGCCCACCTCTGCTCCCCAAGTGCTGGAATTAAAGGCATGTACCACCAGTTACAAAACATCTTCATTGAAAGCTTGAAAAATAAATGAAAAGCTAAAATAAAATGTAAACCCTCTATAGGCAGCTGAATGCTGCTGTGTTGGTAGATAACTTTTGTTATTTTATCATTTCAGGGTGGGTGGAGAATGAACCCATGGTTTTGTATATACCAGGCTCTCTTTTTAAACAGTAAAGATTAATTAAATGCAATCATGTTAATTATCTTAACCAGTAGTTTAAGATGCCGATATTTTCAGGTTGGTCTAATGCCACTGTCACTAAATCTTGTTTTCATGAATAGGTAGAAAATGTTTACCCTCAACCTGGCTGGGTTGAAATCGATCCGGATGCTCTCTGGACTCAGTTTGTTGCTGTAATAAAAGATGCTGTCAAAGGTAATGGAATTTACAAAGAGACTGGAGTCTACAATGGACTTTTTTCTGATGAGCTTTCCTCAGCTTTTGAGAGAATTTTGTGGACTGCTAAATTTATAATGTATGCACAAAATGTATGTAAGTTTATATAACATATACAACCTTTTATATATCATATATACCATTTATCATATATGTGATATGTATAAATATATATTTATAAATATAAATAAGTAACAGATATATAAACGTATTTTAAAATTTCACACACCAATTGTAGTTGAGATCAGTTTAAGCGGCTTAGGAGACTCTGCCTCAAAAAAAGGAAAATAATAGTGTCCAGTTATTAAGAGCACTTGCTGTTATTTTAGAGGAACCAGTTAGGCCTCTCAGCACCAGCATCTGCTGGCTTGCCACAGCTTGTACCTCCAGCTTCACGGATCCAGTGCCCTCTTCTAGCCTTTGTTTTGTTGTGTTTTTGTTTTTTGAGACAGGGTCTCACTATGTAGCTCTGTTATCCTGGAGCTCACTCTGTAGACCAGGCTGGCCTTGAACTCAGAGATCCACCTGCCTCTGCCTCTTGAGTGCTGGTATTAAAGATGTCGGCCACCACTGCCTGCCTCATATTTTTTAAGTAGGAAAAATAAAAGCTGGTTTTAGTGTAATAAGAACATTGCAAGTTTAGGGGAGGGGACTGGGTTGCTTTTCCCTTTTGTCTTTCTAGATTTTACTATTTCAGAATTTCTTTTATGAATTACAGGAATAAAGAGTTGATGGATAGTTCAGAGATAAAAATATGCTTACCATAATGCCCTGCTGGTAATCTTCAGGGGTTTATGTTTTGCTTTTTGTTTTTTAAAAGCCAAAGACTGTACCATGAACATGTGTCTACTCCTCCCCTCAGCTGTCATCATTAGGGTTGTTAGTAATCTTACTGAGCACTCTGACCAAAAGCAACTTGGGAAGGAAGGGTTATTTCATCTTGTAGTTTAGACGTCAGTCCGTCATCACTCGTGGAAGTCAGGGCCAGAACCTGAAGGCAGGAACTCCAGGCAGGAATAGGAGCAGAGGCCATGCAGTAGTGCTGCTTACTGGCTTGCTTCCGATGCCTTGTTCATCTTGCCTTAAAGGCCGGGCATAGCATCACCACAGAGGACTGGATCCTTCCAAATGAATTGATAATCAAGAAAATGTCCCACAAGCTTGTCTACTGGCTAATCTGATGGAGGCATTTTTTTAGTTAAGGGTCCTCCTCCTCTTCCTCTTCCTCCTCTTCCTCCTCCTCTTCCTCCTCCTCCTCTTCCTCCTCCTCCTCTTCCTCCTCCTCTTTTTCCTCCTCCTCCTCCTCTTCCTCCTCCTCCTCTTCCTCCTCCTCTTTTTCCTCCTCCTCCTCCTCTTCCTCCTTCTCCTCCTTCTCCTCCTCCTTCTTCTTCTTCTTTTTTGGTTTTTTGAGACAGGGTTTCTCTGTATAGCCCTGGCTGTCCTGGAACTCACTCTGTAGACCAGGCTGGCCTCGAACTCAGAAATCCACCTGCCTCTGCCTCCCAAGTGCTGGGATTAAAGGTGTGCGCTACTACTGCCCGGGCCAGCGAGGGTCTTTCTTCTTAAGTGACTTTAGCTTGTGTTAAATCAACAAACTAACCAGTGCAATTGAGAAGCAGAGCTTTGCTTTGTTTGGTGGTTCTCAGCAAACTTCCCCTGCTGGGTTCTTTGGCCAGTTATGCCTCAATACAAGATGATCTCATAGGAAAGAGACACTTCCTGTGTGACTAAGAAGTGTTCTCACACTCCTCAGGAAATATACATTAAAACCACTTTCCAGCAAGTCACTGTTGACTGGAGCCTTTAATCCCAGCTACTCGGGAGGCAGAGGCAGGCAGATGTTTAAGAGTTTTAGGCCAGCCTAGTCTACAGAAGGAGTATCAGGACAGCCAAGGCTACACAGAGAAATCCTGTCTTGAAAACACAAAACAAACAAACAAACAAATAAAAAAAGAAAAGAAAACACAAAACAGACAAAAAAACCCAAAAACAAACAAACAAACAAAAAACGAACCCTAGTTCCCAATACTCGCTCTTCAGGATTCTTTTACCTTTCTTTAAAAGATAACTTTATTCTCAGTCTAGAGTCAGAGCGCGTGCACCGTTTATGTAGCTGCCGGTCTGCTCTGCCACCTGCAGCTTGCTCTTTTTGAAATTGATAGTTAAATTAAAAAAAAAAATTAAAAGATTTTTTTCCTTTGCATACCCATACCTTTCTGTATGTCTGTCTACCCTGGCTGTGCCTAAACTTGTGGAAGCCAGATGAGGACAGCACTTTCTGTGGAACTGAAGTTAGAGATTCCAGTTGCAAGCCTCCATGTGGGTGCCAGGAATTGAACTCTGAAGAACAGCTGTGTTGCTAACCACTGAGCCATCATCTCTCCAGACCTTTTTTATTGACCCTTTTCAAAAAGTACAGGCCAGCTTAGTCGACTGTTTTTATTTTGGGTTGTCTTATTCCTCTTGATCAGATTTAGGTTAAACATTTTTTAGAAGAAATACCAATATAGGGGGTGACACATTTTTCTCAGTACTTACAGAAATTGATTTTAGCCGGGCAGTGGTGGCGCATGCCTTTAATCCCAGCACTTGGGAGGCAGAGGCAGGTGGATTTCTGAGTTCGAGGCCAGCCTGGTCTACAGAGTGAGCTCCAGGACAGCCAGGACTACACAGAGAAACCCTGTCTCGAAAAACAAAAAAAAAAAAAAAAAAAAAGAAATTGATTTTAAAAGAATATTACAAGCTGACTGTGGTGACATGCCATGTAATTCCAGCACTCAGGAGGCTAAGACAAGAGGTTCAAGGCCAGCTTGCACTGCAATAGTAAGACCTAATTGCAAAGAAAAAAAGAACATTATAAAAACACATTTCTAGCTCAGGAGGCAGAGGCAGATGGATCTCTGTGTCCTCAAGGCCATCCTGGACTAACTATATCATATGTTCCAGG
The DNA here is from genome assembly GCF_011762505.2 of Arvicanthis niloticus. Taxonomy (NCBI): domain Eukaryota; kingdom Metazoa; phylum Chordata; class Mammalia; order Rodentia; family Muridae; genus Arvicanthis; species Arvicanthis niloticus. The sequence continues at coordinate 16,618,578 of NC_047678.1, forward strand.
CCAGCCAGGGTGACATAATGAGATCTAGTCTAAAAACAAAACAAAAACCCCACATTTCTATATTTTAGGAAATTTAGTTCAAAAAGCTAATGTTTTGGTCTTGTGATGTAGCTTAGTGATATACTGTGTTTGCCCAGCATGCTGGGTTCTATTTCCAGCAGCACAAAGAAAAACAAAAAATTTAAAATTGCTCAGGGCTAGTGAGATGGTTCAGTGGGTAAAAGCACATGCCATGTGGAAGCCGGGTGGCCTGAGTTTAATCCCTGGAACCCCTGTGAAGGTTGAAGGAGAGAACTGAATGCACATGTGTATCATGTGTTCCCACCCCCAATCATATAATGCCGCTCCCAGCAAAGCAACAACTGCTTAGTGGTTGAAGGTGCTTCCTACTCTTCCAGAGGGCCCAAGTTCGGTTCATAGCACCCATGTTGGGTGGCTTAAGACTGCCTGTAACTCCAGCCCCAGGGGTGCCAGATCCCTCTCTAGCCTCCTCGGGCACTTGAATACATGTGGTACACACACACAAATGTCAACTTAGTGGAGGGCCATGCCTGTACTTCCAGCGCTCAGGCTGGTGGAGCAAGAGGATGTCTATTGGGCTAAATAATGAGATCAGGGCTAGCCTGGGCTACAGAGTGAGCTTTATCTCAGAAAAAAAACAAGACAAACAAAAACAAGCTCATGTTTTTATTTTTATACTTAACATCTGTTTGTGTTGAAAAATATGATCTCAACTTCAGTCATTACACTAATTTCCATTGAGATTTGAATTCACCATCACCAGGCAGCTTTTATTATAAGGTTTGTTATATTAACCTATTATGTTAGGTTATTACCTAAATAAAGATCTAGGTTTTTAGTATTATCAGGGGGGAAAAATGGTGTGTTTGATATTTGGGTTTTTTTTTATTGTTTTGTTTTATTTTTTAATTAATTATTTTTGTCTTATCTTATTTGCATTGGTGATTTGCCTGCATGTGTGGGAGAGTCGCATCCCCGGCAAACTGGAGTTACAGAGAGCTGTGAGCTGCCGTGTGGGTACTGGAAATTGAACCCAGGTCCTCTGGGAGAGCAGCCAGTGCTTTTAACTTCTGAGCCATCCCTCCTGCTCCCCCTACCACCCCCATTTTAAGTTTTAAAAGGACAGTTTTTGTTATTATTAGGGATCTTTTTTTATCTTTTAAATATACATAATGCAAAATTATCTTAGTTCTGTTAAGTGGCCTCAGACATTCTTGTCAGAGATTCTATACTGTGGTTACACAGGTAAACGTCACTGGGTTTTAAACATGTCTTACCTGTCTTTACCTTCAGCTGCCGGGGTGCAGATGCATCAAATTGTCGGTCTCGGCATATCAACGCAGAGAGCCACTTTTATTACGTGGAACAAGTAAGTGCTTTGTGTGGCCCACACTACTTCAAGGGGTTGGCTGCTTGGGGAACCTGTCTGGGGAGTTGTCAGTTTGTGACTGGAGGACAATTGTGTCTGGCTAAAAGAGATTAAAACGGGCCTCCCTTTGGCTCATACTTTGCTCATCACCTGAACTTAACTTACTTAAAATAATGAGAAAGAAGCCAGGCATGGTGCCCATTTCAGTAGTATGTATAGTGAAATTAAAACCACACAGTAGGGCTGGAGAGATGGCTCAGTGGTTAAGAGCACTGTCTGCTCTTCCAGGGGTCCTGAGTTCAATTCCCAGCAACCACATGGTGGCTCACAACCATCTATAATGAGATCCGGTGCCCTCTTCTAGGCTGCAGGCATACATGCAGGCAGAACGTGGTATACATAAATAAATCCTTAAAAGAAAACATTCAGGGAGAGATTTATCCTTTAAAACAAAACAAAAAAAACAAAAACAAAAAAACACCACAGAAGGGCCAAGTCTGAGGGTAGCCACAGTGAGTTCCCCTTTCAGACGAAAACTTGAAATAACAATAAGAAATGGCTGTTGTCATAAAAGTTCCCTAGTCTTGTCTTGTGGGAACACAAAAGTCTCAGAAACTTGCTTTATACTTAAAAGAGAGTCAGGGCTTCTAACATGTCAGCAACACAGCGCTAGAGTAGTATTTCTGTTCTCAGGCGTGCTTGTATTGGTGTGTATCTTTGCAGTATCTGCCTGCACGTGTGTGCTGTAGACAGTCACGTTAACGTCACAGCTGCCAAGCTGATCGGTCGCCTTTGCTCTCCCAACTTTCATTATCTGGACAACAGACAAACCAGGGAGGAAACAGCTTAGAAATAGCTTGGTGGGCTGGAGAGATGGCTCAGAGGTTAAGAGCACTAGCTGCTTGCTCAGAAGTTCTGAGTTCAATTCCCAGCACCCACATGGTGGCTCATAGTCATCTGTAATGAGATCTGATGCCACCTTCTGGTGTATGGGCACGCATGTAGGCAGAACACTGTATACATGGTACATAAACAAATCTTTTTTTAAGATTTGTTTATACAGCAATTGAAAAAAAAAAAAAAAAAAACAGAAATTAGCCATGTTGTTTAAGGTCCCTCAGGGACTAGAGCCAGGATTTCAAACTATCTTTTGTCTTTGTTATTTGTTTGTTTGACCCCTCCTCCCTTTTTTTCCAGTGCTGAGGATTGGACCAGGGCCTCAAGGGGGCTAGCCCAGTGCTCTTCCATTGAGCAGCACCTCAGCCCCAAATCATTTTGTTTTCTGTTCTTTTTTTTTTTCTTTCCTGTTTGTTTTTAACTGTGACACCTGTTATTTTTAATTACTCCCGTCTTACTCTCAACATGTTTTTTTTTTTCTCCTTACTTTTAAAAATTAAAAGGAGCTGGACATTGTGGTAGCATGTGGCCACTGTCCCATCCCTCAGAATCTGAGTCTGGAGGATTGCTTACATCCAAGACCAGTCTAGCTTTGCAGAGACACGTATCAAAATAAAAACAGAAACAAAACTGTACAATGTTTTTTCTTTCTTTCTTTTTTTTTTTTTTTTTTTTGGTTTTTCGAGACAGGGTTTCTCTGTATAGCCTTTGGCTGTCCTGGAACTCACTCGGTAGACCAGGCTAGCCTTGAACTCAGAAATCCACCTGCCTCTGCCTCCCAAGTGCTGGGATTAAAGGCGTGCGCCACCACCGCCCGGCTACAATGTTTTTTCAATCAAAGCTCTGGACTCTAGGACATCTTGAGCTTGGGCAGTCAGGTGACAGGGTGACAAGAAGACTTAAACTTGCAAATAGAATCAGGATGGGGCTTTTCATTCTGTATCAGGCAGGAGGAAGAAATGTGGCCAGGCTTAGTGGGTCACACCTGTAACTTCAGTACTCAGATGGCTGAGGCAGGAAGATTGCTACCAGTTCAGTTCATGGCTAGCCTGGGCTATACAGCAAAACCTTGTCTCAAAAACAAATTAAAAAAAAAACTTAATACTGAATAAATCCAAGCGAGCTGCATGTCTAGCCAGCGGCCAGCGGCACCGTCCTCACCATTCTTTGCAGGATGGTGGATGTTTTGTGTGTGGGGAACCGACAGAAGGCGGCTATCATCCTTGCAGCCATCTTGAGCCATATACCCTGACAAGAGACTTGTTTACAATAGCCTAAAACAGCTGAGCACACTCTGATAACATCTTGTTTTAGATACCCAGGATTTTCCCTTGGGTGTGTGAGACTTAAAGACATGACTTAGAAGTGAGACATATAAAAGTGAGAGACAGACAGAAGACAGACACTTGAGATTAGACACTTGTACTTGGAAGAGTACTTGAGACTTAGATTAGACACTTTTACTTGAGACAGGCACTTGGAAGAGAACTTGGAACTGGGAAAGAGATTAGGAACTTAGAACTAGGAATTAGACACTTGGAGTTGGAGAAGGACTTGAGACTTATTACAGCTGGGACTAAGATTAGGACTTGAGACTTGGTGCTGAAGCCCAGGACCTGAGACTTGGTACTAGGAATTAGGGACTTGGAGAGAAGAAGAGAGACTGAAGAATAAACGGGATTGAATCACACTCTGTCTGGTCTCCATTCTTCCCGTCTGTTCTCACTCTCTCTCTCTTGCTGAACCCCGAGCAGCTTGGGTCAGTGCGGGCTCTAACAGTTTAGCCCCCAAGGCTTTTGGCAGTGCGGGTTCCAACATTGATAGAGTGGTCCCTGACATTTTGGCCCCCAAACGTGGGGTAGTGCGATTCTCGACATTTGTGCATTGTAGTGTTCCACCCCTCAGGAAGAACCCAAATCTGCAGTCATTGTAGAATGGCTCTCACTTGAGAATGTCCAGCAGAAGCCTCCAGAAGTAGCCATGTTTTCTGGTAGGGACTCTGGAAGAAAGAGAAGCAGGCCACAGTTTTACACTGAGGTTTTCTTCCCTCGTAGATTTAAAGAGATTCAGGGCGGGAGGAAGGCTAGGAAAGTAGTACCAAGACAGATGTGAGAAGTCTGTGATTGGGAGGTGGGGTCTGGAGAGAGTTCCCAGGCGAGGAACTTGCTGGAGATATCCGTACTGCTCAGAGTTGGAGGTGCGGTCATCAGTCCCCTAGTTTGCTTTTGTGTCACCCACAGCAGGAAGGACAAGTGTTGGACAACAGTTTTTAATGTGACAGTGGGAATTTTAGAAAAAGCAGGTCAGGTTCTGAGACAGTTCAGGTACTGGTGAGCAGTAAAACAATTTATTCTGAGTTTATTTGACTATTCTTTTTTTCTGTCTTGAAATGTTTATATTTTATGAATTTTGGAAAAACTTTTTGGCAGCAGAATCTAAAATATAGGCAAGTTTTGCAGAAATGTGTATAGCCCTGTCCTTATTTGATGGAGAAATGACAGGGTCTTCTTCTGCTCACTGGGCTAGTGAGCCACTGTGCAGTGTCATGACGGAAGCAGCCACCTAGTCCCCATAAATGCCAAAGACAGCACCAGGATGGATGGACGGCACAGAGTGAACAGGAAGTACATCAGGTCCACTGAGAGAGAGACAGAGCAGAACCTGTGCTCTAGTCATGGTTTGTTCTAGTACAGTCAGCACCCCCCACCGTGTGTGTGTGTGTGTGTGTGTGTGTGTGTGTGTGTGTGTGTGAGTGTGTGAGTGTGTGTACGCACATGTATAGAGGCTAGATGTCAAGAGTGGGTATCTTCTGTTGGCTTCCACCTTAGTTTTGAATCAGGGTGTTTCACTGAACCTGGAACGGACCAATTGGCTAGACTGTCTGACCAGTAAGCACCAAGGGAGCCTCCAGTCCCCACCTCTCCAGCTCGGGGATTACAAGTACACACTGTACCCACTGGCCAGCTCCCTGGCAGGGTAGCTTTGTTTGAGATAAGCATTCATTAACTAGCCCAGACTGCCCTCAGATTTGAGGTAATCCTCTTGCTTCAGCCTCCTGGACTCTCAGATTACAGGCATGGGCCAGTATGTTGGATTTTGCTTTTTCTGACTGTGGTGCAGTCCTGTCTTCACGACTATAAAAACTGATTTTCCTCACAGTATTAATATCAAGAAGTTTAAAACTTTGAACTTCATGTTTTCTCCCTGAGTTCCCGCACACCCACCTCAAAGCCCGGAAGCTCAAACGTTGACGTTTTCAGTCCTTCATGCTTTTTCCTATTCTTTTGAGCTAAACCTTCTTTTTTTTCCTTCATGTTTTGTCCAGGGCACACTTAGCTTGCTTTCTGCAGTGATTATGCGTGGTGATCCCTCCATATTGCTGTTTTTGAAAAAACACCACTTGTTTGTTTCTTCAGTTGCTGAGTCTCTGGGGAGATGTCGCCAGGCAACTCCAGATCAGGGTGTGTGCCAATTAGCAGTTAAATGTGAGTCAGAAGCCAGGATCACTCAGTAGCCTTGAGTTTCTCAGGCACTAGCTCTGCCTGCTGCTTTAGGAACTGAAGCTGATGTCACACCAGCCCTGGGGGATTTGTATTCTCCATTGGTTGCGGGAGGTGTAAACTGCCCTGGTCCTAGCCAAGCAGAGTGCTTACTGGAGCATTTGACGTTTGTGTTAATGGTTATTACTAATTGCTTTGACACCAAGTGTTAAGAGCCACAGAAAGTATAAAGTGTCACAGGACTGAAGGCAGTTTGTTTATGATGTCATTCATGTTCCTCTCTGTTCTCTGCTTTTATTTTTTTTTTTTTTATTTTTTGGTTTTTCGAGACAGGGTTTCTCTGTGTAGTCCTGGCTGTCCTGGAACTCACTCTGTAGACCAGGCTGGCCTCGAACTCAGAAATCCGCCTGTCTCTGCCTCCCAAGTGCTGGGATTAAAGGCGTGCGCCACCACCGCCCGGCTGTTCTCTGCTTTTAAAGAGCTAAAACTGACCTAGTTCTATGCTAACCGAGTATTGGAGTACATGCCTCTATTAAGATCAACTTCTTGTTTGTTTTTTTATTGTGTTGAGTTAACTCCATTTTCATCTTGTGACTTTTTTTTTCCCCTTTCTTCAGCTGTGCTAACCCTTCAGCTGCTGTGCTTCACCTGCCTTAGGGCCTTTGGACAAGTAAGAGTCATTCTGTCAGAACACCTGTGGTTTGTCAGAGCCAATTCATTGTCATTTCTCATCACCACCTTTCTTTCTTCCCCACAGGCAGGTTGTCCCTAACTTACACTCAACCCCTGTATTTCTTCTTCATGGGGCTTGTGTCTGTTGTCTGTAAGTGATGGAGGGATTATTTATTTCTTTGAGTGCCATGGTAAAGTTATGTTCACCAGGGCAATAATGCCTGTGTTCTGCTCACTGCTCTGTCTTCGGCTTCTAGAACAATCCTTCCTAAATATTTGCTGTAATCCATGAAGGACTGACGAAGGGTACAGGCTGCTCAAGGGTACAGTGATAGTATTAGGAATTAGAGATAGTTAAATTGACAGAGAAAAAGAACTGCTCAGAAAGAAGTTCTGGAGTGTACAACTCACAGTTTATGTTCAGTCTCCATCACTGTAAAAAAAAAGGAAGGGGGGAGGAAGGAAGAAGAAGAAGGAGAAAGAGAGAGAAGAGAAGAGAATAAAAATATTAGTATATACCTGGAGGTGACTTGCAGAAGCCTCAAAGGAAAAAGGTCATCCTCATCTTCTCTCCCTCCTCCTCTCCCTCTTCTTCATTTCTTTGGCGTGTACTGTTATTGTAGTATTGACCCAGGGTTTGATAGATTTTTCTTTGCTTTGTCCTCTTCTATTGATGAGAAAGGCATAGCCCAGGTGAGCCATGAACTGATCTTCTTGCCCATTTAGTGTTCTGACTTGATTTTGCCACCACAACTGGGAGATTGAGTAATTGATTAATTAGAGATAAGATCTCACTCTCTCCCAGGTAGACCAGGCTTGTGTTGCACTCATTGCAAACTAACTGCTTTATAAGCTTCTAACTGCTGAGATTACAGGTGTGCCACCTGCTGAGCCATCCCAGTGGCCCTGGGTTTTCTTTCCTTTCCTTTCCTTCCCTTCCCTTCCCTTCCCTTCCCTTCCCTTCCCTTCCCTTCCCTTCCCTTCCCTTTCCTTTCCTTTCTTTTCTTTTTCTGTTTTTTTGAGACAGGGTTTCTCTGTGTAGACCTGGCTGTCCTGGAACTCACTCTGTAGACCAGGCTGGCCTCGAACTCAGAAATCCGCCTGCCTCTGCCTCCCAAATGCTGGGATTAAAGGCGGGCGCCACCACTGTCCGGCCGCCCCGGATTTTCTTTATTGGATACATCTTGGTAATCATATTAGATAGTCAATTCTAAAGTTTTGAGATGTGAAGAGGTGGAGGACCCTGCAGAGCTGCTGTGGGTCAGAAGTTTGTATGTGATTGTATCTTGCTGACCTTGAAGAAGAGGGAACCATTGGCTTTTTTTGTATTTATTTATTTACTTATTGTTTACTTACTATGTATCCCGATGACCTGGAGTTTGCTATGTAGGCCAGTCTGGGCTGCAACTCAGGGAAATTCATCCGCCTCCGCCTTTGCCTCTGTAATATTAGGATTAACGCATGTGATACCGGGCCAGGCCCAGCTGACTTTTTTTTTTTTTTTTTTTTGGTTTTTCGAGACAGAGTTTCTCTGTGTAGCTCTGGCTGTCCTGGAACTCACTCTGCAGACCAGGCTGGCCTGGAACTCAGAAATCCGCCTGCCTCTGCCTCCCAAGTGCTGGGATTAAAGGGGTGCTCCACCACCGCCCGGCCCCAGTTGACTTTTTAAAACACAGAGCATGTCTCAGAGGTCTTGTCAGTAATTTTGTTATTGCAAGTATCCATGTAACATTGTTTCAAAAGGACAATCATTTGGGGTAGAGTCTATTCAAAGTCTGATTCTATATGTAACATAATATTTCTAGGGTTTTGGGGGTGTGTGTGTCAGTGTCTTACTCTCTATTCCAGGCTGGCCTGAAACTCATGGCATTCCTCCTGCATCAGCCTCTCAAATACTGAATGGTCCAGCTAATGTTACGTAATTGTTATGTCCTGTGTCTAGTTTATAAAAACCAAAGAGAATGCAATTGAAAGTTCCATTTAATTGATTGTAGTTTGAAATTATGGTGTGTCTTTTTATTTGTTTTCTCCTTTGGTAGATAGGTTTTCTTTTCCTGTGCTAGGATTGAACCTGGACCTCACACAGTCTAAGTGTCCTGCCAATACCTCTAGCCCTCTGTGGCTGGCCTTTGATGGAGTGCCTGACTTGTACTCTACCATTTCCGTTTCTCTTAGGAAAACAGGCCATCATTTCCACAACTTCATTAGTTGGCAGGACCTAAGGGCAGCTGAACTTGTAAAGTCCTGGAATAATTCTCTTATAATCAAGGTAACTCTTTTCACTCAAATGTTTTTTTGTTTTGTTTTTTTTATAAATGTCTCTTAACTTTAGATGTAATTGTAGGGCCCCCTACATTTAATGATTTAGGACATTAAGACTAAAAGAGGCAATCTGACATATCCCCAAACAGTAAAATGTAAGACTAGCCCCCAAAAGCATTTGTGGTAGATTTAAATGCTTTACTACTTACTGACCCTCAGAAAGGCTGGAGGGAGTTTAGGATGGACCTGTGTCTCTGCCTGGGGAAAGGAAAAGGATGTAGTTGACATGGATTGAAGTGGGCAAACCGCATCGTCCTTTCTTAGAAAGCGAGTGGGTACTGATATAGCTAGCTAGCAGACTTCCATAGCTCTTCACACTATGCCTGGTGCATGGTAGGCCACGGGAGAGGGTAGTGAGGATGCCAACCGTGAGGACAGCGGTGACAGCACACTAGCTGTAAAGGAGCCCATGCTGCCCAAGGGTGCTGTTACTGAGGGAAGAAGCGAAGTGCCTCAGGTAGGGTGCATCCCGAGGGTCTGTTGTTATTGGTACTCAGTGTTGCCAATGTTGACTTCTTTTCTGGCTTTTTAAGACAGCATTTTTCTGTGTAGCCCTGGCTGTCCTGGAGCTCACTCTGTAGACCAGGCTGGCCTCAAACTCAGAGATCCATCTGCCTTGCCTCCTTAGTGCTGGGATTAAAGGCGTGTGCCACCACTGATCAGTTCAGATGTTGACTTCTAACGCCTCATGGTTAAATGCCTTCTCAGCTAATGTAGTGTTCTGAACTGGTGCAGGGAGGTGTCTGGGGAAGGACATACCCACGTGACATCATTTTGGTGCTGGGGGATCGGAACTTAAGTCCTCTTGTGTGCACAATCCCCAAGACCGTTCTGTTTGTCTGCCTTCACACCGGGGCTTCATGATAGCTCCTGACCTAAGCTCATATGGAACTCAGGCTGACTTTGAACTTATGGTCCTGCCTGTCTCCTAAGAGCTGAGGCTGACCTGTATTCCACTATACCTGATTTAATGCTGTGTTTAAAAAATTTTTTTAATGATTTATTTGTTTTTATTTTATGTCTATGAGTCGAGTGTCTTGTCTGCTTGTATACATGTGTGCCCAGTGCCCACAGATGTCAGAAAGTGTTGGATGCCCTGGAGCTAGAGAAGGTTATGAGCCACCCTGTGGGTGTTGGAACTGAACCCAAGGGCAGCAAGTGCTCTTAATCACTTAGACACCGCTCCAACCTTTGTTTTTGTTCTATAAGAAACTAATCAAGTTGGACACAGTGCCACAAGTCATTAATACCAGTGTGGGGGAGGCAGAGACAGGTGGACCTCTGTGAGTTTAAGGCCAGCCAGGACGACATAGTAGTCTTGAAAAGGGGCAGGGATGGAGAAAGAAAAAGAAAACCCAAGGACCATTAAGTGTATTTTCTTAAAGATCTCTTTTGTTTTTAAAACAGCTATTGCATGGGGCCACCCGACTCCTTCATCTCTTCAGTAGGAGTAAAGTGATGCTAACGGTGAGTCGCTTCAGCTTCACCACCCAGCACGTCACCCTAAGATTGGTCTGGATTTTACAAAACCTGTCTGAGGTAAGAAGAGATTGTGTGTGTGGAGAAGGGATCGTGACTGTGGGGAAGGAAAATGTACAGAGTAAGAAGAGTGATCCAGCCTTTTTGGGAGAGAGGCCAGCACTCCTGGGGTAGAAGACAGATCTTCCATTGGTTCCTGGGTTTAAAGTCTTGGTATTATGTCATAACACAAAGGAGATTGACAGTAAGTTTGAAGCTAACCTGGGCTACATCCGGGAGCTCTAAAGATGAGCTGACTTTCTTAAAGGGGCAAGCACTGTACAGCCCTACCTTTACCTGTCCGTCTTTTAGTGAGTGTGTATGCTAGACAGGTAATCAACTTTTGGGGTGAGTCAGGCATGCTACAGAGGGCTGAGCTTGAGTTAGGCTCAGGGAAAAGCAAGGGTGATCAGGCTCTGCAGAGCCGGGGCTTCTTTTTGATTGCTGGCTAGCTTTCCGGAGACCGGCACAACCTGGGCTTGCTTCATGGGGATTACTTCAGTCCCCCTGCCAAAAGCCAAACCTCCACGATTTGGAGCCCAGGCGCTCTTAATTCAGAGCAGACCTGGCTCATGCTCCAGCAGCTGGAGGAGTCTGGGATCCTCCCTGACTCCTGCTGCAGGGTGAGACTCCTAGAAGCTTTTTTCCATATAAGTCTTACCTGTGCTTCTAGTTTTCAGGGCAGCTTTCTGTCCTGTGATCATAACACTGATGAATCAACAAAGAATTGAATACCTGATCTCCTGCCTCCACCTCCAAGCTGGGGTTATAGGTGTGCACTACTGTGTCCTGATCATGTTTCTGACTTACATTAGAAAATCCCCATGATTTAAATCATCTTTGGCATATGAAAAAAAAAAAAAAACGTTGTATTGCTTTGCTCACTTTGGCAGCACTTACTAACACTGTAAGAGTTTGAGAAGATCTGTGAGCCCCCGGCATAAATTCCACATGCAAATTCATAAAGCATCCCAGTTTTTCTTTAAAACTGTATGTTGAGCAAATTTTAGAATAAAAAAAAAAGTGTAACTCAAGAATGCTAAATAAGACATAAGCCAGGTGTGGGCGTACATACCTTCAATTTCAGCATTTGGGAGGCAGAGGCAGTTGGATCTCTGTGAGTTCAAAGCCAGCCTGGTCTACAAAGTGAGTTGTAAGATAGCCAGGGCTGTTACACAGAGAAACCCTGTCTTGGAAATAAATAAATAAATAAATAAATAAATAAATAAATAAATAAGAGAGTGATAGAGAAAGACACTTGATGCCAACTACTAGCCTCTGTGCACACATGTGCGAGTGACTGACTGCATGTGTATGTGTATACCACACATAGTAAATATAAATAGCAAGTGTGGATGGGTGTGTGGAGGTCCTGGAGAGATGCAGTGACTGAGACAATAGCCACATGGGAGATACCTATAGTGCACCGTGGGATGAGGTAGAGCTTAGGCAGAGGGACAGGCTGAACAGATGAGGACAGATGAGGTAACCATGTTTCAGGAATATTTTTTTCTTCTTTTTCCTCTTCTTCATCCTCCTCTTCCTCCCCTCTTCCTCCTCTTCCTCCTCTTCCTCCTCCTCCTCTTCCTCCTCTTCTTCTTCTTCTTTTTTTTTTTTTGTCTTTCCAGAATTTCAGCTTTTGTATTATCAGATTTAAAGAGATTCTGACACCTTTTTCCCCCCTTTGGCATGCTTTTGGTCTGGTGTTGGTGCTTTGTTGAGTAGCTAGAGACTAGTATTTTATGTTTTGTTTGTTTGTTTGTTTTTTTGTTTTTGTTTTTGTTTTTTTGTTTTTGAGACAGGGTTTCTCTGTGTAGCCCTGGCTGTCCTGGAACTCACTCTGTAGACCAGGCTGGCCTCGAACTCAGAAATCCGCCTGCCTCTGCCTCCCAAGTGCTGGGATTAAAGGCGTGCGCCACCACCGCCCGGCCGAGACTAGTATTTTAGGTGCTTCAGTGGTCTTCAGACCACGTGCTCTGTGCCACAACTGCTCAGCTGTTAGAGCTTGAACAAATAAACCTAGCTGGAGTCTACTCAAACTTCATTATAGATTCTAATATTTGAACTTTATATAGTTTTTGTCATAAAAATATCTGAGGGTTTTTTTTTTCAATATCATGGTATAAATCCTTAAACCCACAGTCTGAGTTTATAGAGACTGTGAGAAATTGCCACGGGAACTGTCAGAGTTTATGTTCAGCTGTGGAGATAAAACACCCTGTCAGATACAGGGGAAGGGTTGATTGCAGCTACAGTTCCAGGATCCAGTTCCCCAAAGCAGAGAAGTCACAGTGGCAAGAGCCCGAGAGAGCTGGCCACATGGCATCCTTAGTCAGGATCAGAGAACAGGGGATACATGATGCTTGCCAGTACTTAGCCCACTTTCTCTCTAGCCTTGATGTGGTATTTATTTGTTTGTTTGTTTATAACAGGATACATGATGCTTGCCTTTAGTATTTTTTTTTATTTTTATTTTTATTTTTTGTGAGGGTTACTATATCACCCTGTAGCCTTGGCTGTCTTGGAGTTCTATATAAACACCAGGCTGGCCTAGAACTCACAGAGATGCACCTGCCTCCACCTCAAGTGCCCAGATTAAAGGTGTGCTCCACCATGCCTGGTACTTTCCCTGTGTTTATAGGTGGACTCAAAGCCAGGGAATGGCAGAACCCTCTTTGAAGTTCAGTCTTCCTACATCAATCAGCATATGCAAGACATTTCCTCACTGATGATCCTGGATTGTGTCAAGAAGACTATTAAAACTATCACACCAACTATAACTGTTAGAATATTTGGGTAAAGTTTTCAAATAATAACTGTACCTTGGGTAAACCTCATTGTCTTTTTGATACTGCCATTTTTTGAAGCTTCGTTTAAATTTTTAGCCATTAAAAAAGCAGAGGAACCGGAGAGGTGGCTTAGTGGTCTTCTACCTGCTCTTGCGGAGGGCCTCGGTTCCCTTCCCATCACCCACCTCATACACCACGGCTCCACAATGGCATCATACAACCATCTGTGATTTCCGATCCTGGGAATCCAACACTCTCTTTTGGCCTCCACAGATAGATACCAGGCACATAAGTGGTGCACATACACACGGTCAAGCAAGTAAGCATTCATCTACACAAAATATAAATAGATGTTTAAAACTTGAGTAGAGCTGGAGATGGAGCCCAGATTGTTCAATGTTTGCTTAGTGAGACCAAGCACTGGGTTCAGTCACCAGCCACACACAAAAGGGAGTCGGGGAACAGGAATGCCATCTAGTGCCGGAGCGCCACACAAACAAGACACATGGTAGTAAACATTTTGGTCAAGGAACTGATTGATACTCAGGCTTGGGCTTCCGACCTGCCTACAATTGGGCAACCATGCAGCGTTCATATATAGAGGATCTGTAAGCTCTCTGCATTACCTGGAAGTTACACATCCCCCACATGCTGCAATCATCAGGAAAGGGGAAGAAGGTGAGCGCCCTTATAAAAAACTGCCGTAGCAAAATGATGACGAAAACACAAGCTAACAGGATTAGTCTTCTTCCTGTTGCTTTCCTGAGAACCTATTTAGTACCCGAGCTCCCACGAAGCCTAAGTCCTTTTGAATTGATGCATGGAAACCTTTTGTACTGGGAACTTTTCCATTGCCCCCATAGCTCGCTCGCGCTCTCTCTCTCTCTCTCTCTCTCTCTCTCTCTCTCTCTCTCTTTCTCTGTGTGTATGTGTGTCTGGGTGTGTATATATGTCTGTCTATGTGTGAGTGTCTGTGTGTTTGTGTGTGTATGTGTCTTCGGGTGTCTGTGTGTGTATGTATGTATCTGTGTGTCTATGTGTCTGTGTGTCTATGTATCTGTGTCTATGTGTGTCTGTGTATCTGTGAGTGTGTATAAGTGTCTGTGTTTGTGTCTGTCTGTCTATCTGTGTCTGTGTGTGTATGGCCACATGTGGGTGCCTGTGGAAGCCAGAAAAACCCATTAGATCCCCCAGGAGTTCCAGGTGGCTATGAGTGAGTACCTTAGAAGTGCCTGATATAGGTGTTTCAGGAAGGTTTTTTGTTTTTTTTTTTTTTTGTTTTTTTTTTTTGTTTTTTTTTTTTTTAGTTTTTCGAGACAGGGTTTCTCTGTGTAGTCCTGGCTGTCCTGGAACTCACTCTGTAGACCAGGCTGGCCTTGAACTCAGAAATCCTCCTGCCTCTGCCTCCCAAGTGCTGGGATTAAAGGCATGCGCCACCACTGCCCGGCTTCAGGAAGTTTTTTTAACCACAGAACCATTTCTCTCCCTTTCTCCCATCCATAGTTTTTAAGGTTAACAACTGTTTTTGTAAGAATTTCAGACATGAGTACTACATTTAAATGATTTCTACCCGTCCCTCTCTACCCTCTGACTCCTTGTCTTTTTCACTCTCTTTCAAATTCATTATCTGTTCTTTAATCGTTATTAATAAATATACATGTATATATGTGTATATAAATACAACCTGCTAAATCCAGTGTGTGTGTGTGTGTGTGTGTGTGTCAGCACTTGGGATTGGATAACCTGTTAGGGATTCATGTCCAGAGAATACAGATTCTTCTCTCAACAGCCAGTGCCTGTAGGTCTTCATCAGGAATGGGGCATTGTGAGATTTTCCCCATCCATGTTGGCATATAATGGCACAGATATAATCATGCAGATCTTATTTGGTAACCATGTTGTTGTGGTTTCATGGGTGCAGCTGCTTTGTCATAGATAGAAGACACTATTTTGCAACAGATGTCATAGTCCTATGGCTCCTTAAATCTTCTCAACCCCTCTTCCACAGTGTTCTCTGAGACTTACAGGTAGGGGTTGTGTTATAAGTATGTCAGATGGGGTTGAACCCCACAGTTAGGGTTATGTTGTAAGTGTGTCAGATGGGGTTGTACACCCCTCAGTCTGTTGTTCTCTATATTTTGTCTAGGTGACAGGGCATAACTTCTTTAAAAAAATGGGCAGTCGTTTGGATTTAACTCTTAAGCCATAGTGTGATATTACTTCTCTAGGTTGTATGGCGTATTTGTGTATATAAACTAAAATATATATGTGCTTTGCTTTTTTAAACTAAAAATGTAAAGCTTTTAAACTAAAAATGCTATATAGCTAAAAATTTTCAGTGATGCACAGAGGTTAGGAAGTACTCCTTCCTAAATCCCATTCACTAATAATTAAGATCTCCTGGACTATGTTCTAGAAATGATCTTTCTCGGTATAATTCTCAGTATTGAGATTACAGTGTATCTACTGATCTGTATTTTTTTTTTCCTGTGCCTGATATCGTACTCAGTTGTAGTTGACTAAACGTTCTTCTCTTTTCAAGGTGAAAAAGGCAGTGGAAGAAGACAATTGCTGCTTTGGGACGATTGATACCTGGCTGTTACATAAGCTCACGAAAGGTAAAGGTGGCCCTACAGACTTGCTTCAACCCGAGTAAGACTGAGGGACCAGAGTTGCAAGAGAATCCAAGTTACTTACACCACGGTTTTTTCTTTCCATATCCCAAACACACTGCTGTTTGCCACACTGTTAACTACATGTTGCAGTAAAACTAGATGCATCTTCATTTTGGTGGGGGCGGGGAGAGGAAGATGGTTTAAAAATGCTGATGAAACTTCAAAGTCTAAGATCTGGGGGACAGTCTTGCTTTCAAAGAGTGCTAAAGGTAGACTTCCAGGTAAAATGGGGGGGGGGCTAGAAACAGCACCCCCATGTGTGATGGTGAAAGAGTCAGAATAAGAAGAGACAGACTTTATTCCAAAGAGAGGAAGAGCTTCAGAAACCTACAAAGGAAACAGTGGAAACTCAGAAGGGGGTGGAGACAAACCTGGGCAGTGCAGAGGTTGAGCACAGCTTGGGCCCCACAGCTCCCTGAGGGTAGGGGAGCAGCAGCCATTTCCTCAAGCGCTGTGTATCCCCCTTCACTGAGTCATACTGGGGACTGGGCCTTCAAGAACTGGCTGCTTAAGAAAACCCGCAGATAAAACTGAAGGAGCTAGGCAAACGAACACCGAAACATGAGCACCATGCCAATGCAGCATAACTCCTTCAGAAAACCGAAATGTCTCCGTGACCAACCCAACCTCCTCAAAGATGGTCATGTGGATAAAGTGTGGGGTAAAGATTCAGGTTGATTGGTAAAAAAAAAAAAAAAAATCATGGGTGACACAAAAGGGAATACAAACAAACAGATAAGTTAAATTCAAGGCCAGCATTGTAAAAAGAAAACATTAGCCATCTGATGGTCAGAGGAGAGTTCAGCAAGAAGGTTGATATTCTGAACAACGAGTAGAAATGTTGGAAATGGAAAACACAGTGAGTCACATGAAAAACAGTGGAGAATTTCACCAATATAGTTGAGCAACTAAAAGGAGAAATAGAAGGGCTGCCCTCATGAAATCCATCCAGACCCCAAGAAGGGAGAAAACGAACAGACGTGACCACAGCATCCGAAAGATGCTAACATATCTATGAATTATAATGTCTAATTATAATATTGTATAAGCATCCAAGCGATAGAAGAGACAAACACTAAAGAGCATGATCGGTCAGTGACATTATAGCAGAGAGTTTCCCAAGACAAGTGTAGGAAGAGCTAAGATGGAAGGAGTAAGGAGAGGAAGAGGAGGAGTAAGGAGAAGGAAGAGGAGGAGCTAGGGAGAGACGGAAAATGAGAGACAGAGACATGGGAGCTGATGTCTGTTTGTCTGTAGCAGTCAAAGGTAGTTGGTATATCTAGGTTGGGTATTGGGTTATACTTCTGATTGTATGGGTATCTTGTTATTGATCATTACCAAATATATAAGCCTTTGGATAATCTAAGCATTAGAGTCTCATCTGTACCGAGCCTGTGTGGTTGGCGGGATAGTCTGGGCAGTGCTCAGCCTTGCAGAGACAGCATGAAGACTGGCAGAGCCATCTCCCATGTTGGCGTCTCGTGGGTGGCAGGGCTGGTGTCTCTGGCTGGCCGTTTCTAGCTGCAGTGTGCACATGGCCTCTGGCTACCAACATGGCGGCTGAGCCAGGCAGTGCTGCCGCAGCTTAGATACTTGGCTTTGCTGGCGGCTATTTTTTAAATAATTACTACAACAGACAAGAAGAAATGGACACCCAATAGAAGGAACATTTAGAATCTCAAATAGATATTACCAGAACTTTTTATAATATAGTCAAAATGCCAAGGCAAAAAGCAGAGGACACTGAAAGCTGTAAGGAGAACATGCCAACTCCTGTACAAAAGCAGACACATTGGAATGACATCAAATCCCCTGCCAACAACCAGCATGGAACCATGCTTCCAAGCCCTGGAAGTAATGGCTGCCAACCGAAAGAGAGCTGCCCAGCAAAGCTGTCTTTAACAGTTGACAGAGAAACAAGGATGTTTGGAGGTCAACCAGACGCAGGCAGTTCTTGACTCTCAAGCCAGCGATGCAGAAGATGTATCAAGGAATACTGTACACAGAAGAGGAAGAAAGTCTCAATCATAAGAATACCAGAGAGGATAAATGTTGTGAGCAGAATTGATCAGCAGAGAACTAGGAAGAAATACATCATGTAACAGTAAACCAGTAAGGGATTAATACTAACAGGGCAGAAAGTAGAGAACAGAAGTGTCACCAGCAAGAAAAATGGCCAGAAATATTAGTCAGTGCCCCTGCCAGCAAAGGACGAGCTGCTGGGGTGGTTCTCTCTCCTTCTGCCAATGTGGGTTCCACTGGGGATAGGACACAGGTTGTGAGGTGTGGTGGGCACCTTCCAAGCCATCTCTGCCTGCAGTGACATTCTTCACAGGATTAGAAGACAACAATCCTAGCTGGATTCCTCAAGTCCCAAACATCTGAAGCAGAGGCAGGTGGATTATTGTGAGTTCATGACTCAGCCTGGATTACAGAGTGAGTTATAGCCAAAGCTTAAGCAACATAGTGAGACACTGTCTCAAAACAAAAAGCAAAACAAAACAAAAGCCTTTATTTGGGAAGCATGGACGGGCAGGTTTACATAGCAAGCTCTAGGACAGCCAGGATTGCGTAGAGAAACTCTGTCTCCAAAACCAAAACGGATTATTTGGGTCTAGAGAGATGGCTGGGTGGGTAAGAATACTTGCTCTTGCTTTTCCAGAGCACCTGTTTGGTTCTTATTGCCTAAACCATGTGGCTCACACAGTCTGGAAATCCAGCTCCAGGGATACCACACCCTCTTCTGGCCTTTATGGGCACCTGCATACATGTGCACAGACACATACAGATAAAAAGAAATCTTTTTTTTTTTTTTTAAAGTGGATCTTAGCATACGATGAAACTAAAACTTCTAGAAAATAACATAAGCAAAATGCATCAGGTTATGTTATTGGCAAAGACTTTCTGGAAAGTGCCCGATTAGCAGAGGAATCATCTCAATAATTGATGGCTAGGATTGCCTGAAATTGAAAACTTCTGCACAACAAAGGAATCGCTGCTTAAGTGAAGAAACGACCTACAGAGCAGGGAAAATAATCTCACACAACTACCCCCACGTCACCCTAAAAATGGCTAATAATTACTTTTTTTTTTTTTAAAAAGTGTTAAGTATATTAATCCTGAGGGAAATACAAATTGAAACTACTTTGAATTCCATCTCACCCAGATCAGAATAGCTGTCATCAAGAAGATAAAGGAAGCCAGGTATGGTGGCTCAGGCTTTTAATCCCTGCGTTTGGGAGGCAGAGGCAGGTGAATCTCTATGAGTTCCATGCTAGCCTTGTCTATATAGCAAGTTCCAGGACAGCCAGGGCAACAGAGAGAGAGACCTGGTCTCAAAGTACAACAGAAAGCAGAAACAAAGAGATGACAGATGGCAGCAGATGCTGGAGGTGGTACGGGAAGGACAGCCGAGTCACCGCTGTTGCTGGGAACTAAGCTTGTGCAGCCTCACATGATGGAAATCCAAATGGAGGCTTCTCAACCAGTAAAAAGAGAATTCCCATGTGACTTGGCTGTGCCACTCTGGTATATAACTAGAGGACTCTAAGAATGCCACAGAGACATCCACACATCCATGTTTATTGCTGTACTATTCATACAGCCAAGAAAAGAAACCAGCCTAGAAGTTCACGAACAAGCGAACCAATAACAAGAAAATGTGGCACAGTCACAAAATGCAGTTCTATTTTGACTCTAAAAACAGCGAATGGAATCATGACATTTGCAGGAAAGTGAATGGGACTGGAAATCACATTGAGACAACCCAGACTTTGAAGAAAAGATACCACATTATCTCTCATTTGCAGAACCTATATTTGAGTCTGTCTGTCTGTCTGTCTGTGTCTGTGTTGCTGATGGGAACAGGGTGATGGAATGCACATGCCGTCAAGTCAAACGGGGAGGTTGTCTGGGGGAAGGAAGGAAACGTTAGATTGGATGTGAGGAAGAGGGAGACAAATTAGGACAAAGTGTAATGACATATGAAAATGCCATAATGAAATACATTTCTGTGTGTGCTGACTTAAAAAGGGGAGGGGCTGGAGAGGTGGGTCAGCTGTTAATTGCCAAAGACCCTCGTGTTAGTTCACAACCATGTCTAACTTCAGTTCCAGGGAATCCAATGCCCTCTCCTGACCTCCAAGGGCATCAGGCACACATGTGGTACACAGACTTACACGCAGGCTAAACACTAAGACACATGAAATGAAGTGAATAAACCTAAGGTTTGAAAGAATAAAATAGTGATAACACTGTGCTTGGATATACTTCAGGGTGTGTGTATGTGTGTGTGTGGGAGATATCCCTTGGCATCTTGACACCTCTTCCTTTAAAACTCAGGATCTAAGGTTTTATCTGTAAAATTGCTTTTGTAACATTCAAAGACTGGTAAGATGGCGTCCTGAGTTTAGTTTCTAGAACCCATGTGGTGGTCAGAGCTGACTACAGAAAGTTGTCCTCTGACCTTCACATGCAGACAGTAGTATGTAACGGGGCAGGGTGAGAAGGTTAGGCACGTAAAAGGTACCTGCTGCAAAGCCTGAGGACCAGATCTGATCCCTGGGACCCATGACATGGAAAGAGCATAGACCCTTGACGTTGTTCTCTAATCTGCACGTGTGTGCTGTGATAACACACATGCACACGAACACATACATAATTGTAACTTTGAAATTTTTAAATAAAAATTCAATCAAAATAAAACACTATAAGGGTTTATAAAGATTGGATGGGTATTTTCCTGGAAACTTGAATGTTGCAAACATCCATTTTAGGATAAATTTGAAGATAGACAAAAGTCTAGATTATAAACCAAGGTTAGGTGATTTATATTTCCTGATAATAAATGTGTTATTTCTAATGTAATTTAGGTGCTTCCTATGCCACGGATTATTCAAATGCCAGTACGACTGGATTTTTTGATCCATATGCGGTAAAGACTTTTCTCTTTTTTTTTTTTTTTTTTTTTTTTTTTTAATCACCAGCTTTTCTGTAATGCTGGCTAGATTCTTCTTTAACTGATCGTAGTTGACAACCCTTGTCTATGTGAACAATGTGTTGCTTTGAAGTGTGGGTAGAGGTGTGAGGCTCGTAAGCGTGCATATCCTGACGCCGTATTCTCATGCACAGATGCGCTGGAGCAGGCTCATAACCACCATGGTTTCCATTCCACTATCCATCCTGCCTCCTGTGAAGGACACCAGGTAATCAGAAACAGACCCACACACTTGCCTTTGAATTCTCTTCACTTCGCTGGGGAAAGGGACTTTTTTTTTTTTTTTTTTTAAACATGCTTCTGCATCTGTTCTATAACTTCATGGGCTACGTGAAAAGGAGTTTGCTGGATTTTAGGGTGAGTATGTCTAGAACTACAATTAATTCTTTCATCAATCTTCTTTGAAGCTATAATTTTGGATCAGTGGATGAAGAGATATTTGGTGTCCCTATACCAGTTCTTGCCTTGGTAAGTGGAAGACACTGGGGTGGGGGGAGTGGGTGTAAGAACTAAATAAATGTGTTTGGATAGTTGGAAGTAGCTTCAAGAGAAACAGAAGGTCTTTAGTAGAATAATGCCTGAGCCAAGTGTAGTGGCTCTCAGCTTTAATCCCAGCAGTCACTCAGGGCACAGGCAGGCAGGTTTTGTGAGTTTGAGGCCAGCCTAGTCTACATAGCAAGTTCCAGGGCAGCCAGGGATATATAGTAAGGTCCTACTATTCTTAGTGTTAATGTTAGAGTATTTGCCACCAGGTACAAGGCCCTGCGTTCAACATCAGCACTGAAGAAGAAACACATTCTGTCTAGTATCTCTTTTATTTTTTTCTTTTAAGTTAAAAGGGTCATGTATATAATGAGAAGCAGTCCCTATATAAGGATACTGTTACATTTTCTAAAGATACCGTGTTCTGAGTAATAGACCACATCTGTAGATGCTTTGATTTTAAAAGCAGCAAGGGGCCACTGCTGCTTATATTTTATCAGAAATAGTTTATATTCCATTAGAAAATCAGTAAATGGGCAGTTGACACTGGAGGATAAAGTTGTAGCTGGATGTTGTAAAACCCTTAGCTTGCTGATGTGAAAATAGAGTAATTTCTGGGGTCTGTTTCCTTTTAGATTTATGTTTACTTTTATGTGTTTGGATGATTTGCCTGCATGTATGTCTGTCACCACATGCAAGCAGGCCCTGCAGAACTCAGAAGAGAACATTTGATAACCCCGGCACTAGAGTTACAGATGGTTGTGAGCTGCTCTGTGGGTGATGGGAATCGAACCTGGGTCCTTTGCAGGAGCAACAAATGCTTCTAACTCTGAGCCACTCCAAAACTCCTGGGTTTTATTTTTAAGGTTTCTTTTACTGTTGGACTCTAGCTCTCTGGCCAGAGGAGAGAACAAAGTTAGAAACCCTCAGGATGCCATGCTGGAAAACCTCAGAAAGCCTTTTTTCCTACAGCAGCTTAAACATGGGGTGGAGGCCACCTGTCCCCAGATGGACTCTTCATATTAGCCAGGGAGTCAGAATGGGAGGGGAAAGTAAGTTTATTTACTTATAAATGACGGGATCTTACTATATAGCTTAGGCTGGCCTTGTATCTCTGTGGAGGCCAGGCTGGCCCCAGCCTCAAAGCAGTCCTCCTGCCATAGTCTCCAAAGTGCTGGGACTGTGTGCATGTGCTTCCATGCCCAGGTGGTGTCGTCGTTGTCATCATCATCATCATTTAAGGCAGGATCCTGTTATTAGTCCAGGCTTGCCTCTGACTTAAGATGTTCCTGCCAAAGTCTCCAGTGTTGAGGTTGTGTGTTCAGATATTCCTGGCCTCAGAAGGGTTTTACTACGTGAGTTTTATTTTTTATTTTAATTTAAAAATATTTATTAGGACAGTGTGTGTGTGTGTGTGTGTGTGTGTGTGTACCATGGCATATAGGTGGAGGTCAGAGGACAACTTCCAGGAGTTGCTTCTCTCTTTCTACCATGTGGAGGTCCCATAGATCAGACTCAGGGTGTCATGTCTAGCGACAGATCCATTTATCCATTGAGACATCTTGGTAGCCCTAGTTTCATTTTCTTTCTTTCTTTAATATAGTGCTAGTGACCATGGCCACGTACAGATAAGGCAAGTTCTCTACCATGTGTGTGCTTGATAGTCTAGCTGCTCAGGAGGCTGAGGCAAGAGAGGAGGTCTCAGCTACCCTGGTAACTGTGGCAACCCATCTCTAAACTGACTTGAGATGGAGCTGGGGTGACTCCTGCAGAGTGAGCATCAGCATGCCCGAGGCCTTAGGGTTGATTTCCAGCACTGCAGAACGTTAAGTGAGTCTCTTTATGTGTGTTCATATGTAACCATAGCGACAAAATTATAATCTTCTAAAGCAATAAACATGTTTAAGACTTCTAATTTTATTTATTGTACCTCTGTCACTCTTAGTAAAAGAAACTTGTGAGTTCAGGTCCTGACAAAGGGATGAAACCTCTAAGGTGAAATGAAAAGGCACACTGTTCTGGTGCCGGGGCTGACCTTTCTAAAACTGCTCATGTTTATAAAAGCCGTGAACCAGAAGCCCTGGGACAAGGTACTTGCCAGTAGTGCAAAAGACCCTCGGGCTGTGCAACTGTTGTCTTTGGGGTTCATTTTTTTGTTTGGTTGATTTTTTTTTGAGACAGGGTTTCTCTGTGTAGCCCTGGCTGTCCTGGAACTCACTCTGTAGACCAGGTTGGCCTCAAACTCAGAGATCTGCCTGCCTCTGCCTCTCAAGTGCTGGGATTAAAGGCATGCGCCACCACTGCCCGGCTTGGGGTTCGTTTTTAAACTTAAATGTCAAAAAAGCAAGTGGACTATGTAACCACGAGAATCGTGTAAACGGGGAGTGGACTGTAACAAAACAGGCGCTGGTACAGTGTGTTTCTGATGGTCGGCCTCCTTGGCAGGTTGGTGACCAGCAGTCGGCCATGTTTGGAGAGTGCTGCTTTGAGACAGGAGATGTGAAGTTAACCATGGGAACGGGGACATTTTTGGATATCAATACTGGAAAGAGCCCTCAGCATGTTAATGGAGGTGAGTAATCAGGATGGATCTTGTTAGTAAGATAAAATTACATTCCTATCTGTTCGTGATGCATGTCACATACCAAGTCCCCATTTCATGTGAAGGATATTCTTTTATATATTTTGTCTTTAGAGATAATTAATCCCCATTGCCTTTAAATTAATTAATTAAAAGAATTAAATTGCCAGCATTAAAAATAAAGATGTTGGCAGATGGAGGTGGCGCACAGCTTTAATCCTAGCACTCAGGAGGATGTAGAGGCAGGCAGATCCCCTTGAGTTGGAGGCTAGCCTGTTCTACAGAACAAGTTCCGGGGCTATACAGAAAATAACCAGGCTCTTTGGAAAACCCTAACCCAAACCCCAAAGATATTAATACAGCAAATCAACATATATATTAGGCTATTTTGACCAGCTTTTCAAATATTTATTTGTATTACATATTATATTTGTTTGATTTATTACTAGTCTAACTCTCTCTTTTTCCCCCATATTTATTTATTTATTTTGGTGTGCTGCTACTGGGAATCAAACCCAAGGCCTTAACATGCAGGGCAAGTATTGTACACCTTGAACTACAACCCTAATTTATTTTTTCTGTGCATTAGAAACTTTGGGGTAGTAGTAATTGCCAACTAATGATCGATTTGTATTTAGGGCCTTTTTAGTTTTTTGAGAGTGAGTCTGATGTAGTGCCGACTGGCCTTGAACTTGCTAGATAGACAAAGATGACCTGGAGCTGCTGGTGCTCCAGCGCTAGGCTTTGCCGCCATGCCTGGCTTATAATGGTCCTGGCAGTGGATTCATGTGTGCTGGGCAGGCCCTCTTCCAGCTGAGCTTTGTCTCTGGCTCTCCTGGGACTTGCTCCATAGACTAGGCTAGCCTTGAACTTACAGAGATCCACTTGCATTTGCCTCCTGCGTGCTGGGATCAGAGGCATGCACCACCACTGCCCAGCATCCTCAGCGTATTCAAAGATGCACTTACAATTCGTTTTCCTGCCTTCCCTCTGCAGCCTTGTCCCTTTCTCCTGGCTGGAGGGATTAGACCTAGAAAAAGGGATGACTGTATTCCACCGACCTGACTTAGGGCTCTGCTTGGAGACCGCAAATAAACACAATGTATGGTTAGCGCTCTGGCTAAGCGACCTCTAATAGCTTTACTTGGCAATTACAATACAATGCCATGTTTCTAGAGACGTGAATGTACCTGTAGCTATTAAAAGCCAGCAGCTCAGTGCTGGAGTATCACCTAGCATGTACCAGGTCCTCGGTTCAATTCCTAGTTCCCCAAACCCAGACCAGCCATCCAACAGCAAAACAAACAAGAACAATAATGCCCTTCTTATGTGTTACCATAGATGTGAAATCTTATATTGTCTTTGAAAATGTTAAATTGAGAGCTCTGTTAACATTTCATGGATTGGCACATCCTATTACTGCAAGAAACATTTGGCTTTCCACACAGTGCAAACGTTCTTTAAAATGCATGCATCTTTTTATTTTATTTTATTTTTTATTAGTTATTTTATTTATTTACATTTCAAATGTTGTCCCCCTTCCCGGTTGGTCTTTCTTTTCTAATTCCATTTTGTTTAAAGTACATTTTAAATGTAGTTTTCTCATTTAGTAAAAGTTGTCTAATTTAAAAAAAAAAAAAAAAAAAAAAAAGCAAGAACAAAACCAGAAATCTACCCCTCACATGCTAGGGTGGGTCTCTTTTCAATTGTAGAAACGAGGCTGAAGGTCCAGAAACCATAAGATCACACCTAGTGAGGGCCGGGATTTGAATTTCACAGGCTTAGGTTCTTAAGCACTTTGTGGTTATTTATATGCTATGGTTGTTGCTGCACCATACATACATACAACATGAGTTGTGTATTTGCTATATGACTTACATTGTCCATTTGTATATTTACTTTCTAAGGCTTTTATCCATTAATTGGATGGAAGATTGGGCAAGAACTTGTATGTTTAGCTGAAGGCAATGCAGGAGACACGGGTACCGCTATAATGTGGGCTCAAAAATTAGGTAAGTCACTTTTAAACAAAATCTACAGGCCAGACATGAATTCAAATTTGCCACATGGTTTTAGATCAATAGACAAAGAATGGACCATTCAAATGAGACATTAAGATAAAATAATATATACTAGGAGAAATATGGAATATTCTTTTTTTTTTTTTTTAAATGGGTTGGTAAAGGTTAAGTATTAGGGCCAGGAATCATTTAAAAAAAGGAAGAAAGAAAGAGAGAGAGAGAAAGAAAAAAAAATAAGCTATAGTCATACACACTTTTAATCCTAGCACTTGGGAAGCAGAGTTTGAAGTCTCCTGAATTGCATGACACGTTTAAGACCAGCATGACATACACAGTAAGATCTAGTCTTGAAAGAAAGGAAGGAAGAATAGAAAGGTGAATTTAAGTATGTAGAACACCAGCGTGTATAGGAATAGCTAGGCTACAGGCCAAATACAAACACAAAGGGATAAGAGCCATTAGTACTAGCCAGGCTCAGTGGTGCACGCCTTTAATCCCAGCACTTGGAAGGCAGAGGTAGGTGGATATCTGTGAGTTCAAGGCCGGCCTCCTCTACATAGTGAGTTCCAGAACAGCCAGGGCTACATAGTGAGCCCCTGTCTTGAAAAACAAGCAAGCAAGCAAGCAAACAAACAAGCAAATAGAGCCATTAGTAGCAGATGGCAAGAAGATTAGTAAATGGACAAGCAACAAGCCAGTGTGGAGGTAAACACCGGTAAGTCCAGCACTAAGCAGGCAGAGGCAGGAGCATGGACAGAAGTTTGAGTCCAGTCTGGTCTACACAGCAAGCTCCAGGTCATGGAGACTTTGTTTCCAAACAAAACAAAACCCAGGAAAGCCAGAACAAAGAAAAGCAGGAACAGATGGCTGGGTGGAAGTCTGACAGACCTGAGGTGAATCCTCGGGACCTACATGATAGGAGAGAGCCGTCTTCTACAGGTTATCCTCTGTTCTCCACGAGGGGGCCACACGTGAGCACATGCACATGCACACAAAATCAGTATATATGTTTTTAAAAAAATTTAAAATGACAGAACCATGGAGACAGGGAAATCCAGAGTCAAGAACAGCCTGAGCCACGTAGTGAGTTTGAAGCCACACTGGGCTTCACATTCTGTCAGTGACTTTAAGAAGTTTGCTGTGGTAGTAGAGACACTTGACAACCTAAGTACAGCGTTCTTCCGTCTCCCACACGGGAGACAGCTTGCCTGCGAGCAGCCGCTCCCACTTAGCTCCTGTTTGTCTTCCTCCTCCTGGTGCGAAAGCTGCCACAGTTAGTCAGTTTCTGTGTCTGGATTTGCTTATTCTGGACAGTTCATAGGCATGGTCAAGTGATTCCTGGTCTGCAGTAAATGACATCCTTCACCAAAATGTTTTCATGGTTACTCATGTTCAGGTTCCTATAAATACTTACTGATTTCATTGATGACTAGTATTCCACCATAAGGATAAACCATGGCCTACCTGTTCAGCAGCTGGTGAGCATTGCAGGTAGATTTGTCTTTAAGAATTTTTAGTGTGTGTGTGTGTGTGTGTGTGTGTGTGTGTGTGTGTGTGTGTGTGTGTTCCATGGTGTGGTGGAGGTTACTGGTAAGAGTCACTTCTCTTTATTTTTTTTTTATTTGTTTGTCTTACTGTGTAGCTTTGGCTGGCCTGGGACCCTCTGTGTAGACCAGGTTGACCCTGAGTTCACAGAGATCTGCCTGTGGTGTGGGATCACTAACCTCTGGGATCAAAGGCATTCACACCACATGTGACTTCTTTTGTTTGTTTCCTTATTCTATTTGTTTTTAAGACAGGGTTTCTCTGTGTAGCCCTGGCTATCCTGGAACTCACTTTGTAGATCAGGCTGCCCCTGAACTCAGACAATCACCTGCCTCTGGGATTAAAGATGTATACTGCACCCAGCTCCTGGCCATGTTTTTTATTTTTTAATTTTTATTTATTTATTTATTTATTTTTGGTTTTTCGAGACAGGGTTTCTCTGTGTAGCTCTGGCTGTCCCGGAACTCACTCTGTAGACCAGGCTGACCTCGAACTCAGAAATCCACCTGCCTCTGCCTCCCAAGTGCTGGGATTAAAGGCGTGCGCCGCCACTGCCCGGCTTTTTTGGGGGGGGGGGGACATGTTTTTTAAAATCACATTTTATCTGTTTTGTGGGGGGGGGGAGGGAGTGGAGGTCAGAAGACAATGCAAGCGAGCTCCCTGTCTCTGTCTGCCCCGCCCCCTCTCTCTCCACCACACAGGTTCTGGGGATCAAGCTGAGATTTTTAGGCTCCGCAGCAGGTGATTTTTTTTTTAACCCACTGAAGCCTCTGCTACCCCTGGGAAATAATAGCATAATATCACTAATAGCATAGTGTTACCTGAACTCGGGTCATCAAAGCTTGGTGACAGGTGTTTTTTTTTGTTTTGTTTTGTTTTTTGTTTTTTTGTTTTTAAGATCTATTTATTTATTTATTTAATGTATATGAGTACACCATTGCTCTCTTCAGACACACCAGAAGAAGGCATCAGATCCCATTACAGATGGTTGTGAGCTACCATGTGGTTGCTGGGAATTGAACTCAGGACCTCTGGAAGAGCAGTCAGTGTTAACTCTTAACCGCTGATTCATCTCTCCAGCCTGTGACAGGTGATTTTATCCACTGAACCATTATGGCAGTCTCTGTTTTTGCCTTTTGACCATTATGGATATTAAACAACCTATATATCATAACTCATACTTTGTACACAAAATGTAACATATATAGCTGTCTTCGTCTGCTTTCTATTGGTGTAATGAAACACCGTGGGAAGGAAAGGCTGTATCTGGCTTGCACATCCTGGTTACAGTCCCCCGAGGGAAGCCAAGGCAGGCACGGAGGCAGAGACCGTGGAGGGATGCTGCTTACAACCTTACTTCCAATGCCTTATTCAGCCTGAGTTCTCACACATCTCGAACAATCTCTGCCTAGGGGTGGCACCACCCCCAATGACCTGTGCCTTCCCACATCAATCATGAATCTAGTGTGTGCTCTGCACACTTGCCTCTAGGCACTCTGATAGAGGTGTTTGCTCAATAAGGTTCCTCTACCCAGATAATTCTAACTTGTATCAGGTTGAAAAAAAAAAAAAAAAAAAAAAAAAAGCAACAATAAAAAACCCAAGAACAATCAGAAGAGAACCAGACTATTTTAGATGATTGTAATGATCATTCATGAAAGTGTGGCATGGACTGTGACTTTGCAGTTTACTGATTTGAATTAAGCTGATTTAGTTAAAGAAAAAAAAGTTCTCGGAGGAAGATGCCAAGTGATTTGTTTTCCCTTCATTCCCCTTCCCTGAGATCAAACTCTTGGCCTTGCCTAGGCTGGGCAGTGTACCGGAACCACATTCCTGCCCGCCCACCTCTGTGAGCCTGCACAGAGCTCTGAGCACACCGCTTGGGGCTGGGTTGCGGCTATGGGAAGAGAAAAGGAAGGAGACTGACCCCAGCTGCTGCAGGTTGTCATTTTAGAATGTGGAGGGGAGACTGTCCAAGGAGCAGGGTGCGGGCCATAAGGATTCTGTAGGGCAGAAAAGGGAACTTTTGTGGTGGAAAATTACATCAGCAAATCTGTTCTTTGTAGACTCAGGGCCAAGGCGGAAATGTTCTTTTCTTCCTCTTCCTCTTCCTCTTCCTCTTCCTCTTCCTCTTCCTCTTCTTCTTCTTCTTCTTCTTCTTCATCTTCTTCTTCATCTTCATCATCTTCGTCCATGTCAGAGTCTCCAGGCTTCTAACTTCCTGTACATGTTTTCACTATGCTGCTGGCTTTTTATTTTTCCAGGCTGTTTCTCTCAGCTCCTCTGAGGCTCTTTGTTTTAGATCATTAAATTAACCCTTACAGTTACTTATCAAGAAAAAAAAAGTTTATTTCAGTGCTCTGTATCACTGAAGTCCCTTCTTAAGTGCATTTCCTTTAACACCCTTGACATGTATCGTGTTGTTAAAAACCTGAGAAGGGCCAGTGAGATGGCTCGGGGGTAAAGGCCCCTGCTGCCAAGCTGGATGGTATCCTGGATATCCTGGAAGCTGTATGATGGAAGGAGAGAGCTGAATCATGCAGAATGTCCTTTGACCCACACACAGGGCACTGCAGCCATATTCATGTCCGTCTCTACTCCCAATAAATAATAAATAAAATTAAAAAGTTGTCAGACCCGAAGGAAACTCTATTTCCTCAAATACCAAAAGGCAGAAAGGACAGATGGCTGCCTATTAACATCCCAAAGCACAAGCTGCCTCCAGGCTACCTCAGTGTACAGACTCCAGGCTCCCTTTAGTGTCACACCACACATTGCAAAGTCTGAGCTAGCATCCCAGCCCTCTCACCTCCCCCCCCCCCCCGTGTTAAACTCTTCCCCCCCCCTTTATGGGCTTCTGTCCCCTCAGCTACTCATTCTCCTTCTAACCCTGCTATTTCAGCTGTGCTCTCTGTCCTCCCCCTGCTCCCCCCTGCTCTCCCCCTGCTCTCCCCCTGCTCTCCCTTCCTCTCCCCCTGCTCTCCCCTGCTCCCCGCCTCCCCCTGCTCTCCCCCTGCTCGCCTTCATGTCCCTCCATTCTGCTTCTCACCACCAGGTCTAGACTGCTGACCCCAGGTTCAGTCTACTTTATCTCCCTGCTCTGGACAAGTCCAGATGCTTCTGGCTGCTCTCTTACATCTACAATAAAAACCTTCCCCCTAGCCATACCAAAAAGAAAGTCTGGGAACTGGAGACACGGCTTAGTGGCTAAGAACACTAGCTGTAAGGTTAAAAAGTAGTTTTGAGGTTTTACAAAACTTGGTGGTGCACACCTTTAATTCTAGCACTTGGGAGGCATAGGCAGGCAGATCTTTCTGACAGTTCGAGGCCAGCCTGGTCTACAGTGCTGAGTTCCAGGACAACCAGGAGTACATGGAGAAATTCTGTGTAAAACAAAAAACCACCACCACCAACAACAACGACAAAACCCTTCTAGATTATCAGAAATAAAAATAATAGAGTTTACATATTTCTTCTCTTTTTAGTCAGTGCTTTTCAGTTTTACCCCCATGGAGATAGGAAGAAAAGCCAAGGATACTGAATTTCACGTTCACTGGATTCCAAGTTCCATATGACACCACATGCCTGTTACAGAATGCTTGCTGGTCCTGCTGATTCTCACAGAGAGCCTCTCACAGAGAGAGAGCGGGACCCTGTCCTGGAAAAGCCCCAGGACTCCTAGCTCAGATCGGAGACAAACCCTGCCTGAGGCCCTACGCCTCTGTGCAGAAAATGCAACACTTGTTTCAACTAGAGGAGGCAGGCAGTCTGTTGAGATTTACCTTTCAGTTTCAGTCCCTCTGTAGTTAATTCTTGCTCCCTTTGCCTGAAATCTACGTTAAAAAAGTAAACATTTATTTGAATGTATCCCTCCCTGAGAATTTATGAGTAAGTTGAAAAAAATCCTAAACTGTATTCTGGAAACAGAGTTTGTCATTCTGTGTAACCCTGCCTTCTCCCAGACTGTAACCAAGGCACACATCTTTACTGCCTCCTCCCAACCTTCTACTCTTAAATACAAGGGAAAACTAAGTCAGTCTTCAAGCTGAGTGTGATCACACAGACAGACAGACAGACAGACAGACAGACAGACACACACCCCTGCAGCCTTGGCAAGATGATCCCCACAGATTCTGGGCTAGCCAAGGCTACATAGAGACCCTGCTATCTATCTTTCTTTCAGGTTTATATCTTCCTTTTCACAGTTCTTCACAGGCCTTTCTATAGACTTTCTGCTTTGCTCCCCTGCCACGGCCTTCTTCAGTGTCTTTCCTATTTCAGTCTGAGGAACATTTCACATCTGTAAACTTTACTATTCAGTTCTAAGTGAGTGGTCAGGATGTGCCTAGAACTGCATGCTGGTTGGCACAGGTCACACTCCTGCTCTCTTGGAAGTCTCAGTCTCCAAGAAAGGTGTGCACTAACTGTCTGGAATACTAATGAGTGTGCAGTGGGGTGTGTCTTTAGGCATAGCTACCAGAGAGTTGCTTTACCTTAGAAGTTCTTCAAGGTTAGCCTAGGTAACATAGCATCTCGTCTTAAAGTTTAAGTCCATCGGGTTCGATAACACCCATCATCCCATCAGCTCCCTGGAGGACTCACTACCCTGTGCTACATAGTGAACACTAGGCCTGACAGCGGGAGCTTCTGGTGAGACCCTGTCTATGGCAACAATAGATAAGTATCCAGATGGGCATGGTGAAGGCTCTGAGGTTAATCTGCAATACTTACTTTCATTCCTAAATATTTACAAATATTTATTTTCTACATGTGTATTGGTGCTACTGCTAGGTCCTGGGTTCAATTCCCAGCAACCACATGGTGGCTTACAACCACCGCAGTAGGATCTGATGCCCTTTTCTGGTATGTCTGAGGACAGTGACATTGTACTCACATACATAAAATAAATAAAATCTTTTTTTTTTTTTTAAACAAATGGTTAGGTTGGCCTGGCGGCGGTAGTGCACGTCTTTAATCCCTGCTCTCAGGAGGCAGAGGCAGGTGCATCTCTGAGTTCAAGGCCAGCCTGGTTTACAGAGAGAGAGGGTTCCAGGACAGCCAGGGCTACACAGAAAAACTCCGTCTTGGAAACAAAATGGTTGAGCTGGATGCAGAATAAAGGATTAGGATGCTTGGACAGGTAGAGGAGGAGGCCTTTGGTTGAGGAGTGGTCCATGTACTGAGGACCAGAGTACAAAGGACAGCAGGGGCAAAGCATGCCCGAATGCTTGTTCTCTCTCTTCCGAAGTGGTGACAGCTCTCAGCTCCACCGCCCTCAGCTGACAAAGGTCAGGGGACATCTTTCTTAGTAGGATCACTTTTAATGACTAGTCCTGGTTGTGTCTGCCTGCCCCAAGCAATCCCCATTGGACTCCGTTGTAAGTACACATTCCAAACCGTTTACTTGAACTAAATGGCTCCTGTTCTCTGGCTCTCTCCCGTGAGAGAGAAGTGTGCCTCATTAGAGGAGTTGATTTCTTATATGCCTGTGATCTCAGCTCAAGAGAAGGTAAGGAAGAGATGTGGGGAGTTTCAGGTCCGCCTGGGTCAGAGTGACACTGTCCTGTAGCTGGGTTTCTGTTGCTGTGATCAAATGTGGACCAAAACCAGCCTGTAGGGTTAACCGGGCGTACACATCAGATCACAGTCAGTCAGTCATTGAGGGAAGGTAGGAACCATGGAGGAAAGCAGCTTGCTTGGTTCCCTCAGCTTACCTGCTTATACAACCCAGGATCCCACCCACCTGGGCGGGGCCTAGTTACATCAAGAAAATGCCCCACAGACAAGTCCACAGATCAGTCTGATGGAGGCTGATCTTAAATTGAGGCTCCCATCCCAGATGCGTCTCCTTGTGTCAAGTTGACAGAAACTAACAAGCAGAGAGATAGATACCCTGACTAAAAATAAATGAGTAAATACTTTTTTAAACTTTTTATTTACTTTCTATGCAAATAAATTGTACGGCTTTGACTGGCTTAGAATTTATTATATAGTCCAACCTGGCTTTGAACTCACAATTCCCCTCCTCGGCCTCTTGAGTCCTGGGATTACAGTCATTCACCACCATGCCTGGATTATTTATATCACTGTTTAAATGTGGATCATTTTAATGGTTCCCCCAAAGAGAATCAGGTAAGCAGGTCTGCCAAGAAGAGTTGACGTGCCTCACTCACTCTGTCCCCTGTGCTTTGTGATAATGACCTCATAACCCCCAGTGGCAGACTTGGACCCAAGCAGCTCTACCCACTGCTGGGCTCCTTATTTTAAAAACTTACATGTTAGTTGATAACAAATGTTCTTAATGCTTTCCCATTGGAGATGGTGGGGGTGTGGTTTGGTTTTTCTTCTGCAGTTTAATGGTACTGAATGTAGAATTCTGGAACAATACTCTTTTTTTTCTTTCGTAATTTGAAAGATGTTGTTCTGGGCTGAAGTGTAGCTCAGAGGCAGAGCCGTTGCCTGGCACCAGACCCTGGGCTTAACTCCCAGTACTACGAAAATAAACAAACAGATAGCTAGATAGATGCAAGTAAAAGATAAAATGTGGCATTGTTCTATTACCTTTTGGCTTCAGACTTTCTGCTGAGAAATGCCCAGGCCACCATCACTGAAATGTTTGTTCTTCAATGTAGTTTGGCTGTGGTTTGTTTGGTTTCTTTTGTCTTTTGATACAGGGATCCCATGTATACCAGGTTGTCCCAGAACTGGCTAGGTAGTGAAGGATGACCTTGAACTTCTGATCCTCTGTCTCCATCTCCCAAATGCTGAGGTTACAAGCCTACACCACCATGCCTGGATTCCCTGGTGCTGGGGATAGAGTCCTGGGCTTCAGGAGTGTCTGGCAAGCACACTACCAACTGAACCACACTGTAGCCTCCCAATTTTGTCTTTCCTTTATCTTTAATTTTTGGCTTTTAGCTCTGTTGTGGTGTGTCTAAGCATATATTTCTGTTTGGAATTTGTCGAGATTCTTTTTTATTTGCTTAGAGAGCCTCCATTTCCACCCCTCTTCCCTCCTTTCCTCTTTTCCTCCCTTCCTTCCTCCCTCTCTTTCTTCCTTTTTCCTGAGTCAAGTCTCAATCTGTAGTTCAACTTCCAGCATCTTTTCCGTCTCAGCCTCTCTGCTGCTGAGATGGCACACATGCACCATTATACTCAGAGTAATGATATTTGTTGATTATTTTTAACTAGTATATCAGCTTGGGGTATAGTTGGACAATAGACTGTTTTCCTAGTAGTAAGAGACCAGCATAGGCTACGTGAGACCCCGTTTATAAGTAGAAAGAAATCTTCTGTCTTAGCATGGTGCTGTGTGATGTTTCGGTTCATGTGTTGAACCCTGTAACATCCGCACCAGGGACACATAGCTGTCATCTCAAACACTTAGCGCTTTCTTATGGTCCAGCTTCTGCACTGCCGCCCTGGTACAGTTTTCTGCACTTATTCTACTGAGCAATAACCTTTGATTTGGGGGTGCCAGGGGTTCAACCCAGAGCCTTGTACATGACTCTAGGAATCCCTGAATGTATAGTTTTTTTTCTTCTTCTTCTTTTACTGTTGGAGTTTATAGTAACTTATTTTCCAAGGAGTAATTTCTCTTCCTTGTACTCTACTTCCATGGCTCAAATGAGAGGACTCCACCATCTTATGTCCCCATAGTCCCAGGAGCTCTGTTTCTTGTTTGCTTCTTCAGGCCTTTTCCTTGTGCCCAGAGTAATTTTTGTCATCCTGTCTCCATTTTTTCCAGCTTCCTGTGTTGTCTCCATTTTCCTTTGAGCCAATCCAAATGAGTTCATATTTTTATTATTTTTTTTTGTTTCTAGAATCCTCATTTGGCCGCTCTTCATGTCTTCTCTTTTTCTTTTTTAATTAAGAAAGGATATTATATTAAATATTTATTTTGATTTTATGTGTATGTTTGCACCATACATGTACTTGGGCCCTCAGTGGCCAGAGAAAGGCATCAGATCTCATTGAGCTGAATTATAGCCGGTTGTGAGCTGTCGCGTGGGAGCTGGGAATCGAACCCAAGTTCACCAGAAAAGCAGCCAGTGTTCTTTTTTGTTTTTGTTGTTTTGTTTTTTGTTTTTCGAGACAGGGTTTCTCTGTCTAGCTATAGCTGTCCTGGAACTCATTTTGTAGGCCAAGCTGACTTCTAACTCAAAAGCTCTGCCTGCCTCTGCCTCCAGAGCGCTGGGATCAAAGGCCCTCGCCACCACTCCAGCTGCAGCCAGTGCCGTTAGGGCAGAGCGGTTTCCTCAACTCCCTTCTGCTCCTTCGCCAGGCTTTCTGCCTTTGATTTTAAGTCTACTTCTCAGACTGTGGCCATCATAGTTGTCTTCAAGTTTTTCTTTGGATAATCTCAATGCCTGAGGCATCTCGGGCTTTATCATCTATTCTCTTGCAAAGGATTGAGAAAATTAACCAGTTTTAAGGTGTTTCTGACATTGGGCCTATTTATGAGACTCATGTTTAAATCCTGCGGGGAGTTTTGATATTGTAAGTTTTTCTTTCTTATATTAATGTCTTACTTATTTATTTTCTGTTTACGAGTGCTTTGCCTGTGTGCCTACAAAGGTCAGAAGAGGGGGTCGGATCCCTTAGAACTGGAATGGGTGGTAGGCGCCATGTTATCTGGGAACTGAACCCAGGTCATCTGCAAGAGCAATAAGTGCTTTCACGCACTGAGCTGTCCCTGCAGCCTTAAGTGGTTCTTGTAGGCGGAACATTTGGAAGGGCTAAGACAGCAAACTCCTCCGCTGCCCTTGCGCTGTTTCCGTTGTCCTTTCTGTTTTCCAAGCATTAGCATTGGTGTTTGGATCTGTCGCTCAGTAGTGCCACCTGGCGGCCAGTGTTGGAAGTGTTCTGCCTAGAGGGTCGTTCTCCGTGACTCTGGTTTATTTATTATCTGTGGTCACATCTTCTTTGGGCAGCCTTTGAAAGAGATCATTACAGGGTATTTATCTTGAATGCCTTTTTCTCAGGGGTCTCCCTGATAGCGTGGCAGGGGCTACGCAGTGTGCTTTAGTCTCCCTCTGCTCAACACATTCCATCACGACTTCTGTCTGCATGGCAAGGGAGGGAAGAAAGGAAGGAAGGAAACCTTTTCCGCGTGCCCTTGACCTGACATTGTTTTTCCCCTGTTTTTTTCCTTTGAAAATTTGAAAATATTGAAAATATTTTCTCTCTTGTAATATATCTTGATCACATTTTCCCTTTGGACGAAAACACTGAGGACATGAGCCCTCCTAGGTATGGGATGAGGAGAGTGCAGCCAGAGGCATCTGGAAGGGTCGGGATTGAACCTGGCCTTGAGAGGAAAGGGGGTTGGGGGAAGAGGTGGGAGGAGGAGAGAAGAGAAGAGGGGGCGGAGCAAGACAGGAGCCGCAGACCGACGGGCCTAGAGACGGTGCAGCCAAAATGGCTGGGGAAAGGGCAGTGACGCCAGGCTGGAGGTGACGCCAGGGCTGGAGAGTTCAGGGTAGGAGTGGAAAGTGCTGAGGCGCCAGGACCCTTTCACAGGGAGGGACTGAGGAAGGCCGGCAGCCAGAGTTCTCAGTTAGAGCCATTTGTCCGGGTTTGAGACCTAAAACCTCTCCCTTTACACTTTCTATTTCCTTCTCCCCTCCCATCCTATCCACCCCCTTTCTGTCTCTCTTTTGAAAACACTCAGCAGGGCAGTGGTGGCTAACACCTTTAATCCCAGTATTTGGGAAGCAGAGGACAGCCAGATTGAGTTCCAGGACAGCCAGAACTACACAGAGAAACCTTGTCTTTAAAAAAAAAAAAATTAAAGAAAAGAAAAAGTAAAGAAAAAAGAAACTGGTTTTCTAAGAGATAATAAAACATAAAACAAAAGTTCCATGTTAAAATTGGAGAAGACAACCAGAAGGAATAATCCGAGAGAAGGCACAGGAATCAGAGACACACTTGTTGGGGCACTCAGGATTCCCGTACAAACACTAAACTGGAACCTGGAATTAATGTACTCAGCTAGACATCTTTGATCTGGCATGTTTTATCTTGATTATAAGAATTAAACCTGAATTTAAATTTTGTTTTGGATACAAGTCGTTTGTAGCCCAGATTATCCTCAAAATTTCTCCATAGTCGAAGCTGGCCTTGAACCCCTGAGTCCCTGGTCTTTACCTCCTAAACGCCAGGATTCTGGGCGTACATCAGTATGCCCAGCCACTAGGTGTGTGTTTCTTCCACTTATTTATCTATTGTATGCGTGCAAGAGTGCTCATGTGCCACAGTGTATGGCAGAGGTTAGAGGATGTGTTGACAGACTCAGTTCTTCTACCGTGTAGGTTTTGGGATCAAACTCAGGTCTTTAGACTTGGTAGCAAGTGCCTTTATGTTACAGGGCATTTGATCCCCTGGTGAACCCTGAGATTGTTATTTACTGGAAAAACCTGTTTCTAGTTGGGGTATGACTCAGCCCTTAGTACACACCTTTAACCCCAAACAGTGAAGGTAAAGTTAGTTTGTAGAAGAAAGCATCCATGTTTGAAAGTGATGTCAAATTGAGTGGCAGACAAAGTGACGAGTCAGAGAAAGATTTGGCAGAATAGGATCTGCCCAACTCATGAGAACTGAGGGGAAAGGGAAGCAACTTAAGGGAGCAGTGCAGCGAGGAGAGGAGGCAGCTTTACTAGGAGTATTTTACAGAGTCAGGTTTAAGAGAGAACAAACTAGACACAGGTGAAGACGGTAGGAGCCAGAGAACGAGGAGCCAGAGGATTAGAACAGATTGCCAAAGTTAGTATGAAGCCAAGCAGAACAATCAGTCAGAGGCCTAGAGAGAAGCCAAATTGAATCAGTCAGCTTAAGAAGAATTTTGAGCCAGAACAACTGAGTTGACCAACCATCCAGAGTTCAGAAAGAACTAGAAAGGGTGAGCTTACTCAGCAGTAAGTCTTGGAAGCTGAAAATATTCCAGGCCTAGATAAGATTGTACGGAGGCTACAAACTTCCGGAACTGTGCCTGGGTTAGCAGAGGGAGGCCTGTGAGTCTCTGAGAGGACATTGTAGCAAGAGAATAACAGTTACTTTTATACCTTTTACCTGCTAAATCATTTCGCTGCCCCTGGCTTTTGTTCAAGGGTAGAGTTGGGGAATTGAGAGGGTTGAGAAAGGTTTTCCTGTGCCCTGGGCTGACCTTGAACTTGCTCTGCAGCTGAGAATGACCCCGACTCTCCTGCTTCCATTCCACGTGAACTTAGCTAAACATGTAAACTGTGAAATACCACAGGCATTTTGATTTGTCATCTGGACATTTTGACCAAATGAATGAAACTTACTGGATCTGATACCTATCAATCATATTGAGTCAAATTGGTAGGTATTATATTGATTAACCTTGCATATTATAGCAGGGAACTATAATACTTAGCTGCAAATTCAACTCCAAACCATCATCATGATCATCAACTTGAGTTGCAACATTGAGTCTCTTTGCCTTTCTTTAACCAGCTCTTCTTTGGGTGGCAAATCTAATAGTGAAACAAAGCCACATCAGTTGAGGCTTGAAAGGAGAGCACTATCTGCTTGATTGGAGCACTGCCACTTTCTCACTGAAAGTCACTTCAAACTGGCTTCACTGTAGCTCAGTTTGTAACGTACTTACCTACAGTGCACAGAACCCTGAATTCAATCCCCAGAATGGCATAAGTTGAGTATGGTAGTGCATGCCTGTAGTCTCAGCAGTGGAGAGTTAGAAGCAGGAAGATCATGGAGTCAGCATTCTTTGTGACCCAGAAAGTTCCAGGACAGCCTGGGCTACATGAAACTGTATATCTCAATACAAACCCAAAGGCCTCTATAAGAACACATGGCTGAATCCCAGTACAAGGCGGATAGGAGCAGGAAGAGTAATCATTCAAGACCATCCTTGGCTACATGCTGTTTTAGGGCAACCTGGGCTACATGAGACACTGTTTTAAAAAAACAAAAGGCTACCTCATACACAAAGGATCAAATTCAGGGCTTT
Source organism: Arvicanthis niloticus (assembly GCF_011762505.2). Taxonomy (NCBI): domain Eukaryota; kingdom Metazoa; phylum Chordata; class Mammalia; order Rodentia; family Muridae; genus Arvicanthis; species Arvicanthis niloticus. The sequence goes on from NC_047678.1 coordinate 16,657,962, forward strand.
ATAGCTAACTGACCAATGAAAAGTCCTTAACATAACAGGAAAGTGAGACTCAGGTTGCCATGGAAAAACCCAAAATAGCTGAAATGAAAATTATAGATTATACTGCCAACCAAAGGAGAGTAATGTTCTGTTTGTTGCTTTTGAGACATACTGTGTAGCTAGCCTTGAACCTATCTATGGTGGTTCTCCTGCCTTGGCTTTCCAGGTGCTAAGATTACAGGTATGTATTACTATATATAATATAATATAATATAATATAATGAGAATAATGTGTTATGACAAAAACAACAGCAAGAACAAAAAAACCAAAATGGCAAAAATGGATTCTTCTTCAACTTACCCAGATATCTTCAATGAAAAGAATAAGGCCTGCTACATATAGAACTTACTTAGGAGGCCCTTCAGGGCTGTCTCCCTTGTTCAAACCTTTGCTGTAAGCCCTTGCACAGTCAGGACAGAATGCCTTCTTCTTAAATGAGGAGCCCTGTACCTTCTGGTCCTAATTTGTGGGGACCCTCCATGTACTGGTTGTGTGACATGATTCCACTTGTTCCTCCCCCAGCCCTTTCTTTTGGGGTTTTGTTGTTATTCCTGTGTTTGTTTTTGCAGATCTCTTCACAGATGCTTCTGAGACTGAAAAGATGGCCCTGAGCCTGGAAGATTCTGAAGGGGTTTATTTTGTCCCATCTTTTAATGGATTACAGGTGTGCTTTTAAAAGGTTAATAGCATTAGCAAACATTTTCCTCCTCCAGCCGCGTCCCAGATTACATGGCTGTGGCGCTTACCTTGGCAGCGTCATCGCAGCGGGACTTAAAATTCAGCAGGTTTGTCCTAGAACTTTCAGTATGACCTAGGCTTGTGTTGTAAGACAGGCACTTCCAAGCTGTTGGGCAGTGTGTATCAGCAAAGGGGCATTCTTTCCTCAGGGAAAGTGTACTGTTACGAACTGGAAAAGGATGTCACTGGTCATGGTTGTCCATGCTTTCAATCCCAGCACCAGCACTTTGAAGGCAGAGGCAGGAGGATCTCTGTAGATTCAAGGCCATCTAAGACTACATAGATAGGACCTGTCTCAAAACCAAGCAAACAAGCCCCTCAAAAAAAAAAAAAAAAAAAAAAAAAAAAAAAAAAAAAAAAAGGAAAAGGGGAAGAAAAGAAAGATGATGTAACGATACACAATCGTAGTTAATGTACGTATTCTGAAGTGTATCTGTAGGTGCCTTTTCCAAAACACCTTCTTTTCAGCTACTCTCATAGAATACTGGTTACGTTGCCTCATCAAAAGTGAACCCAGTAAATGGACTGACCTGGAAATGCTTAAGTTAGTGGTCTTCAGTTAATAGAGTTGCTCTGCCTCTGCTCTGCCTTAGAATGCTATCACAAAGACTTAGGGAAAGTTTTCATCAAGCATAGAATTAAGAACAGAATTAATATGGGGGGAAGCTTCTGCTAGTCCTTTAACCTCACATAAGAGGTGGGGAGAAGGCTCTGTGGCTGAGTCCTTGCTGCTCTTCCAGAGGACTCAGGTTTGATTTCCAGCACCCATGGTGATGGTTCATAATCACCTAGAACTCCAGCTCTGGCTTCTGTAGAAGTTAGATCTGGAGGAACCCAGTCCCATGCTCTGAGAAATAAGACTCAGACTCAAAATATATTTACAAATACGTTGGTCATATAGCTAGGCTCTTCTCTGATTAGCTCATAACTTAAAATAACTAACTCACTTATTCTAATCTACATTCTGACACATGGCCTATTACCTGTGCTCAGGGACCATGTGTCTGCCCTTGCACATCTTCCCAGGCACATCTCCTGCCTGGCACTATCCCAGAATCCTTTCTGCCTCCCTATCCTAGCCACATCCTATCTCTTGCCTAAGCTAGAGGCCATCAGATTTTTATTGACAGGTGCTACATCCATATAGACACAAGATATTCTCTCTACAGGCTTCTGTGGATACCTATGGACAGACAGACAGACTCATACAAGTAAAGGTCATATCTTTAAAAAATACTTCTTAAAAGTAAAAAACCAATCTTGTAAATATTTTTTTTACTTGTAAATATGGCTGGGGAGGAGAATGTAGCCCTATTGATAGAGCAGCTTGTCTAGGGTGCATCAAGACCTGAATTTATCTCCAGTATTGCAAAAACCAGGGATGGTGGTGCATCCGTGTAGGCTTGAGAGCTCGAGGCCATCCTTGACACATAGAGAATTGGAGGCCAACTTGGGCTATATGAGAACCTGTCTTAATTTAAAAAAAAAAAAAAAAAGAAAGGAAGGAAGGAAGGAAGAATGAAAGAAAGCAGAAGAAAAGAAAAAAAAAAAAAGAATATATTCACCACCATACTACCCCATTTGTCCCATACTTAGATGAAATCTGAAATCATAGAGTTTTAGTTTAACATAGAAACTAGTGTGTGGGGGGAATTAGTAGCATATCATATTTTCACATCAAAGTTTTAAAATAGGATTATTGTTTAATATATGTGTTATATGGCGGAGTTTTCAGGCACGATTCAACACACACATACATACTTACAACAGAAAGAGTACCAACCAAAAGCAGACAGTTTAATAACAACACAGTACAAGCTTGGTGAACCAGTTTGTTTTTATTGGGGTTACTAGTGGAAGTACAGGCATCTAACAAGGGCAAGGATAGCTTAAAGCAAACAAACAAAAAGTGGCCCTGTAAAGCAGCCCTGTCACCAAAAGGTGGCTCCTGAAAGCTATATCTTGGAGCTCTGCACAACTTGTAAGTCAGGGAAATCTTCGTAACTTCGCCAAGTCTCCTCCCTTCACATGTTTCCTCCTTAAAGACTAGCAAATGTCTACTCACCCAGGCCGGTGACCTTTTATGAGCGCCCTGCCCTCTCTCCTAGAAGGAATGTTTCAATGTAAGGAAACTGATGTGCAACAATGTAACCTTCTCCTACTGTTTGCTGTATGATAAGGAGCCGGAGTTTATGAGGGTCTTTTGAGATTGAGTTAACATATCGTACCCCTGACAGACTATACAATCTAGATCCAGCCACAGCTACAAAAGTAGGATTTGGTTAGCTCACTGCTGATCCTTTTTGAAATTAAAAAAAAAAAAAAGTGCTCAGGGATTTTATAGTGACTGTTTTGACAACTCTCAGTAGCTTCTTCATCTCATCTTCATCTCATACACCTCCAAAATAATACAAAGTATACGATTTAAAAGAGGTGAGGGTGAGGATGCAGCTTGCTGCTCTTCTAGAGGTCCGGCATTTGCTTCCCAGCTCACAATGGTCTGTATGGGACCCTGTGTGTACTGCTCCAGGGAATCTAGTGCCGGTTTTTGACTTTCACCAGTACATAGGCACATGAGACATACACCTTCAAGAACAAGGGCTGTACATAAAAATTAAACAAACATTTTAAAAACTTCAACGTGATGGCCGAAGCCTGAGGTGGAAACAGACTCAGAGGTTCAAGGCTGGTTTTGCCTACATAGTGAATTCAAGATCATGGGAACCTTACCAAAAGACAGCAGCTGAGTGTGTTGGCACATATCTTTAATCCTAGCTTTGGAAGACAGAAGGCAGGTCAGTTTCTGTGAGTTTGAGGACAGCCTGGTCCATATAATGAGTTCCAGACCAATTGAGACTACATGGTGAGACCTTGTCTCAAAAAAAAAAAAAAAAAAAAAAAAAAAGAAAAGAAAAAAGAAAAAAAAGAAAAAAGAAAAAAAAAAGTTATCTTTAGCCAGGAATGGTGTCATGTGCTTTTATAATCCCAGCACCTGGGAGGCAGGAGGACCAGCTCAAGTTTCCTGAGATACAAGAAACCTTGTCTGGACTGTAATTTAAATTGTTTAAATAAGCATTCTTCTATCAAGCCTGTAGATGTAATTTAGAACATAAGTGATTGTTATTTTATCTCTTACTTTAGGCTCCATTAAATGACCCCTGTGCCTGTGCCTCTTTTATGGGTTTGAAGCATTCCACTAGTAAATACCATCTCGTCCGAGCAATATTGGAGTCAATAGCTTTCAGGTAAAGCCTGTTGGGACTCCCTCTGCTGCCTTCAGACTTTGTCAATTTCTTTATAGATTTGCTACTAAACTGAAATTTTCTGTTGGGCAGGATTATTATTATTATTATTATTATTATTATTATCATCATTTTGATGGAAGGGTTCTTTTAAAATATGTATATGTTCTTAACTTCTGAGCCTTCTCTCTAGCTCCTGAAGGATTGGTTTGGTTTGGTTTTGGTTTTGAAAGAGGGTATCATACTGCTTGGGCTGGCCTGAAACTCAACTTATAGCCCAGGCTGGCTTCAGAATCATGGTGACTCCCTTGCTTAACCTCCTAGTACTGAAATTACAGGTGTGAGCGACTTCATTTTATAAAATGAAAAAAAAAAAGCTTCTGTTAATTTTATTTCAAGATGTTTTTTTTATTAGTGTTTGTATGTGTGCTTGGGTCCCAGGGATGTTTATGCACCACAGTGCTTGTGTGGGGCCAAAAAGCAACGTTATGAACTCAGTTCTTCCCTTTCACTGTTATGAGGCTTCTAGAGACCCAACTAAGGTCTCTAGGCTTGGTGTCGAGCATAATTAACTCGCTGAGCCACCTTGCCAACCCTCTTAATTTTAATTAAGCACATGCCTTCAATGTAATGGGCATGTACATGTTTAAAATTTTTATTTTATTTAAAAATCTAAATTTTATTTTATGTTCATCATGTCTTGCCTGTATCTATGACATACATTCCTGGTGCCTACAAGAGACAGAAGAGGGTGTTGGATCCCCTGGAACCAGACTTAGATTATTCTGAGTCTCTGTTTGGGTGCTGAGAACTGAACCTAGGTCTCTTGGAAGAGGAGCAAGTGCTCTTAAACACTGAGCCATCTCTCCAATATAATATTTGGAGACTGGAAAGCTAGCTCAGTGTTTAGGAGCAGTGGTTGCATTGTAGAGGATCCAGGTTCAGTTCCCAGCACCCACATGGCAACTGGCAACCATCTCTAACTCTGCTTTTGTAGTTGAGCTTAGATTAGGCGATGTTCGCTTGGCCAGTATTTCTTTAATAGCCTCTTTTGCATCTTTTGTCAAGTCAAGTAAATATAAATAGTTCTTATTTTTTTTTTTAAACACCAGACTGAAATACAGAGTTATAACTAGAATATGCTCTCAGTCATTGTCTTGTCTTTGACTAGGAACAAACAGTTATATGACATGCTGCAGAGAGAAATCCAGATTCCAGTCACCAATATCCGGTATGTAAGCCTCGTTCCTAACAGGTCCAGCTGGGAGCTGCAGGTAAATCAGCCTTAGAGGTTAGGTCAGTGATTGAACGTTTCCCCGGGTTTGAACCCTATAACCACGGAACAGTCAAGCTAGAAAGTAAAAGAAGAGGAGAGTGATGCTTATTTTCATCTTTTCCATGACTTCCAAAGCATAAGCATAAGCCTAGCTCTTTGGTAATACAATTGTTGGTCGTAGCAATTTGGAGAGGAAAGTGCTAGTTTTCGATTTGTGAGACTAAAGCACAATGTGAAACTTCAGGGCCTCTAGTCAAATGTGTTTTCTATATAGAAATCATTAACGTCACGTTGTGTGTGGAAGCATCAGACTGTTGGATCTTCTGTATCTAGATGGGCTCTTCTGTTGGCTGTAGTTCATCTTGTCATAATCTCGAGCTAGTGACAAATCAAATGAGAGACACCAAGACCTGAATGAAGAGTAGGATTTGTCTGGGAGAAGGGGAGTCGGTGTCTTCTGTTGGCTACCCACTGCCGAGCCTACCAGACTCCAACAGTGAGCTTAAAGCCATGGCCCTAGTTAAACTCAGTGGGTTACAAAACAAGACGACGAATAGACACAAACATGAGAAAAAAAATTGTAGGGAAGGGTGGATAGACAGAAATTATGGGGAGGTGAGAGATGGGGAGGGGTGGAAGTAGTTAATATGAGTTATGTAGATGTGTGAAATTTTCAAAGAATAAACTAAATTAAGAATAAAAAGAAAAGTGTTTGAAGATTACTCAGTAAGATCCTTTAAACCAGCCCTGGTGCCTGTTTGCAGCACTTGGGAGGCAGGGGCTGGAGGACTGGAACCTCTTCAACTATCCAGGCCAGCCTAGGCTTCATGAGATCTTTCTGGGTTTGTTTCTGTTGTAAAAATCTTGTCATAACTTCAGCGTCAAGTGATATCATTTTGGAAGTAAAAATAAAAGCATAGTCAGGTTGAGGTGGCAGCTCAGTGGTTCAGGCCTGCTTAGCACCCCCCAAAGCTCTGGTTCAACTTCCAGCACTGTCCCCCGAAAAGTTAGCTTTATAAAGTCCAGTTTATAGTGGTCTAATAGTAACTCACCTTGCATCCTGCTTCCCACAGGGCAGATGGAGGCGTCTGTAACAATGCTTTCATCATGCAGATGACTTCAGACCTGATTAATGCGAAGATAGACAGACCCTCCCACTTCGACATGTCCTGCTTGGGTGCAGCCTCTCTGGCTGGCCTTGCTGTTGGTATGTGTCTGTGGACTTTATAAAAAGGAGCACGTTCTTGTAAGCTCATCTCCAGTCACAAATCGACAGAGAGCTTCTGGAAAGCTTGTGTCTTCATAGGTGTTCCTACGTAGACTTCCAGCCCACCAGTCACCCTCTGAGCTCTGGTATAAGCCTAACTGACCCATCCTTTCTTTACAAGAAGAACTGTGAAGTAAGGGCAGTTCAGTGTCTCAGTCTCTTCAGCTACTTCAGTCTCTTGCAAGGGATGGTCTGGGATGAACTCTCTCAGTACAATATTAGAAGAACTTGAGACTTGAGACACCACTTGAGGTAGTGTTCAGAGAGTCCATTGAGGAATAGAAACCTGCAGTCACCCCTTGGAATGGATGCCACGAGGATAAGTGAGAATGTAGAGCCAGGACAGGCTGAGGACCGAGAGTGAAAAATGACAAAAAAACAAACAAAAACAAAATAAAAACAAACAAACAAACAAAAAAACCCGTTAGTGGTGAGAGGAAATTCTAGCCAACTCAGCCCAGTAGGGTTCTCACTGAATACAGACCAGGGTTATGGGATAGCCCTTGGGGGTGAACCTGGAGGCCTGGAAGTGGAGGCATAGTTAAGAGATCAGATGCATCCAGGTGTAGACTTTGATGGGGGTTTGCCACTAGACCTGTCTTTTTTTTTTATCAGCCATTTAGAAAATTGCTGGTCTGTGATGGCACACACCTTTAATCCCAGCACTTGGGAGGCAGAAGCAGGTGGATCTCTGAGTTTGAGGCCGTCTACAGAGTGCCTTCCAGGACAGGGCTATGCAGAGAAACCTTTTCTTGAAAAACTAAAAGGAAAAAAAAAAGAGAGAAAGAAATCAGCCATTCTTCTACTTACATCAGCCGTTGAGCGCCTTCTACACGACAGTCACAGCTGGGAATGAAGAGGTGAAAGCCACAGTCCCTGGTCTCTGTGTGATCAAACAGACACAAATGGTGCTCAGATCGGTGATAAACCTTCAAAGACCGATGGTGTGAAGCCACGAGGGAGAGTTCCAGAAGAGGCAGCAGTGACCTAAGCATCTAACAGAGCAGACTGGGGAGAGAGAAATGGGTGGATCCAGGGAGGAAGAGGCTTTTCACATGCCTGCTCGCAGGCACACACAAACACACACACACACACACACACACACACACACACACACACACACATACATGCACACACACAAACACACACACACACACACGTGTCATCTAAAGTGTCTTGCTGTTGGTTAGAGAAAATATAATTTGTAAAAAGTATTTGAGGTTGACCTGGCTCTGGGGAGAGGTAGGGCATTGATATAGGTAAATTTCTTGAGTTTGAGGCCAGCCTGATCGACAGAGTAAGTTCTAGGACAGCCAGGGCTACACGGAGAAACCCTGTTTCGAAAAACCAAACCAACCAACCAAATAAATAGGTATTTATTAAGAATTAAAATTTGTCTTTCCAGAAAAACAGTATATGCTAGATTTTATTTTGGATTTGAATTTAAATAACTTGTACGAAATACTATTTGAAAAAGAACTTTTTAGTGATCCCATGTCACAAAATGAAGTTGAAAGAGGGTTGGAGATTGTGTGTGTGTGTGTGTGTGTGTGTGTGTGTGTGTGTGTGTGTGTATCAAAGGCAGAACACTTGCCTGTTGTATGTGAAGCTCTCTGTTCAACCCCAATATGAACAAAAAGTATTATAATTCCATTCAAAAATAAAACTAAGAGTTAAAAAGAAAAAAAAAAAAAAACCTTTTTGTTTTGTTTTGAGACTGGGTTTCTCTAGTAGCCATGACTGTTCTGGAACTCCACTATAGACCAGGCTGGCCTTGAACTCTCAGAGATCCACCTGCCTGTGCCTCCTGAATGCTGAGATTAAAAGTGTGTGCCCCCACCACTCAGTGCAAGGTCTTTTTTAAAATCCTGGTGTATCTATTCCTGAGGGTATTTATTTGGTCATGTATATGCTTCTAAAGTGACAAGTGTTCCTGACTGCATTTTAACATACTAATTGTTCTCCTTGGCACAACACTCATACACTGATGACTATATTTCACAAACCCGTTATTTGCCTTAGATTTTGAGAGCGTATTTTTTTTTTTTTTCATCTGTAGGATTTTGGGCAGACAAGGAAGAGCTACAGAAGCTGAGGCAAAGTGAGATGGTTTTCCAGCCTCAGAAGAAGTGGCAGGAGTATCAGGTGGCTATGGAGAACTGGGTGAAAGCCGTGAAGCGCTCTATGAATTGGTATAACACAAAGTAACCCCAGGAGCCAAGAGAACCTGCAGGCTGGGCGACGGGGTGTACCAATGGGAGACGCGCAGGGATCACCATACCCTGGCCAAGAAGAGATCACCCACACCAGGGCCGAGAGGAAAAGCGTGGAAACGAGCCTCACAGGCTGAGAGAAGAAGCCTGGCTCTTTTAAAAGAAGAACTCACACACACACAAAATACTTATTTTTAAAATCCAAATCTTAGTGAAACTTTTAGGCAGCAAAACCTCAAAATTGTGTCTTTTTTCTTCTAGTGATTTCCAAAGGACATTGTCCACTCCACTCCCAACTGCATTTTGATAGTTGTGAGTCCATTTTTTTTTCTTTTATACAGGGTCAATGGCACATACGTCACAGTCATTTACCCTAACGGTTCCAGGTCAGGCACCATTATATTTTGTTAAAAATGATGAAATGTTTTCTTAAATTTAAAATCAAGAGGGCTATTTGAAATCCATATAGCTAAAAAGGAGGGGTAATTGAGAAAGCGTTTTATGTATAAAGCCATAATTGTTAAGTGTCATATCCTTATATGACCTCCTTAGTCAGTGCTATCCTTTGTCATGTGTAAAGACGCTGCCTTAATTCTTCCTTGCACAACCAAACTCTGGGCTGTTTCATTGTTTTCGTTGAGGTATAGTGTCACCATATAGTCCAGGCTGGCTTGAATCTTGAGATTCTCCTGCCTCATCTCTCAGACTCTGGGATTGTAGGCATGCACCATCATGCCTAGGTGGGAACTCAGCATACCCTGGGGAACATACCTTAGTTACTGGACTGAAAATGGCTAGGCATGGTGGCGAATACGGGGACTTTCGAGGCTGAGGCCGGGGAGCATGAGCTTGGAGCCTATCCAGACAATGTCGGGAATTCCAGGCAATCTGGGTGATACAGTGAGACCCTGTCTTTGGAAATACCTTGTCTGCTTGAGAGATCTTGCTGTCAGTCCCATGACGGTTTCCAACTCTTGAGCCCCTACTTTAGTCTCCAGAGTTGTGTGCAACATTCTATTTTTATAAAGTGCAAGCAGTTAATGTAAATCTTTCTTTCTGGTTCTTTATCTTTCTTGACTTGTTGAAATGCTTGCATAAATATCCCTTTTTAAAAAGTGCCTACTTGACAGAGTTTAATTGTTAGGTTTTTTTTGGGGGGGGGGTGTTTTTTGTGTGTTTTTTGGTTTTGTTTGTTTGTTTGTTTGTTTGTTTTTGGCAATAGAGTCTCATTATGTAATTCAGGCTAGCCTAAAACTCCAGGTCCTGTTGACTGAGTCTTCCGAGGAACCAGGACTGTAGGAGTTTACTCTGCCATCAGTTTACTTTGGAGCACCCTAGCTTATCGGTAACTTAATACTTGCCTTCCTGGGTTACTTGATGTGGCTTTTGGTGTTTGTCTTGCACACCTCTGAGAGATAGCAGAGGCTGGTGGCTAAGGTGATGGAATGTGTGCCTGGTGCTGATGGCTGTAAACCAGTCAGCCACTGAGGGGCAGTTCGGAAACTTTGTGGCTGGAAGCAGGTTGAGGAGTTGGTAGAAAGAAGCCTCAGTCTGGGTATAAAACTGCCCTGGGGCAGTTGACAGTGCCCCAGCCTCTTTTACTCTGTTGCCCCTCCCTCTGTGAGGATTTGGATTTTCTTGAGTGTGCATGATTGCTCCCATTTCGGTCAATATCACATAAAAGTGCTACTGTTCTAGAACTATCTACTAATAATTATGTCACTAGAGGATCAGCTGTTGGAGGGAATGTTGCTGCGTCTGTCACATGTCCGTTTGGGAGTCAGTTATTCTAGAATGAACAGGTACATTGTGTTTCCTGCAAATTATTTTCTTGGGCTTCCAATGTCCTCAATTGTTTTTTTTTGTTTGTTTGTTTGTTTTGTTTTTTGTTTTTTTTTTTTAAGTTTCTTAATGGAAACAATGTAGCAAACATGTAGCTTCATTAATTCCATTAACCTCTGGAGACAGCCAACAAGGTGTCTCCGCAGGTAAAAGCCCTTGGTCATACAGGCTTGCCAACCTGAGTTCAGTCCCCAGAAGGAACATGTGTACAGGTAGAGGAAGAAAACTGACTCCAGAGTTTTCTTATGACTTCCACATGTACATGGTGCTGTGCACACATCCTCCATAATAATACAAAGTCTGAAAGGTTTGGAAATATTCTTCTCAAGGGCATATTTGTTTACTGCAGCAAATCAGATCTTAGGTAAAGAATCTCTTTCTCTTCTACAACATTTGTATACAGCTTTGTGGTCAGTGCAAGTTTTCCCATCAGTCACGTGAAAGCTGCTTTCTGTGAATGTTTTTATAGGTTCTGCTGATAGGTATGGTTTCTAGGAAGTAATTCTGTCCTTTTATATCAGGAGAGACTAAACTGATGGTTAACTTCTAAAGGTCTGTTTGCTATTCCTTCCCTACACTCTTCCTGACTAACCGCTACGGAGTGCAGGATAAATGCCCTTCAGATACTATGAAACACAACTAATGTCTCATCTGAATTGAAACATCATCGACTTTTTTTTTTTTCTTCTGTGGCTCTGGAAGCTAATCTTTTGCTTTTTTGGCATTTCTGATTATATTTTGATGACAGGGCTTAGTGGCTCTTTTAATAGTTAAGTAAAATCAGAAATATTATGTCATTTGCTTTTGAGGTTTTAGGAACAGTTGTTAATCAAAAACAGTTGAAGAGCATTGTCCCTTTATCTGCCTTTTGAAAATAATTTTTTAATATGCTAATATTTCTTAGCATGTTTTCTTGTCCCATTATAGGCCTTCCAGGCATTTTAAGATATCTCCAGCAAACTCAATCAGGACAGTGTTCCTGTACAGACTGTCTTAAAGTGGTACTAACTGCATTATCTATGACTTACTGGTCTTCAGATCTATTGTATTCATCAGTGGTATGGTTTCTCAGTGTCAGCATTGATCTTTGTTTTATTTTATTTCGGGTTTTTTTTTTTTTTTGGTGGGGTTTTTTTTTTTTTTTTTTTTTTGGTGTTTTTTTTCTTTTTCTTTTTTTTTGAGACAGGGTTTCTCTGTGTAGTTCTGACTGTCCTGGAACTCACTCTGTAGACCAGGCTGGCCTCGAACTCAGAAATCCGCCTGCCTCTGCCTCCCAAGTGCTGGGATTAAAGGCGTGAGCCAGCACTACCCGGCCTTTCGTTTTGTTTTTGTGACAGGGTCTCAATGTGTAGCCCTGGCTGTCCTGGAACTATATAGACCGGGTTGTCTCCACACTCAAAGAACTCTGCCTGCCTCTGCCTCCTGCATTTTGGGGTTAAAGGCATGTGCCACCATACCTTGTAACATTGATATTTTGAACTGGGTCTGACTTTGCTTTGGGATGCTGTGCTGGACACAGTGGGATGTTTGGCAGTGTCCCTGACTTCCACTGTCCAGCATTCCCTTGGGTTTTATGGCCCCAAATGCCTGCCAGCATTGGCCATCCTGGGAGGCAAAAATCATTGCCATTTGAGAGCCACTGCCGGCAGGCTGTTAGAATAACAATGAGGATTTGGTGAATAGAGTTACATTTCCAATGTTCTATGCATTGTTTTCTCCTAGGAAATGAATTCTTAACAATGAAAAAGTAGGTAGTATCCTAAAGTGCGGCTTCCATTTTGGTCAGTAATGAAGAAAAAGTGTTGGTTGGTTGTGTCCCTCACCCATCACTCCGAAGAATGGATCAAACCTACAGCCTTGAGCCTGATAGTCAACTATTCTACTACTGAGCTACATCCCAGCCTATAAGTCTCTTCTGGTACTTAGGTACCTCAGCTCTACTCCTGTGTGTTCACAATTAGTGGACATTTGGCCTCATGATATGACAGCTATATTCTGTAGATCACTGGTTCCTACCCCTGTTCTTCTGAGACAGGGTCTTACTCTGTAGCCCAGTTTGGGCTGGAACTCATGGCAGTGTTCCTGCCTCAACCTCCTGGGTGCTGAGATTACAGGCATGAACCACCAAGCCTACCTTTGCTTCAGTTTTATCTCTGAACAAGACTGTCCCAAACCTTCACTAGATTTGATGCTTCTTGAAGCTAAAGCCATGTTTGCTCCCCACAGAACTTAACACTGTGCCTTCCTGTCTGTGGATGGATTTTTACATCACATGTATCTTTACATTTATTGGTAGTAGCTTATAGTTGTCCAAAAGGAAGATGTCTCCAGCTAGAGGCATGATGTTTATTGTAAAAAAAAAAAGTCACATGTCTGTATATTTTCAAATATATTTTTGTAGTGATATACAGCCATAGGTACACATGAGTATAGCAGCTTTCTTTTTGATGGTCTGGGAATTCACCCTAGAGTTTGGTACATGCTAAACATGTCTGGATACTTTTAACTTTTAAGGTATACTTGAAACCTTCATCCACAGATTTTATATATTAGACTGCCGCTAACTAGCCTTGTGTTTAAAGGGTGCCCAACACTCCGGTGCTATAGAAGAAACCTCAGAAGTAGCCCCTTAAATAAGCAAAACACCTATATTGGGGACCAGGTTTTTTTTTTTTTTGTTTTGTGTGTGTGGTTTTTTGTTTTGTTTTGTGTGTGTCTTTTAAGGTTGTTTGTTTGTTTGTTTGTTTTGTTGTTTTTGTTTTGTTTTGAGACAGTGTCTCAGTGTCTAGCTCTGGCTGTCCTGGAACTAAAGATCTGCCTGCCTCTGCCTCCCAAGTGCTGGTGTTGAAGGGCTCCCAAAGCCACTGTGCCAGGATTTGGGGGACTGGTTATCAATGTAAAATAGTACAGCTCGAGAGGCTGGCAAGACTTTTTCAGTCCTTTGAGGAGAAATAATTGCTATACCTCAGGGTCTTCCAACTTTGAGTCTATAGTCAACCAGAAACAGTCTGAAGAAGGCTTGAATCAACGTGAAGGATTCTGAATCTCTTTGGGAAGTTTAGATTGTGCTTTTCAAGTAAGGGTGAGACTTCAGGCATGCCCCTGAACCTTTGAGATTCTCCTGATTGGGAATCCAAAGCCTAGAAGAGACTTCAGAATTACCTAATTCTGAAGTCCTGTTAGTCTGTTCTTACAACCTCTCTGCCCTTTGTGTTTTCCCCCATATCTAGATAGCTATTGGGATTGCTTAGGACAAACTGATGCAGGAGCTCCAGTGGTCCGTAGATGATGTGGTATGGTGTTTGTGTAGTGTGCGCAGTGCCCTGGGTTTGATCCCCAGAGGTGCAAGACGGAAAGAGACGATAAAGAGCCTCTGCACAGAGTGGCTGCTCCATGTTCTGTTTCTGCCCTCCATCCGTGTGGGAGTGGTCCAGTCTCTCTCTGTTCTCTCACCAGCATTTGGTGATGTTGAATATTATTTCATGTGCTTTTTGCCATCTGCTTGCCATCATCATCTTTTAAATCTCTCTTCATGTCTTCGTCAGTTTGCCAATTGGATTGTTAACTAGATGAGCCATATCTTTTAATAAAGTTTTTAAAATATCAGACTTCAGAAGTCATTAAATAGGACTTAACAAGTCACTTAAGGCAAAGTTTTATAGCATCTTGAATATTATCTTACAATGTGCCCAGCAGAAGGGCTTTTACTACTGTGCTCATTACACAGTGCGAGGCTCATGCTGTGAAAAACAAAAACAAAAACAAGGTTTCTAAGGTGACTGACTTTACTTAAGATGTCCTGTAGTGTGTCCTGACGCATATTTTATATATGGCAATCATCATGTTTCTAACTCTGCAATGGTATGATTTGTGTAAAGGTTCAGAATGATTTTGTGGAAAATTAATTAGCAAAGATGGATAAGTGTAGATTTGAATTCTCATGTGCCAGTAATTTATGATCTTATTTCTCTGTTATTATGAATGTCAGTTTTATTAAGTAGTTATTGAGACTGTCATAAACCATTTTATAGATCTTTAATAAAATTAAAGGTGAAATCAAGCAATAGAAATGCTTATTTTAAAAAAGCAACGTTCTTTTTTGTGTGTTTGTTTTGTTGTTGGTTTTCTTCAAGACAGGATGTCTCTGTAGCTCTCACTGTCCTGGAACTTGTTCTGTAGACCAGGCTGACCTTGAACTCAAAGAGATTCGTGCCTCTGCCTCCTGAGTGCTGGGATGAAAGGCGTGCCCCACAGTCCCATGGCCTGTTTAAGATAATCTATTATTATCATTATTATAACCATAATCATTATTATTAACTTTTTATTGATTCCTTGTGAGTTTCACATCATGCACCCTAGTCTGGCTCATCTCCCCATCCCTTCATATCTATCCTTCACCAGGGCAACCTCCCCCTCATAAGACACATACAAATAACAACAGAAATCAAAGCATGAAAAAAAAAAAAAAAAAAAAAAAACCTCGTGGTGGAAGCTGTAGTGTGTCACAGTGTACCCCTCTGTCCACACATCTTCACTTGCAAATAGTCATTGCAATGAGTCTGGCCTGAGATCTCTGGCTTCTGTGACACTATGGGTATTGGATCCTCATGGAAACTCCTCCTTGTTATCCTGTTGCTGCCTAGGGTCGTGGAGATCCTGTAGCCCTGGATCAGCTGGGGTGCTTCTGCACATGTACCCACCGTTAGCAGATGATACAGATTTGGGGGTGAGCCAAATCGGAACCCTGAATCTAGGTCAAGGTAGCAGCCCAGCTGGTCAGTGTGCAGGCTCTCCTTTATCTGCACCACCAGGGTGAGCTCTCCAGTACTGCCTGGCTAGGCCACCGATGCTACCATCTGCAGGAGGCAGAGTTGGCTCTCCCTGTCTCATTCCCCTGGAACAGGCTCGCCAGCACACATGCCTGTTTAAGACATTCTTAAGTAGCCTCAATTAACCTCAAATATCCTAAGTAGCTGAGGATGACCTTGAACTCCCTATCCTGTCTCTGTCTCCCCGGGATAACAGGCATATGCCATCACAACTGGCTTTTTAAAATTATCTGGGAATGAAAGTCCGGTTCTCAGGCTTGTATGGCAAACTCTTTATGAACTGAACTATCCAGAATATTTTTTATCTGTTTTAGTTTATAGATTTAGATTCCATTTTGTTTGCTTTTTTTGTTTTTGAGACTAGGTCTCACTTTGTAGCCTAGGCTGACCTCAAACTCAGTATGAAGCCCAGGTTGGGACTGATCTTGTGGCAGGCAGGTTTGTTTCATTCTCTTAACTGTTAAGGATTACAGGCATGAGTCACCATGCATGACCTTGTAAAAAAAAAAAAAACTTTAATTTTATATACATTGGTGATCTGGCTGCATGTTTGTCTGTGTGAGTGTGTCAGGTTCCCTGGAACACAGAAGTTGCAGTTAGTTGTGAGCTGTCATGTGGGTGCTGGGAATTGAACCAGAATCCTCTGAAAGAGCAGCTAGTTCTCTTAACCACTGAGCCGTCTTTCCAGCCCTATAGTCTGAATTCTTGCACAAAGGAAATTACCAGAGAAGATGATCTAGTCTTTGTGACTGGGGATATAGGTTGTTGTAAAGCCATACTATTGTAAAAGTTTAGAAACTATTACATATGCTATTAAGAAAGATTACATAACCCAGCACTTGGGAGGCAGAGGCAGGCGGATTTCTGAGTTAGAGGCCAGCCTGGTCTACAGAGTGAGTTCCAGGACAGCCAGGGCTACACAGAGAAACCCTGTCTCGAAAAACCAAAAAAAAAAAAAAAAAAAAAAAAAGAAAGAAAGTTACATAAGTAACCGGAAGAAAGATAATTTGATATATTAGTATCATAGAATTAGTCCTACAGATTTTACAATCCCTCTGAAAATTACCATTTAAAATATTGAGGAAACTACCATGAAACAACGAACGACTGCTCTGTCAATGCTGTTATGTTAAAGCCACTTTAGTTGGCTGTATCTCTTTTGTTGCTTTGAGCTTGCATACAGAGAGACAACAGAGTAGTAGAAGATTTAGCCAGACTATTAGTCAGGTTTTCTGACCAGAATGGCATCTCTACTGTCTCTGAGCCCATTGTATCATTCTATAGTACAGTGGTTCTCGACCTTCCTAACCATGCCCGTGACCTTTTTACACAGTTCCTCATGTTGTGCTGACCCCCAACTGTCACATCATTTTCGCTGCTACTTCAGAACTGTAATTTTCCATGTCATGAATCACAGTATAAACTTCCATATTTTCTGATGGTTGCACCCCACAAGTTGAGAAGCCCTATGGGACATTTGGACAATGATAAACAGTGAGATCTTTGAGGAAAGGAAGAGAGTTTGTATTGTATTTTCTCTGTGTGTGTATTGTATTTTCTCTGTGTGTGTATTGTATTTTCTCTGTGTGTGTTCAAAGAAGGTGCCCTTGGAAGCCAGAAGAGGGCACCCCAGGTCCCCTGGAGCACTATGTGGGTGCTAGAAATACAGCTCAGGTCTTCTTCAAGAACAGCAAGCACTCCTAACCCCTAAGCTATCTTTACTATTCCACTGTAGACTATGGGTGTAACCTCATTAGCTGTTGGGTGTACCTGCTGCCTTGATTTCCCCAAAATGAGACTCTGTATCCTGGAGTTGTGAACAAAATAAACCCTTTCTCCCTATGTTGTTTCCATCCAGTGTTCTGTCAGTAACAGGAATCGAAACTACAACATGTTCCATGTAGAATCACCTTCCATCAAGACATGCATTATTGATCATGCACTTTCCTGTTTGAATATGTGTGTGTAGGCTGGGCATGGTGGGGTACACCTTTAACCCCAATATTCAGGAAACAGAGGCAGACAGATCTCTCTGAGTTTGAAGCCAGCCTGGTCAACACGACAATTTCCAGGACAGCTAGAGCTCAAAAACAAAACAACAAAAAGTGTGTGTGTGTGTGTGTGTGTGTGTGTGAGTGTGTAGATATACCTAGTATATGTGAGTTCTTAGGTTTAATCCCCAGAATCATAACACACACACACCCAGAAAATTTTAAATTGCATCTCAGATCTTAAGAATAAAATTCAATATTTTACTAAAGTTCCCTGGTGTTACATGTTTAGATTATATTTTATTTACTTATTTAAGACAGAATCTTAAATATTCAAGTCATGACTTTGAGCCCCTGATCTACCTCCCAAGTGCTGGGATTACCAGTGTGCCCCTGTGTGTAGTAAAAAGCTTCTACAGTGTTTTACGATGAGCCTGGCGCGTGTGTCTGACCCTGTTCTAGCATTTCACTCAGGTCTAATATGAATGTGGTAGAGGGTTGACATATTGGGTGACTGTAAGGATGGAGCTGGGAGCCACAAGGGGTTCACAGTCCTCAAACAGTCCCCATGAGATCAAGGCTCAGTAGCCTCCAGCAGTGACTATCTTAGTAACATCCTTGGATTGACTTTTCCTAGCCACTCCTGTTGTTTGTAGCCATGTCCCCAGATAAACCACCAGAATGGAACAATTTTTGGCAAGCTGGGCCCAGAGGTACACATCTTTAACCCCAGCACGTGGGATGTGGTGGCTGGCAGATCTTTGAGTAGAAGAAGCCTAGCTTTGACGTAAAGGAGTTCATGACAGCCATGGTTATGTTGTGAGACTTTGTCTCAAAAAAAAAAAAAAAAAAAAAAAAAAAAAAGTTGTTTTGGTAGGAGACTGAGGAGATGATTCAGTATGGTAAAGTGCTTGCTATGTAAGCATGAGACCTACTGAGTTTGGTCCCTAGTATCCCTGCGAAAAATCCTGGGTGAGGCTGTAGACAGCTATGTGTCAGGAAGAGGGCTCAGACAGGTGGTTCCCGGGGCTGTGCTGGCTCACCAGCCAGGCAGCCTAGACAAGTGGCAAGCTCCAGGTTCAGTGAGAGAGTTGTCTTAAACAAAAATAAGAGAAAAATACATCCAGTATGGCTCTCTGGCCTGCATGGGTACATGTAGAAAAACATGCCTGCTCACATGTGCACACACATGTATATACCACAGACACTAAATAAAATCCTTTTTAAAAAGATTTTTTTTGTCACAATGTTTGCAGAAGACAAACTTAGATCTCTGCACTGCTAGTTGTTAAATATTTTGCCTCTCACTCTCCGAAGATCTAAAACTCCAAAGACATTTTTACAGATGCACGAGACATGCACAAAGAAATTCAGGCATCAGAATAGGGAAAAGGGGGAAAAAACAAAACAACCCAAAAAAACAAACAAACAAGAAAAAAAACCAACAAAAAACCCCCCAAAACCCAAAATGTTTATCAGCAAGAGTATTTATACATATTTTTTATTTACTTGCTTTTGAGACAGGGACCTGTGTAAGCCCAGGCTAGACTTGAATTCTCAAGGTAGCTGAGACAGAAGAGAATGCAGAGTTCCAGGACAGCCTGGGCTACAGAGTAAGATCCTTTTTAAGCAGATAAATAAAAAGACTAGGTGAGAAATTAAGAACTTGCTTTCATGAAGAATAACTGAAATTGGTCTACTGCCCTAATTTCCAGCTTCCAGAAATGAACAGGGGAGAGGCTGTACTTTGCGTTCGAGGCTTCCATTCCACCATGCACTGTTACAGTGATTAATCTGCACATACTAGGATTATAGCTGCCTGACAACCCCCAGGTGGACATTCCCATTAATGTGTTTTTCCTCTCTTCAGTAATTGAATGGATTGGGCACAGAAGAGGGTGCTTTAAACAACAAGACAACAACAGCAACAAAATCATGTTTGGAACTTTTCTGACAGCAGATTTTCTGTATCAAAAGGTGTCAAAATGTGTGTTTCTGCTTGAAGTGGGTTTGGCTGAGTGAGGTGACAACAGCATCCCTTTCTAAGCTTGTAGAAAATGTTGAATCCAGGTCACACCTTGTAATAAAGTTTAATGAGAATTCCCCAGGTGATTCCTAGGACATTAAAGTCAGAGGAGACCAGGAAGCCACACACAACAGGAGACCTACATCACATGAAATTTCTTGACTTTAATAGGCTGCAGTTTTTGTAGCCTATTCTGAAGCCCGCATACTTACAAAAAAAGGTTGCTCTTCTTTCTTTCTTTCTTCCTTCCTTCCTTCCTTCCTTCCTTCCTTCCTTCCTTCCTTCCTTCCTTTCTTCTCTCAGTGAGGTACATGCACGGTTTTTGTTCTTTTAAAAAAAATATCAGTTTAAAACAGAGTTTCTAAACCTCTAGGGTTGTTTTTAAATTCACTCTGTACCCCAGGTTAGCCTTGAACTCACAACTCTCCAGTCTCAGTCTTCTATGTACCTAGGGTAACAGGTGTGCACTATCAGGCCTTGTTCATTATACTTTGCTTCTCTTTCTGAATATACTACTGGCTAGCTGCTGTATATTTATCAATAATGGCATTGAAAATGAATCGCTCCAACTCTGAAGGCACTTAGAGCCCAATGGGCTACAGCTCCAAGTGAATTACTGCAGCTTTAATACATGTTAGTAAGGCAGACAAAATTTCATGGGGAAAGAGCTGGTGGTGGCCAGTCAAGAGATTCCTTTTTGGAGTAAGTTAAGTTTAGCTGAGAAGATATACAATTAACTGGGCTAGCTGAGGGATTGTTGTAAGCTTGTGAGATACCACTTAACAGCTCTTGAGACATTCATGCTTGTGTTTCCGATCTGTGCACAGTGTTTGGCACACAGTAAGTGCCTAATAAGTGCTGAGTCAATAAATATCCCACCGAAGTTCAGACATCTATTCTCTGGCATTGGAGATGGTAAAGATTTAATTTCTTTTTCAAAGGAAACAGGATGCCTTAATGGGGGAATGAGAAGGGAGACAGAAAGCTCTTTGTGCACATTGCTAAATTGAAACTGTGAGTGGGAATGAAAAATTGATTTACATGAATTTTCATCCCTTGAGCAACTCAATTTATTCCGTACCAGAGAACTTTCAGTATCTGGCTTCAAACCCAAGCTGTTCTTCCTTGTTCTGAATTTTTGGCCTGCTGTGAAACCAGTGTTTACTTGTCTTCTACAGCAAACCCTCATTAGGTCATGGAAATTCACAGCTAGATCAAACCAGTGTATGGAAAATTTGAAGCCTTCTACTGTGTATTTTACTTTGGGGCCTTGGAAGATATTGTGGAATGTGTACTTTTAGGTGATCTCTTTCAAAGGCAGTGCTAAGGAGTGGCAACTGGCTTACTTATTGAACACTAACTGTGTGCACCGCGTGTCCTGTGCTAACTCTCACAAGAGCACACCAAACCATATAATAACTTCATGTTGTTCACCTTAGGGTTTGCCTTTTTTTGTTTGTTTGTTTATTTGTTTTGTTTTGTTTTGGCTTTTTGAGACATGATTCCTTAGGCAGCCCTGGCTTGCCTGGTAATCAATATGATGTAGACCAGGCTGGTCTGAACCTCAAGTACTTAATGTACCACTGTGATGGGTTCAAATTACAGTTTTCACCTTAGAAAGAGGTTAAGGGAATATGGCAAGATGGATCAGAGGGTAAAGCCATTGGTTGCCAAACCTGAAAACATTATGTTATTCCCCAAGACCCACACAGTAGAAGACAAGAACCAGTTCCTGCAAGTTGCCCTTTGATCGCTACACTTTTGCATTCACTCTGTTCTAGCATGGACATGTAGTGTTTAGTTGACAGGTAGTGAGATTCTGGGCACTCCTTTCTCCACATTAGCCCAAACACTTAATGTGTCTCCTTCTCTTGTGGCCATACAGGTTGAGATGCTTCATAATTTTTCTCTACTGAATAGAAGTAAAGCTTTATTTCTGTCATGATGGTCTTTTTTATCTTTAATACCAGGATTGATAATTTGTTTGTTTGTTTGTTTGTTTTGAGACAGGGTTTCTGTGTGTAGCCTTGGCTGTCCTGAAACCTGCTTTGTAGACCAGGCTGGCCAGAAACTCAGAGATCTGCCTACCTCTGCTTCCCAAGTGCTGGGCCTAAAGGGGTGCACCACGATTACCTAGCACGCTAAGTGTTTATTAAATAAGCTGAACACAATACTTTGTCAAAATTTCTTGTGGAAATTAAAAATAAATCCATATTCACTTGTCAGTGGAAAAGGCAGTCATTCGATTGAGGTTTTTGGATTTTAGTTACTTGGATTACCTCATGTTTGGAATTTTGGGAAAATTTTACCCATAACAATTGTGCAGAAATAGTCTCCAAATCTTCCAAAGAGGAAGCCAAGGTGTTTGCTCTCTTGCCTCTCTCACCTCTTTATGTATTTATTTTGTCTGTCTGTCTTTGTTTCTACCTATGTACATCGTCATTTTTTTGAGAAAAGATCTCATTGTCATCCGTCTATCCATCCATCCATCCATCCATCCATCCATCCATCCATCTATTGTTTTTGAGAAAGGGTCTCTTGTAGACCCAGTTGGTCTAAACGCCTGACTCTGCCTCCCAGAAGCACGTGCTGACGACACACTGGACTGATATTTACATCAATAGCCCCCTCTTAGAGTTGTTTTCCCTTATCACACGACTGATGTTTTTTATGTTTTCAGTATTTTGAGGAGCATCTTTCCCATCTTATTAGAACATAAAGTCAATAATGCCAAGAGTTTTTGTCTCTTTTGTACACATGCCGCTAGAATCACTGCCGCTGGTCCCCTGCCACCTAGAGGACGGCCAGTCAGTCTGAACCCTGAGTGTCTAAGCTCACCCTTCCCCCTCCACCACTTGAGCCCCTCACCTCATCTCCACCCACCACCTCGTTTCTCTCAGCTCTGGAGTGTGTCTCTCTTAAGAAGACCAGAACTGGGGTCCTTACATCTGGGCCACCACCCCAGGAACACCTGGAAGGCAGATGGATAACAATGACCCTGAGGCCACACGTGGACCACTGAGGAGGTGGTTATGCTTCAACAGTATTTGGCTTATAGAGCGATGAAGAAATTAAAATGAAAAGGATAAAAGTATCATTTTAAAGTCGGATTCTCTTATCTTACTTCCAAACTTCCACAGTTACTATGGCTCATACAGGATCCATGCACTTGAAAGAGGAAAACACCTTTTTTTTTTTTTTTGGAGGGGCAGGGGCAGGGTCTAAGTGTCTAGCCCGGCTGGCTCAGAACTCACTATGTTGACTAGGTTGGCCTCAGCCTCAGAGATTTGCTAGTGTCTGCGTCCCGAGTGCTGGGATTAAAGACATGAGCCACTAAGCCAACCTGAATTACTTAATAAGTGACCGGGTATTTGAGAGTGTGTGCCTCCAACTTTTTCCTCTTCAACTTCGATGTCATTGAGGGCATCTGGCCTTAATTTATAGCTACACTTTTCCAGGAATTGAAGCGTGACCATCTTCTCGGTGGTCCACGTGTGGCCTCAGGGTCACTGTTATCCATCTGCCTTCCGGGTGTTCGGATCCTAGTTCCGGTTTTCCTAAGGGAGACGGGATGGAAAAAGAGAACCACACTCCAGAGCTGAGAGAAGCGAGGTGGTGGGTGGAGATGAGGTGAGGGGCTCAAGCGGTGGAGGGGGAAGGGCGAGCTTAGACACTCAGGGTTCAGGCTCCCTGGCCGCCCTCTAAGGTGGCAGGGGACCAGCGGCAGGCAGAGTCCCAGGGCGGCCCCTAGCGGACAGGGCGGCTTTGGAGGTCAAAGGGCCAGAGCAAGCTCCCGCAAGCCCGCCGCCCACCTCCGCCTCTGGCCCCGGTGGCGAGCCTGGGGGCGGGTTTTGTTTACTCCCTACACGCACCGCGGCCTGGCCAATCCGTGGAGAGCGTCGGCGCGCGTCACGCCACCCGAGAGCCAATCGGCGCGCACCGTGCTGCTCCGCCGCCAAAGCGAGCGCGGGGGAAGCGGCGCCGCGGCCGTGTCGCTGAGGGCGGACGGCGTCGGGCGCGCTGGGCTGTGCGGCCGTCGCTGCCTGGCACGCGGGGCGCGCCTTGACCCTTCCTGCACTGCAGGCTTCCGACGCGCGCGAAGACCGCGGCTGCGCGGGCGTGAGCTCGCTCCGACCGGACCTGGCTCTGCCTGAGGAGCGGCGGCTCGCGAACCAGCGTCTCCCCGGGAGTGGGCCGAGGGCTGTGTGGCCCGCCAGCCCCGCTGCACAGAGCTGCGGTAAGGTCCGGGAAAGGGCGCGGGCCTGCATGCCAGGGGCCTTTGGACCGGGCGTGGCCCCGGCCGGCCCTCCCTACCCTGTCCCAGGAGTCGCGGCTCGTCCTCAGGGTTTCTCTGCAGCCGGGCCAAGCTACCCCCGAATACCTGCCGAGGCTCCCGAGGCTCGCCATCACCAGGGATCAGGAAGGGCAAGGGTTGACTTCAGCTTCTCACTCAGGTCTTCCGACTTTTCCTCCTCGCTTCGTGTTCCACAAACCTCCGGTCTGTTTCTGCGGGGTGCTTTTCAGAGTTCCAAAGCTCTGCCTACCTGGAAGATCCCCCAGGTTCCCCCAAGGGAACTTTTCCTTTCAAGTAGAGGCTCCTTTTCTCGGCCCGAGTTCTTGGAGGAATTCTGCACAAGGCCGTGCGTGGTTGGCTGTGCACAGAGCAGCGGGAACGTGTCTGTGGGCTCCCGCGGAGAGATGACACAGTGACGTGCGTGGACACTCAACCCGTGGTCCGGTGCCTTGTGTGGGCTCAGTTTATTCATCTGTGAGCCAGATCTGCCTATTCGAGGAGGGGGAGGGTGTTGCGAGAGGGAAAACGTCTAATCTGGGGAAATGCACTTGAAACAAAGCTCACTTCTACTAAATGCATAACTTAACCCTGGATGCTGGACCCCATGTTGTTTCACCTTTTCGGTTGGAATAGTTAGCAGGCTTGTAGCCTGACCTGGCAAAATGTTTACTTAGCATTCCCAAAGCACCGGTTTGATTCTCAACACCGCAACGACAGAAATCTCACAGCCAGAAACAGTTAACAGGTTCAGGCTTTTTCCATAGCAGTCGTTGAACGTGACTTTGAGAATTTGAATACTTCTGTCTTGCCTCCTTCCATCTCAAGGGGCTCCAGCTCCTTACCCTGCCTCATCTAGGTCAGTGGTTCTCAACCTTCCTAATGCTGTGACCCGACCCCCAACCATAAACATATTTCGTTGCTACTTCATAAATGTAATTTTGCTACTGTTCTGAATTGTAATGTAAATATTTAGGTTTTTCCGATGGTCTTAGGCAAGAACGACTCCCTCTAGAGGGGTCATGGTTAGAAAACAGGTTAGAAAACACCCCTCTACAGAGTCAGCTGCTGCGTTTCATTTGACTTAGAATTTTTCTGGGTCATTTGTTTTCTGTTCTAACAGTTTGAAGTCCTCATAACTAGGCAATACGGTTTAAGTTATTTGTATGTTTTTCAGTGTGGCAGAATTCAAAGTTGAGTATAAAATGTTTATTTTGCATCTTGCCTTTTCCAGTCACCGGTTATCTTACGATTTACTAAAGCTATACCACTATGCCATTGCTAGAATTCATGTAAGTGTCCATTCTCAAATTTCGTCAGGAGATAAAGGCGATGGCCAGACCCCAGGTTCTGTCACACTTGTGTACTGGCTCTGAGAGGACTTAGTTTTAGAACATCTTGTGCCTGGAACTAGCTTAGTGTTATGGCAGACATGGTGTCTGTAGCACAGTGCTGGCATGTGGTTGCAGATTCAGGAATGCAGCACTTAACATTTGTTAAGAAAGTCCTAAGACTTATTCAACTTCAGTTGCCTTAATTACAGGCTGTTTATTTAAGAAGTAAAATAGTTTTAATTACTCATATTGCTATTTTGTGACCATAATTCCTTGCCCTCCACCCTTGTGAATATGTAGTCCTTGGCGTGTGCAAGTTTTACCCTTGGAGCCAAAATTCTTAACTGAGCTATGAGCTCCCGATACAGCTTGAGGGCTGGGGCATAGCTCAGTGGTAGGGTAATTACCTAAACCCTAGATTGGATACCCAGCACCAGAAATATAAAATAGCTACAACAAAACCCCACCTTGAAATAGACTGTGCACACTTTTCTTCTCTTTTAGACTTACTTAGTATGTGTCATAATGGATCTCAGAAGAAATTGGGCCTGGTGAGATGGTTCAGTGGGTAAAGGTGCTTGTCACCAAGCCTGCTGACCTTATCTCTGTCTCAGGGACCCCCAGGGTGGATGGAGAGAACTCATCCTGAAAACTATCTTCTGACCTGTGCCTTCCTCCAAACAAACAACCTCCCCCAAGCCTCTCCCCAGACTAAACACACTTTTTAATACTTCCCTCCTGTGACAACAGGATTTGTGAAGGCTAATGAACCCTTAGAAATTAAACTTGCAAGATAACTTTTAGTTTTACACTTTTAGAGAGTTCACTTTCATAGTTTCTGAGACAAAATTATTTGAATAACTAATTTTTTGTGTCTGCATTTTGAGACAGGTTTTTGCTATATATTCTAGGCTGGCCTTACATTCGCTATGTAGCCCAGGCTGGCCTCAAATTTATAAGTTATTTCTTTTTACTGGACTAGAAATTGTATTTTCATGGTATGTTCTCATTTTAGATATTTCAAGATGCCTACAGTCCTTTGTTTCTCCTCTTCTTTTTCCCTTCTCTTCTGTGGGTTTTGCTGTATAGCCCAGGCTGGCCTTTTACCCCCTAGGTAGCTCAGGCTGCCTTTAAGCTTACAGCAATCTTCTTGCCTCACTCAGCCTTCTGGGTCACATGTGTGCACTGGCAGGCCTTTTCTTCTTTTGACAGAATACTCCCCTGGTCCCCTCAAGACAGGGGCTCACTATATAGCTCTAGGAACTCACTATGTAGACCAGGCTGGCCTCAAACTCACAGAGCTCTGCCTGCTCTGCCTCTCTAGTGCTAGAATTTAAGGCATGTGCCTTAACACATGGCCGACAAAGTATTTTTCATCACTAAACTTTTCTAAAGGATTTTTTTTGTCACTGTTTTCATCTGAAACTCTTCACAGGGCCAATGACTTATTTATGGGATATACTATTCTCTCTGTGTGTGAATGTGCACATGCAGATAGATACCATTATCTGTGAATGTGTATACATTCGGAGGCTAGAGTCAAAGCCCTTTCTCCAGGGCTCTTCACCCTGTATATCTGAGACAGTCTCTTCTAGAACTGTGGGCTCATTGATGGGCTAGGCTGGCTGGCTTGCCCGGTATGCACCTCTTTCTCTTCTCCTGTTCTTCTTCCCCAGGGTTACAGATGTTAGCCTCTATTCCCGGCTTTATGTTGGTTTTACAACAGAATTGTTTCTTTGACAGTCACATCCTGCTAATTCATAGTCATATAAGTTAAACTCTTGTTTGTTTGGTCCAGAGCCTCACACTGTAGCACAGGCTGATCTAGAACTTACTATGTGGCTGATCTAAACTTGTGCGAGTCCTCTTGCCTTAGTCTTAAGAGTTCTGACATTCCAGGCATAAGTGCCTGGGCAAAAGTTAAAATTTTAATTTCTTATTAATTGAGAAGATAAATCCTGGAGCTGGCCCTTAAATCTTGGCTATACAACAAACCTCAGTTTCTTTGTCTGTAAAATGGGATTAATGTTAGTATCGATCTCATAGGATTTAAGTTCTATTTTAAGGAACAGAAGAAGGCTTTTAAAAGACAGCTATAAACACTCGTATAGGCCAGCACTTCTCAATAAGGAACCAACTACATAGGGTCTTGCTATTTTCTTCAAACTCAATTGTTTTTTCTGGCTGAAATTCCAGGCACAGTCCACCATGCCTGGTCCTGCCAGTTCTCTTTAAATTTGATGACATTTATTTATATGTGTATTCATGTGTGAGTGTGCCTGTGTGTAGCCACCTGCAGTGACCAGAAGAGGCATTAGACCAGCACCATAGTCATAGGCAGTTGTGAGCCTACAGGGACGCAGGGAACTGATCTCTGGCTGGTCCTCTGCAAGAATAGAAACCACTGCTGAAAGATGGAAAGATGGATAAACCATCTCTCCATTCCATAAATTTGTATATTGTTAGATGTATATTGTTAAGCAGGTTTAAAATTTTTTAAAATATACACATTATATACATCCATACATACATCCATACATACATACATATGTCCCCCAGACAGGGTTTCTCTGTGTAGCTTTGGCTAGACCAGGCTGGCCTCAGAATCACAGAGATCTACCTGTCTCTGCCTCCTGAATGCTGGGATCAAAGGCATGTGCCACCACCACCTGTCATATACATTAATTTTTAAGGCTTACTTATATTTTTTAATCATATATATGCGAGTGTGTTTGTGTGTCTCCATTTGAGTGCAGCTGTCAAAGAGAGCCAGAAGCTAGAATTACAGACTGTTGTGAACAGCCCTTTGGGAATTGAACTTGGGTCCTCTGTAAGAGTAGTAAATGCTCTTAATCACTGAGCCATCTCTCAATCCCAAGCAGATTTCTGTGTAACAAAATATTTAAGACTTATTTTTCTCTTGCTACATTATTAGAAATTAAATTGGTGAAAGACAAAAATAAAGGGGAATATTATGAAATGACATGAAACCTAAAAACAGGAAAAAGTGCTGGCAAGATAGTTCAGGTAAAGGCTTTTGCCACGTGAGCCTGATGGTAGGAGTTTAATCCCCAGATCCCACATGAAGGTAAGAGAAGAACTGACTCTACACAGGTGCTGGGGCATGTGTGCCTCCCCCAAGATAAAACAGGTTGTATAAATGTGAAAGCTATTGAAAGCAAAGAAAAAAATAAATATATTTCAAAGGGATGATAAAAATACAATAGCAATCATAATGGCCATTTCTGTTACTAGTCATAATACTTGATAAAGATGCCATGGCTAATGTTGTTATCAACAGGGATATGGTAAGTTAAATATGTAGCCATGAAAATGGTATGTTTAAAACGAGAGATGGTATATGTCTATTGTAAAAATAGAAAATACTACATAAAAATATTTTTTTCTCTCTGTACTTTATTCTAGGTTTCTATTGAAATAAGCATTCTGACAAACTGCTGAAGAGAGAGCCTTGGTAAACTAGGTATGTACATTTTTGTATATCTATATCTATATATTTATGTAAATACACATATATGCATATAAACATATGTGTATATAATAAATTCACTGTACAAAGAAGAATTTGAAGCTTGTTTTCTCACAATTCAGGACACTGAAGTAGGAGTCATGTCACCCTGGGCTACATAGGAATTTTGAGGCTATAAGTTAGACTGGGTGACATAGTGATACCTTATTTTTAAATACATACGTACATACATATATACATACATACTTATGTATGAAGAATGAATTTAATCATACTGTTCTTGGGTGAAAATATTTTCTGAGTTTTTGGCTGTATGTGTTCATGTGTACGTGCCCATGCAGGTGCTGGCTCATGTGTGTGCACACAGGAATGTAGAAGCCAGAGGTGAGTGTCAAGTGTCTTCTTCAGTCATTTTTCAATTTATTTTTTGAGTCTGTCTCACTGAACCGGGAGCTCACTGACTTGACTAAGCTGCCTTCCTGGTGCTGGGATTGTTGTTGTTGTTGATTTCTTCAAACTTAAGGAAGAAAAGGTTTATTTTATTTTTAAAAAGATTTATTTTATTATTACTTATGTGTATGTATGTGCTTGTGTTTTTGTCATGTGAATGTGGATACCTGTAGAGGTCAGAAAAGAGTGTCAGCTCACCTGGAGCTGGAGTTATGGGAGTTATGAGCCACTTGATGTGGGTGCTAGGTGCTTATCTTCCTCTGGAAGAACAGCCATCCTCTTAACCACTGAGACATTTTTCCAGCTCCAGGAAAGGTTTATTTTGGCTTACTATTTGAGGCACAGTCTTATGGTGGGAAAGTTACTGCAGCAACAGCTTGAAGCAGTTGTCATGTTGGAGCTGTAGTCAGAAAGTAGAGAGCTAGCTTTCTACCTTTTATGCAGCTTGGGACCCCAGCCCAGAGGACGGTGCAGCTCACAGTTATGATGGGTCTTCCTACCCCAATTAACCTTCTCCAGAGTGTTCTTCATAGATCTAGCCAGAGCCTTGTTTCTTTGGTATTCTAGATCCTGTCAGTTTGACAGTATTAGCCACTGTATTCACAGATTGTGAATCTTACTGGAGTTGGATAGATCTCCAGTTAGGCACTCTATCTTGTCTACTTGTATTCTTAGCTCTTGATTATCTTGTGTACATTTCTGTATTTCTTTAAAAACACAGGGGCTGGAGAGGTTGCTCAGTGGTTAAGAACAGTGGCTGCTGTTCCAGAGGTCCTGAGTTCAATTCCCAGCACCCACATGGCAGCTCACAACTGTCTGTAACTCTAGTTCTAGTTCTAGGGTTCTGACACCTGCACACAGACAGACATGCAGACAAATACCATTGAACATAAACAATAAAAATACATAAATAAAAATTTATGGTGTCCAAAATGAGGAGAGTAGGAGGCCAGGGCCTGACTCTGCTGGGCCTAGTGGTCTTGGTTTGCCTTTTTTACTTGTTATATTAGTATTGGACTACTTTAAATTGAAAGAATTTTAAATCTTCCTCATATCTTTGGTCCTAGAGGTAAAACCATCTTAAAAATACTTGAAGTGGAGGCTGGAGAAACACTTCAAATGGTTAAAAGCACTTGATGTTCTTGCAGAGGAACTGGGTTCAATTCTCAGTACCAACATGCTAGCGCACAACTGCCTGCAACTCTGGTCTCAGGGCATTTGACATCTTCTTTTGACCTCTAAAGGCAAAAGACAAGCACATAGGGTACATACATACATACATGCCGGCAAACACTCAAATGCATAAAATAAAGTAAAGAACTCTTTTTTAAAATGGTAAAGATCACTTGTTCTCTTCCAGAAGACTAAGGTTCAAGTTCTAGCATCAACACAGTGGCTAACAACTCTAGTTAGGGGATTGGATGCCCTCTTCTGGCCTCTGCTGGTATTACACACACATGCAGGCAAAACATGAGTATACATAAAATAAAAATAATTTATTTTAAATGAAAATACTTTGGGACTGGAGAGATGGCTCAACAAATAAGAGCACTGACTGCTTTTCCAGAGGTCCTGAGTTCAATTCCCAGTAACCACATGGAGGCTCACACCATCTGTAATGGGATCTAATGCCCTCTTCTGGTGTGTCTGAAGACAGCGACAGTGTACTCATATACATAAAATAAATAAATAATTCTTTTAAAAAATTAAAATACTTTGGGGCAAAAGTGATATATTTTTAAAAATTCTACATTTAATAATCATATCCGTTGATGAATTTTTGATAAATATAACTAACTACCTGTCTCAGACCAGAAGCAGTAATTACCAGCACCCTTGTAGCACCTCTGTCTAGTCCTGAGCCCTTTCTTCCCCAGGGAGACTATACAGACTTAGGGACTGGTTAGATCTGTATCCTTCCCTCTTTATGCTGTTTTTGTTGGTTATAACTCTGATCTTTCTCATCCTTCCTTCTTCTCTCTGCCCCCTTTCTTTCTTCTCTTCTTCCCCCTCCCTTCTTTCCTCCCTTTCTTCCCTCTCTCTCCCACTTCTTCCCACTTCTGCAGTGCTGGGAATAGCAGAGCTTTGCATGTGCTAGGATAGTTCTCGATATATATATTTATCATTTTATTTTTATTTGTGTGTGTGTATGCATGTGTGAGTGTATGCTATGTGTGTGCAGTTACTCTCAAGAGGCCAGAAGAGGGTGTTGAGACTCTTGGGGTTGAAGTAGTTACAGGCAGTTCCAAGACACTTGATATTATAAGTCCTGGGAATCAAATTGGGTCCTTTGGAAGAACAGGAAGCTCTCAACCACTGTGCTATCTCTTCAGCCCCAATAATTTTTGAGACAAGATTTCAAGCTGGCCTTGCATTCACTGTATAGCTGAGGAGGACCTTAAACTTCTGATCCTTCTTCCTTCCCCTCCTGAGTGCTGGTGTTACAGGCTTGAACCACCACACCTGTTGTGTTTTTGTGTTGTGTTGGGGATTGAAATCAGAGCTTCATTCATGTTAGGCAAGTATTCTACTAACTGAAAGTAGAAAAGAAAGTTATGAAAGTAATGTAAAATGTTTGTGGTGGTCATTATTTCATTTCTACTAGTGTTAACAGGTTTTTGTGTATGTTTTGCATATATGTTTTCATGTGTATGTATGCAGCAACCCCAGGTATCCGCCTGTTGCATTGCCCCCTCCCTCTGCAGTGCTGGCGTTCCAGATGTGTGCTAGGGATACTAAGTCAGATTCTCGTGCTTTGTCATGACTAGCATCTCACCAGCCTCAATATTAGAGTTTTACATAACTGTAGTAGATGATGAGCTAGATAATGTTTCAGTTAGCAGCTGACTACATACATGACAGTGGTCCTATAAGGGTGTTATGGTGATAAAAAATTCCTATCACCTTATTCATATATTGGTAGAGATGCTAGTCATAAAAGAATATAATTGCATATAATACATAATACTTGATAGTGATAATAAATCATGTTACGGTCTATTTGCTGCATTATGCTTTTTCATTGTCATTTTAGAGTATCTTTATTCTACTTGTTGAGAAAAAGTATACTGTAAAACTGTATGCCTTGTTATGCTGCCCCAGCCTCAGATTTTTTGTTGATCACAAATGTTAATTGCATCACGTGTGCACATTCATGCACTTGCACATGCACACAGTATCACCATAGTGTGTAGTTTGTACCATCTAGGTTTGATTAGCTCTGTGATGATGTTTGTTTAACAGACTCACCTAACAATACAGTTCTCAGAATAGTCTTTGTTTAGCTGTATATGACTTTGTAACTACCAAGAGTGTAATGGTTAATTTTTTTAAAAAGATTTTTATTTTAAGTATATGAGTACACTGTAGCTGTCTTCAGACACACCAGAAGAGGGGATCAGGTTCCATTACAGATGGTTGTGAGCCACGATGTGGTTGCTGGGAATTGAACTCGACCTCAGGAAGAAGAGTCAGTGCTCTTAACCACTGTGAGCCATTTCTACAGCCCCCGTGGTTAATTTTTTTATTTAAGAATTTTTAATTTTAAAAAATTTCATGTTTGAGTGTCTGTATAGGCATATACACATGGCTGCAGGTGCCAATGGAGGCCAGAAGGTAATGGATACCCTGAAACTGGAATTACAGGCAGTTGTGAATGGCTGATGTGGGGGTTGGGAATTGAATTTATGTCTCCTGGAAGAGTAGCTCTTTATCACTGAACTGTCTCTTCAGCTTGTGATCATTAATCTTGATCACCAACTCCTTCAGATTAAGTGATGCCTAGGGGGAGCTGTAGTAATGGCTCAGAGGCTGAGTGTTCATGTTTTATTAGAGGACCAGAGTTGAGCCCACAGCCCCCTCACCAGGCAGTTCTCAAGAACTTGTAACTCCAGAAGCTCCAAGGGCTCCAGTGCCCACCTCTGATAGCTGTGGGCACCGGCACACACAGACATGCATACACTGAAACAGAGCTGTTCAACTAATGGCAGCCAGGAGGCAAAACGAGAGAGTACAGGAAATAGCTCCTCCCATGTGTCTTTTTCCCTCGTGCTTTATCTCTAAAACTAGTGACCACCCACAAAACTGATGAACGTTTACATTTACTCATCTCTGTTTTATCTTTGTGGTCCCTTGTCTTGAATTTGCTTTGAATTTTGAGTATTTTCTGTTCTAGAAGCATATATTTTAGAAGGGTGCCTGCAATCTAGGCTGGCCTTGAGCTTGATAAGTAGCTGAGACTGGCCTTCAATTCCTGATTGTCCTGCTTCTGTCTTCTGAGTCCTGGAATTGCATGTGTGTGTCATCGTACCTGGCTGTTGGAAGGGTTGAATGTCTGTTAAAAGTCAACTTTTTTTTTTTTTTTTTTTTTTTTTTAAAGATAGACTTCAATGTCATTCAGGCACTTTATAGCTGAGAATAGCCTTGAACTCTTGATCCTATTGTCCACATTCCAAATGCTGGGATTGCAGCTGTACACCACCACATTTGATTTTGAAACTCAACTTTTGAAAATGTCTGGAGTTTAAAAAAAAAAAAAAAGACTTTATTTTTATTGCTGTATAGGCATATGTCTGTGTTTGTATGCCCTGTGTGCCTGAGGAAGGAAGAAATGGGCATCAGATCTCCTGGACTGGAGTTACAGATGGTGTGAGCTACCTTATGTGGCCCTAGGAATCAAATCCAGGTCCTCTGCAAGAGCAGCAAGTGGCCTTAATACTGAGCCAACTCTCCAGTTTCCTACAGGCATTTTGAAAACTAATTTGATATTATGGTTTGATACTAATCCTCCTGAATACCTTGAGGGAGTTACTTTGTTTCTAGCATTGGTGAAAGATCTTGCATAGTGTGTCATTCCTTGGTAGATAATCTGTTTTTCTCTCTCCCTGCTTTATGGTCCAAGGTTCACCCCTGCCCAATACCAGGGACCAAACCCAGGGCTTTTCCCATCCTTTCCCAGGCAATCACTTTACTGTTGAGATATTAACCTAGTCCTCTATTTTTTAAAAAAATAAAATACATGTTACATAAATTTACTATCCCAACTGTTTTTAAGTACACAGTTTAATCAGCTGCTGCTGGTGCATGCCTTTAACCCCAGCACTCAGGAGGCAGAGGTAGGCAGATCTCTGAGTTGGAGGCCAGCCTGTTCTACAGAATGAGTTCCAGGACAGCCAGGGCTACACAGAGAAACTCTGTCTCAAAACAAACAAACAAACAAATCCCCAGTTAGTGTTTTCAGGTTTGTTCATTGTGTTGTACAACCACCAGCCACCTTCCATCTCCAGTAGATCTTTCATCTTCCAGCATTGAAACTCTGTATCAGCTAAATAATAGTTCTCCATTTTATTTCCCCCAAGGCCTAACAGTACCATTTTATTGAATGAAGTCAGCTTTTCTAGTTACCACATTAAGTCATAAAATGCTTATCTTTAGTGACTGGGTGTTTTCACTTGTGATAATGTCCTTAAGCTTTATTAATGTTACAGCATATAGAAGAATTTTATTCCTTTTTAAAGCTCTTTCTTTTTAATGCAGTATTACATTTATATGTTCCACCATGATTAGAAATTCATCTTTCAATAGATACTTAGGTTTTTTTCCTACATCTTATTGTTGTGATTAATGCTACTTTGGACATGAGTGTTCAAATTCATGTTGAAGCAGGACATGGTTACATGTGTGTGCATATGCATATATGCATAAGCTTTGATCATTCTGTTGGGTGTGAGTTGGTATCTCATTGTGGTTTTGGTTTGTATTTCCTTAATGATTAGTGGTAGTGAGCATTTTTTCATGTTCTTATTGGGCCTTTATATCTCTTGTATATTTTTCTGTCTGAGTCCTTTGTATTTACCACCCTCTTCTTAGGTGGATTTGGCTGTGTTGCTCAGGCTAATCCGTGACTTACAGGCTCAAGTGGTCCTTTCATCTCAGCTTCCTATCAGTAGCTGGGACCTCAGGTATCCTTGCCCATTTTGAAATTGGGCTTTCTTATTGGGGTATAGTTTTAAGAATCCTTTGTGTATTCTGCATGTTAATCCTTTGTCAGATAAATGTATGTGTAGTGCGGTGTGTGTATGTATTCATGTGTCTATGTGTGTCGGGGACTGCTCTATCCCATGTTTGGGGGCCAAAATGTCATAAACCCCCTCTATCAATGTTGGAACCCGCACTGCCAAAAGCTTTGGGGAGCTAAATTGTTAGAGCCTGCACTGCCCCGAGCTGCTCCAGTCAGCTGGTTGGGATTCAGCAAGAGAGAGAGTGAGTCTGGACGCGAAGAATGGAGACCAGACAGAGTGTGATTCAATCCCAGTTATTCTTCAGTCTCTCTTCTTCTCTCCAAGTCCCTAGTTCCTAGTACCAAGTCTCAGGTCCCTAGTTCCTAGTACCACCTGTAATAAGTCTCAAGTCCTAATCCCAGTTCTAGTTGTAATAAGTCTCAAGTCCTTCTCCTAGTTCTAAGTTGCTAGTCTCTTTCCTAGTTCCAAGTTCTCAGTCTCTAGTCTCAAGTACTCTGTTCTGTCTGCCTCTCGCCTTTTATATGTCTCACTTCTAAGTCATGCCTTTAAGTCTTGTCTTTAAATCACACCTTTAAGTCTCACACACCCAAGGGAAGATCCTGGGTATCCAAAGCAAGATGTTATCAGAGTGTGCTCAGCTGTTGTAGGCTGTTGTAAACAAGTCTCTTGTCAGGGTATATGGCTCAAGATGACTGCAAGGACGATAGCCGCCTTTTGTTGGCTCCCCATACATGCGTGTGTACATGCTTGTGGAGTTGACATTTGATGTCTTGGTCACTTTTTTTTTTTAACCTTATTTTTTGATATAAGTTCTCTCACTTAACCTGGAAACAACAATTTGGCTAGGCTGGCTGGGCAACAAGCATCAGGAACCCAGTGGTTTCTATCTGTCCCTCTATGCTGCTCATTCATTACAGATAAATTACTGACCCAGCCATCTTGCTGGCCCCTGTTAGCATGCTTTTGTTGAACAGAAATTATAAGTTTTCATTGAATACAGTTTATCCAGTTTATCCTTTTGTTTACCTGGGTTTTTTTGTTTGTTTGTTTGGTTGGTTGGTTTTTTGTTTTTTTAAGTATTTCTTATGTATCCCAGACTGGCCTTGAACTGACAGTTCTTCTGTCTTAGCCTTCTGAGTACTGAAACTATACAAGTATGTCACCATTGCTCTGTTTATCAACTCTTGTGCCTACTGCCATATATACATGTTTTGCTTATTACTTTGCTGTTTCCTGTTTTGTTAATTTCTTTATTTCTTGTTACAGTTTTTCCTCCACAGTTAAAAATCTTTGGTCATTTGTTGAGACTAGAGAGTGAGACAGTGGGAAGCTGGTAAGGACTCTGTCCATGATAAGTTGTTAGATCCAAGGCTTAACGCAGCATAGTCCAATCATTGCAGGTCTTTCCCTTGTGCATTAGTTTCTTGGAGGACCATCCTATTCTTTAGCTACTGTTCAAGAAGTTGATGAGAGTTGCAGTGTTGAGTGCAAGTTTTTTCTACTCTGTGATAAGATGTGAAATAGCCTTGTGTTTATTGGTTTCTACATTTTTATCTTGTTTAATAACTTTTCCTTTGAGACAGGGTCTCAAGTAACCCAGGCTGGTTACAAGTCCCAACTCTTCTGCCACTACTTCTCAGGTGCTAGAATTACTGGTCTGTACCCCTAGACCTGGCTGTTTCTTTAATAATCTCTTGTTTCACGTCTTTCTGTTTTAGAACTATTTTGCTTGTTTTTGTTCTTAGTTTCTATATATCTGATTTAGGATATTTTTTTCATATTCTCAAATCCTGTCTTTTTCTTGTTTTTCGTTTAGAGACAGGGTCTCACACTATAGTTCTGGCTGGCCTAGAACTCCCAGCAATCCTCTTGCTTCAGCCTTCTGAGTGCTGGGATCATAGGGCACTTTCTTCCCCCACTCCCATGGTACATGCTGATCATATTTATCTTCTCTCCTAAATCTTCCAGATTCACCTCTGCATCCCTACCCATTCAACTTTATTGGCTTTTTAAAAAATGCATGAAGTCCAGTTCATGCTGCTCCAAAAGTGGGATGTGGAGCTTGCCCTGGAATGATCAGCCTACCTGAGGGTCATGCCCTTAAAGAAAACTAACTCTCCTTCCCCAAGAAGCTATCCATTGTCAGTGTCTGCTCAGCTAAGGGGACTTTGTCCCTGCCTGTCCTTCTCCTTGCTAGGATTTTGCCTGGCTTGAGCTTAGCATGCTGAGAGAACCACTTCATATGTGCACTGCCTTGTTGTGTCTGGAAAGCACTGTTCCCTTACAGTCATCTATACCCTCCAGCTCTTACAACCCTTTTGTCAGTCCCTCTTTCTCTGCGATCCATTAGCCTTGCAGAGAAGGGTGTGTTGTGTAACAGTTCCTTGGAGAGAAAGCCTCTATCTTGGAGGGAAGCTAATTAAGACAGGGTGTTCTAAAGGAAAGTATAATATTCCATCTTGTAGGGAAGTGCATTAAGCTCAGAAAGTAAACAACCCAAAGGTTTCATGAACCTTTCATGAACCACTGACACTGACCAGATTCATAAGGCTCTTCCTCCCCAAGCTTATATAAGCAGTCAGGACTGCTGAGAGATACTTTTAGAGCGGCTGAGCTGCTTAGAAGGCTCTCAGACCAGCCAGACTCCTGGAAGTGATATTCTCCAACCTGTCAAGCTACTTGCAAATTGCATAGTGAACTCTAGGTTTCCAGCTTTCATGAACTGTGGTGAGCTCTTGGTGATGTAGCTGTCTAGCTCCTGAAAATAATCCCAGTAAAACCCATTGATTCACCAGGTTGAACTTGGGTGGTAACTTCACTTTGGTTTGTTGTTAGTTCCTTATCTGGAGCAAGTGGATGTTTGTTTATATCCATCCAAGAATTGTGTCACATAACAAATGATATAGAGGTCCCATTTAGAGGTGAACCACTCCTTATTCTCTTCTTCTCTATGTATTGACCAGATGTAGATCTGTGTTTTAACTATTATCTCTTGAGAGAAACATCTCTTAATGAGACTTGAGAGATGCACTAATCTATATGTATAATAATAAGCCATTAGGAGTCATTTAAATACTGTGTCCATTAAGCCAAATAATAAGAGTAGGATTTCCCCCCAGGACATAAGACCTATCTAGCCACAGATTTTTGGCTCTATAATGGTGTCAAATATGGGTATGTCTTGTAGGCATTAAATCCAGTCATTTATTGATGCCTGTATTGCACCAGGGGGCTTGTCTTTCTAGGGCAGTACTTATGTAGTTTATTGGGTTCGCAGCTGGGATAGGACTGATGATTCTGTTTTGTTTGTTTGTTTGTTGGTAGCATACATAGCACCTTCTAGCATTATGAAAGTTAGCCCATAGGGATGAAGCTTCCAACGTAGTGCCAGCTTCATTTCTTTATGTTTTATGACTCAAGTATTTAGTGTCTTCAAAAATAGGATCTTACCATTAAGTTTTAGAGGGTAACTAATTAAGATAAAGCAATGAAAAATAAAATCAGTATATACAAAAACATGGATACTATATTTGTATAATTTCCCTGCTCCTTCTCCTCACTCCAATTTCTCCCATATTTCACTCCCCACTGTTTCTTAACTTCATGGCCCCCTTTTGTTTAATGTGTGTGTGTATGTGTCTGTATATATTTTCTAGTTAGGTTTCTGTTCCCATGATAAGTACCATGGCCAAAAAGGAAACTTGGGAAGGCCAGGGTTTATTTCAGTTTAAATTGTAGTCCATTATGGAGGGAAGTTAGGGTAAGAGTTCAAGACAGGAACTGGAGGCAGGAACTGAAGCAGAGGCTGTGGAGGAGCACTGCTTACTACCTTGCTCCTTTTGGTTTGATCACTTTGCCTTCTTATTCACCATAGGTCCAGTTGCCTAGAGATGCCACAGCTCACAGTGGGTGGGCCCTGCCACATCAATCATCCATCAATCAAGAAAACGTCCCACAGGCTTGCTTGCAGGCCAGTCTGATGGAGGCATTTTCTTATTGAGGTATTCTCTTCTCAGATGTCTTTAGCTTGTCTCAAGTTGATTTAAACAAACAAACATCAAACAAGCCCAACTAACCAAAATAATGTGTGTGAGTGTGTGTGTCTCTGTGTGTGTATTGATGTATAAATGCAACTTGCTGAGTCCATTTAGTACTGTTTTCTGTATGTTTTTAGGGATGCCCATTTGGTATTAGATAACCAGTTAGGGGCAGCTCATCCCTGGGAAGACGGATTCTCCCTTTGTCAGCTGTCATTAATTTCCTGCAGCTGTTCATAGGGACCTTCTGAGATGTCTCTCCATCCTCCCTGTCATGTCAACTGGTGGGATGGATCATTGTTTGAATTTTGTTTAAGCAATCCTATTGCAGAGGTTTCAGAAGAGCAGCTTCCCTATCATGTATACAAGAGAGCGTTTCACACAGCTGACATCATGTTCCTCAGGTTTTTACAATCCTTCTGCCTCCTGTTCCCTGAACCTTAGGTGTAGGAGTTATGTTGTAGATGTATCCACTGAGGTTGGGCACCCACAGATAGTTGTTTTCTGCATTTTGACCAGTTGTAGCTCTCTGCTTGTGACTTCCATAAAAAGAAGCTTCTTTGATATGGGATCAGGGGTGTTCTTATCTGGGCAAATAATAAGGGGTGTTCCTATCTGGATAAATAATAAGAAAGTAGTTAGAAATAATGCTAGGTTGGTAAAGTAGCAGCAGTAAGTTCTTTAAGTTCCATT
The DNA here is from genome assembly GCF_011762505.2 of Arvicanthis niloticus. Lineage (NCBI taxonomy): Eukaryota > Metazoa > Chordata > Mammalia > Rodentia > Muridae > Arvicanthis > Arvicanthis niloticus. The sequence goes on from NC_047678.1 coordinate 16,697,741, forward strand.
TTCCTTACGAATCATGGGTAGTTGGCTAGGTGTATAGTACTGGGCACAAAGTACTTCCTGTTGAGTGGACTGTTGGTTAGTGCCAAGATGTAAGTACCACTGTTGAACCTTTGGGGATATTTGACCATGCTGGTCACTGTAATGATTCATAAGCATTACAATTTTACTTTAAGACGGGGTTTTTAGCCCAGGCTGGCCTTAATTCCGTAGCCAGAGATAACCTTGAACTTTTGAACTTCTTGCCTCCTGAGTATCAGGATTATAGGTATGTGCCACCATATCTGACTTAACTGTGGTGATGTTGAACTCAGCATTTTGTATATGTCAGGTAAATATTCTACCATCCAAGCTACATACTTGGCCTTGATATAATCCTCAGGCTCCTTAAAAATGCAAAAGCATAATATGTTTATGTTATTTATTTATTTGTTGTTAAAGAAACCCGAACAAACCAGGCAAGTGGCACTTAGTGGGGCAAAGGCAGGTGTATGTCTGAGTTCTAGACAGCAAGTTTTAGGACAGCCAGGGCTACATAAGAGATCCTGGCTTGAAAAAGAAACCTAAGACAAATACATAAGGAACATGAAGACCAGGATGATGACTGTTTCTGCAGAGATATAAATGGGGTAGGTGGGAAATACAGAAAGGTGCTGGGAAATGGCATTTTAGTGTCTGGTTTTGTTTTTTATCATTTGACTTCTCTTTTTTGCCTTGATAGTATATTAACAAATAAAGATAAGAGTTACATGGTCAAATTTTCTGTCTCCATCTGTCTTTCTCTTGGGACAGGGTCTCGCTGTGTAGCTCAGGCTGGCTTTGAACTTGCGAATCTCCTAAATTAGTTTCCAAAGTTCTGAGGTTACAGGCCTGTGCCACCATACCTGATTCTTACTGCATGTGTGTTTGTGTATAATGTGTATGCATGTGAGTATGTGTGATGTGTGTTTGGGTGTGGATGTGCTGTGGTATGTGTGTAGAGGTCAGAGGATGGCCTCTGGTGTCTGTCCTCCCTTACTTTATTTGAAATCAGAGTTCTTTGTTTTTCACTGCTTTGTAAACCAGACTACCTGGCTGGAGTGCTATTGTGATCCTTTTATCTCTGCTTCCCATCTCACTGAAGAACCACTGAGATTATAAACGTGAGCTATGTGCTTGGCTTTACATTGGTTCTAGGGATTTGACCTCCAGTCTTCACTGAGTTATCAAATGGCAGTAGACTCAAGAAGTTGTTGTACACTACTACAGAGAGTACCACATACTCATCACTCATCTTCCCTCTTGTGATAACATATGAATTATTACATTATATTCTCAAAACCAGGAAATTGACTTTGGTTTAATATGATTAGCTGTACTATGAATTTTAAAGGTTTTCCATGCACTTACATTTTATGATTTTGTATATAATTTTATGGCATATTGTCACATGCAAATTTATATAACTATCACCATACCCTAGCTACAAAACTGTCACTATAAAAAGAGCTAGCGCTATTGATAGATAGTATGTTAAATGAGGAAAAAACCATTGTAGTAGGATAGTATTTAAAAATGCTAAAAGCAATAAAGATGCATCTATATCCACATGTATTTCTTCCTATCTATCTATCTATCTATCTATCTATCTATCTAAAGATTTACATATATGAGTGCACTTATCTGCATGTATACCTGTGTACTGGAAGAGGGCATCAGTATACATGGTTGTGTGTCGCCATGTAGTTGCAGGTAATAGAACTCAGGACCTCTTGAAGGGAAGACAGTGAATGCTCTTAACCACTGAGCCATCTCTCCAGTCCTATATTTTATTTTATGTGCATAAGTGTCTGTCTGCATAAATATATGTGTGGCACATGCATGCCTAGTGCCCGTGGAGGCCAGAAGGTGGCAACAGATTTCCTGGAACTGGAATTACAAATGGTTGTGAGCTTCCAGGTGGCTCCTGGGAATTGAACCCAGGTCTTCTGGAAGAGCAGATAAAGCTTTTAACTGTTGAACCATCTTTACAGTGTAAATAGATAAATAGGTAGATTTATGAACACAGTGTTTTTAGGTACCAATAATTTAGTTATTTTTTTGAGAATATATACAACCCAAACCATAAATTTTAGCAAATATTGTTTATTCTACTCATCTAGTGGTGAGAATTGTGGATGAGGTAAGGGGACAAAATTTGAAGGAAGTTTACTTTGTGTGTGTGTTTGGGTTTATTGTTTACAAATTGTGAGCATGTATAAGCTCTTTAATTAAATTATGTTTAGAAAATGAGTGTGTTATGAAAATTTCTTTGAAATAGGGTCTTGCTATGTCCTCCTGTCTGGCTTGGAACTCTCTATGTAGCCTAGGGAGTCTTCTCCCTGTAGCTGAACCTCCTGAATGCTAGGTGTGTGCCACCAACCCATCTTTTTTCTTTTTCTTTTGAGCAGAGTTTTGATATATGTAGTCTAGGCTGTTCTCAAGTTTGAGGTCATCTGATCTCAGTCTCTTGAGCTGTGGCTTTCTATTTTCCTAATGGTGCAGTCCTTTAATACAGTTCCTCATGTTGTGGTAACTCCCTATAAACTATAAAATTATTTTCATTGCTACTTCAGAATTGTAAATTTTGCTACTGTTTTGAATCATACAGTAAATCTCTGCTATGCTGGACATCTGATATATGACCCCCAGGGAGGTTGGAACCCACAGGTTAAGAACTTCTTTTGTCAAGTGTTAGAATTACACTTAGGAATGCATACTTGTTCTGTGACTTATCTTGAGTCAAATTGGCAATGAAAATATTACTTGCTTATGTACCTTTTTATATATATTCATGTTCCGTTTATATATTTTCTTAAGCTTTTATTATCATTAGGTAAGAATATTGATACTCTGTTAAAATTACATGTACTTGAAAGGATTTCGCAACATACCCAGCTTTTCCAGAGATTGAGAGAAGAATTTACTTTAGGGAATTTATATGGTGAGGTTTAGGGTGTTCAGTGCTCTTGTATGTGAAGTAGATAGTCAATAATTGCTTTGCCTAACATACAGGAAGCTCTTGGTTCCATCTCTAGCACTGATAGCACATGCCTATAATTCTAGCATTTGGGAACTGAAGGTAGGAGGATCAGGAGTTTAAGCTTGGCTTAAACCTTAGCTATATAGTCAGCCGGGGTTCTGTGTGACACTGTCTTTGTTTGCTTGCTTTTAGGAAATCAGGAAGCAAAAACAAATAAGAAAATAGCTGAGTATAGTGATTTACTATTATAATCTTAGCCCTTGGGAGACAGAGGCAGGAAGAGGTTGGAGGCAGTAAGATTGGAGGGTTTCATGCCAGCCTGTGCTATATAGCAATATCCTGTCTCCAAATAAAATAACAGAAACCCAAATATAATTGATATTGCAATATTTGAAGGAATTAGAACTTAGGGCTAGCAAGATAGCTTAGTCGGTAAAAGCACTGGCGGTTAAGCCTGATGACCTGAGTTGATTCCTCAGTTAACCCATAAAACAGAAGGAAAAAACTGACTCCTGAAGGCAGTTTTCTGACTTCCACAGTAGGGCTATGGTTCATGCATTCTGTCCACCCTCTTTCATACACAAAGTAAATATATACACAAATGTGGTAAAATTTTAAATAATTAGGGTGCCAGTAAGTTTTAGACTTTTGGAAATGTGAAATATATATCAGATATTAAAGCTGTTTATCTAAAACCTTTGTTCTGCTTCCACTAATCTGAAAAGGGACACTTTTCTGTATGCCCATCTCTTAGCACCAGCCCCGTTTGTTCTTCCTCTGATTTCCCCCTGTGCTGCTGTTACCCCTGGCTGTAGTGTACTCCTTTCTCTCAGCCAGCATTTGGTGGGTTTTTGTTTTCTTAGTGCATATCTGTATTTTGTTATTTTGGTGCTTTGTTCAAACTCAAATTTAAGTCTTCTATAAAACCACCATGTTCTCATTTATCTTTTATGTGCATTTTAGCAGTTGTGTTAATTGTCACTAAGTGGTAAATTGTGAAGTTCACTTGTAGATGGATGTTTCCATAGTTAAAATGTAAGCACAATGAAGGCATAGACTATGTCACTGTTTTACATGGCACCTTTAATATTTGGCATTTAATGCTTGTCTTTGCTATTCAGTGTTTGATACGTTCCTGATGATCAGGAATAATTTATTTAATAAATAAATGAATTAGTAAAGCTAAAATAACATTTTTGCATCATTTCAGTGCACACATGTAGTATTATTGTTTTTTTATGATATTATATTAACTAGGTTTTGTCATTGTAGGATTTGTGTAAAAGTTTATATAAATCTGGATTTTTTAAAAAAACAAAACATAAGCAATGAACATAAAAATAATTAGTTTCTTTCTTTTTAAACAATGTGCCGGCTGGATGTGGTGGTGAACATTTTTAGTCTAACTACTTGGGAGGCAGAGGCAGAAGGATCTCTGAGTCCCAGGACAGCCAGGGCTGTGTGTAGATTCTCCCCCCCCCCCCCCAATCTCAAAATAAAAGGAAAGGAAAGGAAAGAAAAAAAGCATAGTGCTAGGCTGAGAGTATAGCTCAGCAATAGAATGTTATCCTGACACATGGCTCAACCTTAAGAACAGGGTCAATACTTCCTTTTATTACATTAGCTTTGTGTGTGTGTGAACATGTGTGCTCTGTGTGTGTGTGTGTGTGTGTGTGTGTGTGTGTGTACACAAATGTGCTGAGGCAGAGGACAGCTTGTAGGAATCCTTTCTCTGCTTGCACCTTGTGCATTTTGTGGATTGAACCCAGGTTGTCTGGCTTGGTAGTAAACACCTTTACACGTTGAGCCGTCGTGGAGGTATATTATACTTACTTAGTTGATGTTTATGGGTGTGCATCTGCTAAGGTGTATATGTGGAAATTAGAGGACAGGTTTGGGAAGTTGATTTTTCTCCTACCAACTCAGGTCATAGAGGTTGGTTCCAGGCCTGTTGAACCATCTTGACTGACCAAAAAATAAAAAGTTTAAAAATGTGTTTGTCCCTTCATCATATTGTGATCATAGAGTTTAGTACTATTTAGAAGGAATGTCGTGTATGCTGCTTTTATTTAAGAATTTATCTGTGTCAGGTTTATCTGCATCTGAAACCAATGTAATATCAGCCAGGTTACATTTCATTCAGAGAGAAAAAGCAAAGCCAGTTTCCTGGTGCTACAGGAGAATATTTCTGTCCCCATCTTTCTAGTATCTCACAAAGACATGTTCTTCAGACCTTGACTAGATAGTTTACTTTTCTTCTGCATGCATAGCAGTGGTAATGAGTTTTGTCTTGGCACACAAGCAAGTTCCTTTTGCTTTACATACAAGTGATCTGTCTCTAAGCAAGATCAAGTGAAAACAATTATCATTTAAAGGGGGATCCAAACTCTAGAGATAAGGCACTATGCTTGAGCTCACAGGTAATTACAGACATACAGGATTGTCTTGTTTTTTATTTATTCAGATTATCTATTTTTATCACTATGGACTTATGCACATATATTTATAGTTCAGATTATAATCCAGGATTGATGTTCATTTTGTGGCTTAAATTATCCCATTTTGAGGTTCTTTTTATCTTACATGTGTGTGTTTTAGGGACTGAAACAGTGGGTTTTATACATGCCAGGCAGTTATGCTACCACTGAGCTTTGTCCTTAGCCCTGTGACTTTTCTATGTCTGTTTGTCTCTGTGTCTTTCTCTCATTATCTATCATCTATCTATATAATGTGTATGGGTGTTTTGCCTATGTATGTCTGTGCACCACGTGAGTACCTCTGCCCACAGAGGCCAGAAGAGGGCATTAGATCCCCTGGAATTAGAATTACAGACTGCTATGAGCTACCATGTGGGTGCTGGGAATTGAACCCAGATCCTTTGGAAGAGGAGCCAGTGCTTTTAACTCTTAAGACATCTGTCTAGCTCCCTAGCCTTGTCTTTAAAAAAATGAATGTTTATGTCTTATTAATTTTACATTAAGAGTAAAATTAAACTGAATGTGGTTCTTTTGCAATTAATCCTAGCACTTAGTAGGGATAGACAGGATGTTTACTATGAGTTTGAGACCAGTGTGAGCTACAAAATGAATTCTAGACAGCCTAGAAGGAAGAAATTGAGATTCTCTCTCAACCAGTGAAGTTAATGTTTTCTACTACAAATATATTTTATATTATAACTTTTAAAAATTACCAAAACACAAGGGGCTGGAGAGATGACTCAGACATTAAGACATGGCTGCTACTCTTCCAAATGTCCTAAGTTCAATTCTCAGCAACCACATGGTAGCTCATAACCATCTATAATGAGATCTGGTGTCCTCTTCTGGCATGCAGGCATACATACAGGCAGAATACTGTATACATAATAAATAAAAAAATCTTTAAAAAGTTATCAAACACAAGTATGTTGTTCTAAAATCCTTTTGTTTATTATGATGAGACTGTGATACTCAGAATTCTGTTTGTAGCTTACTGACATTTCAGATGTGTGCATATGCTAAATAAATGTTCGTCTTCATTTTCCACTGCTAAGTTGTAGTGAATAGATTTTTCATGTATTTAAAAATACTCTTAAATATTGAGCTCCTACTATGTATGTATATACATACATATATGTATATATGTGTATGTATATATATTGTATATGTATGAATGTATACACACATATGTAAACTAAATTAACAGGACTCCTGCCCTCATAGAATTTACACTTTAGTTGGCAGAGATAGACCACAGTCTGATAATCACATTAATAAATATATTATTGGCAACCCAGGGTATCTATGAAAAGAGAGAGCAGCCAGGCAGTGGTGGCGCACGCCTTTAATCCCAGCACTTGGGAGGCAGAGGCAGGTGGATTTCTGAGTTCAAGGCCAGCCTGGTCTACAGAGTGAGTTCCAGGACAGCCAGGGCTATACAGAGAAACCCTGTCTCGAAAAAAAAAAAAAGAGAGAGAAAGAGAGAAAGCAAATAAACAGTAAGTAGAAGCCTCTGACCTAGTCTGGGAGAAGGAAAAGGGATTATTTTCCTTAAAGAGGGATACCTGAGAAGAGATCTGAAGAGGAATTTACAAGATAAAACTCTCAAACAGAGAAACAGCCTGTACAGAGTCCCTGAGACAGTGGGAATAAGTTACATGAAGAATTATAAAAAGGCTAGTAAAGTAATAAAGAGGTAGTCCGATATGTGAAGGAACTTAGTACCAAGGTTGATGACTTGAGTTTGATCCCACATGGTGGAAGTAGAGAGCCAATTCCTTTAACATATGTGATATGGCAAATGTGTACCCTCACCCCCACAGAGTAATAACACCTTTTCCCCATTTAAAGGTAGTGAAATTGGATCAATAAGGTATATGGACAGTGGCTCAGTAAGAACCTAGGAAATGATTTATACCTGATTACACTCCCAGTATGGCTTTGTTATTTATTCATTAATTCATCTGTTTATTATGTATTTTTGTGATGCTGGGTATTCAATCCAGAGTCTCCCACATGTTAAGCAAGCTCTACCACTGAGTTTCATGTCTAGGGCTTATTTCAGATACTTGAAACTTTTAATCATGAGAATGAATTTAAAATTAGCAATGTACATGTTCTCTTTGATAAACTTTAATTTCATAGCTTCTCTTACTGGCACTATTAGAATTTTGTCTTATATGCTGATAAAAGAAACCTACAAATTATGATTGAAGTGATACTGCTTGCTTTTTCCTGTATTTTGGTTAGTGTATTACCTTGGGTTTTATGCTGAAGGCTCTAAATTGTGACTGGAATATAAAAGGGCTTGCATGTTGAGACCATCTGTGGGAGCTACATTGTCTGAAAGTTGACAAGAGATCATGGCAGATGGTGAGGTCAAAAGACTGACTTTTTGAGCGTGACATAATGTGCTCATGAAGCTGGAAGAAGAACTTATGTTTTTAACTAACAGAAGACTTGGAAACAGGAAGGAAGGAGTGTGCGGTTGTTGAGTTTGGATAAACATCATGCATCAGCACACATGGCTGGTTTATATCTGAGACTCACCAGGATTGCCAAAGATAGCAACTTCTGAAAATATTTCATCTCCCATTATCTTCTTAACAGTTTGGAAAATTTAAAGTTACATATGAAAAATTTGCAGGTAATTTTAACATTGGTGAATACAAAAGGAAAACAGCGTTTTAAAAGCATTTAAGATACTTAACTTTTTAATTGTAATTGAAAACATCTTCCTTCCTTCCTTCCTTCTTTTCTTTTCTTTCCTTTCCTTTTCTTTTCTTTTCTCTTCTTTTCTTTCTTTTTTGAGACAGAGTTTCTCTGTGTAGCCTTGGCTGTTCTGGAACTTGCTCTGTAGATCAGGCTGGCTGGAACTCACAGAGATTGCCCGCCTTTGCCTCTCAAAGAGTTAGGATTAAAGGCACATGCCACCACTGCCCAGCTTCCCTCTGTTTTAAAATTGCAATTTGTGTTGTGTTTTTTTATTTCTCCTTTATATAAATTACTCATTACTTACTTTGGAAGAAGAAACATTAACTTTTCATGGGAAATGAGATTTTCTTCCCTGACGTTGATTGCTTATACTATGTTAGGCAGTGTTTTATCAAGTTTATATGTGTCATCTTATTTAATATAGTATAAATGCCTTTAATACTTGGCAGAAAACAGAAATTGAGGCACAGAAATATTATGGTAAATTTTTTCAATAAACATTTAGGCTCCTTTGGTTTTATTGTAAGCATTTATCACTTAGGCAACATTTAAAGGTTTCGGTCTGTGCTGAATTCTGCTAAGAAGATACAGAGAATACTAAACAGGATTACACTTGACTCTGTCAGGTTCATTGATGTGGGCAAACAACTTTTTATTGGTTGCTTCTTACTTAGTGTTCTGAAATAGTTAGATTCTGTTAACTTCCTAATTTTTTTTTTTTTTTTTTTTGTTGTTGTTGTTGTTTTTTGTTTTTCGAAACAGGGTTTCTCTATGTAGTCCTGGCTGTCCTGGAACTCACTCTGTAGACCAGGCTGGCTTCGAACTCAGAAATCTGCCTGCCTCTGCCTCCCAAGTGCTGGGATTAAAGGTGTGCGCTACCACTGCCCGGTGACTTCCTAATTTTTTAACTATCCTTCTCGCCGTATGATACTGGGGATATAACCCAGGTTCCTGGTAAGCCCTCTAATTACTGAACTACATCTCCAGCCTTGTGTCAGTTTCTTTTTATTTGCTTGAATACTACAGTGCCATTCAGTAGCCTACTTTTTAGGAAATATGATACAGTATTGAATACTGAGCACAAAGATGAAGCAGATGCATAGAGACAAGCAGCTGTAGTCATTACAGCCATGCTCTGGGCTCAGTGAGGGAGAGAAAAAGAGATCCTTGTAGCCGATCTGCTAGCTTACTTCATTAGTATCTGCTTATGTCTTGTTGGCCCGCATTAAGTCATACGTTATATGGACAGACCATCTGTGAGGAAAGAGAAGAGAGCATTTTAGTGAGCACATTGCCACCTTCAACTTTTTAAGCAAGAGAAAAATAATAGGGAATAATATTTGCATCTATACATAGAAAGAATCTATACATAGAAAGCTCATAAAACTTAATGAGTTAAAATCATGTTTTCTGTGGGAAAGACTTAATTATCTGTCATAATTGTATTTTAGTAAGTTATAAAGTAACCTAATTTTTTGTTTTCTATTATTGTGTATGTTTATGATGTTATTTATCTTTTAAAATTTTTTTAAATTTATCTTTTAAAATGTATCTTCAAGAATTTCATATATACAATATATTCTTATACATTCAAGTGCTCTTTTCTATTTTATGAATTTCCCTTATATCGCACGGAGTCCAGTTCGTACTGGCTGTATGTGCAAGGGTGTGGAAAAATTGAAAAAGACATTTGTATTTATTAGTGTGTGTGGACGTGGCACAGCATGCATATGAAGCATATGAAGGTCAGAGTACAACTGTGTGGGGTCAGTCCCTCCCTCGACCTTTACTTAGGTCCCAGGGCTATTCAATAAACACCTTCAGCCTCTCATCCATCTCTCTGGTCACTTGTATTTTGAGACAGGATCTCATGTAGCTCAGGCTGCTCTGGAACTTGCTGTCATCCAAGGCTGGCATTTAATTACTGATTTTCCTATCTCTACATTCTTAGGTGTGTCTTTTTTTTTTTTTTTTTTTTTTTTTCATCTTGAGTGCCTTTCTTTTAATCCTAGTGCTTTAAAATCTATATTAAAATTTAATAAACTTTACTTCTGTTTTAAGGTAGTCTACTATTTGTTTATTTAGTTATTTTTGAGGCACAATTTCACTGTATGGCTTAGGCTGCTCTGGATCTCACTATGTTACTACGTGGTTTAAGCTGGCCTCTCACTTGTAATTTCTCTTGCCTCAGCTCCCAAGTAATGATATTATAGGCATGAGCTGCTGTGGTTGGTGTAGTGATTTTAAAAGAAAAATAATATGAGACTCTCTCTCCAAAAATCAAATAAGCACACAAAATGAAAAGAGCTACAGAAGTAGGGCAGAGAATTACTGACCGCCTTTGCCCAGACGCCCTGATGATAACATTTTATACATGCTTTATTGTTCTCATTTCCTCTGTCTCATGTGAAAGTGAGTTCTTGTTATCAGGCCCCTCACCTTCTTAGGTTATTTTTCCCCTAAGATAAAGGATATGTAACATATAGAAAGACCCCTTAGTTTATGGACTAATATTCAGAAATGACAATGAAATTTGGGCCTGGCTGCTTGCACCTGTAATCCTAGCATTTAGAAGGCTGTTCTAGATGGGCCAGGGCTCAGTAGCAAAACAATATCTTAAGGAAGAAGAAGAAGGAAAAGGAAAAAAAAAAAAAAGGAAAAAACCCACACATATCCTGTGGAATGTGGACTAAAAGTTACCCCATTTTTCTTTTTTTTCCTAAGTATGGATGCTTTCTTAGCTTCTTTTGCTTTTCTGTCTCTGTCTCTCTCTCTGTCTCTCTCTCTGTCTCCCCCCACTAACGGTATTGTGGAGTTTAGGCTATTATTTTGAAGAATATCTTTCACTGTATTTCTCTGATATTTTTCCTGGTTAGGTTTTGCATGTTGGACAGTAATATCTCAGAAATGATATATCTATCTCAACACATTTGAGACTCCTGATGACTTGTCTGATTATTGCTGGCCATTTAGTAACTTTGATCACTAATGTGTGCCAGGTTTCTTTACTGGAAATTTTGTGTTAAGGTATTTTATAAGTAGCTATTTCAATATTATGTTAATACTTTGTTGCACATTTCGGTAACTAGGGTTAACCTTTGTTGATGGGTCTTACCTTAATCGGCTTATTATGATGTTTATGGTGGAGTTTCACCAACTGTAGAATCATTATACTTACTAGTTGGCATTCTATTGATCTTTTTATTTTCCTCCATTATCTTTTAATTGTTTTCATGGTTGGCTTTATAACCTGTTACTATCATTAAGATATTTTGGTGTTTGGTTGCCTCATTGTGCAGTTCTAGGCCCTTTAGGTTGGTGCCTGTGTACTTTTGACACATGTCTGTCAGTGTTTGAACATTTTGTGCTTTCTCCATGAAGCCCTGATGTTTCTTTCAGTGTATTATCTAAAGCAACTAGTGTAACTCTGCTGTATCCCTTGAGAGCAGAGCTGACTTGTCAAATTACTTCACTGCTTTAAACCCCGGATTTTATCTGGAGTGGAGATAAAAATGATACATATTTTCATGGTGCTGTTCTAAGGATTAATTTAGACAATTCACTTGCAAGTACATGTCTCAGTAAATGTGACATAAATATTGCCTATTATTACATTACTATTCCCTCTTTTTCCCTTTAACAGGATATTTTAAAGAACTGTTGAAGACGAAGGTTTTTATTTTTGTATGTTTTTTAATGGCTTTACAGAATATTAAATAGAATACAGTTTGACATGACGGCAAAAAATGTAAGTATTTGTAATTTTTAAAAACAACTTCTTAAAGTGAGCCTATGCTGTTTTGCTATACAGATTTTCTCACTATTCTGGTTAACAAAATTCAAAACATTGCCTGGATTTATAATTGTTTTTGATTGTGTATTATGTGAGATAAGCTTAATACTATTGCATACAGTATTTTCATGGCCATTATGGGATTCTTGTAGATTGGTGCCAAGCTGTTCTTTTTCAACAGCTGCAAGTTGCTATCTCTAGGAAGTTTCCAAATTGGCTCCTTTTCTGGGGACTGTTACAAATTTGTTTCCGTTGCTAGAGGGTTACTTGGCCTTACTGAGTACATCTCTAGTTTCTTTGGCTTTTTTTTTTTTTTCCCCTCTTGTGTTTGCTTAGGAAAATATGTATGCTTTGATGTTGTTTGGAAGCAGGTTGTTACATCCTCTGAGATATTCCCTCAAGACCATCTAAACTTTAGATCTATTGGAAAAGTTATATAATTTCTTCCCTTTTTTTTTGAATTATCATTTCTTTTTATCGCTATTATAAAGATGAAGGAATGTCTTAGGAATTCACAAGTAGGAATTTAGTACCCCCTAGAAAGATCTGGACCCAAAATCTGGAGTCTGTCAGGAACTGGAACTGTATTTGTTTTTATAGTTCACTCCTTTCTGGATGTTATCTATCCGCTTCATTTCTTCCTCCTCCCCACTGGAGATCATTTTAGGTCCATAGCTAGTCTCTCTCTATCTCTTATCTTCATGTTAAGGGACTACTCTATTCAGAGAGAAATATGCAGGAAAGGAAAAAAGCAGTCTGATACTCTTTTGTTGTCATTCTAATTGCAGACTCTTTGGGAAAGCATTTCTCTTATGAGGACAGAGAACATTTGTGTTTGTGTGTGGGCATGTGTATGTGCAGTTACCTTTGCCTTTTATATCATACTTATGATTAGGAATGATGAAAATCCTATTCAAAAACGTTAAGGAGCCAGTTATGGAACTGTATGACTAATCCCAACTACTTAGGAGGCTGAGGCAGGAAGATGAATTTGAGGATAGACTAGGCAATATAGCAAGACCATGTCTCAAAACAAACAAACAACAAAGAAACATAACCAGTTATTACAGCAAAACCCAATTTAAGGCAAAGATTAATATAACTGAAAAGTCTAGAGTTCTCTGGCTTTAAATATCTCTAGATTGAGAGGATTAAAGACTGGCATCATACAATCTGTGTGTGTGTGTGTGTGTGTGTGTGTGTCTGTGTGTCTGTGTGTCTGTGTGTCTGTGTGTGTCCCAGTCCCATCTTTTGGCTGTATACATGGTAGTGTAATGTCTTAATTGGGTCCTGTAGTACCAGTTTATAAGAAAATAAGGAACTTTCAATTTTTTGCTAACCAATTTAAATTCCACAGAGGCAGTTTGATTACTCTGCTTGGCTCATAGATCTAAGCAGTGTGTGGAAGGAAATGGAATGTCAAAAGTGTTCGGCCTGGGCCAGGAGCCTCTCCTATTAATGTTTCTTACAGAATGACGCAGGGTATAGGATGGACCCTTTTGCAAAGGGAGTGAGATAAGGTACTGACATATAGTCTCTGCAGCTATTCAAGTAGTGCTTACTATCCAATGAGTCCTCTAGGCCAAACACTTAGGTATATTCCACTTAAAGTTTACCTAGTATACAAAAGAGATTTTTTTCTTTTTGAGACATAGTCTTGCTAATCTAGCTAGGACAACCTCTCAGACTCACAGTCTTTTTGCAACTGTATTCTAAGTGCTGGGATTACAGACATGCAGCAACATGCCTGTCTCACAAAAAAGAATTTGAAATATAATCCAAGGTGTACTATTTTTTGCTTTGTCAGTGAAACTTTTTTTTTTTTACATATTCTGTAATTTTTTTTTACAGAAAATAGAAAAGACAAAGAAAAAAATTAGCCAATAGATTATTAGCATGATTTTGTTCAGAAAGATGTTTAGTATATATATATATATATATATACTAATTATATATATTATATTATATATATTATATATATATGATTATATATATATATATAATGTACAGTGTTTACACATTTATCAACCAAAATATATCAAATACAATGAATTCTTTTGGTTATCTTAATACTTCTATAACATTTTAAGAGGTGGTTTGTTACCCTTGGTATGAACAGTATACCAGTTTCTTAATATTAGTCATGTTTTTCCCATTTTTAAATGTTTTTATTTTTTCCTTTACAAATTTTTAAACTTTATTTGTGATTGGGTATATCTGTGCTAATTGACTATGTGGGTATATCTATCTGTATTAATTGTTTGGTGTGTGTGTGTGTATGTGTGTGTGTGTATGTTGGGTTTGGGTGCGTAGGTGTAGGGTGTTTGTGCAAGTCAGAGGACAACTTTTTCGGCAATTGCTTCTTTCCTTTTGTGTGGCTGAATTGAATTCAGGTCACCAGGATTGTGTGAAGTGGGTTTACCCATTGAACCATCTCTCTGGCCATATTTGTAATTTGAAACAGGGTCTTATGTAGACCAGGTTTGCATTGCATGCATGCTTCTTCTGCCTCACAAACCCTCAGATTACTGTCATGCACCATGCAATAGCACTTTTGTCTAAGAGGTTTTTTGTTTGTTTGTTTGTTTGTTTGTTTGTTTTCCTTCCAGACAGGGTTTCTCTGTGTAGCCCTGGCTATCCTGGAACTCACTCTGTAGATCAGGCTGGCCTCGAACTCAGAAATCCGCCTGCCTCTGCCTCCCAAGTACTGGGACTAAAGGCGTGCGCCACCACTGCCTGGCTGTTTTTTGTTTTTCAAGACAGGGTCTCTCTATGTAGCCCTGTCCTGGAACTCACTCTATAGACCAGGCTGGCCTTGAACTCAGAAATCCGCCTGCCTCTGCATCCCAAGTGCTGGGATTAGAGGCATGCGCCACCACTGTGGCATCTAAGAGTTCTAATTGGAGATAGGATCTCACTATGTAGCTTAGTCCGGGCTTGAATTCTGGCAGTTGTCTGGCTCTAGTCTTCCAACTGGTAGGATTACAGGTGTGAGCCATCTTTTTTGGCCTTTAATTTTTGAGACAGGATATTGCTGTACCCTAGATATTGATCTACCCTCTCCCAGAACCCACTTTCCTGCTTCTCACTTTCTAGGGATTATAGGTAAATACCCCACACTTGACTTCAAACATTTTTGTTCTCTTTTGCTCATTTGCCAGATTATTTCTATCAGACAAAAATCTTTGAAAATTACTAAGTCATATTACTGAGTATGTATGATTTTTTTCCAGACATTGTTTTTCTCCCATTCTTGAATAGTAGTAGAGATTGAATGTTTGACTGTATGCATATGAGGAAAGCACTTTATTACTGAACTATATTCTCAGTTCTAAGAGCCCTTGAATCATATTCCTAGATGGTGTTTTCTAAAGACTGCATATTTATTTACTTATCAGTAATATATGAGAATGTTTATGTTTATGCTTACACATAAACACACACACTCACATACAAATCTTCTTCTTCTTCTTTTTTTTTTTTGTTAAATATAAGGAAAAGTTTTGAGTTGAAGGGGCAGTGAGCCCAGCAGTAGCAAGAGTACTATCTACAGGTTTTTATTTTTAATATTTGCCATTTTAATCAGCAAAAAGTTGTGTGTGGTTTCTTTCTGATTACTAGTTAGGTTAAACCAATATTCTATGCATTTATTGGTTATCTCCATATCTGTTTGGAAATTGCATATGTTGAAGCTGGAAGCTATTGGCATTTGAATAATAACTAAAACAAATATATGTTTTTTATATAACATATAAAAAACATATATAAGTATATGTTTTTTTATATAAAAACATATATTTGACCATAAAAATATGTACAACTGTTTGATATAAAATATTCAGGTCTGTTATTTATATATTTCCTTTTTTTTCTTTTAATTTTAGTTCTTTTGAGACAGGGTTTCTCTGTGTAACCCTGCTGTCCTGAAACTCACTCTGTAGAGCAAGCTGGCCTGGAACTTACAGAGACCCACCTGCCTCTGCCTCCTGAAAGCTAAGATCAAAGGCCTGCACCACCATCACATTCCAAAATCATCCTGCCTGTTGTGAAAGTTAGAGTTTACTTTTAGGTACATATCATCTCATTTGAATTTTTTCCAAGTTATATCAGAAATATTAAATATTGGTATAGTTTATAATATTCTTATTTATGATTTGATTGTTAAAAATAAGGTTATTTTTATTTAGCATACATTTAGTGACTGTTCACAGATTGTAGTATAGCATTGGAATACCCAGATATCATTTCATATATATTTATGTTACATCATGTTTTATAGCTTAAACCCATTAAACTTGTTTAAATTACTTAAGATAATTTATAGATTTATAGTGAACTACCTAGGGAGAAGATACCTTATCTGGTGAGGCAAAAAGTATAACATAAATTATGAGTTCTTTTTTTTTCTCTTGTTCAAGGAAATATTCTTTTTTGTTTGTTTGTTTGTTCAGAGTCAGGATCTCATTATATTGCTTAGACTGTTCAGGAATTCACCATGTATTCAAGGTTGGCCTTAATCTTGGGTTCCTCCCAGGTCAGCCTCTTAAATGCTGGGATCACAGACATATATCACCATGCCCACTTAGTTCCTTTTTTATTTTAATTAATCCATTTTAAGATTTACTTTTATTTGTTGTGTGTGTACACACATGTGACTATACATGTGTGTGTGTGTGCACATGTTTATAGACACTAAGTCGATGGATTATAGGAGGTCGGAAGCTCCACCATCTTGAATGCTGGGAAACAAATCTGATCTCTGCAAGAGCATCGATCACCTTTGATCACCCTCTCCAACCCTATAATTCTTTATTTGTTTATTTGAAACAGGATCTCACTATCCTTGGCTAGCCTGGAACTTGGATAGATTATTTGGCTGGTGAAATGAGTCAGTTCAAACCAGATTAGATTATATTAAAGGCAGGTTTATTGAGAAGCTGCTTTTGGGTGATTTTACTGCCCCCAAGGATTGAGGCCAGAGGAGTTGCCAAGGGGAGAGAGGGTTGTGGGGGAGGAGAAAAGAGAGAAAGGGCATAAGGGCCGGAGGACAGAGATACAGAGACAGACTAACCGAGACAAAGAGACCTAATTGTCTGGATGGGGGAAGGGCAGCCCAGCCCCTGGGCTGGAAAATTTAAGGTTGGGGGTAGGGTATGACAGGTAGAGACTGAGGAATGCTGGGAGAACCTGCTTTGGTATGTAAAATATGCACCTCAGTCTCTTGGTCCCGGTTCCTAACCCAAACAGAACTCACTGTGTAGACCAGAGTGGCCTTAAACTCACAGAGATTTGCCTTCCAAGCACTGGGAGTAAGGGTTAGTACCACTTTATCCTGATCCTTAATTCTTTTTTAAATAGAAGGAAAGAATACTTTTGTTGTTGTTTGATTGGTTTGGTTTTTTTTTTTTTGAGACAGGGTCTTTCTACAGAGCTCTGGCTGGCCTAGAACTCATGATACCAGGCTGGCCTCAAACTCATACAGATCTACCTGCCTCTGCCTCCTGTGTGCTGAGATTAAAGGCCTGCGCAGCTGAGCCCTGCAGAGTGCACATGCCTGCAGAGACCAGAAGCACTGGATTTCCTGGAGCCTGAGTTACAGAGAGTTGTGAGCTGCCTGACATGGGTGCTGTATAATATACTTTCTTCATCACTGAGCCATCTTTCCAGCCTGGGAGAGAATATTTTAAAATGCCTTTCCTAACCAACTTTCTGTTTTTAAGTAATGTACTTTGAGTCTTAACTACAAAGTATAAAAGCAGAATTTAATATGTACTTTATTAAATGGGTTTTGGCAGTATTTTTTAGGAACTTTAGCTTAAAATACCTTTCTAAGATAAAACTTAGGCTGTCACAGTGAGGTTCAGCTGGTCTTTATCTAATTTTTAACTGTACAGTTAAGGTATGGGCATGTAAGTTTGTGGATTTGTTTGCTGCTTATGCTGCAGAAACTGGCATGAAGAGCAGGTGTTAAAACCTAACAGTAACCCAGTAACTGAGGTCTGGAATGTGAACATGTGGTTTTTGTTGAGTTTTTTTTTTTTAACTGTTATTTTTATATAATA